>NW_028327837.1:0-600000 GCF_031878675.1 Megascapheus bottae | reverse complement strand
TTCTGATTTGCCACTCTTCATGTTTGCTGTGAACTTCACCCATTTCATTTTATTCTTAGAACTTGTTCATCATAGTGGACAAAATGGTAGGCAAAATACCCATTTTGAACCTTTGTCAGTCCACCAGGGCTTAGAAGTCAAATTTAAATGTACAAATATCAATTCAGAAAGACACTTACTTCAACTGATCTAGGATAGAATTTAACACCAGGAAATAAAGTATCATTGCCAAGATTATAGGGCTAATGTGAGAAATAAATGAACAAATGTGTTATTTCTATTTCATTGTCCATCACAGGAAAGAAATCTCCATAAATAATAATAATAATAATAATAATAATAACAACAGGATGTGTTTATTGTTAACATGCATTATAGTACGGGGGGTTAATGCATCTGCAGGGGATACGTCCATGTACCTTCAAATGATTGCCTGAATCCATGGATTGTACACAACTTAAAATAAACTACCCTTTTTCTTCCACTATCCATACTTACCTTAGACACAATAAAAAAATACTTTTTCACATAACAGGGACATTGGCAGATCAGAAGTGCCAGTATCATCACTCTTGCCCTTCACCGTCATTATTAATGGAAACAAACATTACTGCCAAGACATTTGATCTGAAAACCAAAACCAGCTATGCATTACTGAGTCACTGGTAAGGAGGCTTTTCAGAGATACGATCCATATCCTGGGCAGGAAATAGGAAGTTGGTACAATATTTTTATCTCATACTTTTCAGAGTGCTACTTGATTTTTAAAATGATTTATTTGTTTGAGGAAAATTTGAACCCCATTTGGCTGAATGTTACAGTTGGAATTTACAAATGCCCAATAATGATCATGGGTTAAGGAGTGAATAACTAGCTGCTGGATGGGGTTTTATTTGTTTGATTTTAAGATTGTGTAATTTGAGTTCTAAAGGCATCACTGGAGTAATTCCTTAATAAATTTGAAGTTCTCTGCTTATAAAAAGTGGATAATTGGTGGTATTCCTGTGGAAGATATGCTACCCCCATACCCATCCAGTTCCTACTACAGTAATAAACAGGTCACCCTGACAAATGAAAACTTTGTGGATGACAAGACAGAACTGGGTCTGTCAGTGAAGAATCCAGAAGGAGCAGGTGAGTTTAGATTTAAAGAGCCATCGAGAGAGGACTTTCAAGCTCTATTTGGGATTTTTGTCATGATATTCATATAACTCAGAGCACTGATCCTATCACCATCCATTTGTATCTATACTGCCTTGTCTTGGTTGCTGAAGTCTTTGAGGATTCCCTGGATCTGATGTAATAGTGTTTCCATTTTTCTCTTATCTATAATAGTCAGTGATTTTTTTCCACCCTTAAGCCCTGCTTTCTCAGAGCACACGAACATCACTGGTCTTGGGAAGGAAAACAAAAAGATAAAAACTGATTAATATAAGAAAAATATTGTAAATAGTGTAGTAGAGAGAATGAATAGTGCCCTAGATTCATCAGGGAACACATTAATACCTTATATTTAGAATCATAAATTCTATGAGACTTACTTCCCCTTAAATGGAAAAGCTGCAGGAAAGTAGTCACTGGGCACAGGGTTTTATCTCTCTGTGGTTATTTGGACTGGCATGTTTAGAGGCAGAACAGGTGCAAGTACTCAGGGAGTACTTAGCATATAAATGTAATCAGACAAAGCTTTAAGAAAGGCTTGGGTAGAAGAGCCTTGGAATGGAGTGTGGTCTCTAGAACCAACAGACCAGGTTTGACTCACCATCTGCCAATTATTAGTTGCGAAATAGAAGCCAAGTTGTTTCTCATTTTTGAGCTATAGTTTCTCTAGTAGTAAAGTCCTCATGCTCTTGATCCAAGAGTGAGATATGGAGAACACTACATAGTGGTTCATAAAATACAAATATACAAACACAGTAAGTTTTTTTCAAAAAATAACAGGTAATGATGGTGGATGGTGGTGGTGGTGAAATTCCAGAGAGATTGATACCTCTAAAGATGTCAAAAAAGAGACATATTAAATCCACCAGCACAACAATGTTCATTGCAGCACTATTTACCATGCAAAGATATGGAACCAACCTCGATGTCCCTCAGTTGATGAGTGGATCAATAAGATGTGGTATTTGTACACAATGGAATTCTATGCTGCTGTCAGAAAAAATGACATTGCCCCATTTGTTAGGAAATGGAAAGACTTAGAAAAAATCATATTAAGTGAGGTAAGCCAGACTCAAAGGAACTTAGGCTCAATGGTTTCCCTCATTTGTCATAATCAGTAGAAACCTTTGGCTCTACTAGCAGAGATTTGCAATAGAGCAAAATCTTGATACATAAGGACATATAATGTGAAGCTAATTGAAAGGACCTCCAGGATAGTGAAACAAAAGCCATGTAATGAATGATTGTTGTCCTTAATGTACTATGCTGTCTCTCATCTCCTTTGCTGTCCCTTGGTTATCTCATATTGGTATAGTATCTCACTTTGTTATCTGATATATTGAATTTATTTGTATTTGGATATTTGAAAATTGATAGGGAAGGGGGGAAAACCAAGACGGGTGGGGGGTGTGGGGGGGGAGGGAAACGGGTACCAAGACATGTGAAAGGGTATCAATGAATGTGAATTAATGCACCTTCTATCTGGCAAATACCATGTAACCCTTTTAATAATTACAATAAAAAAAATTGAGCTCCTTAAAAAAAAATCATATTAAGTGAAGTAAGCCAGACTCAAAGGAACTTAGGTTCAATGGTTTCCCTCATTTGTCATAATCAGCAGAAACCTTGGGCTCTCCTAGCAGAGATTTGCAATAGAGCAAAACCTTGATACCAAAGGCCATATAGTAGGATGCTGAATGAAAGGATCTCTAGGATATAGAAACATAAGCCATATAATGAATGATTATTGTTCTTAAGGTAGTATGTTATCTCTCAACTCTTTTGCTGTCCCTTGGTTATCTCATATTGTTACAGTATCTCACTTTGTTACCTGATATATCGGATATATTTATATTTGGTTATTTGAAATTGGATAGGGAATGGGGGAAAACAAGATGAGGGGTGGAGGTTTGGGGGAGGGAAATGGGGACCAAGACATGTGAAAGGGTATCAATGTATGGGAATTAATGCACCATCTATCTGGCAAATATCATCTATTATTAATTACAATAAAAATATATGAAAAAAGAGTAATAATCTTTGCATTTCATACTTCCTTATATTAAGGGGTTTGTTTTTCTAATACTTATATTAAGGGGCTTATTTCCTAAGGTTTATATAAAAGCATAAAACACAAAATAGTACTACAGCATAGAAAATGGGTTATGCAAACTTACAATGGATGGAAAGGATGATTGTGATGGAAGCTTTCATTCAGCCACGAGAATGGCATGCGGCAATTTAGGAGGGCATGTATCAACAAGGTACTTTCACCATGAAAGGCTAACAAGAGTTACAGTTGTGTTCCCAGCCAATATTTACTTAGTTCACATAAAATAGAAGGAGCAGACCAAAAAAAGAAGCACAGGCCCCACCTTTACTAAATCCAGAATTTTATTCCTGGCACTATCATGTATCTGGGTGTTTGAAGAAAGATGTCCATAATATTGCTTTTTCTTCATTTGTTCTGCTTCCTATGGAACTGTGCTCCAGGAGAAAAAAAATGAATCTTCTTGATGAGATATGGCACAGGACAGAAAGTAGTTGTTTTGTTCGTTTTTGGTAGTTTGTATATTTAATACATCCTAGAGAAATATTAAAGATGAAAATAAAAAGAACTGCCTCAACTGCCTGCTACTTCTTCCATTTTGTCTCTAGCTTGGGGATTCTTGGAAGTCTAGCACTGAGGATTTTGTCCAATTGATTTTACACAACTCAGGTGAACGTTTTCTTTACTATTCACTGGAATAAAGAAGTCTTTCTTGTTATTATCATTGAGGTTCAGTTTCTGGACATAAAATTTATTTCTTAAAAAACATTCATAGAGGGGCCGGGAGTTTGGCCTAGTGGTTAAAGTGTTTGCCTAGCATGCATGAAGACCCAGGTTTGATTCCTCAGTACCACATACATAGAAAAAAAAAGCCGGAAGTGGTGCTGAGGCTCAAGTGGTAGAGCTCTAGCCTTGAGAAAAAACCCAAGGACAGTGCTCAGGCCCTGAGCTCAAGCCCAGGACTGGCAAAAAAAAAAAAACAAAAAAACAAAAAACATTCACAGAGAAGTGATTTAAATTATAAAAGGAGAGAAAAAAGTTTTGAGCAATGTGTGAAACTGTGTGACTAGGAAAAAAAATGTGGGAGGTTGTAGGGACTGCCTATACTTTATGAAAACAATAGAATAGAAAAGGAAATGTTCCAGTGATTGTGAATCCGAATTGATTGGAGGACAAGCATGCATCCAATCATTAGCTAATTTTCTTCCTGTGCTGGTATTTCTCTGAACTGAAATGTGTCTGGAGATACGGATATTAGAATTTGTTCAATTCTGAGGTAGCTGACTTAAAACGGACTGCTCTTCTGTGTAAAATAATTTCTACTATTCTCCTTATTAATATTTGAGCAAAAGATTACACTATCTACATTGACTTAAGGGCTGGGATGTAACTCAGTGGCAAAGCACTTTTCTAGCAAGTGTAACTTCCTGGGTTCAGTCTACAGTGCCAAAAGAAAAAGAACAACATCAAATAAATAATTTCGAAATTAGGAGCAAAATTTCCAGTTTCATTAGCTGCCTGACATGACATTTTATAACAGACACCTCAAACTACAAAACTTTAAGGTTATGTGAATTATAGACAAAGAGTTGAAATTTAAGAGAAAAGATCACAAGCCTTGGTTAAGACAAGCTGAAACTGGATGGCATTTGCCATGACTGACAAAGCATGACAAAGCATGACATTCAGGTTACTCCCTTTCCACTCTTTAAGTCACTTCCCCTTGGCCCATTAGTCTTGAACTCTCATGCTGAGTTTAGCCACTGCACTATTACCTATTGTTAAAATACATGTTCATTTCTTTTTCTAATGAAAGAATATCATGTGATCTCTATTGCTATGTATGATAAATCATATTAATGGAATTCTAGGGGTATTTTGAGGCAATTATAGCATTTGTCAAAAATAAACCAAATAATGAAAAAAAGAACTGATTATATTTTTCTACCAAAAATGGGAATTAGCCCCAGCAGACAGATAAAATCAAAGATTGGCTGAATTGTGACAGAAAAATGTTTAGTTCAGAGAATTTAAAAAGTTGTCAAAGTATGTTTCTGTGTCTGCCTCTGCTTCTTTTTGTCTTTACCTGCCCACCCTTATTTACATGAGAACCTTTTCACTAACTAATCTATAAAGTAATGAGAATAGTTACTGTACATTCATCTGTTTTCCATGTTCTTGAGTTTTCCTCATGAATTACTATAATTCCTTTGCCTTTCCTTCCCCTAATGCTTATACACTCCTTCCTCTGTAAGTATGACAAGAATATGTCTCCTTTCCATCTAAGTGGGCCACGTCACTCATTCTCCTTGGTTACTTCTGCAGCCTCTCCATTGTCTACTCACTAGTTCCATTTATGTCTGTCTTCAAATGACAGAAGTGCTGAGGGATGGATGACTACAACCTAGTCTCTTAATGCCAAGAAATCTCATCACACGTGCAAGCCAGAAGTAAACTTGAGCCAATATTTAGTAGTTCAATGCCAAATAAATAAGGGAAATGTACAATGAGAAGGTGTACATCTGTTGTAGCTGCTATTCTTAAAATGCTATACAGGCATTAAACAGGCTGCACAAAAACAAGCATAAAAAAAGTTACACGTCTTAGCTCAATGAGTTTATCCTTTGTATAGTCGTATTTGCATTTTTAAATATGGATATTCATGTGTGTATGGATTTTTGTAAATTCACACAAGAAACACCAGGAAGTGGGTTCTCAAAATTGATGGGGTGTGGTAAAAAGTAGAAGAGCAAAAAAAATGTAGAGGAGAAGAGGGTAAGAATGTAGTCAAGAGTCCAGTATATACTCAACAAAATTAAGAAGATTGATGCCATTAAGAGCTTTCAATCTGAGATTAGAAACTCCTGCAAATTTCCAGCCTTGGCTCACATCTCAACCTTCATGTTTTTCTGCTATTGTTCACCAAGCATCTCTCCAAGTATTGAAAAAATTATGCCTGAACAAATTTCAGGTCCTTCTATTCTTAGGTAAATTACAAATTGCAGTTATTTTAGCAACCTTATTTTCTCCTAGCACCCTCCAGACAGCGAAACTTCAACTCTCTTGGTTTACTCTAGTTTTCTGCCCATTTGGGAAATGTCCCTGGGCAGGAATTGAGGTTGAACATGAGTCTCTCCTAATGTGCTTCCTCTTTCATGGGTCACCCCACTCTGTCTAGTGGCTAATGCCTTAAAACAGTTGATTTATGACCTTCCCCAAATCCTTGTAGGGTCTCATGTTCTGAGGGAGAGTGTTTCACAGACTACTCCATCACTGTCAAAATTGTGAGCCATACAATGTATTTGTAAAACATGTTTGTGTTCTTCTGTATCTCCTCTGGGACTGTTAACTTTTTAGAACATTTTGACTTGGTAACTGGCTTATGGTAGATACTTGATTATGCTTTGGTTAATGATAAATAAATGAGTAATTAGTGTAGTAAGTGGAAAAAATCAATGTTTTTATTAATTCATATGATGTGATTATTAGTTTCAAGCTGGGCCCACTAATTCATGTTTTAAATGTCTCTAAGTAACAACAAAAAAACACTAAAAATTTGGAAAGAACTTGAGAGTAAAAAGGTAAAAAAGTGCAGCAGTGGAGTTCACTGGAGAGTGATGAAATTGAGCTACATAATTTGTGTGTGGAGACTGGAGGGAGGGACAGGGAGGGAGTAAGGAAGAGAAAGCATTGCAGGAGAGGAAATGTGCTCATTTTGTGACTCATATAATTTTAATCCCTCTGCACATCACCCTTGTCATTAAATATTTTTTTTAAATTTTACATGAAATTTGATCATTTGTGCTTGCTGTTTTGAAAAATATTGAAATTAATTGGCCAAGATTCAAGCATAGTATACATTCATTTCCTAATACTTCAGGTTACTTTATGATATTAAAAATGATATTTTAGTTTTCCTAAGATTTAGTTTCGTATTGGAAAAGGAGCTTGAGATTTGGACTACAGTGATCACTGGGACAGATTTTTAAACATTTTACATATAATATACCTAACATGGTGTGCTCTGAGAATTTTGTTTTTTTCCATAGGTTCCCAGATCATTTTTATAACTGCCACATGGCCAACTAGTACCAGAGAAATTGTTGCTACTTTTTGTAAAATACAAAAGTATCTACTTGAGCAACTGTCATTATTGTTGGATGGAGGAGCATAAAAGAGTTTCTAAAACAGAGCTTTATGCTTGCCAGCATTCACTCTACCACTTGAGGCATGACCCCAGCCTCGTTTTTATTTAAACAATTTTTTTCAGATGGGTGTGGCATGCTTAGCTCAACATCAGAACATGATCTTAAAACCTATACTTTGTACATAGCTTTTAGTATAAACTATGGACAATCACATCAAGCTTTTTCTCTGAGATAGAATCTCTCTAGTTTGTTTTTTTAACTGGGCTGATCTTGGACTTCAATCTTTCCATCTCTACCTGTTAAGTAGCTAAGATAAGCCACCACCATCAGCTTCTATACAGTGTCTTTTTATCATTGCAAATGCTTATAGCTTGAGTGAGTGTATTCAGTAACTTAATCCAATCCTATCTTAAGGAAATAATAGTGCTACTTTTTACCCTACAAACTATGAAAAGTTTTCTTGCATTTTTTACAAAGACGTTGCCTACATAATTAAAACTGAAGGAAAAGTAGTATAAAGTATAAAGAAGTATAAAGTATACAATGAGTGTTGGTAGTATGGCAGACTTCTCATGGGAATGTAGGTAAAAGAACAGAAAACTACCAGCAAAATCACCACAGTCCCTTATAAGAAAAGAGATCTTCTATATGTGAACACATTATTTAGAGAAACCTTCTGGAAGGAGAGAGGACACTCTGGGTGTTTTATGTAACCCTCTCTCACTCAAGCAATCACTTAGAAGAAGTTGCTTCTGGGACAGCAATAGCTGGCTAGGGATAATATCACCCACGTCGGGCTATAAATATCACTAGAAACTCGAGAGAAAGCGAAACGAAGCACAGGTTCCCAAAGGGTAAGTTAAGAGAGATGAGTCTGAAGAGCATATTGAGCAAAGACAAGACATCTACAGAGACATACAGAATCCATTTGTGATATTCAGAATGCAGTGCAATGTAAATGTAACACCCAGGAGCGGCCAGCAGGAACTGATCACCAGGAGTTAACAATGGCCTAAACAGGAAGAAAAGCGTTCTGAATCCTGGGGAATACTGTTAACTCAACTTACGCTTGAGCTCAGATAGTCACGCTACAGGAAACTACCAAGTAAAGCTTTCCCAGGGGTCAAGACACTGCCATCCCCCAAGTTCAACTATGACTGAGGAGAAGAAAAGATGCTGCAAAGTACCCACAAAGTGATGTGAATTAAGAAACAGTATTAGTATTTATCCGTTGCTCATATCAAATATATGCCAGCAGATCTTTTATCCAGTAGTGAGGACACTGACGTATGAAAACCACGGGCCAGGACCGCTAGTCAGCACACCACCCCTGCTTCTGTGACCTCAGCACCAGCAACTGGAAACTCAGATTGCTGTCAATATGATGGACGTCTATCAGTCTTCCAGAATGTCCAAGGTTTTCAGTTGCTTAAATTAGAAAAGACAGAATAGGTGCCCAACCTACTTAAAAATAAGATAAACTTAGATGTTTTTTCGACAAGGTCATGTTCAATGGGAAATTACTAGAATATTATGCTTCTAGATTTCATTACCTGCATCTTAACTATTTCTTAAGGTAGCAACGATTCTTTTACATTCTTCATTTTCTTCTTTTGTGTCCCATTATGAGATACATTGCACCCCCGCCTCCTGGCCTTTCATTTTATTCTATAAGAGAAATGCATATTTGATAGCAAAAAGTTCTGTATGTCCTAAAGTAGATACTTATGAAGTTCAAGTGTCTGAAACTGCCACATATCTCACATATCTCTGACACAGGACTTATTAATCACATTACTTCCTAATTATTGAAGTGCTTACAGTTTCACATATTCCATAGGTCTCTCCCTGCCTCCCTCCTTCTCTCTTTGTGTGTCTCTGTCTCTCATCATTCTTTTACTCTCTCTCTGTCTCTGTCTCTGTCTGTCTCTGTCTCTGTCTGTCTCTGTCTCTGTCTCTGTCTCTGTCTCTGTCTCTGTCTCTGTCTCTCTCTCTCTCTCTCTCTCTCTCTCTCTCTCTCTCTCACACACACACACACACACACACACACATGTGTACACACCTGTTTTCTGGAACTCTTATTTTCCCGGATTTCTGAAGCATTCCTTAATGCTGCAGTCGACCTTGACCTAGACTCTTCGGGAAGGTTTAGGTAAAAGGCCAATCCCTCTGTGTAAGAGGAAGAATGCATTTTCCAGTGATTCATCACTTCTACTAGAAATTAGAGGAACACATTTCTGCTGAGCTTAATGATTTATGAAGAAGATTTTCAAGCAGTAAATCCTCTCTCTTCCCATTCTCTGGGCAGTAATGGCAATATTCAAGCCTCAGAGAAAGAGGTGAACTTTTACAGTGCTGACCCACTTTCTCAAAAGCCCTGCTCCTTGCCAAAATTACAGCATGAGGACTCAGAAAGAGCCTCAACCCTGACTCTGAGCCTCCATAGACCAGAGTGAAGATGGTAGCTGGGAAGAGGTCAGGATGACCCATAGGTAATAGGCTTTCTCCATGTCTGCTAATACTTTATCATTTCCTCTACTTGCCTGAGATAGGAAAGCTATTTTCTGCAGGCTATATTATTTGATTATATTTAGGTAAATAATATTTGATAATCCTTTATCTGGTTTTCTTTATATTTAACACTTTCTATGGTCATTGTATTAATTAATTACAAAAGGTAAAAGAGTCAAATTATTTTAATAATACTAAATGATCTACATGGCTTCTTTCTTCCACATGGAAATAAAGAGGGAAAACAATGACAGCCATTTTCCCCCATCCCTCAGCCTGTCCCCAGTACCACAGGACTCATATGAAAAGTAAGGAAAAATAGCATATGGCTGTAAGCACGATCCCTAGCTCCTGATTGTGTTTATTTTTCACAGTGGCAATCAACATTTAGTTACTGCAGGGTGTGAAGACCAACATATTCCTCATAGCCTGGCAGTGAGCATTTATTTTAGTTATTAACCATTCTTGAAGTATTCATCATAGCCATCTTAATATATTTGCTACTTTGAGGCAAGGTATCTAGGGGTAATATGTCATTCCTTGGATTTTTTCTGTTACTTTTGTATCAATAAAAACTCAACACACACTGATTATTATAACCCTCTATTTAAAAAAAATGAAATGTATTGCAATGTTTATAAGGAAACTCCATTAAACAATGTTAAAATCTTATATGTATTGTAGATAACTAATTAAATACATGATACTAATAAACTTGAGATCAGGGAATATTTTCTCACTTACAAATTTCAGCACTTTACATAGAAAAAAGCCAGAAGTGGTGCTGTGGCTCAAGTGGTAGAGCTCTAGCCTTGAGAAAATCCAGGCCCTGAGCTCAAGCCCAAGATGGGCAAGAAACAAACAAAATAATTTCAGCACTCATATTTTTACAGGTGCTACTTTTTTGATTTACAAAATTTGTTCATCAACTTGAGCTATTTCACCACCAATTTCTTCACTAAATCTTCTGTAAGCTCTAATATAGTATAGGCAGTACATTCGTAGTCATATACAATGTCAGCTTTATAGATTTGTTGAATGTCAGCTTTTTAGAAATTCTCCAAATTATATTAGTTGTAAAATTTATCATGTACGAAAGATACATGATTAACTAACTTATTATGTATAATAACCACACCCGACCGAACCCAGACAAGAAATATTCTACAACAGCAATGATAAACATGATAAGCACCGTTGTTCACTGTAAGTTTCAGGGCTAGATTCAGGGAAGAAAACCGCAAGATTTCAGAAGCATCAAGGAAGGGGAGTTAAATATGCAGAAGTGTTTTTGTCATATTGTTTGCCCTCTCTTGGCACTCCATTATATTTCTATTTTATAACCAATAGCATAAATAGACATAAGTAGAGGTGAAATGAGAAATGTATAACATTTTTCTCAATACTAGAGAATGAAATAGTAATTGAGAATTAATATAAAAACTCTAAGGTATTTATCAGTTATGGTCAAATGAGTATTTAAGTATTTATATAACTGAATGGAGATAATTGTATCAGTATCTCATTGTTTGTTTGGAATTTCTTTTAATTTCCCTTTGTGATATTTTCATAGTTTATTTGAGCCACAGAATTTTGACTGACAGGATCTATCCCAGATACTCAAGCATCCTAGCTTTAACAATACAGAGAAAGAATATTTCAAGCTCATACACTCTCCTAACTCTCCCCCACACATATGCACATACAGGCTCATTCATTTTCACCCATCTATAAGCAATACCTGCTTTTTCGTGTTGGTCTACTTCTAGTCAAGGACACCCGTGAAACTTTTGAGAATCAGTATTATTACAGGAAGAAGAAAGATATCTGGGTAATGTTGAATGTCCTCAGTTCTCCTGGAACTTTCTCCCTTTCACAATAACACTTTTCACTTTAACTTTACTTGTTTCTGTTCAAATAACACATCTGAAAATAGTAGCATCTCTTTTTCCCACAAAAGTCCGACACATATATGAATTTAAGCAATTGCTCCTGTTGGATCTTTTATAACACAGGTGAATTTGCATCAATGTATCAAAGAAGGTTCGTAGAATGACATCATAGTATTTAAATATAATACTATGATCTAATTTTATGAACCTTTTGTGAATGTGTATCTATTTTCAGTTTCATGCTAATAGTTTTCTGGAAGTATTCTCACTTAATATACACATGAATTAGTTTCAATTTCATTTTGATACATTGATGATTTTTTAAAAACCCAATTAAAGGCCATATGATTTATAACAAAAAATAAAGCAGATTATAGGGGCTGGGAGTCTGGCCTAGTGATAGTGTGCTTGCCTGCCATGCACAAAGAGCCGGGTTCAAATTCTCGGTACCACATACATACAAAAAAAGCCAGTAGTGATGCTGTGGCTCAAGTGGTAGAGCTCTAGTCTTGAGAAAGGCAGAAGACAGTGCTCAGGCCCTGAATTCAAGGCCCAGGACTAGGAAAAAAAACATATAGACAAGATATTATATTGGTTATTTCTAAAAATTGTCATTTGATTAAAATCTCTTTTATCGGTGTCTCTTTCTCTACTCATAAACTTAGAGTTATCCTAATCCTAAATATCATTTTGACTTTCATCTTTCCCGATATATTTTTCTATGTACAATTTCACAAGATTGTTTGTATAGTATCATTTAGGGATAAAAGGTCTTAATAAGCCCATGTTCTAAAATTGTTACTCTATCCAAGTACAAAATTATTTTCCTATCCTCACATAATTATAATTAATGCTGTATTGTAGCTATATTAAATATTCATTGTGATTATATAATTCTTCATTGTTTACCAATTTTTGTTAATTTCAATCATTGTTAATTCCTGCTTCAATAAATGCCACAACGAGCACACTTACAGCCAGTATTCTTAGGAAGCTGAGTAGGTGCTGCATGTGGCAGCTGTCACTCTGAGTCTCTCTGCTTTCCTAAAGATGCACTAGGGAAAACAAAACATCATGAAAAGTGAGGACTAATTTAAAACTCCTTTTCCTGTGTTCTGATTGTGACAATCACCATAATATCTAGGCATATTTTGCATTATTTATTTCAAAATGGTTTGGAAATGAGAACCTCTTGGGAGAATAAATATAAAGGAATAAAAAAGAGGAAAATGTCCTCACATATAAGATAGGACGTGCAATGGAATCCATGAAGATAATCACTGTATAAAATCTAACCGCCTGCTCATTTTTAGACAAAGAATAAAGTATAGATTTGGGAGAATCATTTTGGGGTGAGCAGCTTTTAAAATAAATTTATTTTTTATCTTCTCCATGAGAAAGTCACATTGAACATAACCAATAGCATCTAAAATGCTCTTAGAATGACTAACAGACTAATAGAAGGATGCTTGCTGTGGGCGGAATAGAGACATGTCTGTGGAATTGTCCCTAAAACTTTCATCTGTTGCTCACAGCCCACTCAGTAGCAGGGCAATCTTCCATCCCTGAAGAACCCAGTATCTTCAAGGTTCTTTTTTTAGAGAAGGATTCTTTCTGAATTCAGAGCTTCATTCTCCTGTTGGCTCTGTATGAGGCATAGAGTTGGGACTCTTGGTCGATAAGGTCGATGAAGAGCAGAGCACCAACGGAGTCTGCTGTGCAGTATTTTTTTATTCAAAAGAAAAGGGAAGAGAGAAAGAAAAAGAAAGAAAGAGACAAACAGAGAGAGAGAGAAAGAAAGAAAGAGAGAGAGATAAAGGGAGAGAGAGAGAAAGAGAAAGAAAGGAGTGAGGGAGGGGAAAGGAAGGAAGAAAGGGGGAAGAGAGAAAGGAAGGAAGAAAGGGAAGGAGGGAGGGGAGATAAAAATAGAGATAAAAGATGAATCTAAACATTACAAGAAAACTTCAATATATGTTTCTAAAAGTGTCCTAGATAAACAACAATTGTCTGTGAAAAGTCAACAAAGGGTGACTAAAACAGAGGTGTTACACACACTGTGGAGCTGGTCAGTCTTCAAATACTATTTAGATTATCTCATAAATCTAAGATATGACATATACTAAGTCCTGCCCCCCCCATTACACAAACACATCCATATGTTAGGTAAAATTCAATTTTTTTGTGTGTGGGTCATGGGGCTTGGACTTGCCCTGAGCTCTTCAGCTTAAGGCTACCACCATACCGTCAAGCCAACCTCACTTCCCATTTTCTAGAGGTTAATTGGAGATAAGAGTCTCAGGTCCTTTTGTGCCTAGGCTGGCTTTGAACCTTGACCGTCAGATCTCAGCCTCCTGAGTAGCTGGGATTACAGGGGTAAGCCCCTGCACTCAGCTAAAATTCAGATATTTAAATGCTACAGCATTTGTGATATTCTTCCCCTAAAGGAAACTATCCATGTGCCCATCTATATTACAATTAATACAATGTAGCTAAGCATTGTTACATCGCACATAAGTAGTGAATAGGTATGGCAAGCATAAAGAACTAAGGTATAATATGGCACAACATTTCTATTTGAACAAAGACCTAGCACATTTGAAACTAATTTTTGTTGTTAACAAGAGAGTAGTAGACCTCTGGTGAATGTGGACTTTGGGCATTGGTAATGTTCTAAAGTTGGCTGCATTGGTGTGTTATGTTTGCAAATATTCATCAATCTGGAATCTTTTAATATATGTTTTTCTCTGTTTATTGTATAAATCAATAAACAGAAAAAAAGTCCCAGAGAGTATTCAACAGTCTTTTATGTCCTGCACTCTGAAGATGGATTGCCTCAGTTTTACTGCTGTCCCCACTGTCTCCAACCTCCTCACTGAGTTCCCTTGGGCAAGGGTCTGAGTCAGAGGTGATCTTGTGCATTGTAAAGCAGCAGAGGAATTTATCAGAGAAGGAGACATGACACAAATGACAGGAAAACTAGGCATCAGTCTCTTCATAAAAACCAAGCCCAGAAAGTTCCAGTTTTTATGAAAGACAGGAAAGAGAACAATTGATTAAACTGGCAATGGCAAATAGCAAACAAATGCGTCACAAACCCAACCGTGAAAAGTGTTGTCCTTGGAAGAAAGAAGAAAGGACAGAAGAAGCAAGTGAAAACCCAAGCAGAAGTTAAAAGTAGGCCCCATAAAACATTCTCGAGTTAATGAAATAAATATCCATCATTGCAGCCAACGCAATGTGAATTTCATGATCAAGAAAAATGATGTCAGTTCAGTGCTGTGCACATTTAAAGCTGATCAGTGAGTTTCTGTTAAATACTTTATCAATAGAAAGTGCAATCTTCCCTAAGATTTTTAAATTGTGATGTGAATGGAAATAGCATGATTCTAAAAACAGAATAAGATTTTTCCATCGTGGTAAAATTCACAAAATTAAAATTATCTTGACCATTTGTACCTATTAATGGTGTTCATGTTACTGTGCATCTGTTACACTACTGTCCAGAGCACCTTTTTGCCTTGGACAAGTGCCCTTCTAGACTCATTAGAGAATAACTTCCTGTTCCTCATTGCTGGAAAACTACAGATACCACTATTGCATTGTATTAAATGTGTTTACAAACTTGTTTCTTATAAAAGTAAGCAAGGTATTCCTTCTTATTTCTTCACATTGGTTTGTTTTAATGCTGTTCCATGAGCAGTGAGTCATTCAAAAGGTAAACCCATGGTCCTCACTGGCTCTCTCATTTATTTGTTTGTTTTGCATATAATCTGAAGCAAAAGGATCTCTCTTCCTTGTTACAGTTCTGGGTTACAGTTACATTCATCAGGTTGTGAGTAAATTACTTCTTGAATATTGCTACCCCTTCCCAGGTTTTTCTCCCACTTTTCTTCTCCCCACTCCCTCCCAGTCTTCTTGTTTTCCCCTTGTTACTTCTGATCTACATATTAAACCATAGATAAATCTTCCAACGATTTGTTTTTCTTCCTTCTTTTTCCTCATGTTTTGAACTGTTACAATTTGCTCTTAGGAAAATGCAGACTACCTGCCTTAGGCAGAGTATTCATCAAGTGTTCCCATTACTAATGTGATTTTCTATTTGAATATTTTCTCTCATTACACATGTATACCTATATCTGCATTTTCAGCAAAGGACCTGTAGCACATGATCTTCTCATGCTTTAAAAATATTGAGAAGATGTGAATTTCATACAAGATTTTTGAGGAATAATTTCCAAATGTTATGAATAGTAGCTATGCAGGTGATCATTCCAACTGGATAATTAATGAGAACTTCTTATAAAAGACATTTAAAAGCCCTTCTGTAGCCATGTTCAGGTCATATCAAGCTGAGTACAAATGTCTGTTTTTCCCATGATCTGCTTCAGAGAAAAAGTGTCAGCTGTGCACCTCTATGCAAAAAGCTGACTATGCTAATTCATGTAACTGGTTAGAAATGAAGAGGCAGTTACTCTCTGAAATCCCAATTAGAAATAATATAGAAATTATTATATACTTATTCAAATATGTTTCCCCAACTAAGACTCTGCCTGGATTAAAATTAAGCTGGCAGAAAACAACTGCAGCTGTGTTAAAATAATGACACAATCTCATGGATAATTTACTCTAAATAGCTCAGAAATGTGAATAGGTAAATCATGTACTTATTATTATAGAAAGCTATTTTCCTTGATTAATTCTACCTGCTGGAACCATCACCCCCAAAGATCCAATAAACAAAACCAAACACGATAGCAACAACCACTTCTCAATTAAAAGAAGAACCTAAATATATCGTCTACTTTCTGTTAGTTCTGCATTATAAATACCTCTCTTCTGTATAAATCAACCTGCTTCGTAATGAATCTATTGGTGGAAAAAGGATTTTGGCAGTTTTCCTGAGCTGAATTTCCCTTAAGATGTGGTCATCAATACAACATCTTAATTTTACTCCTTCTTAGCTATCACCCCCTGCCACCATCTTTCTGTCTCTGTCTCTCTGTCTCTTTCTATGCATGATGTAATATGCACACAGATGTTTGATATAAAATAAGACTTAACACATGGTCAGCACTTGGGAATTTGTACTAAAAATGAAGGTGTATCACTTTTTCATAGTCTCTGAACTCTTAAAAAATGAAATGTTCTTTAAATGAAATCCTTTGGTTTATTATTTTCTGTGACAGATCTTTTCATGAAAAATGAACAAAACTTAATGAGCTAATAAATTATGTACTCTTTGGTTGCTCAACTTATTCCCAATTTGTAGAATAAACTTGGATGTTACACAAATGATTTGTAAAATTCCTAGGGCATACAGGATGAGGTCTCAATACATTTCTTCCTCTATTTCTGACCTTTCCTTTAGATTTGTAGCTTGAAGCTCTATCTGGGCTATGTTCATTTTATCAAGATATTGTCCTCCTAAATGGTGTTTTTCTCTTGTGCTTCAAGGAAAACCTTTCCCCACCACCTTAAAACTATGTTATACTGTACAACAGAATGATTTCATTTTTCCATGTTTGTTCAAGATTGACTGAAATGTTTATTGCATGTATAAATACTTAATTTGAGCTAATAGAGAATTAGGGCAGACATGTCTTGGAATGGCAGATCCAGAGCTAGGGAATGACAAGGCCTTAAAAAATGTCTCTTCAAGACATGTTTCTGCTTTCCATGGTTATTCCCTTTCTATGAAAATCAAAGACCATTTAAATGAGAATGTAATGTTTTGATCACTGCCAGTCATGTGTCATCCTAACATTTGTCATCTGGAACTGGAAGCAGTGATGTACACATACAGAGAACCATCATGTGTTGATTATTTTCAGAAAGTGAAATGAACTTGATTTCATGACAATAATGGAAATCAGTTGGATAATGTTTAAATCAATAACAATGCCAGAAAATAGGTCTCTAATAATTTACAATGAACACCATGTCTGCCTCTCTGACAGCACAGCCCTCATGTTGGCATCTCCACATTGAATAAGTTTCTGAAAAGATGGGCCTCAGATTTTATTTAAAAATAAAAAAGGAAGGGAAAAGAGAGTAATCAATGAAGAGTAATAGAAGATGAATTTGATCAAAATACATTGCATACATGTCTATAAATACCCCAATTAAACCTCTTTGTACAGTTACTGAATATTGATAGATATCACTAAGACATTGTAATCAAAACAATATGACTGGCATAAAAACCAGATATATACATAAATTTAAAAAAGGAACACAGAGAATCAGGCTCCTCTTCCAGCTCTGTTACAAGTTGTGAGATACCACAGTTGAAGAAAGTTGGGCAACAATGTTTTTATCTCAAAAAAATTAAATATTTGAGTAGCTCAGGCTCTATCTTCATTAATAATAAGATATAGGAATTATATGTGTCTATCTGCTGTTATACACAATAAATTGTTAAGGTATTCATTTGTATTGGAATAATTGTCTGTGTTAAATTCATCTATTGTTTTGTATTCCAGATGTTGAATATGGATTTGATAGGCAATCAAATCACTGCTGAGTCAACAATTTTGAGCTTTCTGTGTGGTCTATAATGGTAGGAGACAACTTTGAAAAAGGAAATAAATTATACATGCACACATATGCCACTTGAATTTTGGTTAACTGTGGAGTGCATTTCAGTTATTGTCATTGTGCAGGCTGCAAAGCATTGTGGCCTGTCACTCACATCTCCTCTGCGTGAAACTCATTCAGTGATCTTCCTCTGTTTCTGGTTTAATACACTGAGTAGCTGGATGTCTTCCAAGAAATCAGTGTACTTCATCTTGCATTTGTTTTCCCTGTAGTAAAACTGTAGGTTTCCATTAGACCCATTGTTTGTGAGAAATGTCAGGACCAAATGGTGCTGTAGACATAAACATTCACCAAGTGCTCTAAACCCCACCTGCTCTCAGGTGGTATCATGCTCCTATTCTAAAACCTCTCAGAAGTCTGTAGAAAACAGATGTGCTGCCTTGCAATTGAGACTATCTAGATATATATTCATGAACATCTTTATATCTAAATCATGGCAATTTATAAATTATCTCAGATAATACTCATTTATGGAAACCTTAAAGGTATGCTCCTGTTGACTATTTTATGAAATTTTGAACAGTTCTTAGAGAAAATTAACAGAGGGTGATGTATAGATGTGGAACTTAGGAATTTCAAATTAAAAGTCATCAGTCTGTACCCTCCTTCATTAACATTATCAAATGGACATGTGGGTATAATGAGTAGACAAAACTAAAAATTATTAAATTTTAATTATCATAAAGTATACCAACAAGTTACAGCAAATTAAAAAGATAATTGCTAAAACAGTTCTAGACTCATGAAATATCTGTACAAATTCACTTTCCACAATTTTTCTCCCTATAGGTGCAACAAGTCTGATCTCATCTGCAATTTCTTGACTTTTTTTTTTTGCCAGTCCTGAGCTTAAGCACTGTCCTTGGACTTTCTCAAGGCTAGAGCTCTATCACTTGAGCCTCAGCACCACTTCTGGCTTTTTTTTCACTATGTATGTGGTACCAAGGAATTGAACCCGGGTCTTTGTGCATGCATAGGCAAACACTCTATCTCTAGGCCAAATAACCAGCCCCAATTTCTTGACTTCTTTTCCCTCAAGGCTAGCATTCTACCACCCTGAGCCACAGCACCACTTCTGGTTTTCTGGTGTATCACAGACTTTCTTGCCCATTATGGCTTCGAATGGTGGTCCTCGGATCTTAGTCTGCTGAGTAGCTGGGATTGCAGCTATATGCAAACATGTATGTTTTTAAATCCCCTATTTGTTTCAATCTCCTATATTTTTCTTTTTCACCTAAAATATTTTTATGCAACGAATTCACATTGGATCATGACATTAGAATAAATTCATGCCCCCTGCTTTTAAGCAGTTCTTTTTGTAAATATGCAATTTGTTTGCTTTGATTGGGTTGATGGGATCATCGATCCATTACTGATTATTATTTACTATAATGCTGTGGTGAGAATTCATCCATATGTCTTTGAATACATATAGGGCAATGTATTATAAAGATATTTAAAAGTGAAAGAAGTCGTTCAGAGACTGTGCGTATCATCATTTTTATTTATTTTCTGAAAATTTCTATAAATTTACTGTGTGATGTATATACTCCCATCAACATTCATTTTACAAGATTTAGGTTTTCTAACACAGATTTCTAGTTCTTTAAACACTAATATTTATACAAGGGTCCTATAGGGTGGCATCCTTACTTACGGTGTTGTTTCAAATTCCCACTACAGGTCTGTGTAAGAAGAGGAACTCAACTTCACACTCATCAAATGTATTCAAATGACTTTGCTATTCTTTTCTGAGTTGAAGCCTCTAAAGGTGCTTATAGTGTCCAAACTCTTCCTCATCCCAGTCCTCAGCAGTTTAGAGCTCTGCCATTTTAAGCAAGTTTCCATTGTAATAGACAGTTTGGTTTAAAGGCAAATGAAGGAATTCATTTATCTAAATGTGATCTGTTTTATCAACAGATAATGATCTAATTCACTCCCACCAGTCTCTTAGGGTCTTGTGAAACTTAATATACAGTTTCATTGTGTAGTGGAGTAATAGCACCTCAGGGCAATAAATTGGCTTCTGTGATTGCAAAGTCTAGATAGAGAGAGGCTTCAGCTAATGCCCTGTAACTGAAATTTATTAAATAT
Organism: Megascapheus bottae; assembly: GCF_031878675.1. Taxonomy (NCBI): domain Eukaryota; kingdom Metazoa; phylum Chordata; class Mammalia; order Rodentia; family Geomyidae; genus Megascapheus; species Megascapheus bottae. The sequence goes on along the minus strand of NW_028327837.1, from coordinate 579,547 downwards.
GTAATGCCTCAGAGCACAGTTTAATAAAACAAACTGTACTATGCAGAATTCAGGCCACATTTCCAAGAAACAATCATGTTAGGTAATCAGCAAAACAAGGATTTACTGCCCAGAACAGCCTATTCTGATTTTGCAGTGAAATTATTATTATGCCTTTTAAAATTTGTCCCAATAATCTCCTTCTACCTATTTTTCCCCTTCGGAAACTAGTAGTCTATACAAATGAGAATCACTATGAGGACCAAAACCAGGAAAAGAGAGCATAATAGATGTAAGAATGGGGATTTCTGTCTTGGCATTCGCTTAATAAAGATTTGACATGGATAATAGATTTTTGTTTTACTATTAACTTTAAGATAATCTATGTATATTGTATATATAAAAGTATAAATGTATATAATCTGTTGAATTTCCCACCAAAGTGTAGGGAAGTATCATATATGTCCATATATGTATGTGTATATTATATATATATATATGGAGGGGTATATATGTATATATATATATATATATATAGAGAGAGAGAGAGAGAGATGCATGTGACATGTTTGTAAATCAGGAAAAAGAATGTAACCAAACTCTAGGAGGCTTCTTCTTCTTTTGTCAAAATCTCAATTCCACAAAATAATCATTAATTCCTCGTTTAACTTTTTAATGATAAACTACTCTTCCTAGCAGTAGGCACACATCCTTATGAAATCAGTAATTCTGAGAAACAAAAGAATGAATGTAGAGTTACAAAAGAAGACAAGCTAAGCACAGGCTTTTGCAACTGATGCTCTCTCAGATAAACATTCTGTTACATTATTCAATTCATTTTTCATTTCCCAAGTAAATGCTGCAAGAAATCTGTAAAAATTGATGGTGCATTACTTTTCATTAGGAAATCCAATACCTTCTACTCTGGTTTGGCATTTTATGTCCCCAGAAATTCACTGCTTCTAGAACATTTTTGCCTTTTACTTTCATTAAAAAATGTTAAGGCCTTGTGGAAGACAGAATTATTATAAGATCTATCAGAGGGAAGAAGAGAGAAAAGTTTACTGACTAGAGATCTTGCTAGGGAAGGGAAATAAGCAGTTAATATCATATGTGTATTCTTTTATCTGAAATAAAAAGCAGCACACATTGAGTTTCCATCGGTGCATGATGGTAAACAAAGCAATACTTTCATGGTATGTGCTGGTATACTAAACACTTACCTGAGGTCAACATGGAGATCCACTACTTAGATTCCACCTCAAGAAAGAGTCAGAATATTTCAAAGTGTGTTGTCAGTAAACCCATTTGGGCATTGACTGTCTCAGGATTCATGTTAGCTGTACGGCATTGAGCTAAGGTCCTCCTGTTTATGAAGTGGCCTCAAATAGACAGTAATAAAGGAGGTATTAACTCAAGGCAGGCTTCAGAGGCCTCTGCCCTACGCCAAGCTATGATACATCCCTGGCCCATGCCAGAGAAAACCGCTGGCTAACTGCACTCCACATAAACATTTTCTAGTAGATAATCTCCCCTCTGCTATAAGGTATTAGGCTAGCAGACTCTTCAATCCCTAACTGCTCGTATATATTACTATTACAGGGGAACTTCATGGTGATATTTGCACATGTGCATGTAATATACACTGAACAAATTCACCTCTCTGTCACTTTCCATCATCACCTTTCTCTCCAGTTCTTCAAACAACTTCCACAATGAATTGTGCTATTTTCTTTTGTATAACGTTCTCTGATTATAGTCAGTTATTAACTTGTCTAATCATCTCCCTAACCGCACTAGCATTTATTCCCTAACACAACCTGTTTTAACTTGTCATTTAGTTTTTTTTAATTCTTGTCATTTATTTTTTCAAATAAATTATTTTAAAGTTTTATTGTGATATTACGTATGTGCTTAATATACTGCAATCAGATGAGTTTCCCGAAAATTTTCCTTTCTATTATGAAGTGCCCTTTAGTGGGTTTTCTTAGAACAATTCCATAATTAACACAATGTGTTTCCATATTATTGACCATTCTCTTTCCCTCTTCCCTCAACACTTCCTAAAATTGCAATAGAACAGAGCAGAAAATAATAGGAAGTGTGAATAAGTAGGATTGTATGTATTTAAAAATGTGTCTGCACAGCAAAGGACACATTTATAATAATCAAGCAATAACCCACAAAGTGAGAGAAAATTTTTACCAGCGATTCAACAATTATAGAATTAATAGATAAAGAAAAGGATATGTGCACAAAATCAAGTTTTATTCTATTTTGGTGAAGAAAGAAGTCTATGTCTCATGCTACAACTGAATGAACTTTAAATACATATTATATATACATACATCTGTATTGTATGTCACATGAAGTAAACCAGCTACACGAGGCAAATGATACATGGTTACATTTACATGGAGTCTCTAAAGCAGTTAAATTCCAGAAGCCACCACAGAAGGATGATGACTAAGGAATTTGCTGTGGGGTACTTGGGGAGTTATTCTTCACACTATTCCTCTTTGGTTGTACAAGATCAAAATAAATATATACTAGACAATAAAGTATGCCTTGTTAGCACAGCATACTTATATACTTCTAGGGGCAGAAGTAATGCTGGCTTGGTGAATTCTGCTTCACAATGATAGGAAGAGCCAACATCGAAGGATCAAAAAGCAACGTCGCTATGAACGCTTAGCCACCACAAGCCTGTGTGCCTGTGGTAACTTTTCTGACATCTCCAGTTCATGAATGGATCAACAAGATGTATATTTATACACAAGGGAATTCTATGCTACTGTCAGAAAGAATGGCATCACCCCATTGTAAGGAAATGGAAAGACTTAGAAAAAAATCATATTAAGTGGAGTAAGCCAGACTCAAAAGAACATAGGCTCAATGGTTTCCCTCATTTGTCATACTCAGTAGAAACCTTGGGCTCTCCTAGCAAACATTTACAATAGAACAAGACCTAGATACATAAGGCCATATAGAATGACGCTAAATGAAAAGACCCCCAGGATATAGAAACAAAAGCCATATAATGAGTGATTGTTGTCCTTAATGTACTATGTTATCTCTCATCTCTTTTGCTGTCCCTTGGTTATCTCATATTATTTCAGTATTTTACCTTGTTATCTGATATATTGTATATACGTTTATTTGGTTATTCGAAATAAGATAGGGAAGGGGGGGGAATAAGATGAGGGGTAGGGACGGGAGGGGAAAAATGGGGACCAAGACATGAGAAAGGGTATCAATGTTTGTGAGGTAATGCACGTCCCATCTGGTGAATATAATGTAACCCTTCTATTAATTACAATAAAAATATATGAAAAAAAGAACGAAGATGTAATGCTGGCTTTTTAAAATCACAATAGAAATGAATCATAAGTATTTCAATAATTGAGAAATAGACATGAATTAAAAGGTAGAAGATATTCATTCAAACATAATAGCAAATAAATCCTGGAAATAAAATATAGTGTTAAATATTTTCCAACTTACTAGATGAAACAAAAAAGTGATTAAATGAATGATTAAAATGTATTTTCCCTTAGAAAGAAAACTCAAAACAAATACTATGATCATTGTGTTCAACCAACTGTGGCTTGTTCCCTCTCAGTTCTCTAAGATGATGAGGTTATTCAGTGTATGGAAATATCAACGTTCACCAAGTCTTGTCATTCAATTCCCCAAGGTCACCACTGACTTATTACAAGTCAACACTTGTAGACAGTTCCATGTCTAAAATGCAACATTCATATTTCAAGGCCTACATTTGGAATTAAGTATTAATTAGCTTTAAGTGGTGGTAAACTAGTGTTCCTGATAGTATTATTCTAATTTTGCATTAATTCCTCAAAGTTCTCAATAGAGACTCTTGCAAATACTACACTTTCCTAAGTTGTTCCAGAAATAGAGTACACTTATTCACTAATAAATCTTTTTGAATTCATAATTAGGTGATCAATTGCTTCTATTAATAACTAAGCCTTCTTGATTAGAGGATGATTATTTTTCTTCTACTAATATTGTCAATTTCACAAAGGAGGATAGATGTTCAAGTGAGGATGTCAATCACAGGATTGGAAGTTCATAAAACAAAAGTTGCCAATCAATGTCCAGATCAATTCTAGTTCCTAAGTAGGCTTTGTATATCCTGCAACAAGGTAGCAACATATACAATATGCTCTATTTTAAAAATGTTTCAAGCTCTTAAATGTCAGAAGATGAATGCATAAATTTGTACTTCTGTCTCATGTAGCAAGTAAGAAATCAAAATTCAGATACACTGAATCTACCTCTTATTATTAAGAGTCATAAATTGGCTGAGAAATAAGCCATCCCTTTAGGAGATACTTTCCAGTTTGTGTAATTATTCTTCTCCCTATTATTTCACAACCGGAAGTCAAGAGATGTTTGTCCTAAAGAAAAAATGCCTGCACTTCAGTTCTCAATTGTGTTTTAAAAAAACATATGTATTGGGTTCAAAACATAGCAGGACTGTCTGTCTGGAATCAGAGAATTGTCTAATAAATGAATAATAATAATCAAGAAACATATTGTTCTACAGGAGTGAAAACTATGATTATAATCTTAACTCTGAAAATCAAGCATGAATTTGAGTTAAAAAACAATCCTGGTTTATAAATTTATTCTATCCAAAAGTTCAACAGACAGGAATAATAAAAGACATGATTTGTACAACCCTGTTATGAAGCACTAAAGAACTGAAGAACTAGAGAGATGATATTAAACCTGTATGAAAATAAGAAGATATGGGATCATGTAGAAGCTGCTCTAGAGGTGAGAAATAATAGAAAGAAATTGGGATTATTTCAACTTTGATATCTGGAGCTACCCAGAGAAGAAATTCATACCTAATAGAAGACGAGGTTGCAGATTTGTAGTCCTCACTTATTTGGGGTCCAGAACTCTGAAAGCAGATCTCCCTCAGGCTGGTTGATTCTCCAACCCCTGGGAAAACTTAAAAGTTGGAATCAGCTGATTGTACTGGAATAGAGCACTACTGTTGAGGTCAGGAGAAATAACCAGGGTGTCAACAAAACAGGAAACAAAAGAAATTATGACCCCAAACAAGCAGTGAAACAAATAATAACAGGAGACCAAAAATCTATATTTCCCTGCCTTCAGATTTGTATTTTCTGTTGTATAGAAAACAACTAACCAGACTGATATCACAAAACAGTAAAAACATGGGTGGGTTTATAAGTGAATCAAGAGAATAATGATCAACACAAGTAACCTGAGAAGCATTCAGAAGCTAGTATTTTTATTCTAAAAAAAAATCACTGACTATATTTATGTCTGTTATACTTGTTCTTCCCTCAGCAGAACCATCATTTCCATTTTCTTTTTGAGGAAACTGGGTTAGGGAATATGAGGTGTACCCCTGATATCATAAACCTTCAAATTACTATTAGAATCCAGAACCATTGTCTACTCCATAATAAATCCAACAGGTAACTGGGCTCCATTCTGTCTACTGGATTCTGTGGACCCCCAATGTCCTACACCAACAGAACGTTGAATGTCTGTAATGCTCCTTGCTGCAGATTGCTAATGACAGCATTGAACTTGGTGATCAGTTTTTCTAGATTTAGAGGAAGAACAAGTCAAAGTATATCCAGTTAAAGTTAAGTACTATCCAAGGACAGTTGACTTCATTCTTCACTTAAACACCAGATATTTGCTTCTTAAAAATACCCGGAAGAACAGAATTCAATTCAATTGCTTTAAAAGAACAATCTGTAATATCATATACACATCCTTCCAACACCTCTGCTCAGAATATGGGTTGCAGACTATTTCAGATAATATTTCTCTCACTTGCTTCTACTTGGCAAGGTGAATTACTATGATTTGTGAAGAAAGCATTGTCCCCTTCCAAAAGTGATAATTTTTTTTTCATTTTTCTTCCAAAAAACAAATACAAACAGTATAATTGCTAGCATATTGGTACATCTGATTTCAAGGTAACACCCGGCATGTAGTTTACACATTAATTCATATTATATTACTTGTTTGTGGATCATTAGCTGTTAAATGATTGCTGAATCAATGTTTTTGGAGATCAAGATAGTAACTTTGGTAATTAAGTTTCTCCAGTATTAAAGATGTTTTGAGTTTTTGTTAGTTGTTTTATTTCTTTTTATGTGTTTATTGTTTCTTTGGCTAACTGGTATTTGTAATGTTAAACTAGGTGTTTTGGAATTTAAGAGAAGATGATAATATCATTTATTTTCTGAATGCCTAGACCAAAGTAGTAAAAATAAATACAACTTCTTCTAAGAGCATCTGTAAATGCTTTTGCTGATGGTCCATGGAACAGATGCATAACATTTTTGTTTTTTTTTTTAACTCAACATATCTAACTGTTACTGAAAAGTCTTCAGGAAGGATAAACACATTTATTGAAAAGTTTTCATTGTATTTTGTCCCATTTTATCCCCTCTTATGCTTCAATTAGATAACTATATTTTTTACAAAGACCACGAAAAGTTAGAGGTAAAAAATAGACTGACGAGTACTCCCAAAGTCTAAGCTTTCTCAGAAAAATTGATTTGGTGTAAGAGTGATTTCAGAGCTTCACAATAGATCCTTGCATGCGTACAAACATTACTCTATTTTCTTGCTACAAACCCAGTTCATTTACTTCTCCCTCTGAGAATGCACCATGTCACTATGACATGAATGTAAAAGGAAGTTTCTTTAATATGGGGCCCTCCTTGAATAGAACGCCGTTTAGAAGCAGTGTGAGATGTGGATAATTTGCTTTTGCTTTCCTGGGTCAGAATTACACAGAAGGAAGGAGAAGACAGGAAGACCCCAAACTGGACTAGATACTTACTGTCTTTTCAATTCAATGTTGTCTCCTAACAGCATATGAGTGCTACCGAGCTATTTCCAAAGTTCTAATCAAACATTTACCCTTTTATAATGAAAACCAAGCCAACAAAAAGCAAAAATAAATAAGGAAACAAAAACAGAGAGAGGGCTTGTCCAAAGCCCAGTAAGTTAGAGTTCATGCAGGAAATAAGATATAGCCTTCCATACCCATTCTTATCTGATGTTGTTTATGTACTGGTGGTCCTGCTTTGGGAAGGTTGAGTTCAATTGACTGGTAAATGCTTAATTCAAGTAATCCAATCGTAGTTATCATCACATTCATCTAAATATCTCTGAAATTCCTTGCCCTGGCAATTGGAATGTGATATTGTGAATTTTCAAGCCAGTACATCTCCAATGTAAAAATCAACCTCGAAGCATCAGGTCAGAAAAGCTGGAAAACTGTGAAAAATTAAGAATTGTAAAAATACGTTTTACCGTAATTAGAAAAGTCTCTTTTTATGGGTGGGTTGCTCTTGTTTGTTGCCCGTAAGAAAAGGGTAAGTGACATTTCTACGAGAGCCCAGAAATACTTTGTGTTTGCAACATACTTCAATTATGATCAGAAAAGTACTTCCACGGGCAGCAAAAATCCACTCAGGAGCTCTGTGTGTTTGAATGTTGCAAAATGCATGTCTTTATAGTAGCAAAGCTTTTTAGATGCTACAGGGGGCAGGAAGATGAAAGATGCATTCTAAAGTGTATTTGGAAATGTTTGAAAATGCTTTTTTCCCTATCTTCTTTCTCTGTATTCTTGGTAAACAACTACAATAGCTACAATATGAGTTTTAATTCCCTTAGTTGGTTAATAAATACTGTTGCACTGGGGGTAGGTTGAGATCTAAGCAACATTAGAAATCACACTTTGAAGATGATTAATTTTCCTGGAAACTGAGAGGGGGAAGAGCTTTCCTTCTTAACATCTCCATCAACATCTTTATCTGCTGCTATCCTTCTCAGGATTTTACCATTTGCACTCTGTTTTTTGTTTTTTTTGTTTGTTTGTTTTTTGCTGTGGACTAGGGGATTGACCAAATTCCAGAAAGCAGATGGAGCCAGAATTAACAATATTAAATTCTGATATCATACTTCCTAGATTACAAACCTGACAGTAATACTGCTATAAATTATATTTTGTACTCAAATGCCCCATAGTCAGAGGACAAATGTTAACATATAAAATCTATATTGATTATAATTATCACAGTTATAATTGCATATGTATATATATAAAGAGTAGCACATGAATCTTCTTAAATATACCATATTCTGGGATAATGTATAGAAAATTGTCCCAACAATGAAATTAAAAAAAAAAACACACAAAAGGTAAGAAAACTCATTTTCTGAAAAAAGATACACAATATTCAATTTCTTTTTCAGTAAAAAAAGAGGGAATTTGAGTCTGACATTCTGTATAAATGCTAGAGTTGAGACTGGAAGGCAGTTTAGAGCACAGTGTAGTACTATCCTGCCCAAGAAAACCAAGGTCAGCCAGAAATCTCAAGGAGCACCCAGAACTAACCTTGTCACAGCAAAGTCCTGCCTGGGGTAAGAGAGGAGATTTCCAAATGATCTTTGACGTTTAGATTCATGGATCTTTCTTCCTGTATTTGCCTTGAGGAAATAAAGATGAGCAGCCAGAACGCAGATAATAAGATAAAAAAAAAGGTATCTTGCAGATATTCAAAGGGCAGCTTCAGGCAAGTCCCTCTCCAGTGCCCACACAATCCCATGACAGCCAGGAGGATTCAACAGTGCCTTTTGCAAGTACCTTGTGAGTTGTTTGAGGCTGGATTGACAAAAGAGTACAGAAAATGAGACAAATTTGATAACAACAGAGAAGCACTTTGGAGATCAAGGCCAGAACTCAAATCCAACATTCATCCTTTTTATCCCTTCTTTCCTTTGTGTCCTTACAGCATAAGCACTTTGATGGCTGAATGAGCTTTCTCTCTAATCTCTCTGTGTATGGTATAGACTCTGCTAAGTATGCATCATTTTAGTTAACTAGCACATTTTTTCCATGCATTAAGCACTATTCATATCTTAGTTTATAAATCAGGGAAATGATGCCACAGGCCACAGAATCTGTGGTAGGCCAAGCTGGAATAATTCATCATATATCATTATAATGTCAGAGCCTGGATGATAAACTACTTTTACCCTTAACCTCAGGGATGATCCCAGAGAGGTTCTGAATGCAGAGGCCCACTGGCCACAGGCGGCTTTCAAAGACCTAGCTGCCGGAGACTCAGGCTGCCACTGTTACCATCAACTGTGGGGTCAAGTCCTTTATCTTCTTGACTGACAAGAGGTGTATTTGGTGAATTACTCTAGAGCATCTACATGTCATGGAGAGAATAGAAAGTCTTTTTATGATGTGGTAGGCATAGGATACATAAACTACTTCATTAAATTGCAAAAACAAAAACAGAAAACACATCCATACCTAACCTAAAATTAAGATAAGTAAAGAAAGTGATAGATTGAGAGGGGTGGAGGAGAATTCTGAATGAAGTGATAGTGATCAAGAAGCAGTGTATTAATAAGCTGTACTGGTGAATAGCAACTCCTTTGTACAACCACTTAAAGGTAATAAAATATTTGTCAAATAATCTATAATGAGCAAATACTATTAGTTTCATGGTTCTGGAAGACAAGCCCAGCCTCTGCTGTGTCTCCGGGCAGGAAGCTCAAAGTTAGTTTACATCAGTGTGGGCCTTTTCAGTTTTTGAAGAGCAACTATAACAGTTTCTTTTTGTGAAGATCTCAGCTCCCCAGTTTCTCTCTACCAGACTGAGATGTTCTTGCAATCTGCATTGCCCTTTCCTTTTATACTCACCTGGAACTTAGGCATTGCTCCGAAGTGTGATTTGTGAGCCCTTGCTCTGAATAAAGTTTTCAGGCTCCAGAAGTATGATGTTAGGTATGGATTCTGAAAGGGAAGAGATAGTCTAAGAGAAATTGGATAATTGCCTGCTTTGGGGCAGCAGAGATTTCTAGTGTCTTATGTGCACTTGGAATCTTTAAAATGTTATATAATCACACGAAGTCTTCAGTGTCTCATTTGTTGAAAGAGGAGAATAATGTCGATGTAGGCTGTTGTGAGAATTCATTGAAAGAATGGATAAAAAACATTAGCATAATGATTAAATTTTGTACACTGTCCAATACAATTGATCTGACTATTTGTTTCCTTTTGATGATTGTAGAAATCTACAGAGTTTATGGGTTAGATGTCAAATATACACAAATATACACAAAGGCTTTTGTGTTGAAAGCTTGGTCCCCACTAGTGACTATGATTAAAGATGGTTGGATCCTGAGTACTCTTAACTTCCTGTATGGATTAAACCATTCATAAGTTCATGGATGAATGAGCCATCAGGAAGTGGGACCTTCTTGGAGGAAGTAGGTTTCTGAGGGCATGACTTCGAAGGGCAAAGTCTCTGGTCTCTGATCACTTTTTCTGCCTTCTAATTACTATGAGGTGAGCAGCTTCCCTTCATCAAACCCATTTGACATGATGCTTCTGCCATTCTAAAAGAAATAAAAACAAAAAAAAACCTTCTGCAACTTTGAGCCAAAATAACATTTTCCTCTATTTTTTATGTGAGTCATGGGGTTTGAGGTTGGCCTGGGTGCTGTCCCTCAGCTCTTCAGCTCAAGGCTACCACCCTACCCTTAAGCCAAGCTCCACTTCTAGAGGTTAATTGGAGATAAGAGTCTCAGGTCCTTTTGTGCTAGCTTTGAATCTCCATCCTCAGATCTCAGCCTCCTGAGTACTTAGGATTATAGGCATGAGCCACCACACTGGGCACATTTTCCTCTTTCAGGTTGATATTCTCAGGTATTTTGTTATAGTGACAGGGAAATCTGAATAACACATGGGGATCTCACAGGAAACATTTTCTCTAGACAACTAGAAGGAAAATGCAAAAAGCAAATGCAAAGTAAGTTTTAACAAAGATGGCATGCAAGGGTATTTCAGGAGGGCTCTATTGATGAAAGCTGCATGCACAGAGAGAAAACTGATATCTCCCACTGTGGGATGGAATTGTCTACAAAACTTTCCTGAAAGTATAGATTCTTCTTCTTGTGAAGTCTTTCAGCAAGTTATCAAATCATTAAACCATTTCTTGATTAAATGTCCATGTATTTCCAAGAATGCTACCCAGTGTGATACTTGAGTTGGAAAACCACAATGAAACTCTTTCGAGATTTGCTCTGCAGTCCCTCTCCTAGCCCCTCACACTAGCTCTAGACAGGTGCTCCCAATTGTCTCTTCTGCAGAAATGTCCAATTCAATATCATCTGACTGGAATACAGTATCTTTTTGTGAAATGGGATTGTACTTGTGATATCCATTTCAGCTGCCATCTCTGCACATACAATGTCCCCAGTTATGTCCCCATTAAACAGCCCTAATAATTGTCCATCTTGGATTCTTCAAAAATGAAAAGACTGAATGAGGATATTAAAATGCTGAGACAAGAGAAAAGTCTTCTACATTGCATGTCTTCATTAAAGTGCCAAATTTGTTCTTTTTACCTTAAGCATCATTTGTTTCAGGAGACATTATCGGTATGCAGTGACTGATTTTACAGAACTGGAATCAGTAGGTTTGAATCCCAATAATCCCATTTTCTAGCTGGATGGACTTCACTAATCTAATCCCTCTCATCCCTCATTGCACAAGGTAAACATTGCTGCACCACCCCCTTCTGGCATGACGTTTCTGCCTTGCCATAGTTCCAAAACCAATAGAACTGGTTGACATTAGATAGAAATATCTGAAAACAGGAGCCAAAATGAACATTTCCCTCTGTGTGGTTGATTTTCTCAGTTGCATTGTCACTAATATGTAAAACTCATTACTGTATAAATTCATTATATGTTCACACTGTATAAAATTCATTACTGTATAAACAAATGAGAGTATATTTAATTATTTGTTGCCTCTAGAGAAATCCTACTATAGTCAACATTTATGAAATCATGGCTGATTTCATAAAAATCTAGTATCTTAAGTAAGTGGAAATTATCTTCTAGTAAATTTTAATCAATAATTCTTCAATACATTGTAAAATTCTTCTCTACACTTGCATTTTGCATCTGGGGTACAGAAATAAATAAGAAGGCATCTTACCCAAAGCTTGAGGACATTTGTTTATAAAACATGTCACAATGTCTTATTTTAAATAAACTCCTATCTTAGTTGTCTAATAAGGCCCAAATTTATGTCTGTTATTCTGCATGAATAATACAAATTATTTTATTTTAAATAGTGTCTGATTTGGGTAGCAAATTACAATGTCATTCCATCATAAAGAACTTTATTTTTAAATTTACAGGAGAATCAAAGGATTGCATAGTAAGAATGTACAAAGATAACCAGCCCTCTCAATAGGCAATATATTCAGGACAGTCTAGTATGATTTACATCAAATACAGCATAAAGATTGTCTTTCAGGACAGTTTATTAGGTGTCCTCTATAAACTCCTGTAATTTATGTTCTACATAATGGCCTTCTTATTTCCTGCATCATAAATATCTTCTTCCTTATTTTTCCTGCAGCCAGGGCCATAACACAACCTATAAATAGAATCTGTAAGATTTAGGCTTCACTGATTAAATAGTTACAAGCACCTCCTTAGAATTTAAGTGATAGTAGCTCAGAACGAACTTCTTTTAGTAAGCTCAATAATGCTACTCCCACCACCACCAAAAATGTCCATATTCTAAGTTCTTCCATGGTAAAAGTGTCTTTCTGTATATATTCTAGATTAACTGTATGATCTGATATGATCATGGATCTTTTTTAAATGGTGGCAAACAAATGAAGTCATAGACAAATGTAGAGAAGGGACCACAGGGAAAATAGGAGAAAAGACAATATGATGCTGATTTTTGAGCATGAAAGAAGAGGTCATGACCAAAGGATGTAGTCTGTTTCCAGAAGGAATAAATAGATTTCTCTTTAAAGTTTCCAGAATGGACCAGCCCTTCTAATACCTACAGATTTTATTACACTGAATATCAAATTTGTGACTTCTAGATTTAATTAGTTATAAACTACCAATTTCTTCATGATTCACTATATCAACAATAGGAAACCCAATGTACTTCCCGACTGTGAAGGAAGGCTGTATAGGCTTTTACATAATTGAAAACCCACAGGTACTTCATGTTATAATTCTATTCTATATTCAGGGATCTTCATAATATTATCAAATAATTTCTCTGCACGTCTATTTATTATAAGAGACATTCTCTGTATGGAAGCTTGGAACCCCCACAATGGCTTTCATATAATTGCAAGCTCAAAGAATGCACTTTTTTCCTTTGTAACACAGTCTTCGTAATAATTTTGAACAGCCCAAGTTAGGCTACATGTTCATTTACCACAATGGAGTAAGTGGTATTTGATGAGGATGCCCATGAGTTTGAGGCCTATGCCCTTTGCTGAACGCACCATCAAATAATGGTGCAAGTCATTTTCCTGAGGATATTAGAAAGTGTGGAACCCTAGGAATAAAGCTTGATGATTTGGGGCCATGTAATTTTAGTTGAGCTCGTAAAGTTAGCTGTGTAGAGGAAATTGGGCTTTGTCTAGAACCTGAAAAATGTCAATATCTTACTATGAAAAAATATATTTATAACTGAACAGTCTAAGACAACTGTTTCTAGTGTGATAGGGTTTTTGTTGTTGTTTGATTTTTCTCCTTTGAGATTCTCTCTCCTAGATGGCATTTTTGGCCACCGGAACATTTAGAAATTGTATGTCCATTTATTTCAATAAATTTATTTTGTTTTAGATGAGAGATGATTTCAAAAGATGAAGGATCTGACATAGGAGGGATTCATGGAAAAACTGTGACAATCACATTCATTTCTATTTATATGCATTTAATCAATCAAAATTCCAGCACATGGCAGCATTTAGGAAAAGACTAAGCAAGGTTGTTTCATTTTGTATATGAAAGCAGAAAGGTTTGGCAAATGGGAAGCCAGATTTTCCCATAAAACTCAACCCATTGTATTTAGACAATTTTTTCTAGTTTCTGGAGCCAGATTCTAGGATTGTGGCATATTAATTTACCACTTATTTGTAGCAAGTAGGGAAGCTGAAGACAAGAGCGTACTTACTTATAAGAACATGAAAGAAGGCACTGACTTCCACACCTTTGTGTGGAAGGTACTGACTTTTAGGCATCCTGTTGCCTGTCCAGCAAATCAACCTTTATAGCCACCATACCTTCTTACTTAAGGCTAGGTGTGTGTCTTTGCGATGGCCAACATTTTGCTAATCTCATTCCCAAACAGATCACTATGCTTCTCAAATCGATTGTTTTCTATTTTTTCTTCAGAAGATTTACTTGACTTTTTTTCTTCAGGAAATATTAAACGTGTGCCTTTTTTTTTCCTGTACTTTAGCAATTCTGGAGCCATTTACTCCCTTGCTTTAGTTAAAAGTCCTACTGTATTAATCATAATCACTCAGCTGTAATGATTTTTCTGCAGGAAAAGCTTGGCCTGCATGGTCCAACAATGGAAATACTTTTCTTAATTTAGAAAGAAAGCAACGCGTTAGTAATGGAGGAAACTTAAGTATGGGAGAAGAATTGACAAGGCAAGAGGGAGAAGATGGGACTTCTTACAAAGCCATCAAAGGAAGTTCCCTGAATGAAGAGGAAGAACCAAGACTGGAGGATAACAGAGATGAGAAAAATGGGGAATTCAAACTGAGAAGCAGCCAAGGATTCGCCCCCTTCTCTCTGTCCCTGTCTCTCTCTCTGTTTCTGTCTGTCTCTCTCTTCCTCCCTCCTCCCTCCCTGTCTCTCTCCCACATTCGCCTGGGTGCTGTCCCTGAGCTCTTCAGCTCAAGGCTACCTTTCTATCCTTGAGCCAAGCCCCACTTCCCGTTTTCTAGAGGTTAATTGGGGATAAGAGTCTCAGGTCATTTTGTTCCCGGGTTGGCTTTGAACTTCGCGATCCTCAGATCTCAGTCTCCTGAGCTGCTAGGATTACTAGCTGTGAGCCACCGCGCCCAGCAAACACCCGCTTCTCTACATGATGTTCCTGTGAATTCACTGTTATGACAATTCCAATTTACCAAAGGGCTTTGGGGGACGTTACGTCATTATAACTCAAGGAACATCTATTTCATGACTGAGTCCCTGTGGTCCCAAAGATTGATAACTCTGTGGATAAACTAGGACATCTGTCAACGAGGTCATTTATAATATGTAATGTTCTTAATGTAGGTTCCTTGGTAGTTTTGTACTATGACAATTCAGCTAAAATAAAAGTATATTTTTCAGAATTCCCACCCTAAGACTCTTCATTAGTGTTATTTACACACACACATACACACACACACACACACACACACACCATAGTGAACGTTTTAGAAGGCAGTTATGAAGCAACAGTGAAATTTACATTGGAAATTTGATATTAAAACAGGCACTGCTGGAGTTAGAGCCCACCATCATTTTACTCCATGTGTTTCATGATTTGACTCTGCTATGTTTCACTAATAAGTGACATCCTGTGACATTCCAAAGAAATCTTGGCAGAAACTTCTTTCACTGTAGAATATGGCATCAGATATCAGTTCTTATGTCTGATGGTCTGATAGGTTAAGAAATTACAAACATTTCAAGAGCTGTGTGAAGATTCAGGGGGGAAAAAAACAAATAACTGAGATGCAGTCAGCTTTATGTCACACCAGAAATGCTGGTTTTTTTTCTTCAACCTGGGCATTAAGGTCCAGTCCAAGCCTTCTTCACAATCCTTCGAGCGAGCAAAGTACTAACCATCAATTCTCCCTGGATTTCTTGCCAGCAAATGACACCATTTGGGTAAATATGAAAACCTTTTCCAGTTTGTCTTAGAGTCAAAAACTTTCTCATGAGTCAGGGAATGAATTGAGTGGCTGATTCTATAATATATAATTAGAAAACAATTTGCTTGGAAGAAATCAACCCTTCCAGGCTTGTTTCTAGAAAGTTTTCTTTTTCAGGAATAAATCAAAACATTGAGTTTCTGATGCTTCAAACTCACCAGGTGAGATTATTTGAGGATACCTAAACTTGGGAGATTTGGAGTGAAGAGTTTTTACTTCCAGTTCAATTTTACTTCCTATCTTCTTTGAACGTTTCCATGGACTTTATTGTTTTGAAATCAGGCTTTACTTTCTATGAAAGTGTATGATATGCAATATTAGTGTTTACAGAATGCTCCTTACTTGTTCATTTCTGTACATGAATAATTCTCGTAACACTGTATGCAACCATAGATCACTAGCAGCTGCATATTTTTGATGACCCTTTACATTGAACATAATCAGAAACCCAAGTGAGAAAACAAAGTCTCTAGTTTCCCCTTAAAATATGTACTAACTGTAGAGCTTTGGCATGAGAACAATATACATTTTATGGTAGCTAAAAATATTGTTTTAGAAAAAAAAGCAGTTACAAATTAATCTCAGTAAATTCCTATTACCTCAACATAGTATTGCTAGACTTGTGTTTGCTGACCTTTTAACTGATGAGGGTTTTTTTTTTAACACTGTCTAGTGATCCTGGAAACAATTTGATAAAAATTGAGAATCAATGTAACTTAAGGAAAAAGTGAATATGTTAGAATTTCCATTGTAATAAAAATATAACCTTAGAAATATAAGAATCCAGAACTCCACACATAAGATTTTCCTGACCTATTTTTCTAGGAGGGTGAGCATTTCCTGAAGTAGATATTTCTTCTCCTTGCATCAGGCTTATAAACATAGCATAATAATCTCTACCTGCTGCCTCCCCAACCTCCCTCCCATGAATCCTTTCATATTTTCTTCTGTTTGTCCTTTCATGCTACTTTCCAATTTATGCCCATTGATGATACTAAGTATATCACAGTTATCTAAATTTTTAATACTTGGAGAGCACTGGTAAACAGAATATGTATTATTTTCACAATTCCTTTTCTAAATTCAAAATACTTCTGAAATAAAGAGCTAATTAAATGGAAAGATGCTTTAAAAAGACTATTGATCTATAAAATGTCCTGGAAAGAGTATGAAAAGGTATACTACAAATTGGAATAAAATATATTCAAGTTACAAAGTCAACCAAAATGTGCTCAAAGGAAGTTGGACATGGCTTTATGATGGCAAGTGAGAAGCTCGTAGTGCAAGAGCTTCTCTGTAGTTCAGATGCATAAGGTCTACCCGAAACTGTAATGTACTCTGGTTTTACAAGAAGTTAGTATTTAGAGGTGTGTGGATGTGAATCATTTTATTATTACTCAATGATACCATGAATCTAAAATTTTCTCTTGGAAAGGAAAAGCTATTGAGACACAGCACTGTTTATGAAAGGGCCTTGAAAATTTTCTGTTTTTATAAATTGACATCTATTCACTGAAAATCATAGTCAATATCTATATTATTATTTTTCATAAAATCTGAAGTAATTTATAGGCTTAACAACTTTTCCTTGCACTTTATAGTCTAACATATAGATGAGTTTCATAATTAACTTTCCCCACCTCTACTGAGGAGCCAAAATTTATTATATATTTAATACTTAAATCAGTTCCTACAATATTTGTGATGCAATCTAAGCCCAAATATTGCTTCTGAAGCATGCTACACATTTACACTTTTCCTGGATTGTTCTCATTGTCTAATAGTTCTACTAAGCCTTTCTTAATCATACTGTGTGTGTGTTAACAGGTATATATCCACTCTCTTTGGAGAATTTATACATTGCTAGAGAATGAAGAACTTCAGCATACATAAAATCTGACTAATTTCCAACATTTGCATATCTCACAACCCAAGGCACTGAATAAGCAGAAATGTGCAAATAATCTCAGTGTTCCTCTGCAGAAAGACCACTTGCTCTAATAAGAGTACAGTACACTTCCTAGTAAAGACTACAGTTACAGTTTCATTGTGCACAGAAAATAAATATCCTGAGGGATACGGGTACCAAGACATGTGAAAGGGTATCAATGTATGTGAATTAATGCACCTTCTATCCGGCAAATATCATGTAACCCTTTTACTAATTACAATAAAAAAATAAAAATTCAAAAAAAAAGAAAATAAATATCCTTCAGTCGTAATTGCTTCTTTCTTCTGTTATTCAGTATATGTGTGTATAGTCATTTTATGCTTTGCTGGCCTGTGCGATTGTACCTTCAAGCTGGGAGGAGAGAAATCTAGATATTGATTATTAATGGAGAAAATACAAAGGTCAGAGTGACCTTTACTGATGCACACAGACCATGTTAATTCAGGGGAAAATGCAGTAAGATTAGAAGGAGGAGAAAAATTAGAAAACAGTTATGTGACTTTCTTATTTCCATTTTTCTTGCTGTAGGAAAGAATAAAGAGTTGAAGAGAGCTGTCTGTTCATCAGGAAGAGCTACTTTGCCCTGGAAATGAAGGCAGGAAAATTGAAATTCACCACACCTGGGGCACTGCTCTCCACTCTGGAGCAAGTCCCCTGGATTGTGTTTATATTATTAGGCTGCTTTACACATTGTTGAAATTTCTGCCCCATCAGCTCATTTTGAGAAAATTGTATTGTAATGGAATCTGAGTTACATTTAATCCCCAGGGCATTAATTGGGTAAATATCATGTGGTTTTGAAAATGCATTTTCTCAAGTTTTGTTTCCTCTACTTCTCCTCACAATTTTTCACTTTCTCTTGAATTCATTTTAGTCATCAATTTAGAGACCTCAAGTGAGTTCACAAGGGAAGATGATAACCTGGCAATCTCAAGGCTCACATTAGTTGGTCAGGACCAAAGTCTGCTCCAGGTATGATTTCTCTCCTGGGAATAAATTCACTCAGTCCCAAGAGCATTCTGTGTATCCTGGACACATGACAAAAAAGGATTCTGTATGAATTATGTGCACTGTGTAGAAAGCTTTGAAGTCAAAATCGGCTAAAATAAAATTCTAGCTCCATCACATACCTGCTGTATAACTTGATAATCTCATAAAATTCAAAAAGCTTCATTTTCTCACCTGCAAAGTCTCATATACCCTAGAGGAATGGAATAAATTCAATAAAATATAAACAGAATATTACTTTGGAGGGAAAGACTAAAAAATAATTTTTTATTGTAATTAGTAAAAGGGTTACATGGTATTTGCCAGATAGAAGGTGCATTAATTCACATACATTGATACCCTTTCACATGTCTTGGTACCCGTTTCCCTCCCCCCCCACACCCCCCACCCGTCTTGGTTTTCCCCCCTTCCCTATCAATTTTCAAATATCCAAATACAAATAAATTCAATATATCAGATAACAAAGTGAGATACTATACCAATATGAGATAACCAAGGGACAGCAAAGGAGATGAGAGACAGCACAGTACATTAAGGACTACAATCATTCATTACATGGCTTTTGTTTCACTATCCTGGAGGTCCTTTCAATTAGCTTCACATTATATGTCCTTATGTATCAAGATTTTGCTCTATTGCAAATCTCTGCTAGTAGAGCCCAAGGTTTCTACTGATTATGACAAATGAGGGAAACCATTGAGCCTAAGTTCCTTTGAGTCTGGCTTACATCACTTAATATGATTTTTTCTAAGTCTTTCCATTTCCTAACAAATGGGGCGATGTCATTCTTTCTGACAGCAGCATAGAATTCCATTGTGTACAAATACCACAACTTGTTGATCCACTCATCAACTGAGGGACATCTAGGTTGGTTCCATATCTTTGCTATGGTGAATAGTGCTGCAATGAACATTGTTGTGCTAGTGGGTTTAGTATGTCCTTGTTTCTGGGTGGTTGGGTAAATGCCAAGTAGTGGAATTGCTGGGTCATAGGGGAGTTCTATGTTTAGCCTTTTGAGGCACTAAAAAATAATTTTTTATCATACCTTAGATTTTAAAAACCACACAATGAAATTGAGTAAACAGTTGTATACACAAAAGATCCATTCAGCAAACTATATCAAAACTTACAACCTATTACAAAAATAGGTTGATAAAATTTGAAGTAAGATATATGACAATGCCATGAATGGGTAAGGTTCATCTCACTATGTGCAGAATCATAAACATTTGATAAGAATCCAGCATTGTATTCACAATGAAAGCATGCAACAAATGAGAAATGAAAGGGGCACAACTGAAAAAAGCCATCATTGAAAACACACCTCTATCATCATATTTCCTGAGGAAAAAATCAAATGCTTTCCCCTAAGATTAGAAACAAGACAAGGATGTCCTTTTTCACCAATTCTATTCACCTTAAAGGGGAAGAATTATCTAGTTTAGCTCACAGTCTGCAAAGTTTAAGTGCATTGTCCTTAGCCCCAATGGACTTGGGCCTTTGGAGAAAGTAAGAATTCATTTCAGGAGCATGTGGCAGAAGTTACTTAGCTCATGACAGAAAGGAAGACTATAGAGACCTGGGACAAGATACATCCCTCTTAGACATTCTCCAGTCAGCTATTTTCCCTCTCAGGGCCCCATCTTCTATTTGGAAAAACTTCCAAAACTAGGACTGTCAGCTAGGGACCAAGACTTCAACAATGATTTGTAAGACTTCAAAGGAAAGGAAACAGCGAAAAAGCAGGAACTCCCGATGAGAATATAATCATAGACAATACCCCAATGCCCTTTGCAAAAGGCTTGGAAACTCTCCTTATCTGTTTCCTTCCCTTACTATGATCCTCATTGCAATATTTGTGACTATTAGACTTTGCGTAGCATGAAGCCATAAAATTGGAACTCATTTTAATTTGTCATTAGTCCACTCAAGCCGGAATTATCTCCCAATATATTAACCTCTGACATCCTTGGCCCCAAGTCATGTGACATGACCATGTGGCTTATTTTCTTTTCATTTCTCCTTACTGGGTTGAAGATCTCATAGATCAAACTACTCATTTACTGCCTATCGTTTAAGATTCTGCATCAGTAGCCAGATTATCTGAGGTCTACAATTCTACCTACCTAAATTGCTTTAGTTAAAATATTACACTTAAATGTCACCTTTTTCAAGCACTTTTCCCTCAGAATGGAGACCAGGCATATCTCTTACAACTACTGTCTACCACTCATCTGATTTAAAATCTGTTATCTTTTTGATTACTTATTAGAATATCTGCATGATAAAGAAATCCTCAAAGCAAGACCTCTGCTTTTTGTGTATCCTTGATAGATTGTTTAGATTGAAGGACTGGAGAAAAATAACTAGAATCATGAGAGATCCAAAAAGATATATTCCTATTAGTAATTAAACAAGTAAGTAATGGTCTAGTTGGGAAAACATCATAGATTGAGGCTGGGTATAGGAATTGGGCTACTTGAATTTTGTTTGAAGACTCACTTGAAAGACCAATATTTGTAGCCATCAGCTTCATTCTGACCACAAATTAAAATATGTCCACTTATATCCATTTTTAAGAGAAATTTGAATAAATAATTCGAACTATGTGGTACTCTACCCTTTTAGATTACATTATGTTTGGGTTTGGAAAACTCAGTATGTATGGCAAAGCAGATTCTCTTCAGTGCCACTCTGTTCTTGGGGTCTTGGAGAAGTTGCTTAGCTTGGCCAACATTCATTAAAATAAAAAGCTGCCTGGAGATACTGAAGAACTCTGTGAAGAAGCCAATTAGCGTAGGTCCACCTCTGACACTGCCTGCTTAGTCATTACTCTAGGGCTACTTCCCTATTCCCTTTTTACTTTTATAACCTGTAATTAGTTACTTCAGCATATATTTCCTTAGCGACAGGAAGCATTTAACTGTAGCATCAGGGGCACCTGAGAAAACGATTCGCTCTGGAGAGCCGCTAACTTAGGTGTTTAGAAAACCTCAGGGTAAAATACCTATATTTCTAAGACATGTTCTGGATTCCTCGAGCTCTCTTACCTGCCCACCACACTAAATACACTCAAATGGCTGAGAGCCAGCTGAGAACTTCAAAAGTCTCCTAAAAGAAATGTCACTGACACATCTGGTTTCTAGGATGTAACCAGATACTGGCATACATTCTAAAGGGAATGCAACTTTCTCCTGTGCCAAACCACAGTGATAGTTTAGACTCTCATTTCAAAGTGTGACAGAGAAAGCTGCTGTGCATTCTAGAATGGAGTATCCCTTGATTCCATAAAATGTATCACTGTTCTGGTGTCTGTACAGGACACATTGGTTTTACCATTAGAAATGAATTGAAAAAATAAAAGCAGAACAAAGTGTAAAGAAATACAAGTGACTGATAAGCATGAGGTCAATACACAGTATACTTTTTATTTACAAGAAAAGGAAGTTTGTTAGGATTTACTTTAAAATCAGAACCAACTGGAAATGTGTCTTTCTCCTTTGTTACCTACTGTTTGATAACACAGAACTTTTGCATAGATGACTCTATTTGGGTTTTGGTTCTGTTCTGTTCCACTCAGTGCAGTTGTAATGGCAAAATAGTGGCCTCCTCTAAACCTTAAGAGTTATAAGGTATTTCATATTTAGAAGTATTGTGCCAGCTGTCTGCCAAAGCAGGCTTCTCCCTAAAAATTTCATCATCTCTCAGCAGAAAAATTATGGAAATTAAAGAGCATATTTCATGCTTTTCCAGGGAGAATTAAAATGAGTAAGTAAAAGCAGTAAGTCATTACTCTATCAATAATGGAAGTGAAGGATTCTTTGGGTTCTGATACACATTGTGTAAATTACAGATGGGGTACACATGATTTTCCCAGCAAATGAACTGTGGATGAGCATAGTTTAGTTTTTCTTCACTGGGTAAAATCCAAATAGTGATTTAAAGTTCAAGTTAAAACAAATCAATTTGGACTAGATTTTATAGTCAAAATTTATGTGAAAGGGTAGAGTCAGGGATGAGAAGTCTTACTACTTGTCTCTGCTCATGTTTTCATTTCCTTTGCTGGTTTTGACACTTAACAAACCATAAAAATTTGCACAAAGAGAAATTCCCCCAGAATCAATAAATATAGCACCTCACTGCATCTAGATACCTCAATCCTCTCCTACTGACACAACAGCACAGTTATGACAAGCTGGTCCATTGTCACAAATCGACATGTCCATTTTTTTTTTGCAGTTCCTAGAAGAAATCCTTCCCATTTGTTTTGCTGTTCCTAGAAGAAATGATATTCAAAATGTAGTTGTGAAAAACAATTTAAATTATAATTGTTTCTTAGTGGGTATAAATTCAATCTTAACCCTACTAGTCACTGCATTGGAATATTTACAGTTACTACAGAGAACCACTGTGCTCATGAAATGAGTGCTTGGGAGAAACCACAGAAAATGCACATGAGAAAGTGGAAGCAGTAAGCTGTAAGAAACAGAATTTGAATGACCTAGAAGGGAAGCTAAATCATTGGTATGAAAGAGAAATTCATGAGCTGGTAAATGTTTATACCTGGCTATTCTACATGTTTACCTCAATTCCTCCTGTAACCAAATAGCAAACGAATTAAGGAATTATATGCTTAAACATGTTTCCTTGCTCCAAAAACATCTGGTTCACAAGGCAGTTCTAGAGAGGAAAAAGGAGAATCTTAGAACTCAGTGCATAGTCTATAGTATGGAAGAACTTTCTTTACTAAAGGTTAAGCGCTATTATTCAGACTGAGATATACAAAGGCATCTTAATAGAGTACCAGAAAAATGTGAGCATTGAAATGGTGTCCATGTGATTCAAAAGAAGCCTGATTGAATGAGATTTTATATATGTAACACCAGTGTTGATGACATTTGAGTTCTACAATATGTTTCTAAATCATATTGTTCCCTGATATATCTTTAAAGGAGAGAAAAGGAAATGTATGTGGTTTAAGCAATGCCATCCTTATCCTCTGTGTCCCCAGTGTTATAATTGGATTGGAGTCCATGAGAGGAAACAAATCTGACATAACTCTCACGGAAATTCACCCTGACACCATGCTTCTGACTCAAAGCTCAGGAAGGGAATTGAAGTTTAGAATAGGGATGGAGGGAGGAGGACAGCATGAAAATGATACTTAAAGAAGAAAACTAGTATTCCTTCCTGTGTCATCTAAGTAAGAAAAGCAAGTGTGCCATGTTCCACTGGGAGCTTTTATGTTAACTGTGCAGCAGAAAGTTTTCCTATGCTTATCCTTTTAATTTACAGATTTCTGTGGATAAGTATTTCAGCATGTTTCCATCCTTTCAGTGTTCCTAGTTTTCACAAATATTCATAACTTGAATGTAATAAAAAATAAAATCCAGTTTTACAGAGAAATGAAGGAGTAGCCAATGGCTTTTTTATGCAGAATTTTTCTCATTTTTAAATTATTATCACAGTAATTGTACAAAGTAGCTGCTATTTAATAAAGCAGTTTAGGAATCTAACATATATATACATATATATGCATATATATATTGTTCAACGTCACCACTTTCAGCATCCTCTACCTGACTCTTCCTTCACACTTCTTAATCTTGTAGAGGATTTTTCTCTGAATTAGGATAATTAAATGAAATCCAGATTCATCAGTAACTTTGTGAGC
Organism: Megascapheus bottae; assembly: GCF_031878675.1. NCBI lineage: Eukaryota > Metazoa > Chordata > Mammalia > Rodentia > Geomyidae > Megascapheus > Megascapheus bottae. The sequence goes on along the minus strand of NW_028327837.1, from coordinate 555,111 downwards.
TTATTTTCATTGTATAGATAAAGGTGATGGTTTTGTAAGTAATCTCTAAAGAGGTCCTATAATGGTTAGTGGAGCTATGGCTCATAGTGGAAGAGTATCAGCCTTGAGCAAAAAGGAACTCAAGGACAGCACCCAGGCCCTGAGTTCAAGCCAGACCGCTAACAAAAATAAAGTCCTGCAATCTATCATTCCCTATTGAACTCATGAAGCAGCCAACATATCACAAGGACATGGGTCCAGAGGGGTTGAAATGGACCAACCTGAGTCATTGACCTGACTAGCATTTTCTTATCTTGATCATGTTTTTGTAATCAGTTTTCTCATGTCTAATGCTTGAGATCATATTAATACTTGTCATATGGATTTATTTGAAGATGAAAAACTTGGTATATATATACATGTATATATAATTTAGCACAAGCTCCCAGTAAATGTTAACAATGTTGATGATATCAGACATGATTTCTATATCTTGGTTTCTTCTATCAAAAAATTCTTCAAAGAAAGTTAAAGACTATAAGTTAGAGATGGAGGACTGATGATGGAAGAGATTATATTGATTGTGATACTATAGATTATTCTCATAACCTGACTCCTGGAATTGAAACCTCTTTGTGCAATAACAATAAAAAATACATAAACAAACAAAATAGGAATCTAAGTTGGATGTATGGAAACTAGTGATCACAAACACAATCATTGTCAGTGTGTATCAGTAGCCAGACCATCAATCTGATGAAACCCCTTGGCAGAGCAATTATTACCCCCTTCAGGCTGGTCACAAAAGTTGTGAGAAGTGTACTTAGTGGATTGATGCTTGAGAGAATACAGATGGAGACAGAGCTGACAGAAAAAAGAATAATAATAAGATGAACAAAGGCACTACGGGAAACAGGGCTGAGGACACTGTGCTCTTAGAATTTGGTGCATTGCTCTCTCTTCTCCATAACTGCCTTTGTTTTGAATGGAACCAGCATCCTTCTGCCTCCGATCCCTAGCATTCCCACTGATTTTCCTTCAGTTTCTCTCAGCTCCTTCACCATCTGTTCACTGATTTCTCTGATCAACCACTTTACGATATTTCTGCTTCCATCATCTTTATCCTCTTCTGTACAACACTACTTGAGTTTTCTAAAGAATAGTCTTTTACAAACATGCTACACCCTTCTTTATCCACATTTATTTTTATTGCCTTGTCATTGTAAAGTACGCCCTTTTGATCTCTAAGAATGTCATCTCTTATCTTTTTCATTGGCTTTGCGTCCCTCTACTATGCCATATATGTTTCCTGCCTTGAAATTTCAATCCTCTAGACAGCATGAGCCTGAAAGAAATTAAAAGAAACAACATAACCTAAGAAACTTCTTTATCTTATGATGGTTAAAAGATTTGCTATTGTTTTTACAAGTACATATAAGCTTCACAGCAAAAATGTTTCTTTTTTTTCTTTTTCCTGATTGACTATGCTAAATTTAGATATTTAAACAATCTGGGAATTCAAATGGAGCTCATATCACTAAAATCCCACTAACATAATTACTATGATTTGATTTTTTTCTTTGATTTTTAATTCCTGTATATTGTCTCCTTGATAGGTTTATGGGAAGCCTTATTGAAATTTAGAAAGAAAGTTAAAAGTAAATGTGCAAGTCTTTTGGAATTCATCCTTTTTCTATATCTTCATGGTGGTAAGTCAAGTCTCTAAAGCCTTTTTTCAAGCTTTACCTCCTTCCTGATTTAGATATTAGATTTGTTTTACATTCAAAAATTATATCACCATGCATTCCACAAATAAAGGAAATACTATGCTGAGCCAAATTATATTTTCTTCTTCCATTTTTCCAATGAAAAATTAAGTAGTTTTAAATACACAGAAAGAGACAGAGACAGAAAGAGAGCTTTAATCTGTAGTCTTAGACCAGAATAAAAGTTCCCTAGAATGGTACATCTCAACTGCAGAATAATTAGTTTCTAATCATGTGCTTAAAAAAGAATTGTGCAGTTTCACTTCCAAAGATCAGTGGATTTTTGTCAAGATCCCTTTAGGAATTTGATAAATTGGGGTAGATACAGAGTGTTCTTATCTAAGAAATAGGCTAACAGTGTAACTGAGGTTATGTGGATGACTTCCCAAACTCTCTCTTAGATAAAAAGAAGAGACTTTATTAGACATATTCACCAGACATTCTCTCTGTCCAGGAGACAGCCCTTACAGGCAGAGCTCAGAAAACCTTAGAGAAGCTCTTTACCCTCAGCAAAACTCTTGAGGTAAAAATCAGAGCAGAGTGCTGGCAAAGAATGTTCGATTGCCAGAAGACCAGGATAAATGAGATATAAGACCAAACAGGAAGGAGTATTTAAGGCGAAAGTTAGGACCCTGGGAAACAATCTGACAAGGTCATCTGGATTTCCTGCCAAGTGGTGTCTAAAGGATTAAAGCAGTGATTGAACAATTCTTGTCCAGCAAATATCCACCTTACTCCCATTTCTGGTGAAGTCGTCCTGGCATCCCCATGATAATAATCATCTCCCGAGATGAGCGTATATTGTGATAGAGAGAGACATAGATTCATCATCTCCAGGAATTAGCATAAGCTTTGCGACTGGCTGTTGAGAAGAAGACATGTGAGCCAAGTCAAGACAAGCTGAGTCAATGAGTTTTACTTCAGAGGATTTTATTAGAACCATTGAGTAGTGGGACATTTCTTTTTATGTTTTGCAACTAATAAGAATTAAACCCCAGTAGCTACTGTGGAATGGAAGCCAGCCTTATAAAGTAGCCGAAAATGAAGATAGATTGAAAAGTGAAGTCATTTTCATTTCATCTTGACTTGATTTAAATCATTCCTCATTCTAAATTTGATTTGATGAGTTTGCATTAGATTTCCTCAAACAATAAACCCTATATCAAAACAACTTGTAGTATTTGAATTTTAGTGTCTGAAACCAAGAAAGGATGTTCTTGCTTGTTAAAAGTTAGAGTGCTGGTGACTTGCACCTGTAATCCTAGCTACACAGAAGGCAGAATTTGAAGATCGCAGTTCAAAGCCAGATCAGCAGGAAAATCCATGAGACTCTTATCTACAATTAATTACCAGAAAGCTGAAAGTAGGGCCAGGAGTTTGACCTAGTGGTAGAGTGCTTGCCTAGCATGCACAAATCCCTGGGTTTGATTCTTTGGTCCCACATACACAGAAAAAGAAAGAAGTGGTGTTGTGGCTCAAGTGACAGAGGGCTAGCCTTAAGCAGAAGTGCTCAAGAACAGTGCTCAGGCCCTGAATTCAAACCCCAGGACTGGCAAAAAAAAGATGCTAGCATTGACAGAAAGCTAAGGTGCAATCCACATGCCCACATGCTCTGGGTTCAAGGAAGGAGGGAAGGAAGGGAGGAAGGGAGGAAGGGAGGAAGGGAGGAAGGAAGGAAGGAAGGAAGGAAGGAAGGAAGGAAGGAAGGAAGGGAGGGAGGGAGGGAGGAAGGAAGGAAGGAAGGAAGGAAGGAAGGAAGGAAGGAACAAACTGAGTTAATTGTGCGCATCTATCTTTATCACTTTCCTCCAGAATCTTTAAGTATCTTTGACCTTCAATAGCCTCCTTTCAGAATTATTTCCTAACCCCACAATCTAATGACCCAGGCTAATAAACTGAATATTTCAACTTCTATTCAGAGTTTCCTTTTCCCCCAAAACAACCCTGACAAACTAGTCTGGAAAATGCCTTTGGTCAAGTTGCAGTTCCTTAATCTCCATCTCTCCATTCTCAGAAAGCCCTGCAGGATTTCCATATCACAGACAGAGCCAGTGGAAAAGATCACTCACTCTTCCTTACAAATGAAACTTGGCAAGAAGTTGCTGGAACAAAGAGATACTTGTTTGTATTTTGTGAAAATGAGAGTCTGTTCTGCTAAAAGACAGTGTCATCATCATAAACAGAATCTTCAAATAATACAATTTAAGTGATATTTGAGTAGTATGTAGCAAATGACCTACCAAATTTTCTAACTGAAGGGCCTTTTAGCTATAATACAGTAGAATACTTTTGTTCCCTGCAAAAAGCATTTGTATGAAAATAGGAACTGTGCCAGAAAAAAATGTACCAAAACTTAAAATGCTTTATTAAGATATTTTGCAAATTGCTGAGTGATGTAGGCTCTCCAAAGTACTGCCTAATCAGATGCTATGTGTTAAGTGCTGTAGTATAAAGAAGAGAGTGTAAAGAACCCAGATGCACTAGAAGATTGTCTAGAATTTACAACAAGACTCACAAAAGCAAACACATATCATGTAAAGGAAAGCATGAGCAGAAGCTCTAAAAACTAGACACTAAATACTCCACTAAAAAGCTCCACGTGAAACTATTACCATACTTACAACATTAAACTTGTTATTTTTGGTAATGTCTGACCATGATGTCAAATTCCCTAAACATAATAGATAAGATGAATATGTGATACAGCATATAAATATAATATGTAATTATATGAATAATTTAATTATTACATAATGTTTACATTATATAATTTTCTGGGATATGTTGAGTAAACGGGAGAGGACTAATGAATTGATTGTCTAAAACCTTCCTCTCTACATTTTAGGATGCTAGGATCCTATATATAATTTTGCTATATCTGATTTTACCATGGAAGTTCTTTATTTTATCTATAGTAATATTATCTTATGTAAATACTGGATATATGAATAATGAAACAGTTTCACACCAGTGACTATCTCCAATGCTTATAAAAACTACTGTGAGATCAAAAGTATGTAAGTAAGCATTTTAGTAGACTTTCAAATAAATGCTAAAGCTAAAATCAGTTTTAAAAACTACACTTCCTATTTTAAGTAACCAAAATAAATGCAAGATGAAAAAGTGAGAACTCTAGCAAGCGAAGCAGATTTTTACAATTTAATATATTAGAAAATATGTTTCAATTGTATGTTCAAGGTTAGTTCATGAAAGGACTTTGAAAATTAAGAACAAATAATTTATAAAGTCCTTCCAGAAAAAAATTACCCTTTTAGAGCTTGTGACTATCTAGAAAGGACCTTTCAAGCTTTCTCAATGTTTTAATCTGCTTTTTAATAGATCAGAGCCACCTAGTGTAATCCTTTCATTACTTCTTCCCTCACTCAGTATTGACAGTATAGCAAAGTCTAAGAACAGAGCAACCAGAAAATTATACAATCATCTATTGAGGGAGAGGAGATTACCCGCTAAGCCGCTAAGCATTTGTTTCTGCCCTTAAACAAAATTATTTGACTTTTTAAAAAGCCATTTTAAATGGAATGGCTATGAATGTTAGTAGCCAAAAGGAAATCACAAATCTTAATTAAATAATGCAAGAGTAACGTTCAACTTAAACAACTTAAACAAATTTGGCCTTATTAAAATATGCTGTGCATTAATCACAATGAAATCAAGTAATCAAAAAGATTTGTCGTCCAAATTCATGTATTTTCTGTCCCAGGGGATAGAAAATCCACCAGAATGCCTGTCCAAAAATATTAACATAAATTAGCATAACATACATTTTAAATAAAGGAAAATACTTCAGAAGGAAAAGGAAAAATTCTAAATTTGATGAGGAGTAGCATAGGGGACCATGTTTCAGAGTATCTCTGTGGCAAAGTCTCTAAGACTTGGTGTTCTCTTTTTACTACGAAAAGTTATAATAACATGTATTCATAATCAGAAATGCTTTCTAATTTTTTATTTTTAAGGAAAATTAGAAATATTTACTGAGTCCTAGCTGTATCCTTCAATGGATATATCACAACTGTGATATAGTAACTTTCGAGGACTCAAGTCACTCTCCCTATGTGAGAAACACCATTTATACACATCATAATCTTTTGGCTTGGGTACTGATTTAATTATGAAACGATCTCACACTTGCCAAGATGTGAAATAAAAGTAATTTCAGTCTAACATTGTAGAAGAGGTCTGAGTTTGAGGTAGAGAGATTCTGAGAATAAGGAAGGAGTTCTGAACAGGCAGAGATTACAGTCAAGAATGGAACTGAGGAACTTTAGACAAAACTGGTGGATGATGTCACTAATCTAGTCATGACGACATCACTGCTTTATAGCTAGATGCTGTAACTGTTTCCATCAAGCTTGGCTGCATCGCTCCCTAACATCACATGACACACAAAGGAAATTCACTAGAGTTCAAAGACCAGGGTTAGTTTAACTATATGCAAGTTGAACAAATATAAATAGGAACTAAAGCAATCGTTAAGTTCCTTGGGGTAAAGTATAGAAGGGAAGGTTAGTAGTATCTGTGTGTATTTCAGCAGCAAGCAAAGACATAGTAACATTCAAAACCCTACATAGGACATCCAATTAAGGAGAGTGAATATCAATACTTTAGAAAAATGCTAAACCTTGAGGCTGGGAGATTGGCCTAGTGGTAGAGTGCTTACATAGCATGCATGAAGACCCGGGTTCGATTCCTTGGTACCACATATATAGAAAAAAGTCATAAGTGGTGCTGAGGCTTAAGTGGTAGAGCTTTAGCCTTGAGAAAGTCCAAGGACAGTGCTCAGGCCCTGAGCTCAAGGCCCAGGACTGATAAAAAAAAATACTATACCTTTCAGATTGGATTCTAACAGAAAGGAGATTCAGTTGACGAAAATTCACTTTTAAGGAACTTGAAAAGCAAATAAAATGTTAAAAAAGAAAACTGGGAAAGAATTATGACTTGCATCTGATTATGCACTTGGACTCTACTCAGCACAACCTAAGATAGATATAGATATTTAGTGCTTGATACCTTCAGATTCAACATTCTTAGCAATATTGCTGGTGTTTAAGGCATGGCAGACATTTATAAAATACCTCAAGGACTTCCCATAGCACTACGAGCAGATTAATTTTGCTATCCCCAATTTATAGCAAGAAATCAGATGAAGTTATGTGTATGATAAAGTACGTAAAAGTTAAGAAACATACATTTTGCATGTGTGATTTGGAGAGAAGATACCAGAGTAAAGTTTTCTACTGTCTTATTGATATCCTCACTTTTAAATCTTTTCTTTTAGTCACATGGTGAATGCTCTCTGCATCATTTCCCAGGAGCAAAATGTATCTTCATTTCTCCCTTTTACTGATTAAGTGAATATCATTTTCATTTTTTCTGACTATACACTACATCCACATGCTTGCTGAGCATATCTCTTAAATCAATACTTTGTTCTTCCTAATGGAATTCCAATGCCTATAATTATCTCCACTTCACGACTGCTCATGCATGTATTTGGTTTTCTAATTTGACACTAAGAGTTTTTATAAACAAGGAAGTAAAGAAAAAAGAGAAAGCCAAGTTTCGAGTTAAGCATACTATGGTTGAATGCTAACTCTACTGCTTTCTATATTGTTTTCTTTTATTTAAATATTCAACCATTTTCTTCAGCTCTTTAAATCTGGGAAGCTTCATATAATGGGATAATACAATGTATCTCAAAATAATGCATATCAAACACGATGTAGTATACCCCAGCTTTCTGATCAATCTACTATAGCACTGAGCACTTATCACATGGTAGCACCCAGCAGAATTAAGTTACTATGGGTGCCATCATGGTGATGCTCTGAGACTGAAACACAGTGACATAAACCCCTAAATAAGCATGAAGTTATGGAAACGTTCCTTAAAACTGAGTGCTTATTTTTTTATTTATCAAACCTTATTCATCACAAATATAAATAAGAATATCAAAATAAAAATATACTCTTTGTATGTGTATGCATATATATTACCTAAGATGAAGACAGATTATTTAAAAAAGTTCTTTAGAAGCTTTAACGTATATGTTTATAACTATACCACAAAGATTACCATATATTCTATCATACAGTGAAATTCCTCTTTCATAATTACAATTAACATTGGTGCCCAGAGCGTATATAATCTGTCTCTAATTCTCTTTTTTTCTATTTCTTTTTCTTTTCCTTTTTTGTGTGTGTGTGTGTGGTTGTGTGTGCCTGGACACTGTCCCTGACCTCTTCAGCTCAAGGCTACCACCCTACCTCTTGAGTCACAGCTCCACATCCCATTTTTCTAGTGGTTAATTGGAGATAAGAGACTCACAGTGTTCAGTGCCCAGGCTGGCTTTGAACCTCAATCCTCAAATCTCAGCTTCCAGAATAGCTAGGATTACAGGTGTGAGCCACTGTGCCCAGTGGCTATCTCTAATTCTTACACTTCTATTGGGAATGTCAATCTAATTTCGGTTTAATATATACGTCCTCATTACATTTGTCTAATGAAAATAAATATTGGCAAAGATGGGATATTCAAAATGTAACACAATCCTAATTTTGTCAGTAATATCATCATTGTACAGAATATTGTGTTCAAATTGTACTTTAATTTATTCTATTAAAGAATGATATGAAAAAATAGGGCCAAATACACTTTGAAGTTTAGGGTTCCTTGTAAAAGGGGGTACAAAATATTTTGTGACATTATTTTTTGGTTGTAGTAATCTTTGTATTAAGTCTCGTTCTTGCTAGGCAGTTAGTCTCCTACTTGAGCCATACTTACAGCCATTTGTTTATTCATTTATTTATTTAATTGATTTGCTTGTTATAAAATAGTGTCTTGTGTTCATGCCTAATTGAACCTGCACCATGACCTTCTTTTTTTTAGTATTTTTTATTGTATTTAATAAAAGGGTTACTTGATATTTGCCAGATAGAAGGTGCATTAATTCACATACATTGATACCCTTCCACATGTCTTGGTCCCCATTACCCTCCCCACCCCCTCTTGGTTTTCCCCCCTTCCCTGTCCAATTTCAAGTAAACAAATACAAATGCATCCAATATATCACATAACAAACTGAGATATTGTGACAATATGAGACAACAAAGGAACAGCAAAAGAGATGAGAGATAACATAGCACCTTAAGGACAGCAATCATTCATTATATGGCTTTTGTTTCAATATCCTAGAGGCACCATGATCTTCTTTATGCTTCTCTTGTAAACTGAGATTACAGACACAAAACGGTAAACTGTAGTTTTGCTAGTTTTTCCTTTGCTATTCTTTTTTTTCATATATTTTTAATGTAATTAATAGAATGGTTATATTATATTCACCAGATAGAAGGTACATTGCTTCACAAATATTGATACCCTTTCTCATGTCATGGTCCCCAGTTCCCTCCCCCCACCCCCACCCCTCATCTTGTTTTCCCCCCTTTCCTATCCAATTTCAAATAACCAAATACGCATATATTCAATATATCAGATAACAAGGTAAAATACTGTAACAATATGAGATAACCAAGGGACAGCAAAAGAGATGAGAGATAACATAGTACATTAAGGACAACAATCACTCATTATATGGCTTTTGTTTCTGTATCCTAGAGGTCCTTTCATTTAGGGTCATACTATATGGCCTTATATATCTAGGTTTTGCTCTATTGCAAATCTCTGCTAGGAGAGCCCAAGGTTTCTACTGAGTATGACAAATGAGGGAAACCATTGAGCCTATGTTCCTTTGAGTCTGGCTTACTTCACTTAATTTGATTTTTTTCTAAATCTTTCCATTTCCTAATAAATGGGGCGATGTTCTTTCTGATAGCAGCATAGAATTCCATTGTGTACAAATACCACATCTTGTTGATCCACTCATCAACTGAGGGACACCTGGGTTGGTTCCATATCTGTGCTATAGTAAATAGTGCTGCAATGAACATCATTGTGCTGGTGGTTTAGTATGCCCTTGTTTATGGATGATTGGGTAAATGCCAAATAGTGGAATTGCTGGGTCATAGGGGAGCTCTATGTTTAGCCTTTTGAGGCACTTCCATACTGCTTTCCATAGTGATTGAACGAGTTTGCACTCCCACCAACAGTGTAGTAGTGATCCCTCCTGGCCACATCCCCACCAGCATCTGTTGTTATTAGATTTCTTAATCCTGGCCATTCTAACTGGATTGAGGTGGAATCTTAGAGTTGTTTTGATTTGCATTTCTTTTATGACCAGAGATGTTGAGCATTTCTTTATGTGTCTATAGGCCATTCTTATTTCTTCTTCAAAGAAGACTCTCTTTAAGTCTTTGGTCCATCTTTTAATGGGATGGTTGTTTCTTTGGGGATTAGTTTTGGAGTGATTCAATTTTTTGAGCTGTTGATATATTTTAGATATGAGGCCTTTGTCAGTTGTATGGTTGGTGAAGATCTTCTCCCACTCTGTAGGCTTCCTAACTAATTTACTAGCTATGTCCTTTGCCATGCAAAAGCTCTGCAGTTTAATGCAGTCCCACTTTTCCAACCTTTCTATGATTTGTTGTGCTTCTTGGTCCTTATTAAGAAAGTTTCGACCTGTGCCAAGGAGGCCTAGTATATCTCCTATTTCTTCTTGTAAAGTTTTCAGTGTGTCAGCTTTTACCTCAAGGTCTTTGATCCATTTGGAGTTAATTCTAGTGCAGGGTGACAAAGAAGGATCCAACTTTAGTTTTCTGCAGGTGCTGAACCAGTTCTGCCAGCACCACTTGTTGAAGAGGCTGTCTTTCTTCCATTCTATTTTTTGGCTCTCTTATCAAAGATTAGGTAACCTAGGTCTGTGGGTTAATATCTGGGTCCACAGTTCTATTCCATTGGTCTTCAGGCCTCTTCTTGTGCAGTACCAAGCTGTTTTGGTCACTATAGCTCTGTAATAGAGTCTGAAGTTTGGTATTGAAATTCCTCCTGTGCTGTTCTTTCTGCTAAGCATTGTTTTTGCTATACGGGGTCTTTTATTATTCCATATGAAATTTTGGATTGCTTCTTCTATTCCTTTAAAAAATGACATTGCGATATTGAAGGGTATTGCGTTGAATTTGTAGATAGCCTTTGGCAAGATTGCCATTTTCACTATGTTGATTCTTCCAATCTAGTAGCATGGGAGGTTTTTCCTTTTCCTCAGTTCTACTTTAATTTCCTTTTTCAGGGTTTTAAAGTTTTCATCAAAAAGGTCCTTTACGTTCTTAGTTAAGTTAATTCCTAGGTTCTTTATTTTCTTTGAGGCTATTGCAAAAGGAGTTGCTTTCCTGATTGTTGCCTTGTTTCTCTCACTGTTAGCATATAGGAAGGCAGTTGATTTTTGAGGGTTAATTTTATACCCTGCTACCTTGGCTTTGGCTGTTCTTGAACCAAGATATCCTGAACTTGTATTTCCTGAGTAGCTAAAATTACAGGTGTAAAACATTCTATCCTCCAGTCTGTTATTCTTGATTGCCAATTTTGTTGGGTTTGGAAAATGCCTACAATATTAGTATGGTACACTTTGGATATGTCTGTTTGGGCATTCCAGAGGTGACTGAATAATAAGGGATCTAGCTTCATGAGTGTTTTAACCTATTGATAGAAGTGAATTTTACATTGACTGTGAGAAAGTGGTGAAATTATGGAAAGTGAGGTACAGTTGAAGAAAATTAGTCAATGAAGGGAAATTCATGGAAATTTGTCTTGCCTTGTCCTGTTCATGTTACTGCTTCATTCTGCTTCCATTCTGGCTTGATATTAACTACTCTTATCTTGTAAACTCTGCCATAATGGACTGAAACCATGAGTCCAAAAAACAAACAATTCCTCCAATTTGCACTTCAGACATTCTGTCTCAGCAATTAGAAAATATAATAGCACATACTTCAATAAGCAACTGACTTTACAAGAAAACAACTCAATAGAAGAAAAGAAACATGTATTGCGATGAATTTTTGTTTATAATGTGGTATGTGTGCTATACGTGCTTAAGAGAGGAAGCTAGAGGAGAAAGAAAGAAAGAGAGGAAGGGAGGAAGGAAGGGAGTGAGGGAGGAATGGAGGGAGGTTGGGACAGAGGGAATATTACTTCAAACTCTTGTGGATTAATAGGAAAATTAGACCCCAAATTTGCCATGCATCCATGTATCTCCATTTTCTATACTGTGATATATAATGCATTTATAATTAGAAGACAATCATTTATGATGTAATTCAATGGAAAGAATTTGTGAAATAGCATAAATTCAGTTGTAGATAACTGATTATGACTTGGATGCATGGATTATGTTGTTTGCTTTTTTAGCTATGGTTTGTAACAAATCACTTCCAACCCATGGAATACACAGGAGGCTGAGAGTTCTGCACTCAAATCCTGGCCTGTGCCATTACCATCTGAGTAGCAGGAAGCAGATAACCAGATCTCTATGTCTTCCTTATTTTTGGATGTCAAACAAGGATCTTAGTGAGATATTTAACTCAGGGACAGCTGCAAGGACAAACTAAGTTAATATATGTAAAGTGATTAAACATATGCTAATATATGTAAAGTACTTGGCACACTAGCAAGTACATAGCAAGTGTTAGGCTTTATCTTTAATCTTAGGCTCTTAATCCTTTTCTTCTTTGGGTCTAACCAACCCTATCTACCCTGTCCATTTTCACACATACGTATATTCCCTGCTATCCTTCTGATGAAAAGCCAGAGAGGAAACACTATTTCATATCACCCAAGAGGGTTGCAAAGAGAGAAGGAGACCTGTTCCCTGAGATCCTCACAACGATCTTTAAGAAAAACATTTGCTCTCAGGGCATTGGAAATGAACAATTAGTATGCCATTTCTAGCTCCCATGAGCAGAAAACAATTCATGTCCCTCTTAAGTAATACTTAAACATGGAAGTAAGGATTTACAAAGACTGTGTTAGTGACAAATGTTGTTTGGATCACTTACAAGGAGGAACATTGTCATCTTCACATCATCAGATGTGAAGTGCATCAGATGTCCCTTTGTGTCTTCTCTAGTTGGTCATGGGGCTTGGGTGTTGTCCCTAAGCACTCTACCAATTTGAGCCACAGTGCCTTTTGCTTTTCTGGTGGATAACTGGAAGTAAGAGTCTTTCAAATAAACAACTAAATATTTATAAGCAATATACCAACAATATATGTTTTTTAAAAGGCGAATATTCACCTCAACTCTCTTGGCTATTTAGGAAAAATATTTTAAAGTTATATTTAACAGTGACTCATGAATTTTCATCAAATCATGCATCTTACTAATGAGTTATGAAAATTCTCTTTCATGGAGATAAGTACTTATCACATAAATTTTTGCAATGTACTTTTTACTAGCTTGTGATTCACCTTTTCATTTCCTTAAAAGCATTCTTTTAGTAAAGGCATCTTTGAGAAAAGCAAGTACTTCAAGTCTTAAAATATTAATATATTCGTATTTAAATTTTTATGATTCATATTTCTATTGTCATACCTAAGAAATCAAAGCTTAATTCAAGTCACAAACATTTTTCTTTTGTCTTTTAGTACAAGTTTAACAAATTTAATTTTTTATATTGAGATTCATTATCAATTACAAGATAAATGTACAAAATATTTCAGTAGATGTTTAATCAAAAAACATGAAATATGGGGCCAGGAGTTTGGCCTATTGACAGAGTGCTTGCCTAGCATGCACGAAGACCCAGGTTAGGTTCCTTGGTACAGCATACGTAGAGGGAAAAACAAAAGCCAGAAATGGTGTATGGCTCAAATGGCAGAGCTCTAGCCTTGAGAAAGTCTAAGGCCAGTGCTCAGGCCCTGAGTTTAAGCCCTGGGACTGGCAAAAAAAACCCAACAAAAACATGAAATATAAGTGTAAGTAAAAGTGCCCTTTATTATATGTAAAAATAGAATCATCTGATTTTATTTTGAATAAAATCATAACAAAATTATAATATCATTATAATGCTCTATCATTAGAAAAAAACTAAAATTCCAAACACTGAAACTATCAGTGCTATTGAGAAGATAGAGTAATATGTTGGTAATTGGAAATCTAGACAGTATAAATAATTTGGAAAGCAACCTGTGAGTTCTTCCAATGTTAAATACAAAGTTGATTACATATTCAGCTCTGCTTCTAGAAAAAGAAACAACAACAATCACAAACTACATTCATGCAGAGGCTTGTAGGTGGTTGGCAAGAATAGTTTATTTAGCGTGGCTGGAAACAGGAAACAAATCAAATGTCCTCTGGCTTAGTTCAATCAAATCCAAATATGATTCAAAGAAATCAATTACCATTACATTAAATAACATCAATGAATTTCAAAAGCATTATGTGATGGGAAAAGACCTGGATGCAAGACCATACATATTGTAAGATTCCACTCTATGTTCTAGAAAAGATGAAACTGTAGTTTTAGACAGTAAGGATTATGTCTATAGCCAAGAATAAAGGAATGCATCCACTGAAAGATGACAGGGTAAATTCTCCATAGCTAGGGAAACATTCTTTATTTTTATTGCAACTGTAGTTATATAATAATACAAGTTTGTTGAAATGTTTATAAATATTCATATAAACTATGGGAATCTTCTTGTATGTAAATTACATTTTGGTAACTATTTTGGAATGCAGTTAAATTAAATTGTCTCCAAATTGGAAAACAAATTGACTTAGCCATTTTTAATCATTCTCTCAACTTCCCTCAATGAAATCAATGTTTTCTGTACATGGACATTTTTATGACACCTATTTTGTTGAAGGGGCTTCATTTTATGTCTTAGCTTAATATAAACACTGACAGTTATGACCACCCCTCTTTGTTGCAGCACAAACTAATTAGAATAGCCACGTGAAACAAACAACATACTCAACTGCTTTTTTAAATGTCCAAACCCATTCACTATGTACAAGAAAAATGAAAAGTACTTTACAGCATGTTTTTCTGGAGGAGTCTGAGATACTAGGAATTATTTATTCATTATTGAAATATTTAAGGGTCAGTTCAAGTAAAAGCACTGTCTGTATTTTAAAATAATTTCCTATTATTCATTTTTTTCTTTTCCCTTCCCTTCCCTTCCCTTCTCTTCTCTTTTCTTTTCTAGCTTTAAAAATTTTGTCCTTTTAGACAAGACTTATTATGTATCCCAGGTGAAATGAAGAGAAAAAAAGAAAGAAAGAAAGAAAGAAAGAAAGAGAGAAAGAAAGAAAGAAAGAAAGAAAGAAAGAAAGAAAGAAAGCAAGCAAGCAAGCAAGCAAGCAAGCTGGAAGGAAGGAAGGAAAGAAGGAAGGAAGGAAGGAAGGAAGGAAGGAAGGAAGGAAGGAAGGAAGGAAGAAAGGAAGGAAGGAAAGAAGAAGGGAGGGAGGGAGGGAAGGGAAGAAAGTAATCATCATATGCAAATCTAACCACAGATTTTATAGACAAATAGCAGATGAAGGAAATAAAATGCATAATTTTGTAATAAAGATGCTGTTTACTGGATAATTAATGAAGTGCATAAAATAGGGGATTAAGAAAATTTCTTATCCCCTTACATGGTAGGGAGGATAATACACCATTAAACAGGTATATAAGGAGTGATTGTTGTCCTTAATGTACTATATTATCTCTAATCTCTTTGCTGTCCCTTGTTTATCTCATTTTTACAGTATTTTACCTTGTTATCTGATATATTATATATATGTATATTATATATATGCTTATTTGGTTATTTGAAATAGGATAGGGAAGGGGGAAAACAAGATGAGGGGTGGGGGAAGGGAAATGGGGACCAAGACATGAGAAAAGGTATCAATGTTTGTGAAGTAATGTACCTTCTATCTGGTGAATATAATGTAACCCTTCTATTGATTACAATAAAAATATATGAAAAAAGCAGGTATTTTTCCCTTGGTGCAAATTGCAAAACAAGTAACCACCAATGAAAAATCGCACCTCTCCTTCCTCCCTGATAATTTTGCAATGCTTTTTGAAGGCAATATATGGATATAGGATAATAAGGCACATGAACTGATTAAGGGACAGATGATGATGATGATGATGATGATGATGATGATGATGATGATGAAGACAAAGATAAATAGATTGATTGACTGATTGAGATTGATGCTGTATTGAGAGATACATGTTACTGACCTGAACAGATGCATAAAAATATACTTTTATCATGTAAATGCAACCTTAAATACACATATCTTCTCAAAGGTAGTGACATAATCAGTAATCCATTCCTTGATTAAAGGTGATAAACTGGGGTTTACAGAGAATAGGTATTTGTGAAGCTCTCGTAGGTAAAAACTATAGAGTCAGGAATTAATCTTGGACTACTCTGATGCTAAAGCGTTACCTTTTTCAGTACCTCCTGCTTTCTCTGTTCCAACTACATTGCATCTCTACTGATTATAAGAGATTCCTTGATTCCAGGTCTGATAGGGAAACATGGTAGAATATAATTCTGCTGTCCAGTTCATGCTATGAACATGGTTTCCCGAAACATTACTTCCTGGATGAAAAGGATTCAAGAAAGAGGTTGTTATGGAGATATGCAAAGAGGTAGTGATTGGAAAGCTAATGCATAGGCAGAAAGAATCAGAAAGATGTATATGCCTCAGTGTATTCAATTAGTGTTAATGGCACTCCTCGCTATAATTGCTGCCTGCCCAGCTTTTAACTTCTGACCTTGTCCATTAATAATAATGTGAATGCTCACAACGGTATGATTTTCTTCACTGAAACTGTTCATGCGAACATCTATTAGCTATCTAAACATTTATATAGGGGATTATGTGACACCAAATGGCATTTCTCATGGTATTTATTGCGGTATTAATATGACATAATGATTTTCATCTGTGTTCTATATATTAGAGAAAAACAAAATGCACATCAAATAACCAAATCAGAGGGTCAAATGTCTTATTCGTATTATTGCATGTTATTGATATTAAAATTTAGGACAAGAGAATACAGTAGAGAACACAGAAAGAGAAAGTAGAATGAAAAAAAGTGCACAGTGTACTAGACCAAAGAATTAAGTTGCAAGATTATGGGCTTGTTCCCCGACTTTGAAAAGGTGTGCAGAAGTATGTTGGGACCAAGAATGAGCACACATTTAGCCTTTCCCACATAAAATACTATGACAGGGCACTTGTGTCCTTGCAGCTTCAGTGTGAAGCTAGAGCTGTCATCAAGAAATCTAATGAGCAAAGAGCTAATTCCATTCCTTGAGGGATTCAGACATTTGTGTCAACCATAACTCACGAAAGGGCTGTGTAAGTGGGTTTTCTAGCCATGGTTACCCTAAAGAATGGACTTAGAGTGAAAGAAAATTATATAGAAGAAATGGAGAAAAGTACAGAGTCTTTGGGATAAATTAGTTGAGTTTATTTCTTTCCGATTGCCAGGATAATGTAGGAAAAATCATCTTGAGAGCAAACGTCAACTGTCAGAGGACTCAGATAGGGTTGCTGTCACACATAACCAAGAGATTGTTGAGACACACAAGTAAGTGTCATTTTTGAGTGTCAGAATGTTTATTCAAATAAACTTTTAATAATAAAGTTCTCCCCAGTTTGCTTGGAAGAATGACAACCAGGATAGGGAAAAGCTATATGCCAAGGGATCATTAATCAACTGCATCAACTCAAGGCCAGGTTATTCTCTTGAAGGTAAACACTCAACAAGTGTTCTGAAGGCTAAGAAGATGGCCCCTTGCTCTCAAAAATGTGTGTGTGTTTGCATGCATATATGTATTCATTTTAAGTGTTCCAAAGTATTTCTTCATTAAAGATCTTTCCATGTTCCCCAATATTAGTAAAGTTCCTCTATTCCTTTTTCTATTTGTTTTGTTGTGAACTAGGCTATGAGTGTCATTCAACTCCGTGTGTTACAAGACACAGAAAATCATCTTGCCATTCATCTCAGTGCTATCAAGGGCTAATCCTTAGAGCTAGTAATGGTGGGAACATCTGATAGAATAATGAGATCACAAACACATGTCAAAGGGGAGGGGAGGTCTGCATGACAATTTGCAGGAACTATCAGTCTGTTTCAGCTAAGAATAGGTGGCTCTTTCCACACTAGTAAGAAAGCACTGCATTAAGTATGAAGTGAAATCCTAATCATGATAAACATAATTTCTACCATGTTTTTCACTCTGATGGCCACTATCATTTAAATATCCTATTCTTGTGGATAGGTA
The DNA here is from genome assembly GCF_031878675.1 of Megascapheus bottae. NCBI lineage: Eukaryota > Metazoa > Chordata > Mammalia > Rodentia > Geomyidae > Megascapheus > Megascapheus bottae. Next base: position 537,153 of record NW_028327837.1, on the reverse strand, counting down.
GGATCTTATATATGATGAGAATCTATTCAACATTTTCATTTCAAATATCCAATTGATCCTTCAAAGATAATCATTCTTTCTTATAATATATTCTCGTTTCCCAACAAAATTCAGAAACCAAAGTGATATGCTAATATCATTTGGATTGGAATCTAAACTTGCATTTAAGTGCACTGCCAAGAGAAAAGACAAGGCTCACAAGAGTAAATATTGATTAGTTGGAGAATGTCCAGAATGGCAAAATAAAGTTCTAAGAGGAATTATTTTTTAAAAAGTAAACATGCAAAAGACGGGATAGCTATTCAGATCAAATAAGAACCTGAAGGGGTGCCCTGGTTTGGGAACTGAAAAACACGACTCTTTCTCTTTGTAATGTGTCATGGTAGAGGAATTTCACTTCTCAAGGACCAGCTCCAAAGTTCCTCCTCCATCTCTGTCTTAGAATCCACTGCCTGAAACTGTAACTTATCTTTTGACCTGCACATTGCTTTGTTCTGGTTAGTTTACTTACTCCTGTGGGCAAGTTATTTTTAAATATATCTCCAGTTTCTAGCTTGCGTTATGCCTTGCCTGGCTCGTTCACTCGATCAAAGCATTTGCTGTTCAGATATATGCAGTTGGAATAGACTGTAGCTTCTGCAACTTCAGTTGACTTCTTTGGGGGGAAAAAAAGGAAAGAAAAACCCTGATGAGGCGAGAATGATCAATGGTTAAGGTAAGAAGTTAGATTTTGGAGGTTTTATGTATTTTGTGCCTTCATCATAAACTCAAATGACAAGTAAATATTCTTTATACTACAAATAAATCAGATTCAGAGGAAAGGCAGCTTCATTTTTCAACCAGCTGCTCACAGGAGAAGGTAGTCAGGGCATTGCCTCTTCTTCCAAATGTATTAACAGGTTTTTAGAAAGGAAATGGGTTAATGATGTAACAAATCTGTGATGAATATTTTCCAGTATTTTGAAGCATTGCTATCATATTTAGAATCAAGCTCGACAGTATTTTCTATTATGTACTTGCTGTTATTCCAAAGTAAGATAAATCTATTTTTCTTCAAAGCACTGAGCCACTGCCTCAAAAACAAGATTGATTCTAAATCTCTCTAAATCAACCCTTCCTTTTGTTTTTATTTATTTTGTATCATTGGTAATGAAAACAACCCTCTGCATAAAATTTCACTCAAGGTCATTTGGGGCCTGAAATATTATAGACATAAATACCTCAGCCATTTCAAATGTAAAGCGTTGTAAGAATCATTTCCTCCAATATTGTTTTTAGTAATATTTTACAGGAACAGAAGCAGGAAGAATAATTCTGCTCTTACAAAATTTCTCCAAGAGAAAATGTAAGATAATGAGTCTTCTTAAAAAATCTTAACAGTTATTTTTGCTCACAAATAATCTAAAGTGGAACATGCTATTAGGATAATTTCAGCACTGTTTGTTAAAATTGATATTTACTGAATAAGTGAAATAAAAGGTTTTTAAAAGGACATTTTCATACAGAATGAACCAGCCTAAAAACTGCATTTTAAAATAAAGCTTGATGAAGTAAATATCTTGTATGTTCATGAGATATACAAATCTCAGTTAATACTCTTAATGGAATGAAACAGCATAAAGAACCATCCCATCAAATTATTATTAAGTGCCTACTCTAAGAAAAAGAGTGGGTAGTATTTAATACTAAAATTATGTATGCTATCTTCTTTTCCAAGCAAAGCAAAGCTTTCTTAATGCATGGCATCATAAAAAAAATTAAGATGAAAAAGATTGTAGTCTTCATATGGCACCTTGAAGAAGAATGTATTTTCTATATTACTCATATATATTTAGTATTTATTTTTAAAAGATACATGGCACGGAGGATGGCTTTAGCATTATTGCTTATAGCTAGTAACTGAATGACAGTTAATAGAATTTTAATACCAAGACATGTGAAAGGGTATCAATGTATGTGAATTAATGCACCTTCTATCTGGCAAATATCATGTAACCCTTTTACTAATTACAATAAAAAAAATAAAAATAAAAATAAAATTTTTTTTTAAAAATAGAATTTTAATAGTGCCTACATTTCCTTAGAAGAGTTACTTAGTTTCCTTCTGACAAGTGTACCTGGCTAGCAAAACTTTTTCTGCTAGCCCTGGGCTTGAACTCAGGGCCTGAGCACTGTCCTTGGGTTTTCTCAAGGTTTGCGCTCTGTCACTTGAGAAGCAGTACCCACTTCTGACTTTTCTCTAGGCATGTGGTACTAAGGAATCGAACCTGGGTCTTTGTGAAGGCTAGACAAGCACTTTACCACTAGGCCAAACTCCCAGGCTCATGGTTAGCAAAAATTTAACAACACATTCGTTACAAAAAGAATTATTTCAAAATACCTGCACTTTGGTCTTAGTGCTTATGATCTTAGTTTGAGCATCTCTAATTATGTCTTCTCCCACTGTGCATATGAATGAATGTATGTATGTGTGTCTGTGTGTGGTGAACATGTGTGAGCTATAGTGTTCTCGTGTTAAGAATACAGTAATTGAAAGTGTCTGTGTGCAACAGGACAGATCTGTGCTCCCCTGCTCATTCAGTCACTTCTAACATCTGATAATGAGTAGTTGCTTAATTCCTCTACATCTGCATACCTATTAATTTGGGGTAATAATGATTCTGGGGTATTTTTAACCTTAAATATAGGCCACATAATAGAATTTCAATAATATAGAACTTTTGTTTCTCCCTTAATTGGAAAGCATTGTTATAACTCATCCTTAGTATTAACTATTTGGAAAAATTTTGTTAATCAGAGTAAGTATTTAATAACCACTTTTTGAAGTTATTGCCTGGATTACAATTTAAAAAAGAGAAAACAAATTACTAGCAACTAAAGCACTGATTACATGATAACTAATAACTATATACACTATCTACCATGATAAAATCTAATTTCTCTGATGTATTTAAACCCACAATTGATGTATAATTCATTGAGGAAGAGATATTGAATTGAAGAGAACTGAATAATTTCAGAATCTAAATCTCACTTGTTGAAGGATCATTTTAAAAATTAGTGAAAATATCTCAGTGGCTGAGAATTATAAGTTCTGAAGCTGTGCACTGTGGCTCATACCTGTAATCCTAGCTACTCAGGAATCTGAGAATCACAGATCAAAGTCAGCCTGGTCACTAAAGTCCATGAGACTCTTTTCTCCAATTAACCACTAGAAAAACAGAAGTGTCACTGTGGCTTCAGGGGTAGGGCCATAGCCTTGAGCTGAAGAGCTCATTGATAGTGCCCAGGCCCAGAGTCCATGCCCACAACTCACAAAAAAGAAAAAGAAAAAGAAAATAGAAATAAAAATTCTGTAGTAATCCAAATTACCAAACTATTTAAAATGAGCTTGTTTTATTTTTTCAGTATCATACAAAGATGTGCACATTGTTCTGTTTCTTTAAAGCATTGTTATTAGTAAGGCCTAAAGCAGATTAGTGTTAGAGTATAGTCTATTGGGACTTCTTCCAACAACCAATCTCCACCCTTGGGAATAAGTTTTATCACGACTTTGATGAAAAGCACAGATGTTTACAGGATTATATGGAATTAATGTCTAGACTAGAACCATGATTTCTTCCCTCTGGCTTTTATCTGACTTTTTATTCTCCTCTTATAAAGTACTTCTCTATCGGGCCACTAAGCTTAGGCTACACTGATAATGCTCTCCTTCCTGTCATAACAGATAGGAAATTTTCCAACTCTTATTTCTTTTGTGCATGCAGTTCACTTGGCAACAAGTGATGAGTTAGCTTTATTCTCTGGCAAGCTACTACTAATCCTTCAAATCTTAGCAAATTATAAAGCTACTGGTTAAAGCTCTAGCTAATTCTAGAGTGGTTGAAATAGGCAGTGTCCTCATCTGTAATCCACCCAGCGTCTTTATATACTCATTAAATACCCTTAAATGCTAATATTAGAGTTTGTTTATTGCGTGATTTGAGCACACTGCAGATATTCTGATGGCAGAAAAAAAGTTTGTTTCATCTTTATAACACCAGAGAGCAGAGTTTGTTAATTAACTATTGGATATGAGGAACATTTATGTTCTTTAACATATCCACAAACAGTAACTAGGCATGGCATGAGCCAATCTTTGGCCTTAGCATAGACATAGATACAAAACTTTAAAGTTTTCAAAAGAAGAATGGGAAGATTGAGACACCACACCTCCGAATTATCATTAGTTTTGTAATCTTATCCTTCACTCCCTTCATTTCTTTAAATAAAATAATCATAAAATCCTACCGCAAAGGATATTTTTCAAACATAAATGGCAATGTGACTGTGAAGACTGAAGAATTTTGCTTTTATGTCACAGCTCTTTGATTTTGTATGACTACTAAGAACGAATTGTGATCTATATATGCACAGAAAATACAGTGATTTTCAAAACATGAGAATAATATGAGACACTGTAAAATATGTCTGAAGAATTGAGTTACTTAGTTTTCTAAAAGCTAAGACAAGAATTCATTTTGAGTTGAAGATATTATAATTATCAACATGGAGGGGGAGATATATAATGAAAATAATAGGTAAGACTCAATTATATTGACTGAGCCACTTATTTATTTGTGAGGATTCAGGTACTGCAGGACAATGTGAATTTGCAATACTTGCAGTCACTGATTTCCAGTGGAGTGTAAACATTCAGTTTGTAAGTGATGCTGGGAATTGCGTAGACCTCTTTAGAACATAATACACTAGATCCCCATGTTTATGAGTATATATGGTTCCAAGGAGACTGCTGGCGAGGAGAAACTAAATGCCAGCAAGCACAGCCTTCTCTATGCTAATATTACTCAAATTTAACAATGCAATAAATGCAGTAGATATTAGCATCCATAAATTGAAACCACATAGAAGAGTAATATAAATGTCATGAAAATACTACTATTCATATTAATAATGCTCACCAAATGCTAGATCTTGTTTTATGCCCTTTATCTTGAATACTGGGGATGCTTGAATCATTTCTCCCCATAATTCTAAAGATATTCTGTCTCTGAAGAAATTTATAATTTTCACTTTACTACTTAAATTAAATACCCTATGTATCCTTTGGTGCTTGAGGGAATTATACTAACTTTTACCTTGCTTTTTTTGGCATATGAAGAAGCATAGTGTTACAAAAGTAAAGGCAAATAAACATACTACAGATCATACACTTTTTAAAATACATCTGATGATAATGTAGGACTTCCTGGGAGCAGGGTGTCCTGTGAGAGAATTTTTGCATGCAGGAATTTAAAAAGGTCACTCTCAAAATTTTTAATTGATTTTTCTTTGACAGTGTGTGAATGAAAAGGCATGAAATAAAATGAGCAATAAATAAGGCAAGCTTATAATACCAAGCTTCAATTCATATCTTTAATGGTTGCTATAATTTAATTTACCTAGGACATTTTAAAGACAAAAATCGTAGACAGTGAAACACCCATGCAGAGAGTGAATCCAAGTTTCAATAGACAAGGAAATTCATAAATGTATAGAAGGTCCAGTTGCATGCACTTCCATTTCTGTACTTCAGTATTCACATAGGATATTTAAGAAGTCAAATAGGTCCCTAATACAGGATTGGGAAATATAGACCTCAAAAAACATACACATTTTGATTGATTCACACAAATATGTATTTGACACTACTTTAACAAAACATCTGTGAGATAATTGGCCAGTCCATCTGTTTACTTATATATCTGCACTCTATGATTTTGTTAAATTTATTTTATTTTTTATTGTCAGGGTAAAGTATAGAGGGGTTACAGTTACATTTGCCAAGTAATAGGTGCATTACATCTCAAATATTCTCATGTTTTTGTCCCGATTTCTCTCTCCTCACCCACTCCCAATCATCTCGTTTTCCCCCCTACCCCTTTTTACCTCAAATAAACAAATAAAAGCATGAATAAAGATTTAAAATATCAACCTATGGTTATTTCTCCTCAGCTTGTTCAGTACCAATGCAAAAGGTCTCAAATGCAGATCATGACATTGTATTTCTGTATGCAAGATGGCAATTGTCATTACTAATTTGCTGCTGGGAAATGCCTAGGAAGAATTAAAAATGTATCTGTTATGGTGAGGTCTATGGGAGATATAAATTTCATGTTCTTATAATCTTTTTGCAAAGGAAAAATTTCACCCATTTCTTATGACCACAGTCTAATGATTTTTCCACATGCATTGAGGAAATATTCTTGAGTTGGGGAACAATTCTCCTTCATGTTGAACTGGGTTATTTGCATCATATTAAAATGTGAGAGTTTTTCTACAAGAAATTTTTATTGCTGCTTTAATAAGAGGATATAATGTATTTATTTATTACCATAATAAACACAGCTATAAAATGGGCCATAAAAATAGATGACATGAAAATTTCTGTAACTAATGTGTCAGCTGTAATTGAGAAATAAATTAAAAGATCCATCTGCCTCCCACAATCAATCCTACTATTTTCCTTGTATTTGAGTATTTAAAATAAAATCAGCACTATTTATTAATTAATTGCTTGCTAAGAAACACATTTATATTGATTGCCTCCATAATATAATTTTACCAACCCCTAACATATGGTTGCTTTTCCCAATAGTCTCAAATTCACATGAGCATAAAAACTCCCTGTCTCATTAATATTGTTTTGTCTTTAAGCTTATTCTATTAATTTAACTATGGTAATGTTTTTCAGGATTTTATATAATTAGTCCAAGATTAATCTTTTCTATTAAACTGGTTATAATTTAGATGGAAAGAAGGAAATATTTTTATGAATGTTCAGACATGTAAAATTTCTGTTACCATGGATTTGTTGTGAGAATTTAAATAGCCTAAATTCATGTAAATGAATTCATTAAAATTATATTATATGTCCCTTCATACTTTTAAGAAAACTACACTGAGATATTACATATAATCTCTGGAAAAATAGTGAATATTTTATTTTTTCATATATGTATATGAATATTTGTGTACTTATGTCATTGCATAGACATATACATATTTTATAATATGTGGGTCTACACTAAAAACTTTACAAGAAGGAATAGGATATACACTAGGCTTTCTTGGCACAGGTCAAAACTTTCTTAATAAAGACCCAAAAACATACAAATTAAAGAAAGTTTGAACAAATGGGACTGCGTTAAATTGCAGAGCTTATGTATGGCATAGGACATAGTTAACAAGTTAAATAGAATAATTAGCAAGTTAAATAGAAAGCCCACAGAGTGGGAAAAGATCTTTACTAACCATATAACAAAGGCCTCATATCTAAATATATCTAAAAAAATGAATCTCTACAAAACAAATCATCAAAAAAACAACCATCCCATTAAAAGATGGGCCAAAGACTTAAAGAGAGTCTTCTCTGGAGAAGAAACAAAAATGGCCTATAGACACATGAAGAAATGCTCAACATCTCTGGGGAAAAAAAAGAAATGCAAATTAACTCTGAGATTCCATCTCACTTCAGTTAGAATGGCCATGATCAAGAAATTCTATAACTACAGATGCTGGTGGGGATGGGGTCAGGAGGGATCACTACTACACTGTTGGTGGGAGTGCAAACTCATTCAACCACTATGGAAAGCAGTATGGCGGTTCCTCAAAAGAACTAAACATAGAACTCCCCTATGACCCAGCAATTCCACTACTTGGCATTACCCAATGGTCCAGAAACAAGGACAGACTAAATCCACTTGCACAATGATATTCATTGCAGCACTATTTACCATAGCAAAGATATGGAATCAACCCAGATGCCCCTCAGTTGATGAGTGGATCAACAAGATGTGGTATTTATACACAATGAAATTCTATGCTGCCATCAGAAAGAATGACATCACCTCATTTGTAAGTAAATGAAAAGACTTGGAAAAATCCTATTAAGTGAAGTAAGCCAGACCCAAAGGATCATAGACTCAATGGTTTCCCTCATTTTTAATACTTGGTACAAATCTAGGACTCTCTTAGCAGAGGATTGCCATAGCTCAAACCCCAGACACATATTGCCATTTAGGATGAGGCCAAATTAATGGACCTCCAAGACAAGGATACAAGAGCTTAATTATGAGTGACTGTTGTTCTTAATGTACTATTTTTTTCTCTTCTCTTGTATTGCCCTTTGGTTAATCTCATATTGTTACAGTATCTAACTGGTTACATGGTATATTATATATGTATATATATATATGTGTGTGTGTTTATTTGAAATAGGAGGGGGAAAAATGAGGGGAGGGGTGGGGGCAGGGACATGGGCACAAAAACATGAGAAGGGGTATCAATTTATGAGATATAATGTACCTTGTATCTGGTGAATATAACTGTAACCCCTCTATACAACACAATAAAAAATGTGTCTATATATCTAGACATATTTGTACTTAAATATAAAATATATATCTGTATATCTATATCATCTGTATCTATTGCTATATGTAAACACACACACAGATATATATATATATATATATATATATATATATATATATATATATATATATTTGTATCACCTTCTGGCTCTTCTTGACATCAGCCTGGACATCTCTCCTAAGACTCTTTGCTGAAGTCTTGTTCTCTGCTACATGAGTCACAGTCCCACTTGTCACTTTTTGTTGACTGTTGGGAGAGTCTGAAGGACATTCCTGTCTGGGCTGCCTTTAAATCACGATCCTCAGATCTCACCATCATGTAATTAGGAAGTTTTAACAATTTGCCAAAAATATTGTTTAGTAATTATTCAAGCACTTAGAATAGTACATGATGAAATCACTGTCAATACTCTTTCAAGTACCAGCTAAACCCCATCCTGCAGGAAGCCTTTGCTAGGGGTCTTGTCTAGAAACAAAACCTCCGCTGAAGGTTCTGAATTCAGCCTTGACTATATGCAGCACTTTAAGCTTGGTTTATAAACCATGTTACAATTAAACATATGTATCACTACTCCTAAACCATCCATACTTCAAGATGAATATTATTACTTCACTTTAATCTTCTCTCATATACTGCTACATATAAAGTAAAAGTTTAGAGGATGCAGAATTAAATAATTGCTTTCTGTCTCTCCCCCTTCATTATAAACACACCAAAAATGGAGTATGCTTAATTCATGCCATTTAAAGTAAATTAACTGATCTCATAAGGAGTGTATAAAATTCCAATTTCAGAGCTATTTACAGTAACTATTCATGGTAAATAAATTTAATCTAATTATCTTGTCTGTAGTATAGGGTAAAGCAATTATCCTGAAGAATTTCATATAAAAAGAGTAAAGCAATGGAAAAAAGTATTCAAAGTTGACAATCCTGCCATATTGAACTCATATGTAGCAGTATTTATATTTAAAAAATTATTAACATTAATTTTTACATCATATTTCAGATAATGTGTTTAACAAACAAGTATTGAAGAAGGAAATCTCTATACACAATTACCAGCTCTTAGATGCAGCAGTTAACAGTTTAAAAGTTCACCTAAAATAGAGGAGTTATATTCATCCATATATATTCCTCCTGTCAACATCTTCATTTGCTTAAAAAATAAAAGAACTAAGGAAATGTAATATGGAAAGAACATTTCTCCAATATCTTACATTTTGAAAAATAGTATTCATTTGTAAAAGAATGAAGTGAAACCTTGATTAGAATCCAAATACAGAAAAATAACTCAGGATGAATTAAAGAGCTAAAGCAACACCTAAGACTTTTGCCTTCAAGAAGAAAACACAAGATAAAGTCTTGACCAATTTGATTTGATAATGATTATATATTATATAATATCAAAAGCAAATGCACACCCATGCAAAAACATAAATGAAGCAAACAAAAACTGCAAAAAGCAGTCAACAGAGTAAAAGTTAAACTACAGAATGAATGATAAATTATTGGTCATATACAGGAAAATGGTTAATATACTGAAAATATGAATATATCTTACACTTTAACCACAAAATATGTATGTTAAAAGACAAACAAGCAGTGTTTTTTCTAATTAAGACACAAAATGGTCAAAATAGTATATAAATATATACACATTACTAATTGCTGGGGAAATACAAATCAACACAGCATGTTATTGGTTTATTTGTATTAAGAGGGTCACAATTTTAAAAACTAATGTTATTAAGGAATCACGAGATATTTTGTACATTGTTGGCTGATAAGGATGTAAAACAGCAAAAGCATCTGTGGAAAAAATATAGAAATGATTTCAATCCTTAAAAATAGACTACCAATCCCACTTATAGACTAATATTGAAAATTTAAAGAATGTGAAAGAGATGCTTAGATGTCCTTGTTAATTGCACAGTCTTTCACAATAGCCAACATGTAGAAGTAACACAAATGTTCATGAGTGGATAAATCAAAGACATGGTCATTGTATGCACACAATAAGTTAGACTTTTAAAAGCAGTAAAGTCTGCCACAAAGCTAACAAGTTCTGAGATTTTCTTAGTTTGGACCAGTAAAAGTTCTTCCTGTTTCAATGGTCAAAATAATATTGTAAACATGTGTATAAAACAGAGAAACCTTGACTGTTTTGAGAATAAGTGAAAGAAAAAAAAGTAGAAATACTCTTGAGAGGAAAAATATCATGCAATATTAAATAATAGTCAACAACGGATACATTCAGAGACTGACATTTGCTACCAATGTCAACATTGACTCATTCATTTCCATGAAAATCAGTTGGGAATGGCATGAGGGTGGGCCAAGTTGATTTCATGCCATTTTTCCTTCACCACATAATTTCCTTGTAGTCTTCAAGTTGCTTTCCTTGTGGTGTCATATATGGGTTAACATATGACCTAGTTAGGCATAACTATAAACCACATTGAGATGAGATATGACTATGATAATGAAGAGGAGGAGGAGAAGGAGAAGGAGGAGGAAGAGGAGGAGGAGGTTAATGTTGATGATGACAACAGCCATGGTAATGATGATAACAGTTATAATAGGCCAACAGTAGTAACAGATGCAATGTATTCAGGGTTTCCTATATTAAAATATTGTGCTAGGGATATTGCATACATGACTTTCCCACCCCATTGAGGACTGCTGAAATTCAAAAATGCAACTTATGTGGTTATGGAGGTATAGCTTTTCAAATTCAACTTCCACATCATGGACAAGATAACTATTCATTGCAGAGGACTAAGAACTGTGCACTGTAAACCACACAACAGTTTAATCCTGGCCTTCACAACTCTAGGTGTAAACCAGAAAGTTACTCAGGCATCTTTGAAATACAATATCCAAATCTTGTCTGTACCCATCACAGCAGAAATTACTTGTCTTAGTCTGTTTTGTGCTGTTAAAACAGAACGTATATGAAACCAAATAAGGCACAGTGAAAACAAACCTATCAGCACAGAGCTCTGGAATATGGGAAGACATAGATTAATTTTCCAGCCAGTTTCATGTCTAGGTGGTCAACTTTCTTCTTGGATCTTTGCCTGCTACTTTTTTTTCCAAGTCAAAGAAGATAGAATGGCCAAGAATGGTGAAAAATGTCCAAGCTTGTTATTTAGTAACAACATTCAAGCTATCCATGCAGGGAAAGTCCTACTAACCTAAACCTCTCAAAATTCCTATCTTAACATTGTTGCAGTGGTAAACAGAACTAAACATAGGTTTTGGAAGGAACAAATATTTCAACGGTAATATTACTGACAAGCAACAGAACTGAACTTTGCTTTTTGTGAGTGGAATGATCAAACAGCTCGCTGCTTAGAAAATGTGTCATGTTACCATGGACTATAAACATAACAGCTATTGATTTTTAAAAATCAGACAAAGGCCAGACAAGGTAAAGTCACCAGGAATTGAACTATGTCAAGACAAGGCCCTTGTCACCCTTGACAGGGATGTCAATTAAAGTGGAGGTCTGAGACGTATTTTAAAAGCAGTGAACAATGTACCTGCACACATCACATTATCCTGATTATCCTCGGTCAGTGTGTGTGTGTGTGTGTGTGTGTGTGTGTGTGTGTACACATGCATGTGCACCTGCCTGAGAGTGCAAATACTTCAGGGTAGAAAATACACTGATAACTGTAAAGCTAAGCTAAAGCCAAAATTGCATATATATTTCTCACCTAATATAATTTGTCTGCAAACTAAAGGCCTAGGAAGTAATCTTGAGGTAATTTTCATTATCTCCAACTTAGGACTAATAAATTGTCAAACTGGTAAATGGATGGCTCCAAATTTGAACTCTTTCCTGCCTGAAACTGCCTATGCAGTTAAGCCTTCACAGGATATATGAGAAAATGCAATACAATATAGTTTTCCAAGCATGAGGAATCAAATTTTTTCCCTGAACTAATAAGAATATTACAAGCTTCTTTTATAATACATGCATATATAAATATTTTACTTTTCCTTAGGAACCACCTGTCTGATTGAAATGAGCCAAATGAACATTTTCTTCAGAATAGGAGAAAGCCACTTATATCCTATTAAGGATATAAGAGAATGTCAGCTTGTACACATCTCCTCATAGTAATGATTAGTATTGAGTAACAGGGGAAAGAAAGCCAAAGCTTGGAGAGAAGGGAGGATTCTGTGTGGAAAACTGAGTAAAAAGTAGGAGGAAACTATCTTCCAACCAGACAATAATCATGCTGGTATAATCTGTCTGCTAGGACCATGTTGAAACTCTGGAATCTTTTGAAAGTTTATCAATCCTAGGAGAGATTTGGGCAGCAAACTGTGATGCCTATAGGAAAGTTTCAGCTCTTAGCTAATAGCATCTACTTAAATCTATGTACGTGTAGCAGACTGTTGAGTCTATATCTAAAGTGGCTTCTAGAAATCAAAGAGGAACTGACCACCTCTGCAAAGTGGGTTCTTGGTACTGATCATGAAAGTACATTTACTGAGTTATACACCTTTCATCTAGCAAGCCTCAATTCAGCTGGACTTTAGCACATGATTTTGAAGAGCCATCGTTTTTGTACATGTCTAATAAATATGAGTATAGGAGTCAAACTACAGCACCATCACCACAAAAAGTGACTAGAACTTTTATTTAATTTTCTTATTTGTCTTCTTTTCTTGGTTTAAGATTCAGATATGAATATCTAAAACATCTATATTCAACTATGTATGTCTGTAGGGTTGGATAGTAACTGTGCTTGTGGAAGAAACATTTAAGAAATACCTATCAAGATTTTAAGTTTATATTTCAAGTTGATCCTCAGTAAAAAGATAGCTAAGAGCCAAAAGCAAAATGTAACAAAGAAAAGAGATAACTTTGTTAAAGAAAAAAATTTATTCTGAAAGTTGCTATCTTATTATATTCAATTATCCCACCCCAAGACAGGGAAGAAAAACAAACTGGAAACTGTCCCTGAAAGATCCTCATGGAGTCAAATGTGCCAGCAATGACATTCACTATGTTAGAAATCAACTGCATAATTTTGGGCTTGGGGAGGGAGATGAGGAAGGAAGAACCTAATGGGAAGTCTGTTTGCTAGACAAAGAATATCAAATACTGACTTAAAGATGTGGAAAGACCTAAAGCAAGATGAAAGAAAAGAAAACAAAATGATGAATGAAGAAACACTATGAAATACTATAGAAAGCACAAAGATAAATTCTAGAGATTAAAAGAACAAGAACTGTAATTAATTAAAAAAAACCTTTCCTAACAAAAATCCACAACCTGTTGACATTCTTAAGCTGACAGGAATAAAAAAGAGCTCATATTGATTCCAGGGAAATTACAGTAACCTATTGAAGAATGAGGGGGGAAGGATTAAGGAAGAATGAAAAAATCCTAGTAGAATTGTGAGACAGCCATCTAACAGACTTGTTGCACATTGTAGGGATCCCAGAAGGTAAGAAGAAAAAGAACGAAGAGAATCTGTGAAATGAAGATCAAAAGTTCACAAAATTTGACCAGTTATACAGCCATAACCCCACTTTACCATCTCAGCCACAGCTCTACTTCCAACTTTTTGGTAGTTTATTGGAGATAAGACCCTCATGGACTTTCCTGCCTGGACTAGCTTTTAACCACGATACCCAACATTTAAGACTAAAGACATGAGCCAATGGTGACCAACTTAGGAGAAATATATATTTATAATGCTGCATCCAAGAAAGCCCTGATAATTATTATAGCCAAAATTCTCATTCTTAGAATTTAACCTCAATTGGGTGTGAAGAATGTTTCCTGATTTCTATTCAAGAGTAGAAATGAACATATGATTTTAAACTGCTTTATATACTTTTAATTTTTACTATTATATAAAAAAGCCAGAGGAATTTTTGTGGTTGTTTTTTTCCTTTACTTCTTTATTTTTTTCTTTTTTCCTTTCCTACTTTTTTTCTAATGTACTATTTGTAGTTAGTGGTTTAATCATTCCTTTTTTTTCTTTCTCTTCTGTTTTATTCCCTGTGCTGACTATTTCTGTTTTCCGTATCTTTGTCTTACATGTAAGATTATCTAATTTGAAAGGGAAGGGGAGCCACAGAAATGGTGGGACAAACAGTGAACCAATGCAACGATGATATTCATCAGACACAGTGTTGGAAATGCACTTGAGTGGAGGGGGGGAGGAAAAGTGGAAGAAATCAAGGGAGAGAGTAACACTGTTCGAAAAGAAATGCACTTATTAACTTATGTATAGATCTCTACACATCTGTACATCACCATCACCATAAAATTAAATTTAAAAACTCCTTGTTAACATAAAAAATAAAAGCCAAACATAAGTTTTAAAAGTTTAACTTTATTTTTAAAAATACCAGAATCTTTCTTTTTTTCCCCTTTATTTTTACAGATTTTAAAACTAATAAGCCTATACAAAGTGCATGGTATATATTGTTTCAAACTGAGATCTGAACCTGGGAAAAGAAAAATAAATCACAGCCCCAACTCCTCTGCAATAGTAAGGTAAAACTATAGGCCAAGTTAGTAAACAATGAGTTTTAAAACAGAAGTATTGTCACATCTCCTAAAGAAAGTGCTTAAAATGTATATTGGATAAAATAGGTTGGTTAGGATAGCTAGTGCCTTTAAATTTATAGTGAAGATAAGATATATCTTATGAAAGTAGGTTGACAAGGATCTTGACCATCTTTGTTGCCTTCTATAAATGAAATTAAATTAAGTAAGCTAAAAAGGCAAATGGTTTTTTGCACACAGATTCCTGGTATTCCCAAATCTTGCTTCAGGATCAGCTGCTTTCAACCAGGTTTATTCCCCCTGTCTCCCATTCAGACATTTCTGTTATTGCTCACAACCTTGAAATTTGCCCTAAGAAATAGAAACAGAAATAAAAAATAATCTTATAAATATTTCAATAGAATCTATTATTTGTAATATAAATGATTTTTTATTTTATCCCACTGCTGTTTATTTCTTTATCATTAAATGCCTAACAATATTTGCCTGCCAGGTGTATAGGTATTACTCTTATTTTTCATTGTGGCTCAAAAACTCATTATTAATGAATACAAGTGATGGCAGGCTTTCATTGTATTTTTTAAATTATGGATTATGATGCTTATGATGGCATTCAGGTAAGTGTTTTTTAAAAATGTTTTGTATGTGTTCTTTAAAAGGAGAAAAATGAAGACTGAAAGGACACAGTATCTGTTTGGGGATGGGTATTTCTTTTCCTGTCTCATCATAAAAATAAAAATAATCTGACTTGTGGTGCTGGCAGAACTGGTTAAGCACCTGCAGAAAACTAAAGTTGGATCCTTCTTTGTCACTTTGCACCAGGATTAACTCCAAATGGATAAAAGACCTCGAGGTTAAAGCAGATACACTGAAAACTTTACAAGAAAGAGCAGGAGATATACTAGGTCTCCTTGGAACAGGTCAAAACTTTCTTAATAAGGACCAAGAATCACAACAAATCAGAGAAAGTCTGCATTAAACTGCAGAGCTTCTGTATGGCAAAGGACGTAGCTAGCAAATTAACTAGAAAGCCTACAGAGTAGGAGAAGATTTTCACTAACCATACAACGGACAAAGGCCTCATATCTAAAATATATCAACAGCTCAAAAAATTGAATCACTCCAAAACTAATCTCCAAAGGAACAACCATTCCATTAAAAGATCGGCCAAAGACTTAAAGAGAGTCTTCTCTGAAGAAGAAACAAAAATGGCCTATAGACACATGAAGAAATGCTCAACATCTCTGGTTGTAAAAGAAATACAAATTAAAACATCTCTAAGATTCCACCTCACTCCAGTTAGAATGGCCAGGATCAAGAAATCTAATAACAACAGATGCTGGAGGGGATTTGGCCAGGAGCGATCACTAATGTACTGTTGGTGGGAGTGCAAACTCATTCAATCACTATGGAAAGCAATATGGCAGTTTCTCAAAAGACTAAACATAGAGATCCCCTATGACTCAGGAATTCCAGTACTTGGCATTTACCCAATCGGCCAGAAACAAGGACAAACTAAATCCACTAGCACAACGAGGGGAGAGAAATAGGGACCATGACATGAGAAAAGGTATCAATGTATGTGAAGTAATGCATCTTCTATTATTATGTGAGTATAATGTCACCCTTCTATTAATTACAATAAAAATATATGGAAAAGAAAACAAATTAAAAGCTGTACAGCTAAACAAAAAGTAATAATCTGACCTCATAAAGAACATTTTTTTTCAGCCAAGCGTGGTTTTTTCAGCCACTTATGGTGGCTCACACCTGTAATCCTAGCTACTCAGGAGGCTGAGATCTGAGGATCTCAGTTTAAAGACAGCTCAGGCAGCAACATTCATGGCGCTCTTACCTCCAATTAACCACCTGAAAACCAGAGTGGCGGCACTGAGGCTCAAGTGATAGGGTGGTAACCTTGAGCTGAAGAGCTCAGGGACAGTGCACAGACCCAGAATTCAAGCCTCACGACTGACCACCCCCCAAAAAAAAGATGCTTTTCTCCCATCCTGGGTCATACACTCCTTCTCAGTACTTTGTTTTTCAAATATTTCTTCTCTCCTGTCTCCCTTCTCTCTATTCCTAGTTTCTCTCCTCAAAATTCCTCCCTCTCCAAATTTTATTGCAAAATTCCTTGAGTAGACATAACTTGGGGAGCTCAGTAGCTGGGGATTTGAGTGGAATATTTAAATCTCTTTTGTAACTTTATTTTGGCATGCTCTGTGCTTGATGAACTTGTCATTTGTATTTGCTCTGTGCTAAAGGTGTTGGGAAATTAATTCACTCTGATAGTAGGGACTAGTTGCAGAGCATAGACAGGAGAAATGGAACAATATATTTGGGGAAATCAAGACAGCTTGGGACACTGGAGCTTTACAAGAGGGTTTCCAAATTACTGTGTTTTACTCAATAAGTTTCTCCGAAAATATATTACTATTGTCAAGTTTTCTGTCAGAGATAACAGAGTAGCTTTCTCTTGAGGAAGAGTAACCATATATCTGTAGAGGGAAATTAGACTATAACTTTTCAGATGAAGCCATATCAAGCAATTTATAAGAAAAAAGAGGATTGAGGTGTTAGGACCATGCATACATATTATTGACAAATGGAGAAAATTATTTCATATCTCCTACAATTGCTATAATCAAAACTACAGAAAAAGTTAGGTGTATATTTATGGATCTCAAGCCCATATACACTAAATATAGGACTGCAGAAACATAGGGATCTTATAGGTGATACTTGCCTAGTTCCTCAAAATGTGAACTACAAAGCGAGGCAGTGGTGACTCACATCTATAATCCTAGTTGTTCAAGAGGCTGAAATCTGAGGATCATGCTTCAATGACAGCCCAGGCAGCAACATTCACAGGACTCTTGCCTCCAACTCACCACCAGAAAACCAGGGGTGGAGCTGTGGCTCAAAGAGTAAGGGGACTATCCTTGAACAAAAGAGCTCTGTGGCAGAACTCAAGCCCTGAAGTGCTACAACCAATAACCACAACTAAAATGTGAACTACCGAATTATTTAGTTTGACCCAGTAATTCTGCCTCGAGAGAGATGTATTCAATAGAAACTCCAAAAATTGCCACACACATTATATACAGAAATATTCATGAGTATTAGTTATAAACAAAACAAACTTTGCAATCAAGTTGAATGTTCACCAGCTGAAAATATGTAAACAAATGTGTGTTTCAACAAGACCTCAGCAACTAAATTCTGAAATAGAAAAATATGAGCCAATGCATGAACAAGTACTAGTTATCAGTGAGATTAAATAGATTATCTATTTAATTGAAGTCATAAATTGCCATTATTAAATTTGAATTAAGTTTGTGTTTGTTTTTCTCACTTATGTATTTATTTCATTCATTAATAGCAGGAATCCAATTGGTTTCTTTATCTACTGTTAATCAAGAATATTACATAATAAAATTAAATTTTACAGTTGGCAGTTCCTCAGACTATGAATGACAGGATCATTTTATCTGACCCAGCAATTTCATCTGACCCACTCTAAACAGATTCTAATACAATAACACACAGGCTATCCTTTTCTTACTTAATCTATTTGTGTTGCATGTTCTTTTGTGTAGACATCAGCTATGGTTTCATATTTGTATACCAGATTTGAAAGGTCTGCCTAATGAAAAGCTGAGTATTTTAAACACTTGTTGAATTTTACTCAAATTGTCCAGTCCTCAAGTGAAAATATAAAGTACACCTGGATTAAACAATATGCAACTCGTCTGTCTTCAATATAATAATGTCCCTTGGCCATCTATAATCCTAGCTGCTCAGAAAGGTGAAATCTGAATATCTCAGTTCAGAGCCAGCCAGAAAGGCAAAACTGAAAGGCTGTTATCTGTAATCGACCAGGAGAAAAACTATAAGGTATGTTTGGTTCAGGTGAAAAACCATCAGCCATTCAGTGAGAGCTTGAACCTTAAGTTTATGCACCAGAACTTGTAGAAAAAAAAACTCAAATAAAATAATGTCCTGGCATTCACCACTAGCTTTACAAATAATATATGTACTCAAATATATTAATACTTTCCAGCATCACATCAACTACCAAATACATTCGAGATAGTAGACTGATTTTCCTAAAAATCTTACCAGTGCATTTGTTATTGGCTTTAACATCCTTGTTACCTCCGTTTTCTTTCCAAAAATGCTTTTCATTGGAAGATAGGAAGCCAAATCTCTTTTTATCAGTAAAAAGTGCATGGCAAAGAGAGATACTGCAGTCCTGTAAAGAAGCTCATTGTTCAATATGACTCACACCAAATAAGGGAACGGCAGTTGCACACAGCTCGTTTATTAATAATGTCCTCCAGATTTAAATCTGACATACTGACATATTCCCTCCTGCTGAACAGTTCCAGGCTTATCTTTGGTTTTTCTGTTTGACTGCAATACATCCATAATATTTGATTCCATATGATAGATAGTGTGACAAACACAAACCACAACAGGGCTTGTCATAGTAGTACGTGCCTGAATTCCCTACTGTGTTTTATGTAGAGATAGGAGAGTCAAAGTTTGAGGTCCACCCAGAAAAATTTAGCCCAAACTATCTTTAAAAATATCACAAGGAGGTAGCCTGCCCAGGAAGATCTTCAGTTCAATTCTAAGTAAAACAAAATAAAAATCTTTCAGTGCAACCTTTCAAGCACATCTGAGACTGTTGCAACAAATAACTTCAATAAGCTCTTTCCAAAATTTTCGATGACTACCAACAATTATGAGTGTTTCTAGAGAGCCAGATTTAAAGGAAGATGAGTGAAGGGTGAGATATCCCTACATGATGAGACGAAAAAAATTAAACAAGGATAGGAGACCAAGATAGTGTGATTCACAAAAGTTGGAAGCCTGGCTGAGATGTATCTACATATAACTTTATAAGTAGATCTCTCATCGCTTATTTTTGTTCTCCTACTTTTAGCTTTAATTTATGGAGATTGCAAAGATTATTGAGAAAGAATGGCATTTGAGCCTTAGTCTATCACATAACTGTATTTTTAGTCATATTATGTGGCAGCTATCTCACGGGGTTAATTCTGTTGGCTTTAGTTTCTTCTGATCGTGATTCTTTTAAATGGGACATTTTACTATGCTTCAATAAGTGTCCCTACAAATCACCACACAATTCAAAAATCATACAACAAAGGCAAAAATGATTGTGGGAAAAATGATATTGGATACAGAACACTCACAAAAGTACTGATAAGTGAAAAAGTATTAGCTGTGCACAGTGGCTGATGCCTGTAATCCTAGCTACTCAAGAGGCTGAGATCTGAGGATCAAAGTTCAAAGTCATCCCCAGCACTAAAGATCCTAAAGACCATGAAACTCTTATCTACAATTCACCACTAGAAAATGGGAAGTGTGGCTGAGTATCCAGTGGTAGGGCAGTAGCCTTGAGCTGTAGAGCTCAGAGATAACACCCAGATCCAAGGGTGGGGCCAGAAGCCTTGAGCTGAAGAGCTCAGGGACAGCACCAAGGCCCAGAGTTCAAGTTCTTCATGACCCCCCCCACACACAAAATAAAAAAATGATAGAATGTTTAAAGAGGCAGCAGAAGTTTTGTATATATGAAATAGTTAAGAAACACACATTGCTTCAATAAAGACAACAGTTCATCTTTAAGAGAATTTTGAAGTTTGTGGAAGCAGGCAGCTACATGACAGGTGCAGGTAATAGATAACTGTAAGATGGCCGAAAGAACAGAAATTTGTAACACCACAATTAGCATGAATTTGAATTATGAGTTGATGTAGCTCAGAAACATTTGAGGTACACATGAGTGGTTATTTTTCATATTTCACAGACATCTCTTCTACTGGTTACGGTGTTCTGAATCCACCTGTTATTTTCCATAGTAGTTAGAAAACTCATACTATGTTCAAATTTTCCC
Source organism: Megascapheus bottae (assembly GCF_031878675.1). NCBI lineage: Eukaryota > Metazoa > Chordata > Mammalia > Rodentia > Geomyidae > Megascapheus > Megascapheus bottae. The sequence continues at coordinate 516,272 of NW_028327837.1, read as the reverse complement.
TCATATAACAATTACTTAGAAGAAATTCACACTTGCAAAACTTACAGAAATGGTTGAATGAATGCCTTATTTAACATGTATGCATATATAATACATATACTACTTTGGGGTTAGGCAATAAAGCCAATCTTAAGTGAACTAGGTTGGGTTTTGTAGGGGGGGGTCATGGGTCTTGAGCTCATCCTCGAGCTCTTCAACTCACGGCTACCACCCTACCCTTGAGCCAAGCCCCACTTCCCATTTTCTAGAGGTTAATTGGAGCTAAGAGTCTTAAGTACTTTTGTACCAGGGCTGGCTTTGTACCTCAATCCTCAGATCTCAGCTTCCTGAATAGCTAGAATTATAGGCATATGCCACTGTGCCTGACTTAATCTAGGTAGCTTTACGCAGTTAGTCAATACCCATTTGATGAAAACCAGCATTGTAGATTCCCCCTTTATACAAAGTTTATGGGATGGGATTCTTGAACCACTATATTAATATATGATTAAGTTAACTTGGTCAAAATCAACTGGGGAATATAAACCAGATCAGTCATTCATAGCATCATCTGTTTGGTGTTTGAGGGATCTGAAGCTCTTTAATTACAGTAAATTTGTTTTCTGAGTTTGATTTGATTCCAAACGATATGAAATTTACTCCCATTCCGAGACGATACTGTGGAAATTGGATAATGTACAATGTGAAACAAGTTGGATGAGTACTATCATGGTGATTATATTTACCCTCAAGGATTCAATCTCGATGGAACAATTTGGGTGAGAAAATAAATCTGAGAGCTGCCAGTATTCTTGAGGTTTTTTTCTCACCACAAAATGTCCTCAGATGAAGGAGCCTCTCCCATACTCATTGTGGAAACAGCTTTATTTTTATTCTTCATGGCTAAATGTCTTTAAGGATTTTATTACTGTTAGATTACAGTATACACACATATACATACATACATACATACATACATACATACATACAGACAGACAGACAGACAGACAGACAGGCAGGCAGGCAGACAGACAAAAATACATGCACATACACAGTTAAAACAGCAAATTCATACAAAAATTTGAACTTACAGCAGCCACAATGACAAGCAAAGCAACAGTGATACTCTAACCCCCACCCCATCTGATCATGATCTTTCCATCATCGGTCTCTTCAATCATCTAGTCCAGTATAGAAGTATGCTAGAAGATGCACACATGCAATTCAAACAAATCTTTCTTCAAGTTACTAAGTGGATGTGGAAGGAGGAATAATACCAGCAGTAGTCTAATTGGGAAATAAACTAACCTGCATTGGATCCTGCTTTTATTTCTGGGTTTCATTCTTGGAACAAATCAAGACATATCGTCTGCTATCCAAACATCCAATTCTTGTTTCCACCTCTGTCCCAAGAACCAACATGCTTCTCACTGAACACCTCACAAATAGCATTACCTTAGGTCTCCTATTCTCTGTGTCTTTAGCTAAACATTTGATGCTTTTTGTTTTCCCTGCATTTTTCTTTTCTCTTCTTTTTTTCTTTTTTTTCCATATCAGGGTGATGTATAAAGGGATTTCAGTTACATTTGTAAGATAGTGAGTACATTACTTCTTGAACATTGTTACCCCTTCCATGTTTTTCTCCCTCTTTCCCCTCCTTCACCCCTCCCAAATTGTAAAGTTCATTTCCAACACATTGTCTTGTGAATATCACAGTTACACTGGTTCATCTTTTGTACTTGCTGCCATTCTACAAAGCAGTTTTATGAATACAATGCATCCTAACCAATGTCACCCCTTTAATCACTCTCCCCATCTCTTCTAACCCCATCTTTCTCTCAATTTTCCTTAGTTTTGTAGGATATTCAAACATTTTATGAAGACATGCTACCACCCCATCCTCACACCCCTTCCTCACTTCATTTCTCTTCCCTGTATTATTTTAATCTTTATTATCTTAACTTTTGCTACTAACTTATCGATCAGTGACTGTATAAATTAACCAGATGTTAAAATCAGACAATTAATGGTTCAAACAGGAGATTAGGGTTTCTATCCAGTTTTTGTAGTGTTACTGTGATCCCAGGGAAGTAACTGTACTTCTCTCAGCTTCAGTTGTTACATTATTAAACTGAATATAATAACCTTTCAGGAGTGCTCTGAGAATAAAATCAGTTCTATAAAACATGGCAAAGTATAAGTGTGGGACAAATACTTCACTTTCCCTATAATTACATTCTTTTGCAGAAAAGAAACAAAAGGATTTCAGTATTAAAAGGTTAGTCCTACCTTCTATAGGGTTAATACAGTATGTCTCAAGGACAAAGAAAGAAGTTAATTGATGTCTGGGACAGGATCCAAGACCTTTACTTTAAAGACTTCACATATTCTTTAGATTATACTGTTTGTCACATGGTTAAAGCCTCTCTCAGTACAATTCAAAAGAGGCAGACAATCTTAACTCAGTATTCATTGAGTTTCTTAGGAAATGCTACTTCAGAACTGTGTTTAAAGCAGAAATAATAAAAGATACCTACTTCACATACGTATATGAGTATGTGTGTATGTATTTGTGTGTGTTTTAGTTATGTGTGTTTGTGCAAGAGTACCCAAAAGAGAATTCAGCAACATTTACATTTCTTCCCTGAGTCATTACCTACTTACATAAATACTTTAAGTTTATATTAGTGATGATAATAACATTATGGAATACAGAAAAATTATCAGAAACTCAAGGAGACAGCTAATCCATAAATTATACATAAGTACTTTATTTTATCAATTGCTATGTACATGATTCTATTTGGATCTATTTCCTCTTTTAAAAGATACCAGGTTAGCACTTGATAACATATTAGGGTGTATTGTGAACTACTGTCAGAATGATTCCTTGAGGAAAATAAGCCCAGAATTTCCCGCTCCCTTTGCACAGCTCCAGGGAATAGGAGCATCAGCATGCATTTTGTCAGAGTTAACTTCAAGTATTCACTGTGGCCCACTGAAATTCCATCTGATTAGCAGTCCTAGGAAAATGACAGAGCAGATGCGGATAAATAGAAGAATACAGATTTTATGTATGCCCCAAATTTCTATATATAATATATGTCCACTTTTCAGAGTTTTTAGTAACTCATGGTCAATGGGATCTGAGTAACAATTAATTCTATTTTATCAATTTTATAAAGGGAATTTAAGATGAGAATGTATCTCAGCTACAAAGTTCTTGCCTAGCAAGTTCAATACTCTTAGTTTAATTATCAGTATAAAAAAGGAATAGATGCAGTGGGGGAGGGGGGAGCGAGGTCAGCCAAGATGGAGAAGGCAAGAATTAGAACTTTCAGGAAGTAATGAAAATTCAACTAGGATTTTGAAAACCGTCACAGCATGATTTCAATTTACTAGAACACATATAATCTTGCAACTAAAATGAGAATATAAATTGTATATCTCAATCTCAAACTTGCTGTTAGAAAAGAGATAACTAGTCTGGCAAGCCAATAGAGTAAAACTTTAAGACAAAAATCAAAATTTCCCTTGTTTATTTCATGTGATTCAGAGAGCCATGACTTAAATTATAGAAACTGATTGAGAGACAAACATGAATAAAGGAAAATAATTTCTGTAATCCTGGTTGCAGTGGGCTTATCTGAACTGACAAATTTTATCCTCCAGATTACTTTATGACTTGTGTAAATTAGAAAAATGGCCCATATACATATTTTCATTTTAAAATGTAATAATGCTTGATTCTTCATTCATAGAACTCTAAAAGAGTGAATAACTGGAAACCAACCAGTTTTACCCACAAATCTTTTTCTCTTTCCTTTAAATTATTGCTACTGAAAAGGACAATTTATACTGGGAATTATTATTGACTATTTGCATAAAACATAAAACTTACCTTGTGGCAGTTTGGATTCAATTAAGCTAATAATAAGGATAAAATGTGGTTGTTGTATTATGCATGTAGCTCATTAGAATTTCTATGGTTTAACACATTTATTAAATTTTAGTTAATGTCAACTCCACATAGAACAAAAAGACCTTTTGTGGTGTAGACACAACCTGAGGGGAAACATAAGCAAAGTCCAACACCATGAAATCAAAGAAGTAAATTTTATATATCCTTAAGAGTAATGAGGTATTAATAATTATGGATAATAAATTAATAACAAAATCAGGACAAAATATATCATTGCTCATGGATAGGAAAAGTCAACATAGTGAAAATGGCCATACTGCCAAATTTCAGTGCAATCCCCATCAAAATCCCATGGACATTCTTTAATGAAATGGAAGGTGAGATCCAAAGGTTCATATGGAACAACAAAAGACCTAGAATAGCCAAAGCAATTCTAGGCAAAAAGAACAATGCAGGTGGAATTATAATACCGGACTTCAAACTCTACTATAGAGCCATAATAACAAAAATACCATGGTATTGGCACAAAAATAGACTGGAAATTCAATGAATAGAATAGAAGTTTTAGAAATAAAAACATTTCTATAGTCAACTTATTTCAACAAAGGAGCCAGAGATATACAGTGGAATAAACAAAGTCTCTTCAATTATTGGTGCTGGGAAAACTGGGCAGCCACATGCAGAAAACTAAAAATTGATCCCAGCCTGTTTCCATGCACAAACATTAACTCAAAATGGATCAAAGACCTCAATATCAGATCTGAAACCCTGAACTACTACATGACAGAGTAGGACAGACAATGGAATTCATAGGCACAGGCAAAAACTTCTTGAACACAGTCCCAGGATCACAACAGATTGGAGAGAGACTCGACAAATGGTACTACCTAAAAATAAAAGGTTTCTGCACAAAGACATAGCTACTAAAGTAGAAAGACATCCAACCAACTGGGAAAAGATATTTACCAATAATACATCAGACAAATGCTTAATATCCAATATCTACAGGGAACTCAAGAAACTAATCCCTGCCCCTAAACCCAACAAACCAATCGCTAAATGGGCAAGGGAACTAAAGAGAGAGGGTAAAATGGTAAAGAAACATATGAGAAAAAGCTCATTATCCATGATCATAAAGGAAATGCAAATAAAAACAACCCGAAGATACCACCTTACCCCAATCAGAATGGCCAATATTCTGAACTCAGACAATGACAAACACTGGCAGGGATGCAGAGAGAAAGAGGAACCCTAGTGCACTACTGGTGGGAATGTAAACTAGTACAGCCACTCTGGAAGGTGGTTTGGAGGTTCCTCAAAATACTAAAAATAGACTTTCCATAAGACCCAGTCATACCACTCCTAGGCATCTACCCTGAGCATCATCACCCAGGACATGAAAAGGACACTTGCACAGCCATGTTCATCTCTGCATTATTCACAATAGCCAAATGATGAAAACAACCCAGATGCCACAGTACAGAAAAAAAAAACAAACCTGTGGTACATATATACAATGGAACTCTACATAGCCAATAGACAAGATAAAATAATGGCATTCTCTAGGAAGTGGATGAAACTAGAGCAAATCATGTTGAGTGAGATAAGTCAAGACCAAAGGAACAAAAGGTGCTTGGTCTCCTTGATATATAGCTATTAGATCCAAACAGTACAAGAGTGATAACTCAATACTCAGGTACTCAAGGTCATTGAGATGATCTTGGAGATATAAATATAACTAAACAGACATAAAAATGTATGATTGGTATATACTCTATAGACATAATGTTATATAGAACAATATTCATCTGTAACATACAAACTCTTAGCTTAATTTTAATTTTGTTCTTAAATTTATGTACCAGTGATTGCATATAGAGATCCTATTCTTGAGTACTTAGTTATTAAACTTGCCATTTGAAATATGGTATAAAAATCAATGTTAATAAAATCTTTTAATTAAAAAATAAAAAAATATATGTCACTGTAAATATATTACATTTTAAAGAACATAGAGAACCAACTGAACAAGACCTAATACCATCTTGATAACATGAGAGTCCCAAACTCTGAATTTTAATTTTTAAAAAATTTTAATGCAATTAGTAGTGGTATTCCCTCCAGGATTCAGTTCAGTAATGCATATGGTATATATTATTAATATATAAATTACAATGTAAATCTTGGCAATGTCTGTTATTTCTGCTATTTTAAGCTATTCCAAAATTTAATTTTAGATAATAAAAGTATTTCCATAATGGAACAGATTGCTGTTCATGAGTTTACTTTAATGCCTTCTAGTTTCTATAGAGTTTGTATTTGTTCAGGTGAATGGTAATTTTCTTAAGCAACAGAAGGAAGAAATAATTATTAGAGCTGAACTGAAATGAAAAGAGCAACACAAGGAATCAGTAAAGCAAAGATGGATATTTGAAAATCTAGCAGATCATTAGGAAAGATGTTGAATAGTTAGCATCCAATTGAAGAATATTGAAGATAATGACAAATTTCTAGACATTCAAATCTACCATAATTGAACCAAGCAATATAAAAAACCAAATACCAAATCAGGGTCATGCATGTGTAATCAAACCTGTAATTCCTTGAGGATCTGGCTTTTGGGGCCAACCCAGTTGACACAATGAGTTCCAGGCAACAATGGGCTATGGATCATTACCCACAATACAAAAAACATTAACAGCTCAATAGTAACCAAGGACATTGAAATATAAGCCCAAGATAAGAGGGATTCACTGGATAATTCTATAAGACCTTTGAAGAAGTAAACATCAGTTCTCCTCAAATTATTCTATGAAACAGAAAAAAAAGCAAGAATTCCTTGCTCATTCTAATGAGGCCAGTATTATCTTGCTACTAAAATTGGATGAGAATACAATAAACAAAATCAAAGATTAACATCCTTGGTGAACCTACATGCAAAAACCACAGTAAGTTATCTGCAAATTAAACTAACCAACTTGTTCAAAAATCATCATTGTTGTGGTTTCAGGGTGTGATGGCCTTTCACAGACTCATGTCCTGCTCATTTTGTCACAAGCTGGAGACACTACTTTAGGTGGTTGCGAAAACAAGTACAAGGAGCCTCATTGGAGGAAATAAGTCACAGGTGGATGCCCTTGAATAACACATCTGGTCTCCAGTTCCATCTTCTTTCTGTTTCTGGCCACTAGAAGTTGAACAACCTAGTCCTTCAAACTCTCCCGCATGATGACATTTGGCTTCACTTGATCTCCAAAGTGATGGACCCAGCTTACCAGGGACCAAAACCCTCTGAAATTGTGTAACTCCCCTCTTGTCATAGTTATGGACAAAACTAAAAAATCACCCTTATATACCAGGAAATGCAAATCAAAAGGACATTGAGATTCAACTTTACCCAAGATAGAATGGCCATTAAAAGAAACAGCAACAAATTCTGGCAAGGATATGAAGAATATATACACTTATATACTGTTTGTGAGACTGTGAATTATTGCTGCCACTATGGATGTCTGTTAATTTATAGTATAAATAGTGTTGATCAAAAATGCCATAGAAAATGTCATGACCTTATCTCTGCAAGTAGTCTCAGTGATTGAGGAGACACCTGGATATACATGGATTCTATGAAGAAACTGAAGCCAAGCAACAGAAGACTCATTTGTAGTTTGGAACCAAAGAACCACTAGTGCTTTCTGACTATAATTAATGTCTATCCCTGCTCCCACAAAGGACTGCCAGTAATGTTTCATCTCCATTCACAGATAAAATAAGCCTCAGACAGGTACTGTTCCCATCCAGAAATTGAGACACTCAGGCTTGGTCTAGATTCAGTATGGAAAGAACAATATTCATTTCCCCCTTATTCTCTGGCATTGCCCTTCAAATCCAAGCATTTGACCTCTAAACCTGGGCTTTTGATAGTATGATTTAACTTTAATTACAGTGAAGGCTTGCCCCAGTGGTGAATCCCTTTCCTAGTTTAACTCCTATCTTAGGCAAAATAGCCATTAGATCTCCATGACTCCCTAAGAAGAAAACGTCAAAGAACATGTGGATAACTATCAGGAACCAAAGGAGGTCAAAAGCCAGCAAAAGATAGGCTTCTTCACATTTCAACAACATAACCATGCATAGAGAGTGGCTCATTGAGAACCTTAGAACATCTGGCTTCTTAGTGTCCATGACTGTTCTTTGAAAGAATGGGGATGAAGCCAAGAACATCATTAATACCATCCTGCCGACCAGCCCACTAGCCCAAAACAAGTATGCTTCACTCCCTCATACAAATAAAGTCAACCAGGAGGTATTCTTCAGACAAAAAAAAGATCATTTTGCCATAGAAAAATATCCAAGTTGCTGAAGCCATTGGGTCATTTTATAACACAGCTTGAGGAGGCCTGCCTGTGGGCAATGGACATGTGCATGTGTGGTTCTGTATTTGTCAATTTGCTGGGAGCACATTGCTCTTAAGGTTATGGTTATGAAGGTAAGCCTTCTGGGGATCACAAATGATCTTTCTTTACAATTATGTTCCATCCAACCTTTCACAAACCACAGTGATCAGAACAAAAAATATAGGTGACAAAAATCACCATTATAAGAATAAATGACAAAATAATAACTATCAGAACATTATATCACTATATATATTGGCAGGAACACTTTAATATATTTCATAAAGGAAACATTGTTAGGCCTTTCCTCTATTACTGGAATTGCTTTCCTGACACCAGAATAAATACCCACATAGATTTGGATATAAGATTGTAGGTTAGCTTTGATAGAAATTAACATCCTTAGACATCTGATTTCAAATCTACCAGACTTAAAAGTCCATGCCCCTACATGCATATTAGGATATACCCTTGTGTGTCATCTCCTAAGATGGTTACTATCTCTGATAGCCAGCCTTATTTGGTATGAGAAAGAAGAAAGTCCAAAGTGCAATCAATTGTCACAAGCATAAGACATAAGACATTATATAGCCAATGTGTCATATAAGCTCCATTGTGAGAGAAGAAAACATATTTTGATAGAAGAAAGCAGAAGGAGCAAAAAGGAAGAAATGGATATGTATAGAGTAGAAAGCAGAAACGAAGTGCCTCACCAAGAGACAAAAATGAAAGATGAAACTTAAGTTATCTGAGAGAATCAGAGACTTGAACAAAAAATAGAGAAAGGAAAAGAAGATGCAAATTTTAATTCTTCATGACTCTCCAGCTTTCAGAACCTACAGACAGCAGACCATAGACAGTCCTTTATTCTGAAAGCTCTCCTCTCATTATCTTTGGTCCTGTTTAGGCAAATTTGCTTAAATTCCTTTTCTTCAATCTTCTATTTCCTGGAATAGCTCATTTAATCTTCAACCAACATTCTGTAGACTGGATAGCAAGACTCTCTGCATTTTTAGGATCCATAAAGTCTATTTTGCAAACACAGATTAGTAAACATTAGCACAACACCAGAATATCCTTTGTCAAACGCATCATGTTTTAATAAAGTTCACTGAGGTATGTGAGCTAAGTCTAGAGGACCCAGATTCCTTATGGGTCAGTAGGTCAGATCAGAATGGCTCTAGTTTACTTCTGCAGTTTCAACCTGTTTGCACTTTTATTATTACTATTGTTTACAAAATCACTGATAGAAACAGCCAAGAAATAGAGTTGACCCACAATATCCTATAATGACTCAAAGATAGATTTTAAAAGGTGAAAAATGCAATTAGGGTCCTTAAACTAAATAAACCATGTATGCAAGTTTAAGTGCTATTCTTCCTGACTCTCCACTATTAATCATGGGCAGGTCTGTCTCTGCAGCTATTAATCTGATGCCACCACCTTGAACAAGGGAAATGGCAAAGCTGAACTAGGAGTCCTGCTGTGAGCACAGGGGCCTAGAAGTTGATGTGGATGGGACTTTTACACTGCGTGGCCTTTTGTTGTTGTTGTTCTGTGATTCTATCAGAACTGGATCTTGAAATTTCATGAAGACAGGTCACCCCTACCTTTGGAGAGTATCAAAAGAGTTCCATGCACGCATGAAGTATAAGGGTTCTCTCACAATTTCTGGCATGAGGATGAAGGCAGTAAGCTGTAGGAATCTTTAAGGAATGCATAGCCAAGTAGTCTTTGCCCCTTTGTATATTTTATCTAGTATTAAATATGGGGTATAGGAAAATATACTGCCAGTTGGTGACAAGCTTTTTAAATGTTGCCATATTTTCAGCTGGTTTGGTCGTTATAAAAATGGACGTTGGAGCCGGACACACGTGTTTAAATTTTAAGATTGACTATAATTTACTAATTAAGCAACTATTCATAAACTATCCTCTCTGTCATCAAAACTGAGGATATTGAATATTTAACTAATGGGATCTACTGAGGAGAAGCAAAACTAAGTAAATATGAAATGTGTAGAGGTCTTAGATTGTTTTGATTGAAAAAACTTGCTACTATAACAAATACTCAATTTTTGATGAAATCTTGCTGATAGTATTTATAATAAAGTTTAGAACAGGCTTATTCAGAAATTCTGCAGGAATAGAACAGGATATAAACCTGGTATTTTTTTTTTAATCTGGTATTTTGTATACAAAATTTCTGTGAAGAAACAAGGAAGCTAGACAGTGGTAGTCTCAATAGTTTTTTTCAGGATTTTACATAACCAAATGAGTGCATATTCTGTTTAGGCAAGAGCTATACATACACACACATTCACATACAACATACAAACATGCACATGCAACACATATACATAGACATCTCTCTAGATAAGAAGACATTGTCTTTGAGATGCTTATAGATATATTTGATCTATTCAGCTCATTATATGTCTGTGAATACATAGAATTTTATATTATATTATAATTATATGTGATAATATAATTAGCAAGAATTTTTGAGAACTTGAGAGTGAAAAACACCAAAATGAAGTTAACTTTTATGTTCCTAAGTAACATAAAAAATGATAATTGTCAAAATTATTACTGATAGTCTCCTCAATCACTCATACCATAAAATAGTTGCATTTGGAAACATACATCCCAGCGAAACCATATGCCTGAGTGTTATGAGAAAGGAATCGCTCCTCCAGTTACAAAAGTAGGGCCATAAAGAAAGCCCCCCTTCTGTAACACAAATCATTCTGCTTTCTGAAGTCCAACCAAACTCTCAGTAATATTTTCCCTTCCATGGAGTCTACAACTCCCATACTCGTACTGAGTAGGTCTAGATTGAAAGTGATTCAACTGAGCAGGCACAGCACGGGGAAGCCATTTTTACAAATAAAAAGCTGCTTCTGCTATTTAACAGCATGTGTCTTCAAAAGTGATTATGCATCAAGTTAAATTCACCCTGGTGATACAGTGATTGTTTTCCCTTCTTGACCATCACTGGAATGATAATGAGCATCAACTATGTTCACTCCATCCAAGAGAAAAGTGTAAAGCAAACCCCTCTCTGTGGGAAACACCTGCTTGTGGGAGGGGCACAGATTGACCTGCAGTTCTATGTATGGCGCAGATTTTTATTAAGCAGATTCTTGAAGTGGTGGCCAGTAGCAGAAATGAGTTCAGAGAGCCAGGGGAACTAGAAATGTGGTTTTTCAATCATTAAGATACTGGGGTTTTGATTTCTGACTGCTACCAGTGTACACTCCCAAGATTCCCCTTTCCAAATGAGCTCATTCAACTAAGGAATCTGAACTATGCCCAGAGTAACATGGACCTCAGAAAATGTTAGTCTGAAAGGGATTCTGTATTGAGCTACATCACTTTCTCATGAAGAAAGCATTGGCAATATAATTGCATGATGTGTTGAAGGTAATATTATACAGAAGTTTAAAAAACGAAAGGTATCTGTCTCTTTTTACACAGGTCCTAAAACCTCAAAGAAGTGAATTCTCAGAAAAAGATTATTCTGTCACTCAGACCTATCAGTGTGCTCTTTACTGTTTTATTTATTTATTTATTTATTTAGCTTTACTTAAAGTGTTCGATTAAGTTTACATGGAAAAGTTCATAAAAATAATTGTATACAATTTGTACAAGTGAATAAGAACAGTAGAACAACCCAATGCTTGGTAAATAGTCTCATAGTTTATGCCACTAATGTGTGCCATGTTAACAGTGTACATGGTTGATGGAGTAGTATAATAAAGAATCTAGTATTGGCCAATATTTTATAGAAGCATCTGATCCATTTTCTACCCTGAAGCAATTCTGTGATAAAGACATCTTTATGACCATAGTGCAAGCAGTAGAAGGGAAATTTTTCAATTCTTTGTAGCAAATTAATGATTGAGCAGGAAGTTAAACAAAAGTCTTCCTTCTCTCTCTCCACTCTTGCAACCTTTTCCCCAGGACACAACTGGAGGAATTATACCCGTGGCAGTGTCTTTCTATGGATCAGAAATAGGTAATGTGTCAGATGAAGACTTGGCTTTCCTCTACAATATAAATAATTTAACAGTGGGGGAAAGATCCCTCAGGAATACTGTATGTTTGTTAAAAAAAACTCCCACACTCATTTTATAACAGTGTACAGGGAAAAGAAGACATAATTCTGTCATGTGTGGCAATGTGGATGAACAAAGAGGACATTATGTTAAATAAAATAACCCAAACACAGTAAGAAAAATGTGGCATGATCTCACTCATGTGAATCTAATTTGACATCAGAGAAGTACAGAGCATCCTGCTGCTTTCAGGAGTTTGGAACGGGAGAGACAGGGACAAAATAGAGTACTAGTATAAAGTGGCAGTTAGAAAACAGGAATAAGTTCTGATGTTTTATTTCACAAGTCAGTCGCTATGGTTTATAAGGTTACATTAACTACTTCAAAATAGCCTTGGAGGATTTACTATAAAGGAGTAATAAATGTATGAGGTCATAGGTTAACGAAATAGCCTTATTTAATTATCACATAATGTATGCATGTATCAGAACATCACACCATACCCTTAATTATGTATAATAATTGAGTGTAAAGCTAAAAGCGATTTACAAACTTCTGACAGACATGTCATCTAATTAAATTCTGAAGTCAATCCATGGACAATGTATCTGCAACATTTCAAAAAGAGAAAATCCTTAATAATTTTTCAGTTTGAGTTAACTGTACTATTTGGTTCCAAAAATCCTGTCCCTTTTTCCCTATACCATTCTGTTAATTTTTACTTAAGTAACCATGAGCTACCTGACTGTGGTAGAAATTTCCTCAAGAAAGCCTACAAAAACTATTCCTCTTCATGTTACTTGTATCCAGGAAGCCAGCAGTGCTTAAATCTTTCCATCGTGAAAACCCATCAGTGAGGAGCAGAGAACAGACTACTTAGAAATCTTCCCCCTCTCTGCACTAGTAAGGAAAAGAGGAGCTGGATAGTAAGTTAGGGCTTGTGTATAACCAGTGAGCTTCTGGCTTGAATTTACAATCTCTTCTCTCTCCATCCAGTGGGGAGGCACGACCTTACTGCCGACCAAACTGAATTCCTGTTTGTTCAGAAAGTTTAGGATTCTTAAAGAAATTCTATAACTTGCTGCAAGTACAGACATCTGTGTACGACAAGGTGTATGGTTTTGCAGAGCAGTTGACCTGGCTTTCTAAACTGGCTCTCTCATCGAATTATCACAGCCTATTTTTATTCCTCTTAGAATATCATCCTATGATACTTCCTAGATGCTTTTCTGCTTTGATACATTACTATTTTGATTATGTTCATTATAATACTGACTACACTTTTAAAAAAAATCTCTACTAATGTATCCAAGGTTTAAAACACATTTATAACAGTGCATTTATCTGTGGCTAAGTGAATTCATTGCCCTAAGTCTAAACCCATGCTTGCACCTTTTATCTGTGGAATTATTTCTACTATTCAATCATAACATTTTTACATACAACCTTCCTTTAGAAACGTTTATACAACTGGATTCTGATTGACAATTATTGAAAATTTGTTTCCTTTTTTTGTCTAGTTCTCGCCCTGAACTCAGGGCCTGAGCACCATTCTTGCTTTTCCCAAGGCTAGAGGTCTACCATTTGAGCCACAGCACCATTTCCGGCTTTTTTCTATGCATATGTGGTTCCAATGAGTTGAACCCAGGTCTTCCTGCATTCTAGGCAAGCACTCTACCTCTAGGCCAAACTTTCAGCCCAAGGACTTGCTTCTTTAAAGAGAAACATACTTTCCTCTACAAAATGAAGGAATCTGACTAGATAATCTATAAATGAGATGGAGGAGTAAAAAGGAGAAAGGGATTCAAATTATTTGCATAAATACAAGATAAATGATCAAAATTCAACAGCAGGTTTGAATTAAGGTAAAAAGAAAAACTACTATATTTACTATTACTAAGAAGGTAATTATTATGTCAATAACATTTAAATGTTATGGGTCATGGACTTCATTGAGAATTAAATGAAAATAGGGATATTTACTGAAATAAAGTATGTATTTGTAGACATAGGCATCTATTCCACTGAAGCCCAGTTTGAGGAACCCTCAATCATTAATAAATCATATCAACACTCCATGCACCAGAAGTGAGTGCTAACATGCTTTATACTTGACTTGGAAGACAAGTTTAAATGTTGCATGATTATATTCATGTCCTACAGGTTGTTTCATGTGTGTTTACCTAGAGTATTAAAATACAGTCCTTATAAGTTTATATCAAATATTTACATGTCTATATGTCAGAATGAAATATATAAAAATCTTCATCAAATTTAATGATTGATCAAATTTAGGGAGCAAAGACAGAACATCTTTTAATTTAAATTCATTTGTCTCTATTATATTAAGAATTTTATGTGAAATATAATATAAATAAATGTACACATTACCAAATGAAAGAAATCCTGTACCATATGAAGTACTATACTTTTTAGTGTGGATTTTATCTTCAAGCTGAGAAACTTGATGACTTGAGTTAAAATTCATATCTTGAGATACTTGAACTTGAAAAATTATGAGGTTGGGTTTTATAGTAAGTTGATCAAATGTAAACTAAAGAAAGAAAGAGATGCTTCTCTGCTTGGGTGATAAATGATTGTGCATCTAAAATTTTATTACAGTTTCACTGAATCATGAAACATACCTAATATAATTAATCATGAAACGAAATATGCTGAGGAAAGACAAAGAAAAAAATTTGAAATCAGCAATATCCTCAAACCTAATAAGAGATATTTAAGATGTTGCTTTAACCTTTATTGCTTTCAAATAGATTTATATTCTTATGTAAGACCTAGTTCAATATATTCTATTATACAAATTTATATACTGTAATCCATAAACATACATAAACCTAGACCACAAATTGCAGAAGTATCAGGGGACAAATAAATTTGAATATGCAAAAAGTCAGAATGTTCTTAAATATATATCTCATGTTTCTTCTGAGCTATTTAATAATAAAGACCAATGGAAGATGAATTCTTACATATTATTGGCGAAGGAGAGGTTGTTCAAATAATTTTTCAGATGGAATATCTTTGCAAACTCTGAGGTTCAGAAAAATTAAGTCAACTAAATTTACTGGTTCTTTAGTTCTCTCTAAAGCATTTATCAAGTAAAGAAAAGTAATCCCAAAGATCTGTATTCTAAACACAAAGTAGGATTTTTATTAACCCAGGGTCTAATTTCAATATAGAGAGTCAGGAAACATCAGCTGAGTCTAAGATTGGGTTGTAAAAGAATTTGTATTTCTCTTCCCAACCCTAGTTGATCCAATCTCTTTGTGAAAAAGTGTGAATCCAAACTGGTGGGGAAATTATACAGCAGTCTTCAGAAAGAAACATATATATATATATATATTTATACTGTACCCATATTGTATGTAATTATACTGTACCCATAATAGGGCTTGATCCATGGCTTCATGCTGTCACTTGGTTTTCTTTTTCGTGGCTCTTTTTCTACCACTTGATCCAAACTTCTATTTCATCATTTTGCTGGTTAATTGGTGCCAGAGTGTATTGAATTTTTCTGTCCTTGCTGCCTTTGATCCTGACCCTCAGATCTGAGCCTCCTGAATACATAGCTTGGGTTACAGTTGTGAGCCACCAACACCTGACTTAAAATTCTTTTTTTACGAAATGAATTCATTTAATACTCAACAGATCTAAGAAGTGAACTGAATCTGAAGTTAGATCTTCAATAATGTGTAAATTTAAACATCAAAATATGAAGCTACTGAATGTCATGACTGTCTGCCTTATTCAGGTAGATAAATTTCTTGCCAATAGCAAGGTACTTGTAGAATCTGGAACATGTTAGAAGATTGTGATTGATTGGATGATCTTTGTAGTGTTGTGCATTCCTGCAATGCTAAACTTTCATGATTGTGAATATAAAACACAGTACAGTACTTGTTTTTGGAAAAGCAAAGTGTACTGAGGTGCAGTTTTACTGCCCACACATTGAGACTTGTATCCATCACTAAATGCTACCCAGACCTCAAGCACATGAAAAACCTTGCTTCTGTGCATAGCATACTTGGTCACATCCCAAGTGTTCTTTCCTCAAGTCCTCAAAGCCCTAATGATCCTGAACATGAAACCATGTATTGTGCTGCCAAGACCACTAATGACCAAAAGCAAATAAGAGGAAAATGAGAGCACGAAGGGGACCCGACCCAAATTTGGAACCTGGCCAGATGTTTGAGGAGTGCCAAATGCTTTCTGCACAGGTCACACCTGCTTAGTTAGCAATAAGAACGTTTGGAAGTTCAGGGGGAAATTAAATAGTTACAGATAAATGATCTAACAATTTTGTCTCAACCAGAGAAGGGACAGGATGCAATTTAATAACATGATCACAAATGGAATTGCAGGTTAATGACCTTGCACTTTATAATTTAATGGAGCACACACAGTTCCAGGCTGAAAGTAAATGGTTTGTCAAATGCAAATGCATATAGTGGCATTTTATAAATAAATTATTATAGCCCTAATTGCAACTAAATTGCTGTGCTTTAATATTGCCTAGTAATTAAGTCATCAGTGGCTTGCTGCCTGGTTTTCTCCTGAACTGGTACTAAATAAAAGTATTTGACTCAGCTAAAGTTGTTCTGAATGTGTCCTCAAACTTCTGTATCTTAGGAGAGAGAGATGTTTATCTCAGATTTACACATAAGGATTATTTTTCTTCCCTTTGTTATTTACACATATTTAGAAAGGCCAACATCACCACCTTGAACTAAATAAACTAAATCTCCTTATCTTTGAGATACATTGTCCATTCTGATGCAGTTTTCTCCTAAAACCTTGGGTCCTTCTTAAGTCATTTATTTTTCCTTACCCCATCTATTCTTTTTCTTTGGTACTATATTGACATTAGTCTTACAAAAAAAAGTGCCACAGCAATTATAAGTTGTAGAGTTGTGTCAAACCATCACAGGGTTTTTTGGGGTCAACATTCATTTCCTGTGCACCCATGGATCTGTTTATCTGTGATATAACTAAACATCATTTTCTCTACTTTTCAATGAGTAGCTCATGGGTCTATGGATATGATACTGCAAAATATCCATTGGTTAGGGTACCAATGTATGTAAAGTAATGCACCTTCTACCTAGTGAATATAATGTAACCCTCTATTAATTGCAATAAAAATATATGGAAAAAAGAAAGCAAAGAAGAAAGGAAAGTTAAGTCAGGTACAAGCTTGTGTGACATAATTAGTTAAACCTATCAATATTTATTCCAGTGTCTACTAACCTTGAGTATTTCTGAAGACACAGTTAAGGTCATCGTTAAGCCACGAAGGTCTTTGTTTGGGCACTGAGCTCATTTACTCAGTGTCCTGCCTCACTTACTTTGGCTAAAGGTGAAAGTTGAACATGACAGCTATTTTGTGCATTACTATTTCAATGCACAAGGCCTTTTATTAAATTAGAAGAATGAGTGATGGGATATTTCTTGACTTCACCATTTGTGAATGATTTCTTATGTCAAGAAAGAAAGATAGCCTGCTTTCTGCAAGTTTTCAGTGAGGTCACTGGGTCTGCAAGGTCTAGATTTCTGGCTTAGTTTATTCTCAAATTCCACCTAGCTTCTCCAGGCCCCCTTCTAATAAAAACAAAATTCTTTGGACTTAGTGAAGAACACAGCTCCTCAAAGGGCAGGAACTGACCTTCAGGAAAGCATGAGGAAAATTTCAAACACCTCAGACTAATTCATTTAGAAAAGTTAAAGCAAGAAAAGAACTGAAATAGAATGGTTATCTTGTAATCCTCGGGATATGAAAAATCTTAACCATTTAAGATGCACATTATCGTTACTCATACCTAATGATAACAAGGAAGGTATTATGACCATAATTTGAGTGCCGTACTATAGTAACTGAAAGATAATAGCTGTCTTATATTAGAGGGATGAAAAATCTTATCCATTTAAGATTAATATTGTTGTCAGTCATAGATAATGATAGCAGTGGAAGATGTTATATCCTTAATTTGGATGTCTTTACTGTCTAGTTAGATACTACTTTCCAATAGTCTGCATTTTAGTCTTCATTTCAAGTATGAGAGGAAGTTACACTTACATTGTCACATTTCTGGATGAGGCAACTAAAGACAAAATTATGACGCAACTTTTTTATATGGCAGTTAGCAGAAGATTTCTGAATTAATCTCACATTTTTTTCCTGCAGCTTGGGCTCTTGAATATCATGTTTTAGCTATCTCATTCATTCATATTAATGTAAGATATAAGACTCTCGGACATACAACCTAACTTTTTAAATTGAAGAACCTCTCTATCTTCTGTAAATTTAGAGATAGCAAAAATGTTGATGAGATATCTTCCAAATACTTGGGTACAGTGACTCATGCTAATAATTCTAGCTACCCATAAAGGTAAAATGGAAAAGATTGCCTGCAAAGCCATCCTAGGAAAAAAAAAAGAATAGATAGAGCCTACTTCAAGAGAAAGCACTGGATATCATGGTTCGTGCTTATTATGCCAGCTACGGCTGAAAGAAAAATAAGTGAGAGGATCTTGTTCCAGGTTGGCCCCAGGCAAAAACAAGACTGTAGGTATCTAAGCCTGACATTATTTGATTTTGCTTTGCTGAATTTTCTTTAAATTTATTTTGCATGTACAGAAGGACTACAGAAAAGAAAATAGGAATTGGCTCAGTTATCACAGGCACAGTTAAAATAGATTCTTCACACTGTTCTTAGACATGAGTTGGTTCTTCAACAAAGTAAGTAGGAGAAAATAATGTAGACCCAGGAATTATCAAAGCTCATGGTCTAAGCCTGGTACTCTCCAAAGCAGCCTCGTTCACTTGCTGGTTCTATTGTGTTCCAAAATATCTCACATTAGATGGATAATCTTAGTTCAACAAAGAGGAAATATGTGTGCCTATTTGTAAACTTGTATATATGTACACATGTGTGTATGCTTCTACGTTTTTTCCCAGACACTTAAAGTACAGACATAGCTACTTCTATTCTTCACATATATGTAATAATCTATCAGAAGTGTGTTAGGATACTATTTATTTTTCTCAATAAGTAATTAAATGGGAAACTAAGATAACTAAAATCAAGAAAGTATGAAAGTTTCACTCAAGTTTAAACTCTTAAAAGGTTTTTGTCTGTTTCTAGACATCTGACTTTCCTTTTATGAGAGCATTTACATTAGATTTAGTTATGACAAGTCCTTTCTCTGCTCCTTTTTGGCATAAATATTCTCCCAGACTCTTCTCAATTTTACAACCCACTAATGCTTCCCTCAAGAATCTAAAAGCCGTATCTTTAAAACATAACCATCAAATAAAAATAATCCCCATTGTCCCATCTTTGTGGGAGGGTAAGAGTCTAACTTTGGTAAGTGCCAATTTGTAGGCACAGATGGCCTTATCTCATGGAACCATTTCCCCACAAATGTCTTTCAGTGTCCTTTCACTTGAACACTTGAGCATTTGGTACTTAAAAGTCTGGTTGAGTTTGATCGCTCTCCCCTTTTTGCAAAGTTGTGAATAACTTTTTTTCCTCTTTCAATGTCTCATTAAATTTTCCTTTGATAAGTATTTTTCACAATCCCATAAACCTGAGAAAAGGTTCTAAAATCTCTTTGTTTTCAAGGCCACAAAACAGTTAGTGTATACTGTTTCAGAAGTTGTCTATTTTATCCCAATATTCATTTGGTTGTCAGTATGACAATCAAATAAAAAGTCAAGACCCGAAAAATCAAATATTTAAAATATTTGAGAACTGAACTATTATGAAAGTTGGTATATTTCATGTGATTCATTTTCTGATGATATCACATCTCATGGATTAGAAAAGAAGAAAGGTCTGTGTATGTGTGTGCACAGCCTTGGTACACACCGAACCCTAGTCAGATACTCATAGTATGTGATCTTAGAGATGCTATTAGCTGCAAGATCAACCTAAATTTCTCTTCTTCCACATAGGTAATGACCAAAAGAGGAGCAGGGACAACATGTTGGTTTTATGGAATGTGAGTCAATTCTTTCATATCTTCCATTTGCTTATTAATAAATAAAGTACAGAAAAGCTTATTTCCCAGGTTACCTTGTTATTTATCAAGTTATGGTGCTGGGATGGTGAGGATTGTGAATAGTGATGAAGAAGAATTCTTCAGGATCTCCAAAAGATAATAACGATTAGAGTAATGTGTGTGGTGTACAACTGTGAGTTTCTTGCCATATTTAGTGTGCTCCGTTTATGGGTGAAAGAGGGAAAAATTGATGCTGTGTGTAGTGAAAAGTTATAAATCATGTAAAGCAAATACACTTGAGCCATAGAATTCTATGTCCTGCAAAGGGTGAATCCATCTATTGAAACAAAAGCCATATAATGAATAATTGTTGTCCTTAATGTACTATGTTGTCTCTATCTCCTTTGCTATCCCTTGGTTATCTCATATTGGTATAGTATCTCACTTTGTTATCTGATATATTGAATTTATTTGTATTTGGATATTTGAAATTTGATAGGGAAGGGGGGAAAACTAAGACGGGAGGGGGGTGTGGGGGGGAGGGAAATGGGTACCAAGACATGTGAAAGGGTATCAATGTATGCGAATTAATGCACCTTCTATCTAGCAAATATCATGTAACCCTTTTACTAATTACAATAAAAAAATTTTTAAAAAAGGGTGAATCCATCCACCCATGACACTTATAGACATTGTCTTGGAAATGAATTTTACAACCAAAGGAGGGGAGAAAAGTCAGTAGGGGGAAAAGTGGAAGAAAGGGAGGGAGAGGGTAACACTGCTCAATAAGAAATGTACTCATTATCTACTTGTAACCGTAACCCCTTTGTAAATCACCTTTAAGATAAAATTTACATTAAAAAATTCTATGTCCTGGTTCTAGACATGATTATGGAGGCTTCACTAAGAAGTTATTAGGTTGAGATGATGACCTATCCTTGCCAGATGCTTATTCCTGGAGTCTAATGCTCAAAATAGCCACTCTCAATACTCTGTTCTGATAAAATTCATATATAACTCAGTAGAAAAAAAGTGAAATTGCTATAGCATAATCTTGACAGAGCTGATGGATGGGTATGAACCAAATCCAATCAGATCATAAAAATGTGAAGTCAAGTGCACTGGCACATACACATAATCCTAGTCTATGAAGGGCTGAGGAAAGATAATTCCAATTTCAAGGCTAGACTGGACCATATAACGAGATCCTAGCTAAACAGCAATAGTAACCCAAGAAATAATTCAGGAGTCACAACTATCTGTTGATTGCAAGTAAGTCATTATATGAAAGCATTAGAGATACATTTTATACATTTTTGCCTTTAACGACATATCCTCTAGATGAAGAGACCTGTTTTTGACATACAGGACAAAGAAAGCAAGTATGCATAAAAGACACAGACATACATAGCTAACTCATGTGTTGGTATTACAGTTAGTTTTTCAGAGTGGAGGCCCTAGGTTTATGTCCAACTGTGCTACCAATACTTCTGGGATGTTATTGCACTATCTATAACAAAAAAGGTAAGTGTGATAGGCAACTCCTCACCATGAGTAAAAGGAAGCAAAAATAGGAGATGAGCTCAGAAAGTCTCTAAGAGAGAATTTTTCTGTTAAAATTAACATCACCCTAACAATAAAATGTTTAAAAAAGAAAGAAAATATGACAATTAAAATCTCCTGATGCCCCCATTGACCTCAGCCCTGTGAAAATAACTTAGGAACAGGAATTTCTCACGAACAATTTCAGTAAGTTTTCAAACCCCAAAGGTGAATGCTATTGTTCTTTTCCTTCACACAACCTATTTTCTGTTCCGTAGAACTGTATTTGTATAAGACTCGGCAACATCTTTGTTGCTAAGAATTAACTGAAATTAAGGGTTGGGGGAATCCAATATCCTCTATCTCTATTTTGTGATTTTTTTTTATAATTCCAGGCAATTTTTCCCATAGTCTCCTTAGATTTAAGGGAAAACAGAACTAATCAATAACTTCTTCATTTCAAGAAACACAAACTAACACTAAGGAACAGTGAAGCCTTGTGAGAGAATTCACCATCAGATGAGGATAATTACAGCTTAGGATAATTATATGTAGGCTGCATACTTGAGCCAGATGAATTATCTGATGAAAACAAGTTTGCCACACTTAAGTAATATGTGATCATATGTTCTATGAGACAAGCATGTCCACTCTCCCCACTCCTCTTCAATATAGTACTGGAATTGCTAGCCAGAGCAAAAAGAAAAGAAGCAAACATAAAGGGGATCCAAACAGGGAAAGGGGAAGTAAAAATTTCCCTCTTTGCAGATGACATGATCCTGTATTTAAGAACCCTTTAGAATCCACTACAAAGTTACTCAAGTAGATTCAAAACTGGCAAAGTAGCAGCAGAGTATAAAAAACTCTCAAAAATCAATGGATTTCCTGCATACAAATAATAAGAAGAGCAAGGCAGAAATCAGGAAAGCAACTATTTTGCAATTGTCTCAAGAAAAATAAAATACTAAAGAATTAACCAAGGAAGTAACTTTAAAACCTGAAAAAGGAAATTAAAACAGATCCAGGAGAATTGGGAGGCTATTCTAAATCTCAAAGCATAAGTAGCCATCAGAATTTCATTCTGTCAAACAAGCCTATCAGTCACTCTCTTGTGACACCTTTAAAATTATGGACACACACAGCTTTATTATATAATTTTAAAGGAAAAACCGGGCACAGATAGTCTTTTTATTGCTACCTCCTTTTTTTGTAATTTACCTTGTGAAAGGACGTGGTGTGAGGGAGATAATGCTCATTTGTTTTATTCCATATATTTTTTATTGTAATTAAGACAAGGGTTACATTATATTCACCAGATAAAAGGTGCATTGCCTCACATACATTGATATCCTTTCTAATGTCTTGTTCCCCATTTCCCTCCGCCAACCCTCACCCAATCCCTTCCCTGTCCATTTTCAAATAATCAATTATGCATATATCCAATATATCAGATAACAAGGTGAAATATTGTAACAATATGAGATAAACAAGGGACAGCAAAAGAGATGAGCGATAACAAAGTACGTATAAAATAACAATCGGGGGCAGGAGTTTGGCCTAGTGGTAGAGTGCTTGCCTAGCGTGCACGAAGACCCGGGTTATATTCCTGGGTACCCCACATACATAGCAAAAAGCCTGAAGTGGGGCTGAGGCTCAAGGGGTAGAGTACTAGCCTTGAGAAAGAAAGTCCAAGGACAGTGCTCAAGCCCTGAGCCCAAGCCCAGGACCGGCAAAACAAAAAAAAACAATCACTCATTATATGGCTTTTGTTTCTATGTCCTTTCATTTAGCATCATACTATATGGCCTAGTGTATCTAGATTTCATTCTATTGTAAATCTCTGCTAAGAGAGCCCAAGGTTTCTACTGATAATGACAAATGAGGGAAACCATTGAGCCTATGTTCCTTTGAGTCTGGCTTACTTCCCTTAATATGATTTTTTCTAAGTCTTTCCATTTCCTTACAAATGGGGCAATGTTGTTCTATCTGATGGCAGCATAGAATTCCATAGTGTATAAATACCACATCTTGTTGATCCACTCATTAACTGAGGGGCATCTGGGTTGGTTCCATGTTTTTGCTGTGGTAAATAGTGCTGCAATGAACACTGTTGTGCTAGTGGCTTTAGTATATCCTTGTTTCTGGAGGACTCGGTAAATGCCAAGTAGAGTAATTGCTGGATCATAGGGGAGCTCTATGTTTAGTGAATTTTGAGGAACTGCCATACTGCTTTCCATAGTGGTTGAATGAGTTTGCACTGCCACCAGCAGTGTAGTAGTGATCCCTCCTGGACACATCCCCTCCAGCATCTGTTGTTATTAGATTTCTTGATCCTGGCCATTCTAACTGGAGTGAGGTAGAATCTTGGGGTTGTTTTGATTTGCATTTCTTTTATGGCCAGAGGTATTGAGCATTTCTTCATGTGTCTATAGACCATTCTTATTTCTTCTTCAGAGAAGACTCTAAGTCTTTGGCCCATCTTTTAATGGGATGGTTGTTCCTTTGGAGATTAGTTTTGGAGTGACTCAATTTTTTGAGCTGTTGATATATTTCAGATATAAGGTCTTTGTCCATTGTATGGTTAATGAAGATCTTCTTCTAACTTTGTAGATTTTCTAGTTAATTTGCTAGCTATGTCCTTTACAATATAGAAGCTCTGAAGTTTAATGCAGTCCCACTTATCCAGCCTTTCTCTGATTTGTTGTGTTTCTTGGTCTTTATTAAGAAAGTTTCGACCTGTTCCAAGGAGACCTAGTATACCTCCTGCTCTTTCTTGTAAAGTTTTCAGTGTATCTGCTTTTACCTGGAGGTCTTTGATCTATTTGGGGTTAATCCTGGTGCAGGGTGACAAAGAAGGATCCAACTTTAGTTTTCTTCAGGTGCTTAACCAGTTCTGCCAGCACAACTTGTTGAAGAGGTTGTCATTCTTCCATCATATTTTTTGGCTCCCTTATCAATGATTTGGTGGCAATAGGTCTGTGGGTCCTGGTCCCCTTTCTATTCCATTTGTCTTCAGGCATGTTCTTGTGCCAGTACCAATCTGTGTTGGTCACTACAGCTCTGTAATAGAATCTAATGTTTGGTATTGAAATTCCTCTACGCTGTTCTTTCTACCAAGAAGTGTTTTGCTATACAGAGTACTTCATTATTCCATATGAAATTTTGGATTGACTCTTCTATTTCTTTAAAGAATGACATTGGGATATTGATAGGTATTGTGTTGAATTTGTAGTTATCCCTTGGCAAGATTGCCATTTTCACGATGTTAGTTCTTCCAATCCAGGAGCATGGGAGGTTTTTCTATTTCCTCAGTTCTGCTTTGATTTCCTTTTTCAGTGTCTTAAAGTTTTCATCAAAAAGGTCATTTACATTCTTATTTAAGTTAATTCCTAGTACTTTATTTTCATTGAAGGTATTTCAAAAGGAGTTGCTTTCCTAATTATTGCCTCATTCCTCTCACTGTTGGCATATAGGAAGGCAGTTGATTTTTGAGGGTTAATCGTATACCCTGCTACCTTGCCAAAGTTTCGAATCAGCTCAAGCAGCTTGGGAGTGGACTCTAAATGGCTCTTGAAATACAGAATCATGTTATCTGCAAACAGGGAAAGTTTCATTTCCTCTTTCCCTATTTGGATCCTCTTTATGCTTGCTTCTTGCCTTATTGCTAGGAATTCTAATACTATGGTAAAGAGGAGTGGAGAGAGTGGGTATCCTTGTCTTGTTCCTGATTTTAGAGGAAATGGCATTAGTTTTCGCCATTAAGTGTATGTGGGTTTGTCATACACAGTCTTCATTATACTGAGGAATGTTCTATGGATTCCTAGTTTCTCCAGAGCTTTTAGCATAAAGGAGTGTTGGATCTTGTCAAATGCCTTTTCTGCATCTATTAAGACAATCATGTGATTCTTGTCCTTGCTCCTGTTGAGATGTTGAATTATATTAATTGATTTGCACATGTTTAACCAGTTTTGCATCCCTGTGATGAATTCTGTTTGATCATAGTGTATAATTTTTTTTGATAAGTTGCTGAAGACGGTTGGCCAGTATTTTGTTGAGAAGTTTTGCATCAATATTCATCAAAAAAATGGGTCTATAATTCTTTTTTTGATGACTGTCTGGCTTTGGGATGAGGATTATTGTGGCTTCATGGAGTGAGTTTGTCAAAGAGCCTTTGTTTTCAATTTCATTGAAGAGCTTGAGGAATATTGGTTTGATCTTTCTTTTGAAGACCTTATAGAATTCAGCTGTGAATCCATCTGGCCCTGGGCTTTTCTTGGATGGAAGGGCTCTTATTTCCATTTCTATTTCAGTGCTTGAAATAGGTCTGTTTAGTTAGATTAGGTCTTCTTGGTTCAGTATGGGTATGTTAATATTGGCTAGATTTGCTAAGGGTCTGTCAATTTTGGTAATTTTTTTCAAAGAACCAACTCCTTGTTTTGTTGATTCTTTCTATAGTTTTTTTGAACTGCAAATTCATTTACTTTTGTTTTTATTTTAATAATTTGCTTTCTTCTACTGGGATTAGGGTTGGTTTGTAGCTCTTTTTCCAAGAGCTAAGGTCAGACATTAAATTGATGGTTTGTGATTTTTCCAATTTATGAATGTAAGCACTCAGAGCTATAAATTTTCCTTTGAGTACTGCCTTTTCTGTGTCTCAAAGGAGCTGGTATTTTGTGTGCTCCTTTTTGTTAAATCATAAACTGTTGAATTTCTGTTCCGATCTCCTCGATGACCCATTAGTGATTCAACAATGTGTGTTTCAATCTCCATGAGTTACAGGGTTTTTGTTGGTGGAGATGGTTGTTCAGTTCCAATTTGATGTCCTTGTGGTCTGAGAGACCACACAGGTTTGCTTTATGCTGTAAAAAGTGGTCCATTTTGGAAAATGTTCCATGTGCTGCTAAAAAAAACATATATTGTAATGTTGCTGGTGAAATAATCTGTAGATGTCAGTTACATCTAGTTCGTCTATACAGTTGTTCAATTCTGAGTTTTTCTGTTGAGTTTTTGCCTGGTTGATCTGTCCATAGGTGAGAGTGATGTGTTAAAATCACCAACAATCACTGTGTTTTGAACTATGCACGGTTTTAGTGAAAGTAAAGTTTGCTTGATGAAGTTTGGTGCTCTGGAATTAGGTGTGTAGATATTTAGGAGGGTTATGTCCTCCTAGAGGAGAGATCCCTTTATTAGTATGTAATAACTTTTTTTATCTTTTCTCACTAATTTTACTTTGAAGACTATTTTATCTGATATGAGGATGGTAACTCCAGCCTGTTTACAGGTTCTGTTGGCTTGATAAACTTTATTCCAACTTCTCACTTTCAAAAAATGTTTGTTTTTGTGGACAAGATGTGTCTCTTGAAGACAGCAGAATGATGGATCTTGCTTTTTGATACAAGTAAACAGTCTATGCCATTTAATTGGAGAGCTAAGTCCATTGATATTGAGAGTTAGGATTGAAAAAATATTTACTAGTTGCTGCCATTTTTAAAAGCTTTCATTGGGGTCTGTGGCTTGACAGTTCTTGCACTACTTAGCTGGTATGATTTTTAGGTGTCATTTCTTTGTCAGTATCACGTTTGTGTTGGTTTTCAATGTGTAGAACATCTTTGAGGATTTTCTGTAATGCTGGTTTGGTTGCTACATAATGTTGCAACTTTTCCTTGGAATGGAAGATTTTTTATTGTTCCCTCTGTTATGAATGAGAGCTTAGCTGGGTACAGTATTCTTGGTTGGTAGTTATTTATCTTAAGAGCATGACATATATCCTTCCAATCCCTTCTTGCTTACATGGTCTCTGCTGACAAATCTGGGGTTATTCTGATTGGTTTTCCTTTACAGGTGATTGTTCTCTTCTCCCTGGCTGCTTTTAGGATCCATTCTTTGTTCTCTATTGATCTTGTACAGATGTGGCAGTGGAATGTCCTTTTCTGGTCAGGTCTGATTGGGGTTCTAAAAGCTTCTTGTATCTGGATGGGCCTGCCCTTCTGGATATTTGGGAAGTTCTCTGAGATGATTCACTGAAGTATATTTCCAATACAATTAACTCTTTCTCCAAGCCTTCTTCAATACCAATTAGAATTAAATTAGGTTTCTTAATTGTATCTTGGACCTCCTGAAGCATTCTCTCATATATCCTAGATTTGGTTTGACTCATTACCTGTTCTTTCTCTATAACAACTAGGTTATCTTCAACCCTGGAGATTCTTTCTTCTGCATTGTCTAACCTCCTATCAATACTTTCTACTTTATTCTTAATCTCCCTCCCTTCCAATTGCTCATTTTTGATGACTTGTATTTCTTGTTTTAGATCATGTATGGACTTCTTTAACTCCTTGATTTCCACTTGAGTGGTTAGCTCAGCAACTTTACCCTCATTGGACATTTGTTGGAGTTTGGTATACTTTTTGTTTGTGGATTCTATGAATTCATCCATTTTTCTTTGTAAATCCTTTATTATGGCTTCCTTTATGTTCACATATCATCTTCTTTATGGTTTCATCTCGTTTAGATATGGCTTCCTCATATATCTCTTTCTGTATGTTTTCAAACTTTTCATTAATCATGTTTATCAATTCCATTTGTATAGCATTTAGAGGACTCTCCTATAGTTTTGCCACTGACTGCCTCATTGTCTGTTTATATTGGATGGGAGATGCTATTCCTTGATTAGCCATTTTTCTTGAGTTTCATGTTCTGCCTATTTGAAAAGAGGAGCAAGATTAATACTGCACAATATTACAATTTTTAAGATATAACCAACCTAGAACTCTTTA
Source organism: Megascapheus bottae (assembly GCF_031878675.1). Classification (NCBI taxonomy): domain Eukaryota; kingdom Metazoa; phylum Chordata; class Mammalia; order Rodentia; family Geomyidae; genus Megascapheus; species Megascapheus bottae. Next base: position 487,574 of record NW_028327837.1, on the reverse strand, counting down.
GCTGGAGAGACAATAGATGTTCACAATTTTAGGTTGGTATTCTCTCTCTTTTTGTGCACTTAGAGACAAATCTAATACCACCACCGGTCGCCATTTTATGACCAAAACAAACCCTTCAATCCAATCTCTATTGTATTTTAGTCCCTCTGGCCCTACAGTATAAGTGAACACCTAGATAGACAGTATTGCTCAACAACCATCAACTGTAGATCCATGCATTATAAAAGTTGAAGTCCAGAGATAGAAAAATAGTATGGAAGATAAGAGGGGAGTTAAGAAAAGAGTAATGTAGTAGTGTAATATTAATATAGTAATGAAGAAAAGGGATAACTGACCTAAAATGATAGAAGGGTAACATAGTTGAGTACAAAATTTAGAAAAAATAAAACTTATGAAAGTAAGAAGAGTAATATGATGAATATATGAAAAGAGGAAGATATATATAAGTGAGATCAATGATTAAAATTTACTAAAAGTAAAAATAAACAAAAAATAAAAATAAGGAAAAAGCTGGGGAGAGATCCTACACAATTGTGAGTTCTTAGACAAGAAATACTAGGGTTAAGAGCCAACATATTAAAATGCAGGTGGCTGTATCAATAAAAATATCATTTGTATCCAGTCTGTACCCAGTGCTGTCACTATGTTTCTAGGAATGACCAGAATGACAGAAGGAAAAGGGGAAAAAATGGAAATAATCATAACATAAATAAAAAGGGTGGAGGTCCATTGGCAAAAAAAAGAACACATAAAAATGCAAATGCAAAACAGTAGGAAAAAAGGGGGGTATTCTTCATTTTTTTGTGTCTCCACTAAATTTGGAATCCAAACACTTCAAAAAGCCTTTCTCTCTTGCGATTTGGCTTTGCAGTTTTTCTGATCAGTTTGCTTAATTGGGCAGAAAACAAAAGCCTATGGAGCCACGAGTGGCTTTGTTTACCAGGAGTGGGGCCCCACCCAGGAGGAGGAACTTCCCATAGCGCCAGGTGCGGACATCTGGCCAAGCTACCTCTGGGAAAACCTTTGCCCTTTTGAATGATGGAGCTGATGGAACTTTCCCCTACAAAGCTAGAACTGGTATCTTGGTGAGAGCTCAGAAAAACTCACACTGAACCGCCGCCATATTCTGCCAATCTCTGTTCATTTGTTTTTAAATTTGTTTCAGGTTTTAATTTCTGAGTCAAGGCATTTGGATAATTGTTAAAAGTGACATTTTCTTGTCTCCTCATTTTTTCATGCTGCTTCACTTCTTCTGACCATTGGCTTCAGGAAAGATAGTAGAAAGAACAATAAAACAGAGAGCCAAATATAGGATTCTATCTAAAAAAAAAAAGAAAAGAAAAAAAGTAAGCCTCCAACAACTAACTATTAAGAGAGCAAAGAAACTTTTTTTACTATATGGTTTAGTTATTTAAAGAGTGCTTAGGTTTCTGGCTGTGCTTTGGGTTTAACTATGCCCTGCTATGAGCTGATGCAGAGCTGGACAGAATAGCAGCTGGGAAGCATTCGAGATGAACTTTTGTTTCTGCTTCTCAGGTACCTCATTTGGGATCCTTCCATCCTCACCTCTTGTACTTATTCTGACCTATAACTGTGCTCAGCTCACCCGTACCAAATTGCATAAGAGATAGGCACCTGAGTAAGTTCAGGACATCAATAACATGACTTTGAAATATGAGCCAAGACTGCAAATTTTACCCAGAAGATGAAGAGAAGTAATTCCAAAATCCTGCATTTTTCAGGATGAGGCTTTCATTTCCAGTCTATGTGCACACTCACAGTCATGTAGAATCCAAGAAGAAGAAAAGAAGAGAAACAGAGCAAAGGGAACATTTATTCAGATGATCCTCCAGGAGAAGGAAGATAAAAAGTGAAATCAAAGTCATATCACATTACAGAACCACTGGGTTTTCTGTAGCCTAATGTTCAGTTGTTCTCAGCTGGCCCTGAAATTCTTTTTATTCTTACCCCTCCGATCCCTCCTTTTCTTGAATAAATTGCTCTTCCTGGCATAAATATAGACCTCAGTGGGGGAAAAGGACCATATGTATTCTGAAAACCAAGATCTGGCTTGCTTCTCAGTTTCTGGGAAATGGGGTAGTGACATTCAACTTGCAAAATTAGGGTTGATACTAGCTATATAATTCCAATATAGTTCCTACCATAAATTTGAAAATATAACCCTTTGCCCTCACTGGGAATGTTCTCAAATGAACTGAGTGCTGGCTCTCGTTTACTCCTTCAACCATGCAGGTGCTCTTCAGTAAGCTACAATTCCAACAACGATATGAGCTATGTCACAAATGTGAGCTATCGTCATGGTAATTGTAAGTGATGTATATTGGGAAAATGGTAGATAGGCATAAGGAAGTTGGAAGTAGCATATTTCCTCTAGAAGATTATGTATCTCACTGGCAGAATAATCAGGATGAGAATGAATTAGTTATTATAAAGTGTTTCAGGTCGTTAGAGAAAATCAATGCAGTTCAGTGAATTGTCAAAGGAACCACTTACATCTTACTGGACAGACTGGAAAGTGGATTGCACTTAAAATTTCTAATTAATTTTGAATCTTGATGCCTGACCAAAAAGAAGGCTGGAGTCCTGAGAGTGATTCCCTGGCTTTTAGTTTGGAGTGTCAGTGTGATTTGAGGATATCTGTTTCTGCTTTCAGTGCCTGCACACATTGCTTCAGACTATGAGTCTCGGGAGGACTTCGGGCACAAAAGCGAAAGAATAGCTAAACTGAGTGCTCTAGAATCAGAGTGCTCATTTGAACACCAAGATGAACACTGATTAGCACTGTGACCTACGGGAGAGTGGGCGTGGGGTGTGTTGCTCAACGCTCTAAACACAGCTTTAAAAAAAACAGGAAAAATAAAAATACTGATCTTACATTTCCAAACTTCTTACCATCAGTTTTTAAAGATTCCCTTTTGAGAATAGATCCAATAAAATGTCTTCTTCCTCTGTTGAACTCAGAGATTGAATTCAATGCTGAACACATGTTGGCAGGCACACTACTGTTTGAGCCCTGCACTTAGCTTCACTTTTTACTTGGATTCTGTTAAGGTGAAGTCTCCCTTTATTATCTGGCTGATCTGACCTTGGATTATCTTTACCCTTCTTACATCACCAGAAATAACAGGGTCCCACCATTCTATACCACCATTATTTGAAAGAAGTCTCATGAGATTTTATGCCCAGGCTGGCCAGGAACAACTATTCACAGAGTAGCTAGGGTGATAGGCTTGAACGATCAAGGCCTAGTCAATCTTTTCAAATTTCAGAGCAGCATGTGATCGAAAATAAATAAAGAATAAATAAATAAGATGTATAGAGTTCCTTCCAAAATCATTTTTAAAATTGATTTTTGTGTGGTTTGCTGAATTTGGGCAACATGAAGACAAGTACATGATTGTATACTGTTGGAAGCTGAGTGCAGGGTCTGGCTGGCCCATGAATCTGCATCACTGAGTAAGATAACCACACAAAGAAATGAGCTGTCATGTATGAACGCCATGCCTAACTTTGAGCTATATCATCGGTATTGTGAATCACTTTCTGCTGAGACTTGATTACCATTGGGTAGGAATGTGTTATTGCTTTATCACTCTCTGCTGAGACCTATTGTGAGAGTAACACAGGGACCTCCCCCGCCCTGCCCACTTTTGTGCTGATAGGCTCCTGCACCCTATATTAGCTGAATGTATTTCCTCAGTAAACAAGTTCCTGCGTTGATGGGTCTTCCGGATGCATCTGATTGTCCTCTGGTGAGGGAGGGCTGGGTGCAGGTGGTCAGTCAGCCCTCTCCTTTCTTGACTTGTCCTGGTTAGGGCGTGCTCTCCCCATCCATCCTGAGGGTCAGGAGGGACCTAGGACTAAAGACCCCAACAGTGTACCATCCAAATTACTATAGCTTTCATCTTGCTGCCCAGACTCTCTTGATAGGAGGCATTCTCTCCTGCCCTTCATTTTTGCCTTCCCTTGTGCTGGCTGTATTGGAAATACATTGCCTGTCATAACACCTTCATTGTGCATCTGGCTAACCACTTCTGCCAGCAGCCTTTAAGGTGTACGTTGGGAGTGGGGGAGGGAACTGGGACTCTGCCCATCAAGTCTTGTTTAATCATTATTTTGTGAATGAACTACAGATAGAGGTCCCAGTAACTCCATACCTAGTTTCCCAACCTAGAAACCCTATATTGGTTTACAAACAGAGTTTGTAAACAAGTTGTTGTGCCATCAACAGATAATTAATGGGAAGTCAGAAACTGTGTCAACACCTGGGGAATCCTGTAGTTCTAGCCAAGGTCCCAGCTTTCATGGTATAAGAGAAACGGTGCTGGTGACCCAGAAGACAAAGGTGCCAATTAGAACATGGGCATCTTCTACGCAGAAGCATGCCTTAGACAAATAGACTGGGAGGAAAATTTCTGTATGTACTCAATGTCTGTTTGACATTTCTCTCTTGGTTAATATTCATTGAAACTTGCAGGAATCTCTGTTAATACCTAGATTCGAAATCTCAGAGCCAAGTGCTATAACAGAGGGGCCTGATTTGCATCCATGAATATGCAGCATCACGAAGCCCTTGCTTTGGATTTCTGCCCTCTGATGGGTGTCAGTGGTATGTTTATGACTGTCACTTTTCCCTTCGAGACTGAATGTCCCACTCAGGAAATGAACTCAAACTGGAAAGTAGAGGATAGTCGACCTTTTCCCTCTTTCTCTTTGCCATAAAAGTTATATCCCCATTCCCTGAATTGTTTTCACTTCTGTCCAACTTATTTGAAAGGAGAGGTGATTTTATAGCTTCCTTCATCTGTGAGGCTTAAGAAATGGTGAGTCAACACTCTCCTGACACACTACCCAGAATCAAACACACAGACAGAAACTTAGCCATTAGTGACATGTGCGATGATACTGAAAACACAGAAGAAGCACTATTTACAAAGGTTTCAGACTGAATTACAGTATTGGCTATTTTCAAGTCATGTTGAAGGTAAGTGTTACGGTTTCCGATCCAAGAAACAAGACTGACAGAAAGCTAAATTTAAGCAAAAGTTTATTTTGTGCCAAGCATCGAGAATTGCACTGACTGGTCAGGGTCCTCTCTATGGAGACAGTGACCCCTCCCAGCCTCACAGGCTAACTTTTATAGGGCAAAACTTCAAACTACAAGCTTACCAAACTCATATAGCTACTAAAGTCTGATTGGTTACAAATTGTACAGTTACATATGAGTTTCTATTGATTGGATGTCTCCACCTGGCCTGTCCAGACCTTGTTACTGGGCCTTGTTATTGAAAATTGACTGGTTTTTTAGAACTGTTTTGTAAGCACTTTTTAGTCTTTTCATGGTCAGGTCAGTTTGAACTTAAATATAAAGAAGTCTTGTTTTGGATTTCTTATTCAGGCAAGGTCATTTCGTACTTTACATATATAACACAATGGCTGTTCAAATTAGATGGAGTTATTCAAGCTAAGATGGAGTTACTCAGGCTAAAAACTGGCCCTTACAGTAAGAAGCTTTGAAAGGTCTAGACTTGTTTTAGCTTCTTCCTATTTCCTAGAAGAGGGTAACTGGCACTGGGGACACCCTAAAATTCTGTGTGAATGACCACTATGTCTTTCACATCGTCTATCTTCCTTTTTATTTTTTCATTTTGTGAAGGGGGCTTAAATGATCTCTAAGGAATCATGGATTCCATCTTTGCAACTAAAATCAGGCTGCATGCATGGCCTAGGCAAGAGGCTGCCCTGGATCAACTAAATCATCAGGAAATGATGCACAGACCCGTGATCTCTGAGACCTGTTACCAGAAGACTGATGCTGGAAGCTGAGGTCAGCTGAATTCAGTTGGTTGTCAGGTCTCAACTCTGAGACACTCAGAAATGGATTAATGAACTCAGACAGTGGAACACCACTGTAGAAATGTCAGGAACACTTAAAAAGATAGAATACTACTTGATAAGTGGCAGGATTTATACTATCAGAATAGAAAGAAAGATTAAAGATTCCATTTTAAAATGGCCTTTAAAAAGGAAAAAGATCTCGTATTTATGGCATATCCACTGTTCACAGACATTGTCACAAATGTAGTCAACTTTTCTTGAGATTATTTCCTTTCATTTCCTTTTCACAGTCAAAGAAACGGAGTCCCAGGAGTGTTAGGGACTTTGTTAAGATCATGAAATCATTCCTTTTATGATCCAGAACTCATGGCCCGCTATACTTCTTTCTTACTTCTGGCTTTTTTCCATCACATCATGGCAGAGTAAAAGTTATGTATTTTGTTTCTAAATTCCATTGTACATTCATCCCTGCTGTGCTCTATTCTATGAACAAATGAGCTGTTTGCCATAGGTTTCACCTTGTGTTTCTTAAAGTAATGAGGTTCACACTCTGTGGAATAACGGGGAAGTGAAGAACTGAAGGAGCTGGACATGCGTGCTAGGCAGAGTGGAATAATCATTACAAGGGACTATATCCAGTTCAGTATTTTTAGTTTTCTTTGAAAGAGTCAAAAAAAGTATCATAGCTGGAGCTCATAAAGCCTGATCCAAAGCTGAGATGACTTAGATAAGGCCAGAGACATCACAGAATGGGATGAGCTGACTAATAAAAGTGTTTTCAGATATCCTCTAATGGACAGGCTCATTCCCCATGAAGTCTATAAAATAACTCTCTGTCCTGTGGAACTACAACTCCCTTAGACAAGAAACTGTAACATTAACCTCTCAATTTCTATGATTTTTAAGTTTTATTTTATTGTCAGGATGATCTATAGAAGGGTTACAGTTACATTTATAATGTAGTGAGCACATTATTTCTTGAATATTGCTACCCCTTCCCATGTTTTTCTCCTCTCTTTCCCCCCACCCCCCCCAAGGTATAAAGGTTTATCCCAACATATTGTCTTGTGAGTACTGGTGTTTCACTAGTTTACCCTTTGCCCTTTGTCTCATCATCTCGTTTTATTTATTTTTTAAATAATTTTATTGATAAACATCTTGTTTTAATAGATATATCTTCTGTGATCTCCATTGGATTGCAAAATGCTAAATAAATATCAGAGGCAAAATGGTTTGTAAAATAAAACAGTGTGTAACATGACTAAAATTTGAACAGAAAATATATGATCTAAAAATTATAAATGATAAGTACCATTTGTTTTGACAATTTAGACCTGCTCATATTATTACTCTCTTTGAAATATTTCTAGTTCAAACACAAACACTCCCAGAAAAACTGCTGTGGTAAATATGTTGGTTTTTGTTAATATCTTTTAAGTAGTTGTACAAAGGGTTTCGATACAACATGTCAATTTATGTTGGTATTTAACAGTGCTCAGATTTTCTCATGACATAAATTACTAAGAAATAAGAGGGAAATTTCCTATAAATGAAAAGATCTCTAGGATATAGAAACTAAAGCCATATAATGAATGATTGTTGTCCTTAATGTACTATGTTATCTCTCATCTCTTTTGCTGTCCCTTGGTTATCTCATATTGTTACAGTATTTTACTTTGTTATCTGATATATTGGATATATGCGTATTTGGTTATTTGAAATTGGATAGGAAATGGGGGAAAACAAGATGAGGGTAGGAGTTGGGGGGGAGGGAAATGGGGACCAAGACATGAGAAAGGGTATCAATGTATGTGAAGTAATGCACCTTCCATCTGGCAAATGTAATGTAACCCTTCTATTAATTACAATAAAAATATATGGAAAAAATCATATTGCTGGGACCAACGTCCACTTTCCTGGATCAGAACCCAATTTCATGGTATAGAGTCCAGAGGAAATTGCTTTTGAATTTATAGCTTTAGTGATTCTTTGATATCTGGTCATGTTCTGAGCTTCTCTACACTATCTTCAACTGTGCTCAAAGTCTCCAGGCACAGATACCTGTTGCTTTTTCTACTTAACCAAAGACCTTAGGAAGAAGATTCTTAAGCCTGTCAAATACTGCCAGTATGCCCTAGAGGTTTAGACTGGGGTGTGGGAAAAACTCAGGTTTGCTTGACATGGAGAAGCAGAAATCTAACTTGTATTCCTGAAGAGATTTGAAAAGATTAGTGCCTTTAAAGCCTGCCTTATGCAGGAATGTACTTGATCCTCAGCTTCTTCCTTCTGAGGTTTGTTTTGATCTGTGGACCAATGCCAAGTCTCACAAATAGCACAGAGTTTGCTTAATGTGTGTTGTTCCTGGCATTTCTACATATAACATTCTCCAATCTAATATCTAACAAAACTTCGGCAAAAACTCCATCCTATGTGTTTCATCAAGCCAGATTTTATTTTTCTCCCATGCAATGATACTGCTGTTACTTTCTTTGTACACTTGTCAAACTTTTTATGCATTTGTAAATGTAACCATTAATATATATGTATATGCATGTATATACATATATATACATATATGTGTTTATATATATATACATATATATATATATATGCCAGGTGCTGGTGGCTCCCGCCTGTAAACCTACCTTCTCAGGAAGCTGAGATTGAGGTGGTTCAAAGCAAGCCCAGGTACAAAAATCCATGATACTCTTATCTCCAGTTAACCACCAGAAAACTGGAAGTGGTGCTGTGGCTGAAATGGTGGATTGCTAGCCCTTGAGCTGAAGAGCTCAGGGGCAGTGCCCAGGCCCAGAGTTCAAGCTCCACAACTGACATAATATAAATATTCAGAACTGGCACTGTGGTTCCATGATAGAGTATCTGCCTAGTAAGCAGTTCTCTGAACCACCCCCCAAAAATACATAAAAAGTAATTAGTAAAGATGAGTCATTTTCCCACTGTTCAAAAAAGGTAGCATTTAACATAACGTTTCTCACTTTATTCCCTCATTTATTTTGATGAAGAAATTCAACAAAAATCTCCATCCTATGTATTTTGTCAAGCCAGTTTATATATTTCTACCCATGCAATGAATACTGCTGTAGCTTTCTTTGCTACCCTAGCAAAACTTTATATGTGTTTGCATGCATAGCCATAAAAGAAATCTTTATTTTCAGAACTAGAGATGTGGTTGCATGGTAGAGTATCTGCATAGTAAACACAATTACCTGAATTCAAATCTCTGTAAATATTTTTTAAAAATAAGTAAATAAAGGTAAAACTCAATTATTTCCCTTTTTCCATAAAAGGTAGGATGCAACATAACATCCCTCAAATTCCCTCCATTATTTGGATATATATCTTGCAGAACTTCTTAATTACATGGAAGGTTTTTGCTGAGATGCTATTTATGGCCCAAGTGGGTGAGCATAATTTTTGTGCCCAATTCCTATTGATGGAAATAAAGAGTATTTTTACAATGTTTGTGTTACATAGAGTAATACAGAGAATAAAAGCACACCTCTAATCTTGGTAGAAAAGTAGAAAAATACTACCTGCAGATTTGCTGTGTTATACCACATAGGTGTAAGAAATTAAAATAGCCAAAAGACAAACTCAACAGATAAACAGGTATAATTGGGAAAGAAAATCTGGGAAAAGCAGCCATGTCTCCTTCAATCCAACTGTAAAGAAAATGGTGTCTCCCTTACAGCATAGTTCCTTTTCATCCAGTAGAAAGATGAAGTCAGGCAGTCCAGAGGTCAACTGTGGTTTGTTTCACATTTCTGGGAGTGGGATACCAGATGGGAACAGAGGAAGGGGCTCTTTGTGCAAAGATAGAGAAGCTGGATGGGAGAGTGGTCTTATGTTGACTCACAAGATAAAAGGTTTTAACAGCATCTTTGACATCTGACATGGCTGGTAACAGGTTATGGCTTTTATATCTGCAGGTGTGTTTGAAAAGGGGCAAATGAGAGGGGAGATGATTCAATGAGGTTGATAGGCAAGAGCAACACTGGCATTTTTCCACTTGTGTCTATGAAAAAGGGAGATGAATCCTTCTAGTTTACATTCATACGTATATTCATAATGGAGAAACATGTTGGCCACATTTTCTAAATAAGTTAATAAGAAAAACTAGAAAACTAATATTTGCACAAAATTATCTTATCCAGCATAAATCCATTAGCTACCATAACTATTCTACTTTAGTCAGTATTCAGAAATATTGACTGTTGACAATTTTATTTGATTATATTTTCCATGTGAGATCTTGGGGTTAGATTACATAGTCCCTTGCAGATCTAAATGCTGTAACTTAGCAGCCCGGTGAGCCAATCTGTAACTTCACACACCAATTTCTTTTTTGTTAAATTTTATTGTCAGGGACCCTTCCCAAATTGTAGAATTCATTTTCAGCATCTTGTATTGTGAATACCCTTCTTATATTGATTCACCCTTTGTCCACACCAGTTTCTTATCATCGTCAACTATCAAATCTATGCTATGAAATAATATCCTAAAATTCTAAAGCATGCAGGTTACCCTTTTCCCTTAATATTTCTCATTTGTCTTTATCTTCCTTTTTCCCAGTTTTCTTTCTGACCTGAAATTTTACTGTATTGCCCAGCCTGACCCCACGTCAGGCTATCTTTCTACCTCAGTTTCCCAAAGAGCTGGGTATGCAGAACCACCATATCCAGATTCAAACTCTAATGTCACACAGTGATCAATGAGCATTTACTTACTTTTTCTATGAGGAGCCTGATGATGATGACCAAGGAGTCAGATTTCTATGCACAATAATGATATAGGAAACCAAAACTGGCCCCACAGTCTGAGTTCAGATGAAACTCAAAATTTTCTATTAAAGAAGTGGAGGTCATGGGTAAGACAGCAGCCTTGAGCTGAAATTGCTCTACTTCAGCACTCAGGACCAAAATTCAAGCCCCATGACTAACCCAAAAAAATTATATTATAAACTAGTTACCAAGTTGACCCATTGTAACTCTTCTTTTTTATATATCATAGCTTTTCTTCATTTTTTCTTTTCCATGTTTTTCTTTCCATTCCCTTCCCTTCTTCCTTATTTTAACCTTGACTACCAGCTTGATAGATTTTTTTGTGTGAATTTAAGGAAGCTTAATTAAGATGTACAGAATAGAACTTCTGCCATATTAACAATGTCAACTTAAATGAAGCTTTGCTTCCAGTTTCTGCTAATCCTCATGTCATTGTTGATGTTTGGTTATTTTGATTAAATTACATTTTCCTGATAGATTTCCTGGCCCTTAACCATAAAACAATACACCCACATATCTCATGATATATTACACCAGAAATAGATAACAAATTAAATTTCCTCCATATCATACTCATTCATTTATTTATTGTTTTAGATATGTAGGTCTGTCATTTCTCATCAGCTTAATAATTCATTCAAGATTTCATTACACATAACTGAAACAGTAGTTATGAAAAATTCCAAGCATAATCATAGTATTGGTAGGCAAAGAAGTAACTATACTTCTTGTATATTAAAATATATTTTCATATATTAAAATATATGAAAATATATTTCAGGTATTAAAATATTTAATATTTTTATTTTTTAACTAATAGGAAATCAGAATTTATTGACTAAAAATTTTGTTATGTAAACTTTTCCACTCTTTCAAATTGTTTTTGAATCTATACCCTCAAGCAGGAGAAAACAAGAGGTATCAAATCTAACACCTCTTAAATAACTGTAAATCAGGACAGTATATAACAAAACCTTTCTCCAGGTGCTGTATAACAGGAAGCATAGGATTTTGGTCCCTGAATAATAGGAACCCATGAAGCAAATGCTTTGTTTTCTATGACCTTTTCCCCTAAGGATAGATACTTTAATACAGTCATACAAAGTAAATCCCTAACATAGAACCTCTGTTTCTCATTGGTGATTTCCACCATGTCAGAAATAAGGAGCAAATGGCAAAGAATTCTTATTTCATAACATTTATGAGTTTTGAATTATAGAAAATAAAGTGTATTATCTATTCAGATGGTAAAAAGAAGTATATTTAACTACAAAGAATTTAAAACTTGAATTTAATTAGAATCATCATCTCCTGGACTGTCATTGTAGAGATATTCTTCTTCCACTAGACCCCAGGGATGAAATCTTGAAAGAGAAAAATCTGAAACATCAATGTAAAATATGCTTGTGAGACTCTCAGATAGCCTAAGCAGGTAGAAAGTTAAGGGGAGAGGGGAGAAAATGGAGGTATTCTCGGTACACCCATAAAGGCTATGTCATGGCAACCCCACTTCTTAAGAATTACATATCCCAAATAAAAACTCATGAGGGTATAAACGTAAATCTAGTTTAAACCCTAATTTTAAAAGATGAGAAGATTCCTATTTAATTCTCTACCTATGCTTCACATATTCAGGAAGGGCAAAAAGAAAGAAAGAAAGAAGAAAGGAAAGAAAGAAAAAAAGAAAGGAGAGAAAGAAAGAAAGGAAGAAAGGAAGAAAGAAAGAAAGAAAGAAAGAAAGAAAGAAAGAAAGAAAGAAAGAAAGAAAATGAATCCTTCAGATTGTATGTCATTGTTCAGCACAGTTATTTCAATGGTCTTTGATGAATAAAGCTTTAAAGACTTTTTCCTAGTGTTTTGTCATTGGTTAATATAAGTAAAGAGAAAATAAAATTATGTGGCTTTGTTTTTTTTTAGTACGGAAAAGACAGGTCAAGGCTAAAGTTTAAAAGAGAAACAAGTAATAAACTTTCTATGATTTGATAATGGCAACAAATTTTTATAATTCAGACCTCTTGGTAAACTTCCATGGTGATAGCCTGATGGAGCTTTTTGCTGGGAGATTTTCTTAATCTCTTTAATTTTAATTTCCCAGGAAATAATTTATCTCTCATTTGTAATGAGATATTTCACACATCTTCAATTTCTAATAGTAGCAAAAGGTTAAATCAAGATTGAATAAATTATTTTAAGGATTAAGGATATGATTTCACACTCACTCTTCTTAACTACTCCAGACTGGGAGTAGTGCCAAAAAGTAATTTTAAGAAAATAATTTTATAGCAAATGTTACATCCTTAAAGATAATTGTACAATAATATTGGACACTTCACTATGAAATGTGTTTTAATTTAAATACATGTTCACCAATATGTCGTTTACAGTAAGCTCACCTAATTTGTGGATTGATTACAGGCAGATTTTATCAAGATTAATCTGAATAAGCAAGTAAATAATCCAAAAGAAATTTCAAAACAGAAAGCTAATTTTTCACATGTACTTTACATGGCTCAGATGCTATTGAGTTCCTACATAATCTTCCTTTCTCTAAGATTTGTTCAAAACAGGGGTTCTGCTGAGTGACTCCCTGTCTTTTGTTTTATGAAAACATGTCTCCCAGTGAGAAAAGGGTTGCCCCTAAAAGCAAGGTAAAAGTTTAATGTGTTTATATTAAGTGGAGTAAGCCAGACTCAAAGGAACATAGGGTCAATGGTTTTCGTCATTCATCATAATCAGTAGAAAGTAGAAACTCTGGGCTTTCCAAGCAGAGGATTACAATAGAACAAAACCTAGATACATAAGGCCATATAGGATGAAGCTAAGTTAAGGGACCTCTAGTATATGGAAACAAGAGCTATATAATGTGTGATTGTTGTTCTTAACGTACTATTTCTATCTCTTTTGTTGTTCCTTGGTTGTTCTCATATTGTTACAGTATCTTACCTTGTTATCTGGTATATTGTATATATGTTTAATTGTTTACTTGAAACAGGAAAGGGAAGGAGGAAAACAAGATGAGGCAAGGGGGTGGGAGGAGGGAAAGGGAGAAAAAAACGTGAGAAAGGGTATCAATGTTTGTGAAGTAATGCACCTTCTATCTAGTGAATATAATGTAAAGCTTCTATTAATTACAATAAAAAGTTTAATGTGTTTAAATTTAAATGACCAAGTTAAAAGTTGACATTTGCTGAACTACAGTATATAATTTGTGAAAGTTGGGCAATATTATGAGATAATGCATCAAATATCTGCAGTACTCTAGTAAGTACCCTTAATAAGTTTATGTTTGACGTGCATTATTAATGCATATGACAGTAATTTTTGTAACAGTAACATATCTGAATCCATGCTATCTCAAGTTACAGATGCTCAGAACCCTGTATATAGTCTAGGTAAGTTCATTGGAATCACTTTAGAGTACTGAACTCCATGCCCTTTATTCAACAATCATAGATTACAGGAATTCTAGAAAAATAAAATACTGAAAATGATGGAAAATGAAATAAATTTCTAGACTAGAAAATAGGAAATATCTCATATTGTTACAGTATTTCACTTTGTTACCTGATATATCGGATATATTTGTATTTGGTTATTTGAAATTGGTTAGGGAGGGGGGAAAACAAGATGAGGGGTGGGGGTGGGGGGGAGGGAAATGGGGACCAAGACATGTGAAAGGGTATTAATGTATGGGAATTAATGCACCATCTATCTGGCAAATATCATGTAACCCTTCTATTAATTACAATAAAAAATATATATGAAAAAAGAATTATTTTATCAAAAATTATCTCATTCAAGATTATTTCATGTAGGGGCCGGGAGTTTGGCCTAGTGGTAGAGTGCTTGCCTAGCATACACGAAGACCTGGGTTCGATTCCTTGGTACCACATATATAGAAAAAAGCCAGACGTGGTGCTGAGGCTCAAGTGGTAGAGCTCTAGCCTTGAGAAAGTCCAAGGACAGGGCTCAGGCCCTGAGCTCAAGCCCAGGACTGGCAAAAAAAAGATTATTTTATGTTGTAATATTTCCTTTTCTCTTAATATATTTTTATAGTAATATTAATATATAAAGATTTTTCTAGCTCTTAGCCACCATAAAATTTAAATTGTATAAACCTAATAAATGAATAAAACTTCATGGTTCCTCCAGCAAAAAAAAAATAAGAAAATAGGAAATATCTATCTGTAAGTCATACAGAACCAAAATTATAAAATGGAAGACTGACGGTATTAAGTGTGACCATGGCCAATTATCCTCCAGTGTGGAGGGCAGAGAATATCAAGAACAAAACTAAGTGAACTGAAAATTTATAATTACCAATGAAAGAGAGCAAAGACTACACAAATCAATACTGTTAATAGAACAATTTATCGTTTGATTACTCTTAAATATAAGATATTAAAGAATAGGGCTTGGAGTTTGGCCTAGTGATAGAGTGCACGCACAGCATTTTTGAAGCCTTGAATTCGATTCCTCGGTACCACATACACAGAGAAAGCCGGGAATGGTGCTGTGGCTTGAGTGGTAGAGCGCTAGCCCTGAGTAAACTCAAGGACAGTGCTCAGGGCCTCAGTCCAAGCCCCAGGACTGGCAAAAAAATATTAAAAGAAAGTATACTTCACCTTGAGCAAGATGCAATATATACATAAATTGATTTGTTGAATAGAAACCCTTTGTACAACTATCTAAAGATAATTTCAAATAAATATTTGTAATCATCATAAATAAGTAATAAAGAAAGCCATTAATAAAATATAAAAGTAAAAATTAAAGCCCAAAGTCTAATAAACAATTCTTCAAGCATTATGCTAGCAATTGGCCTTAGAGCAGCTTAAAGGCTAAAGTAAAGGCTAGAATATAGTTAGTAACACAAGTTATAGTTAATAAAAGAAAGTCAAATAGATAAAGAAAGCAGCACGTCTCACCTTGGAAGTGGGAAGCAAATTCTAAGTTTTCATAAAGATAATATCACCCAACTACCCTCAGTACATTTTATAATTATGTTTCTAAGATTTGTTGGCACATCCCTCAGGACAAATATAGCAATCATCTTTTGAAAACATTTCCTTCTCTCTCCTTTAATTACCAATAGCTAATTGATTTGTAATTTAAAAAGAGTTATATAAAAGGATATTTTGGGGCTTCTCTAGGAATGCTATGCAACTTTTTGTAGAAGCATCTTAATGACCACATATCAAAATCTCTTCTCCCAGACAGCTTGCAGAGTGTATCTGATCTGATTTTTTTTTTTTTTTGCCAATCCTGGGCCTTGAACTCAGGGCCTAGGCTTTCTCAAGCCTAAAGCTCTACCACTTGAGCCATAGTACTATTTCTGGCTTTTTTTTATGTATGTGGTACTGAGGAATTGAACCCAGGTCTTCTTGTATGCTAGGCAAGCACTCTCCTACTAGGCTAAACTCCCCGCCCCCTGATCTGATCTTTTTATGAGTCAAAATTAATAGTAAAATCTTCTGACAGTTATACACATGAATATAGCATACCTTTGTCATATTTACTCCTTTTATTACTTTCTGCCCCTTCCCCTCTCCTCCCATCCATACCCCAATAGTCTCTATTTTACTTTCCTATCTTCTACCCTCTTCACGTATGAAAGAAAACATGCAACACTTGTTGTGAGACTGGATTATTGTACCTAACATGATGTTTTCTGGTCTCACCCATTGTCCTGCAAACCGTATAATTTCACTCTTGTGTGTGACTGAATAAAACTTAGTTGTGCATAGGTATCATGTTTTCGCCATCCATTCACCTGTTGATGGGTCTTAGACTGATTCTGTAAGTCATCAAGTTAGAGTTCAGCAGTGCTTCATGTGGGTTCAGTGCATGATGGAGACTTAGTCAAACTGGCCTAGAGAAAGTTATCAGTTTAAAAGAAGTTCTATAGCCATAGCAGGCATTTTGACTCACCATGTATGACCCAAATCAGACAAATTTTAGCTTGGTTCTGATCTTCTCAGACATTTAATACAGAGATAACACGAAGATTCCTAAGTATAGCAGATGTGCCTTATATCTGAGTAGTACATTATCAACAAGCATCCACTTGTGGCTAATAAGTCAAGACAACAAAATTCTTTTTTGCAAGGCAAGTGATGATATAGGCATATTAAAAATTATCCTTGGGCCGGGAGTTTGGCCTAGTGGTAGAGTGTTCTAGTATGCACAAAGACCCAAGTTCGATTGCTCAGTACAACATACATAGAAAAAAAGCTGGAAGTGGTGCTGAGGCTCAAGTGGTAGAGCTCTGGCCTTGAGAAAGTCCAAGGACAGTGCTCAGGCCCTGAGCTCAAGCCCAGGACTGGCAATAAAAGATTATCCTTTTGGGAAAGAATTCAGAACTTGTAGGAAATCCAGTTAAAGAACAAAAAGCAAACCCATTAGTGAAAATTTGACTAGAAAAACTAGTCACATTTACCAAATGATCATGACAAGACACTGGAATTGGTTTGATTAGCAGTTCAGAACTTAGATTACAAAATAGCCACACTAGATGTCATATCAGTAATACCACGAATAATTCCAGGCCCAATGATTTGGTTATTAGATGTGTTTCTGAATCCATTATCAGGTAGTAGGCAAATAATACTTAAAAGTAGAAAATACAATTTTAGTAGAGAGGAAAAATCAGAGTAAAAGACTATATTATTTCAGTAGAAACCTTGGGCTCTACTAGCAGAGATTTACAATAGAGCAAAACCTAGATGCATAAGGCCATATAGTACGGCGCTAAATGAAGGGACCTCCAGGATATAGAAACAAAAGCCATATAATGAGTGATTGTTATCCTTAATGTACTATGTTATCTCTCATCTCTTTTGTTGTCCCTTGGTTATCTCATATGGTTACAGTATTTTACCTTGTTATATGATATATTGCATATATGCATATTTGGTTATTTGAAATAGGATAGGGAAGGGGAGAAAACAAGATGAGGGGCAGGGGTGGGGGACCAAAACATGAGAAAGGGAATCAATGTTTGTGAAGTAATGAACCTTGTATCTGATGAATATAATGTTACCCTTCTATTAATTACAATAAAAATATATGAAAAAAGACTGCATTATTGCAACGTAAAGCAAACACAAAGACCAAGGGAAAAATCTTGCAATAAGTTATAGATAGAGAGGTAATAGGAAAACAAAGAAAGGGCAGTGACATGGAGAGGGGCCACAGAACTATTAGACCACATCTCATTCAATGAATTAAGGAGGAAAAGACTGAAGATCTGGTAGGAGTGGCTACAAAAATCCAGAAAGGCTCAGGGTTATTGAGCCAGTCAACAGTATAGAGAAGTCATATGCTTACTCCAGCATCCATGATACATCACTGGGCAGGACAGGTCCTTGAGCAAATCCAGGGCTTCATGCAAGCGAAGGCTAGGCAAGCACTATACCACTAAGCCCCATTCCCATCTCTGGGCTATTTTTTAAACTTGTAAATTTCAAAAAATCTTCTGAGTTTGATCAACCTTTTAGTGTTGTATAACCAACCTACCACCTATGCTCACAAAGCAACTTTGATTTAAGTAAATTATATCTTTGATAAATGAGCTCTGCCTGAATGATTTATCAACATAATATAAAATTGCCCTATAATTGTGTAATTCCAGGCCTACTTTGCATTTGAATTTCTTATTTCAGGCTGAGAAAATGAAGGTGAATGTCTAAGTTATTTCCAATTACAGATTAAGTAAAAATTAGTTTTGTGTGTGGTTCAAACAAGATAAAACAAATAAAAAGTAATAAAAATACAAAACTTCCCTCTACATTTTTATAAATAATATGCCTTCTCAGTGAGACAAAAAGAATACCTTTATGATTTTCTGTTACTAAAAGTGACAGCTTATATTATAAACTTTTTCCCCAAAGTCCACTGCCCCCTACCCTTATTGTCAACTAAGCATCAACTAGCCATTAAAGGCTCAGAGAGATTAAAATTTCAGGGCTTTTGTAGGATAGAAGGTACTGGAATGATTAGCGCATAGGTCACTCTGATAAGCAAAATGGACTCTTGATTATATCAGTTTAGAATCTATATGAACTTCATCATATATGTAACATAATTTTCATCCCATCTTACCAAATGATAGGTATAAGCCTTGTAAGATGGCACATCAAGAATATAGTATACTAAATGCACAACATAGCAGCTACAAGGCACATATATTCATTCAGTCAGTAAATAAGCATTCAAAATACTGTCCATGCCTGTATTAATCATATGAATTACAGTCATAAAAAGCACAGGACTGCTTCACATATATTTTAATATTTAATCTAATTAGTAAAACTAACAATGTGGAAAGAACACAAATCATTAATAACCATCATGCCTAAACAGAAATAACTGGGAACTGTGGACTTCCCAAGAGAAGCACACAGGGCCAATGCTGATGCATTTGTTGCTCAAAAGATTATGTAAACCTAGAAAACTCCCAGAAATTAAGCATCACTTTAAAGATAATTAAGGAGAAAAGATGATTATATTTAATGTTATGTTAATACCATAGATACACATTTTGAAAATTTTAGACCTAAGACTTTCAAAGGTAAATGTTGTAGAGAATCAATATATTAAGAGTTTTCAAAGGTTGGAATATATGTGAACTGTGTCCTCATCTTGATTCTAGCAAAGGACCGGAGAGAGAAAATGGGAGGGATCTAGAAGAATGCATACTGTTCATAAACTTAGATTTGAAAACAAGCCTTAGTTGAAATAATTTAAATATTTATAAATTAGAGCTAGATGTGGACATGTTTAACAATGAAATAATATGATGTCTAGGATTAGCTTTTAAATATTCTTGGAGTTTGAGATGGTATTTGAGTCTGAGTAACATGACGAGCAGTCCATCACTGATGCTAGACACACTGATGTGTACTCTTATCGTGCAAATCTTCGTCAAATTGAGTTTAGTTCCACTGAAGCTGGAAAACAGGATATGATAGTGTTTTCAAAGGAAATGTATATGTGGAAAACCATATTAAGAATTTTTGGCACAATCTGATGTATTTATAGCAAAAAGAAATTAAAAATCTGAGTATCAATATGGAAAAAATAACATATAATTGAATTTACTGATGACCCTGATTTACAGTTAGCATTTGAGGAAGATACAATAGCTATGACTAAGATTCGAAAGAACATATAGGAAGCTTAAATCAAATGGACAAAACAGAAAATATCAAGGGACAATCAGTATTTACAAGGAAAGATTAAGTGAATATTTGAGAAGTAAAATTTAGGTTATTAGAAAAAATTTAGGTTATTAGCTATTAAGAAAAGTGAAGAGGGGATTGATAAACTTACAATTAATCCAGGAGAAATTTTTGTATTGAAATAGAAAGATGCTCAGGAACATTATGTAGAGTAAGAGCTATAAAAATAGCTACACGATCAATGTAGCTTCTCCTAGCACTAAAGTATACTAAAAATTATGATGGCTAGTTTTATGGCATGAACGTTAACATTCTGTATAAATTTGTAACACTCTACACCATTTTCTTATGGCAAAGACTTGACAAAATTGACAAGTGAAAAATCTGAAGTAGCTCTATTCTTGTTAAGGAAATTAAATTAATGAGTAGAAAATTTGTAAAAACAACAATCAGGGTTCCTAACAAGATGAAATCATGGGACAATGCCTACTAATATTTAAGAACAAATGTCACCATTCTAATAATTACTGGTTCTACAACATAGGAGTATTACTTCCTATAGGACATTATAAAGGTAATGTACTACTGATTTTAATATTTAACAATATTATTGGAATGGAAATTAATAATCCAGAACATTTCATAGACAATGTGAAACTGGAATACTAGATATTAACAGTACATAACACTATACTGTGCTATTTTATGATCAATTAGTTTTATTTCAAATTTGGGGGAGGTTTCTGAAGCCTCCTAAATTTAACAAACAGTTTAAATAATTATTAAAGTTAGAAACCAAGTGCTTAATCATCATAAAAACAGGGGAAATTATTTGGTGAACTCTTAATAGACTCTCATAAAAATACTTGACGTATTATGAATAAAGACAGTTTCCTCCATATGACAAAGTGTCTATAATGAGCATTATATTCAATATCAACTTACGGACAATCTCTGAAGTTGCAAGTAATGTAAAATAAATACAAAGTAGAGATATAAAAGGCACATAAAAAAGACAATTCTGCTCACCCCTCTCTTAAGAAAACAGAACCACGACTGGTGCATAATAGATTTAAAGTATTCAGTTGTTTAGTGTTTATTTTTTAAACATAAAGATTTTTACCCTCCATAAAAATACAAAATGGAGTCTTAGAATTTGCCTAATTTGCTTCAATTTTTCCACATGTAAAATGGAGTCAAAGAAGACACCAGGAGTGATGAGAGGCATGGAGTTTAGTGTTACTCTAAAATGGAGACTTGCATCAATCATCATCAAAGTATCTGCTGAACCACATACTTTAAATTCCCACAGCAGAGATAAAGAATAACATTAAATCAAAAAAATAATTTTCCTGAAACATCAGGCTCCAATTTTGTAGTGACCAGAAAGGAAATATAGTATTATCATCATAATAACTGCTATTAAACTATTCCAACACACTATTGCTAACAAAAGGCATGCATCAGGCGAGAGAAGGTGGCCTTTCCTAAATTTACTTCTCTAAGACAATAACCTCCCTATGCAATGAAGGAAGGGCTAGAGCACAGTTTATTCTGATGGTTACCAAGAGAAAGAAAATAACTCGGTGACTCCAACTTTCCTTGAGATAAACACCACTAATTTGCATTTTTAGCATTATATATATGACCCTACCCCCTATAGGAGAGCCAGCTGGCATTCTCATGCCTTCGATTTTTGAAAAAAAAAATTATTGCTAAAATTCTGTCTTTCATAGTAATTTTGAACCCTTAAACATAAATCATTATGATTTCAGCTCACTGTCTTCTTAAAAACAGGGACATTAAAGTCTTTGTGTCTCTGCTCTTTTGCTTCAAAAGAAATGATTTCACGACGGAAATTACTGTAAGCTAGGAGTAATATCCATCCCACATAGACTGGCTGATCATCTGGGCCCAAGAGAATAGATTAAAAACAAAACTCACTGAAAGATGTTGAATAGTAAGGGGTTGAAAGGATGGGCAAATGAGAGTAACCTGGTGAGTCAGTCTGGTCATACTATATATACACGTGTGAAATAGCATATCCAAATCCCTTTGAACAATTAACACACATTCAAAACAAAGTACAGGAATGTACTTTCAGGAATATGCGTACAAGTGGGAAGATATGTAACAGAAGCTAAGTTAAGGATTCACCAAATCTTCTATTTTAACACTGGGTGTAAGTGAAGATGAAGAAAGAAAATATGACTCATTCTGATCATTGGTACTTGGATGGATGTGGAATCTACATTTTGAATGTGAATTGTAAATCTTCCTCCATTCTATCAGAGCCATGACAATTCTGTAATTTTAATGAAAGTGGAACAACAAGGAAGAAACCAGACTTCCTTACTCACTAAATAGACTGGTGATTTCTAGGAAGATATCAAAAACAAAAACAAAACCCAATAACTACCACCTTTGCTTTGAAGAAATGAACATTGTCTTCTCTGGCCTATTGCTACTAAAATGTGTTTGATGTTGTGACTTTAATTAATGGAACTAGTATTAATTATTCTTCACACATACAAATCATGAAGGCTATATTATATATGTCTCCTGTAGAATGTTTGGTTGTCAAGGAAAGAGAATGTAATAGTAAAACAAAACTGCAAGAAACTCATGGACCTAAATAACACGTATTCTATTTTGGAAGACTAGATATCTCAGAATGAATTTAGATTATAAAGACAAATGTGAAATTTTCAGGGTATCTGCTTTTATCTCAAGGTCTTTGATCTATTTGAAGTTGTGGTACAGGGAGACAGGTAAGGACCTATAGCTTTCTGCATGTGTTTAGCCATTCTGCCAGCACCATTTATTAAAGAGACTGTTTTTCTTCCAGCAAGTATGCTTGGCTCCTTTATCAAAGATTAGGTGGCCATAGATCTGTAGATTGATTTCTGGGTCTTCAGTTCTATTCCAGTGGTCCTCGGGTCTGTTCTTGTGTCAGTACCAAGTTGTTTTGATTACTATAGTTCTGTAATAGAGTCTGAACTTTGGTATTGTTATTCTTCCAGTGCTGTTCTTTCTGCTAAGGATTGTTTTTGCTATTCAGGATCTTTTATTATTCCATATGAATTTTTGGATTGTTTTCTCTATTTCTTCAAAGAATGACATTGGGATATTATTGAGTATTGCATTTAATTTGTAGATAGCCCTTGGCAGGACTGCCATTTTCACTGTTAATTCTTCCAATCCAGGAGCATGAAAGGTTATTCCACTTCTTAGATCTGTTTTCATTTTCTTTTTCAGGTTTTTAAAATTTTCACCATACAGGTTCTTTACTTCCTTGGTTAATTCCTAAGTATTTTATTTTCTTTGAGGCTATTACAAAAGGAGTTGTTTTCCTGATTTCAGGCTCACTCTGTTTGTTGTTGGCATACAGGAAAGCCATTGATTTTTGAGAGTTAACTTTATACCCTGCTTCTTAACCAAAGTTCTGTATTGGTTTGAGTAGCTTCAGAGTCAAGTCCATAAGGTTCTTTACATACTGAATAGGAGATGCACTTGGGCTCCTTGGGCATAGGTCAAAAATTTCTTAATAATGACCCTGGAACACAACAAATCAAAGGAAGTTTGGACAGATGGGACTGCATTTAACTGCAGAGCTTCTGTAGGGCAAAGGACATAGCCTACAAGATGAACAGGAAGCCCACAGAGTAGGAAAAGGTCTTCACTTGCCATATAATAGACCAGAGTCTTATATCTAAAATATATCTAGAGCTCAAGAAATTAAATCTTCCAAAAACCAACCCTCAAAGAAACAACCATCCATCCCATTAAAAGGTGGGCTAAAGACTTAAAGAGAGACTTCTCTGAAGAAGAAATAAGAATGTCTGATAGACTCATGAAGAAATGCAAATTAAAACAACTCTGACATTTCACCTCACCCCAGTTAGAATGGCCATTATCAAGAACTCTAATAACAACAGATGCTGGTGGTGATGTGGCCAGAAGTGATTACTATTGCACATTGGTGGCAGTGGAAGCTTGTACAGATACGCTGGAAAGCAGTATGGAGTTTCCTCAAAAGACTAAACATAGAACTCCCTTGGACCCAGCAATCCCACTTCTGGGCATCTAGCCAAATATCCAGAAACAAGGCCATACTAAACCTCTCAGCCTAACTATGTTCATTGCAGCATTATTTACCATAGCTAAGATATGGAACCAACCCAGATGCCCCTCAACCGATGAATGGATCAAGAAGATGTGATACTTATACACAGTGGAATTCTATGCTGCCATCAGAATGACATTGCCCCATTTGTAAGGAAATGGAAAGACTTGGATATAACATAGGCCCCATGGTTTCTCTCATTTTTAACAATTAGTATATGTTTGGGATACTCCTACCAGAGGATCATAATAGGTCAAAATCTATGTACATATATTCATATAGGATGAGGCTAAACAAAATAAACTTCATGATATGGAAAGAAGAGGCTTATCTTTGTGATTGTTGTTTTTAATGTATACTGTGAAGCTATTTCTTTTTTTCTTCCTTTGTGGGTAAGATTTTTCTCATGTGGTCACGGTATCTGTACCTCTATATTGTATATACCTTTATTTGTGTAATTGAAAGTACACAAGATAAGAGAAAAACAAAATGAGAGGGAGAGGTAGGGATAGGGAAAATGTGAGAAAAGCAT
The DNA here is from genome assembly GCF_031878675.1 of Megascapheus bottae. Classification (NCBI taxonomy): domain Eukaryota; kingdom Metazoa; phylum Chordata; class Mammalia; order Rodentia; family Geomyidae; genus Megascapheus; species Megascapheus bottae. Next base: position 463,073 of record NW_028327837.1, on the reverse strand, counting down.
GGGAAGTGTTGACAATGTTGAAGAAGTAATGTACCTTCTCCCTGATGAATGTAACTATAATCCCTCTGTACATCACCCCAACAATAAAATAATTTTTAAAAGGCAAGTGTGTGGACAAAATGCAGCACTGTTCAGTAAAAGACTTACTGAAAATGGTAGATTTTTTATTAAAGAATTAATTAACAATGATTTTTACATCATATTTCAAATGACAAGTTTAACGAACAAGTATACAAGAAGGGAATCTCTATATACAATCACTGGCACTTAAATTTTAGAATATAATCAAAATTAGGCTGAGGGTTTGTATATCATAGATACATAATAATCTATGTAATAAAACATTATACCTATAGAGTCATAACTTTTTATATCTATGTTGTTGTGTTTATATATTCAATACCATGTCCATAGCATTGAGTATGCAACTTTTGAGTTCTCGCTCTTGTACTGTTTGGATCTAATAGCCACATATTAAGGCTACCCTGTGCCTTTTGTTCCTATGGTCTTGATTTGTCTCACTCAACATGATTCGCTCTAGATTCATCCACTTCCCTGCAAATGCCATTATTTTGTCTTGTCTGTTGGCTATGTAGAATTCCATTGTGTATATATATATATATATATATATATATATATATATATATATAGCACATTTTCTGTATCCAGTCATCTGCAGTAGGGCATCTGGGTTGTTTCCATCACCTGGCTATTATGAATAGTGCAGAGATGAACATAGCTGAGCAAGTACCTTATCATATCTTGGGTTATGATGTTCAGAGTAGATGCATAAAAATGGTATGGCGGGATGGTAGGGAAGGTCAATTTTCAGTTCTTTAAGAAACCTCCACACTGCTTTCCAAAGTGGCTGAACTAGTTTACAATTCTACCAGCAGTGTAGTAAGGTTCCTTTTTCTCCACAACCCTGCCAGCATCTGTCATTGTCTGAATTCAAAATCTTGGCCATTCTTGTTGGGGTAAGGTGGTATCTTAGGGTTGTTTTTATTTGCATTTCCTTTATGACCATGGATGATGAACATTTTCTCGTATGCTTTTCTGCCATTTTAATCTCTTCTTTTGATGTCTCTCTTTAGTTCACTTGCCCATTTAGTGGCTGATTTGTTGGGTTTGGGGGGATTAGTTTCTTCAGTTCCCAGTGGGCACTAGATATTAAGCATTTGTCAGATGTATTATTGAAAAATATCTTTTCCCAGTTGGTTGGCTGTCTCTTTACTTTTGTGGCTATGCTTTTATCTATATACAGTGGACCAAACACACTCTATTCAATTATTGGTGCTTGGCAAAACTGGGCAGCCACATTCAGAAAACTAAAAATTGACCATAGCCTTTCGCCATGTACAAGCATTAACTCAAACTGGATCAAAGACCTCAATGTCAGACCAGAAACCATGAAACTGCTACATGATAGAGTAGGAGAGACACTGGAACTCTTAGGCACAGGCAAAAGATTCCTGAGCAGAATCCCAGGGTCACAACAGATGGCAGAGAGACTCAATAAATGGGACTACCTAAAAATAAAAACTTTCTGCATGGTAGATGGTTTTTTAAGCTACAGATGAGAAGATTCCTGAAAAATTGTAAAGAACCATACCACCTATCTATACACCATAGTAGAGAACCTGGGTTCTGTTGGAGCTCAAAGAACAGAAGTCACAAGAAGATGCATTTGGAGTTTATGGTGGCCAAAATTATCCAGGGGAAGGAAATACAAACATATTGCTCTAGGAAATACAGGGTTTCCTGTTTGAGGGAAGTGTTCATATACAAGCTGAGCACAGAATTATTAGGGGTTTATTAAAACAATGTAAGTTTTCTAAACAGTACAACCACCACAATTTTAGAAGCCATTTCCTGCACTCTGTATCTATCCAATATGATACAAAAGAACAAAAAATTGCGAACATTCTGATCTTCAACTCATGGTGTTGCTACCATCAGCCTTTTCCTTTCACTAAAGAGCCTGTGAAGCCATGGTAACAACCAGGTGTGGAAATGACAGCCATCCTTCTGATGCATGACTGCAGGAGGGAAGTAAACATTCTCCCAGAACTTTGTAAATTTCTTATCCAAGGAGACCTCTGAGAGAAAGCCTGGTTGTTTTTATGTATGAACTATCTATCTTCTGGAATAACCTTTCCCATGTTTTTACTTTCTAACTCTACAGTTATGATGATGAGTCTGGAACAACAACACATCTTCAGAATGCCTTCCCTACTGACCCCTCAGAACTGTTTGGAACCAATAGAGATGCTCAGAACACACTGCCCTTTCCTGCAGCCCTTCAACTCTAAGGTACTCCAAACCCACCCTCCCAATAACTGGCATTCTCTTTCCTTTCATGCCACTTGCTTGTTTCTCATTTTTATCACTTGCAGTTTTGACAAAGGTGAACTTTTTGCACAATTATCTCTACAGCTTCATGTCTCAAGAATGACCTTTCTCTTTGACAGAGGAATAAAATACCCCCGTCTAAGAGAATACAGTTCTCCTGGACCTTCTTTAACAAGCAGCATCTCATTTCTGTGCTTGAGTCTTTCATTTTCTCAACATTTTTATAGTCCCTGCTCATAAAGATAGGTTCATTTTGAAAATCCACGGTATTACTCCATTTCAGTTTTTCCCTTTCATCAGACTTTATTCATTTTTCATTTTTCTTGTTATTTATAACAATAGAAACCCTGGACTTATACTGGAGAGTGACTGATTCAAAGGGAACAATTCAATTTACTTCTTTGGAGCTCGATTCCATGAACATCATATTTACAGAGCACTGGCTTATTTAAATATATCAACCTGTGATGTTTTTAAAGACTCCCTGGTTCTCTTTGAGGTCTGGATAACCCCAGTTACTGTGATGTAAGAAGGATAAGAGGAAAGTTCAATTCTTTCCACACTAACCATAAAACATGTACTCCCGAGAAATGATACTTCTTAGAACTTTACAAATCCCTGAATTACAGTGACTTGGAGGGGGACTTAATAGGAAAGGCAAACTGGAAGACAATTTATTGATCATCTGTGAGTTATATATACATTATACTTCTTACCCTTCATGCACGTGCATTTTTAGCTTGAAATAGCCACATTTGTCTTTTTTGAAATAAGGAAGGCTAGGGAAAGATAACAAACTTGAATATCAAGGTTTTGGGTTTTTTTTTGTTTTTTTCATGACCCCAAAACAATAAAAAAAAAAGCGAGGCAGAGAAACAGTGGTACATGAATGGAAATTTACAAAAACAGACTGGAAACATAAGACAAAATTTTGAGGAGAGATGACGACATACCTATGACACTTATCAGCAGGGAAAACAAATTATTTTGAAAAATATCAAAGTAACTAAATATTCACATAAGACGATATGCACACTTCAAGCTATTTACATAAAATTGTATACAAAAGTCACAGTAGTTAGTAAACAGCGTAATTAAAACTAGTGTAAAGAGCTGAGTAGATAAAATACATACTATCAGTAATATCAAGATCTGTACATTAAACCTATAATATCTCCTCAGCTGGCTGTGATACACACCTGTGAGTCTCTTATGTGAAGTTGTTTTTAAATTGTAATTGTACAAAGAGTTACTAATTAGCAAAGTAATTTATAAATATATTATATCTTGATAAATTTTACCCCTTCTAACATTCTTACCCATTTTCCCCCTAATTATCCCTTTCTTCATTCTTCTTACTTTTGTAGAAACTAATTTCTTAATCTGATCTCTTTCTTAAAATTGGGGAAAAATTAATTTCAGCTGGTATAATATTCTAATTCCTCTTCCAAACATTCAAGTACCAGAAAACACAGACATGTCCTTTAATAAATTTGCCATCCATTTCAATAATTTAGTTACATATATTCTTAAACAATAAGAATAATGTTCTTTGGAATTAAGATTTTCTGTTTATTGTTAGAATTATATCTTACTTTAAATAGTTGTACAAAGGAGTTACCATTCAAAAGAATCAGCTTATGAATATAATGTCTCTTGGTTGATGTTGCCCCTACTCCACCTTCTCAAGATCTTCAGGAGTACTGGAAAAAAATAACTGCCCCAGCTACCCATGCATTTTTCCTCAATGACAGTTTTGCTGTTTCTATGATTAATTTGTATAGTATAGAATCATGAACAAGAAATCCCTAGATAAAAAATAGTGGCCTTTTTATCCCCAAATCATATCACTCTCAGGAGATGAAATTTATTTTTTTATATAAATTTATTTTTTTATATAAAGTTCCACTAATTAAGCAGTGTCAACCACTGGTTACCAGCTGATACTAATAAACGTATTAGAAGACATAATGAAGGAATTGTTATCATAATATACAGTCTATATTGGGGTATAATTATCAAGGCAGGAATATGGAATTTGATGATTTTTTAATGAAGAGTGGGATGATTTTAAACTATTATTATTCATCTCAAAAGCTCATTAGCAATCATATTTTAATCTAATGGAATAAAAATTAACAAAGGGAAAAAGTATGATGGGATAGTTTATCCATGGTTCCCAGTTGAGAAGTTTCAATTTTCTTTGAAGTTGCGAAGATAGTCATAACAAATTGTTTACACAGTGGAGTATTGTTCCCTTAGAATGGAGTGGTCCTTATAAGAGTGGTTTCATTTTGCTGGACCTCAAGCAATAATGAAAAGATTGAGAAAAACAGTAGTAAAATCTGGGGAAGTTTTGCCAGATCTAACGATGGATCTGTTATCCTTAGAACCTCAGAAATCAAGTCCATGTCTGCAATCCTAGTTACTCAAGAAGGTCATATGGGAGGATCATGGATCAGTTTGGGCAGGAAAGTCCATGAAAGTCTGATCTACAATTAACAACCAAAATATCAGAAGTGGAACTGTGGTTCAAGTGGTATATCAGCACTCGTCTTGAGCCACAAAGCTCAGCAATAATGCTCAAATTTCAGGACTTTCACCCATGTGTGTGAAACAAGAAAAACAAAATGCGACCAAGAATATCAAAACTCTTAAATACAGAATACAAAATCCCTCACCCTCTTTGCTTTGGGCATGATAATATCACCAAGGAGCTACTTACTGGAATTATAATATTAAAACTCTCGCACATTAAATATGATTTCCAATGTTTTAGAGTATATGTCAGGGAAAAATGCACCTTTCTACAATGCAAGTACTAATGGATATTATTTTAAAAAATAAACTTCTCCAGGATTCTGAGGATGATTATTTCAAACAATTATGTCAATTCAAGAATCAGGGCTGAGTTAAATTAAAACTGCGATTTTGTTATAACTTTCTCCATCCTCTGTCCTTACTGTCCAATTTTACAGTAGAATGTTTAAAAAATTCGCCCTTTTAACCATGAAAATCATGAAAAATAGTTGATAATGGTCACTGGGATAAGAAATTCTACATTAGAACTTAGCAAATATGCCTCACCAGATGATAGTTTCACTTGAAAGCTACTGGAAGTGGGTACATTTGCCTGGATTTCATTATCACTGAATTCCATTATTTGACCTTAAAAGTAGTTCACTACATTTTTTAAAGTCTTATATGGAGAAATTTATCCAGCATGAGAAGAAATTATTAAAATTCATAGGGGCCTGAAACAGTGGTCTGAGTTAAGAAAGACAGTAAGTTTGATTAAAAAAATAAAACTATTAAGAGCAGAGTGTGTGTAGCTGATACCCACAATCCTAGTTTTTCCAAAGGTGCAGATGGGAGAATCATAGTTCAAAGTCACATCAACCTGGGCAAAAAAATGATCCAAGATGCTTCATCTTCCAAACAACCAGCAAAAAAGCTGGCAAATCAAATGGTAGAGTACCTGGTAAGCAAGCAAGACAAACTAGGGCTAGAAACTGAGTTCAAGATTCCTGGTACTTAAATATAAAGTCTTGGTAGCAAACTGTCTAAAAGATTTCTTAATGGCTCAAACAATAATGCCAACATTAACTGAAAAATATATATTTTTTCAAGAAATTTAGAAAAACTACAATGAGACTGAACTTGAACAGACTTCTCTCTTACACATTCAATGAAACTGTCAAAATCCAAAGTCAAAGAAAGGATTTTGTGAACAGAGAACTGACTCATTACATACAAGCACTATGAAAAACTCCATATATATAAAAGACAATAAATTGATATCTCCAGTGAGCTGAAAGAAAAAAATAATTGGATAAACATTATATCATTTCAAGCAAAATGTTTTATAATAATTATAAAATTAAATATTCCAGGTCAAAATAAAAAGAAATTGGATAGAAGTTCCAAATGACACAAAACATGATATAATTAACGTTAATTACCTCATTAAGAACAGAAGATATTATAAATGCCCTTTTTGTTTGTGGCTCTTTTATCTGAAAAAGGTGGAAGGATAATAATTACAAAACATTTTGGTGAGCTTACCAGATATAAAAAAATACATGATAATGACAACAAGATGGAAGTTAGAAGAAAAAGATTTACATTTGATGTTTTATGCAACTGGCAAAATAGTATTAATCACCCTAAAGAATTTAAAATATTTATGATGAAAAACAAAGCAGAGTTTGCTAAGTTACCCAAAAGGATTTCAGATGACACTTTCCCTGAGCAGGACATCTTATTTACAACAGCTATATACTAATATTTGGTATATATGCCATTTGGACATATTATATTCTGAATGAATTATTATCATATGTCAGGGAAGAAACTTATTGTAAATATATAGATGTATGTACATCATGGACTAAATAGAATACTTTTATAAAAAAATAAAATGGGGCCAGGCACCACTGGCTCACACCTGTAATCCTCATTACTTAGGAAGCTGAGATCTAAGGATCAAGGTACGAAGTCAACCTAGGCATGAAAGTCAGTGAAACTCTTAACTCCCCATTAACCTTTAGAAAACAGGAAGTGGTGCTGTGGTTCAAGGGGTAGGGTGGCAGCCTTGACCTGAAGAGCAGATTTGAAATCTCATGACTGACCAAAAATAAACAAACTAAATAAACAAAATACAATGCAGTCTTTCAGGAAAAGAACTAAAACTAAAATAGCAAGAAGAGAAAAGAAGAAACAAGGAATTAGCTAGGCCCAATATCAAAAGTTAAAGCAAGGCAAACTTGTTGGTATGTGCCTATAGGAGCCTGAGGTAGGAGAAGCCCAGGTTCACTTGAACATACGAATTTATGAACAGCTTAGACAGCACAAGTAGACCTGATTCAGAAAACAAAATAAGAAAATAAAATAGGAAAGAAAGAGGAAGTAAAATGGCTATTTTGTTGTTGTTGTTGTTGCTGTTGAACTTAAAGTCTGTTGCATCTGGCAGCATTTCAATTTTCACTTACACATCTCCCCCAAATGATGAATGCTCCTCTCTGGCAAGCATTGTTTCCTAACCATTCGCATCACAGTGTTTTCACACAGCACTGAACGCTGAAGGCGAATTCTATCCAACTTAGAAGAGGGAGGCTGGGTGCAGTTGCTCACGTCTGTAATCTTCTAGAGGATCAAAATCTGAGGCCAGCCTAGGTAAAATGTTTGCAAAACCTCATCTTAACAAAGACACCAAACAAGTTGGTTCATACTTGTAAACCAAGCTAGGCAGGAAGCATAGGATGGGTATCCAGTGCCAACTTCTGGAAAAATATGGTACTGTATCTTAAATAATAATGGAATCCAATATGGCTGAAGTTCTGGCCCACATAAATAGAGTGCAAGAGAGAGAGAGTAAGAACACAGGAACCCAGCCTGCTGACTCCAGCATGTGTATATCTCTCCAGCTCTACCATTATTCCCTTTAAAGAAGTGTTGCTAGTGAAATTCAGCTACCAATCTCAGAGCAAGAAGCTGTGTTAAGGGAGGAGGGTAGGAAAGAGGAAAAGGTAAAACCATTAACCTATCTCATTATAGCCCTTTATTGCATTTATTTAAAGAGTTTTTACACTTTCTCTTTATGAATCAAAATCCAATTCATGGCCTCAATTTCATGAAAGCTTGGGAGATTTAAAACTCACTCTCTCACATGAAAGTTAAGTTCTTAACTATTCAGCACATGTAATGGAAATGTGAAGAGCTAGGTTTTCAAAAGTCCACTATCTTCACTTTAAAAAAAAAATCAGAGACTTCCAGTGCCTAAATGTAATCAAAAGACTCTTTTGTTCTGTATTGAAAGATTCAAACTTCTTCCTTGAAGCAGGTGAGATCACTAACACAGTGTCAATTCAGGACCCTCTCCATAGCATTGAATAAAGTCGCATAATTGGAAGCTTAGTCAAGCATAACAGCATTCACAAGTGATGGTGCCATTGGATGCCACCCTTATCTTCTTGCTTGCAAACTCAGGCCATTTCACATTGGAAAGAGTTATAACCTCAGAAAGGACAAAGCACAAGAAGCCAATCAAAAGAGAACAGTTCATGAAGGTAATGATATTAATACCTGCCAGCAACTGCAGTGACAAGCCAGGTCCAGGTGCCTGGAGCTCAGAACTCCCGGAGCATAGAAAACGTAGATGTCAAAGAAGAGCTTTCATCAAACAGGCCTTCAAACACACAATAGCATCGATGATGAAAACTGTTTTTAACAAATCATTAATAATGACAGCAATATTTTGATAACTCTCATTTTACTGGAAATAAAGTTTTATCCTAAACACAGATTCTATGTTTTGCTACTCTACTCCAAACATAGTTTTCAATGAACTGCACAGGGAAACATTGATAGCCTACTGCCAAAAGTAGAGATGTTTATAATTTAATTTATACACAGTCTGCAGAGCCCTAAACCATACAGGGAAGATTACCAAATGCAATGCAGAGAAATGGCAACAAATAAATTGTAGTGGAAGGTAAAATAGACCAAGTTACAGTATAGCTTTATCTGGCTCAATTGGAGAGAAATATTTAATTATTGATTCTCTCTGTGTTATTTACTTAGTAAGATAAATTTCTCTAAGACATTGATAACAACAGACCTTGTTTATAAATGAGAGAGATTTTACGGACAGATAACATGTACTACTCACCTGACAAATACCAAATGCATGACCCCATTGATTCCACTTTGTGCCTCTTTCCTTTGTTCTACTTTCTTCCTTCCTCCTCCCTCCTTTCCTTACTTGCTTCCTCTCCCTCCCCTTTCCCCTGTTCTCCCACCCATCTTGCTCCCTTTCTTCCTCCTCCTCTTGACCACTCTCCCAAAGGAGAAATCTGCAGAACTAGAGACTTTCAGATTAAACTCACAACTACAGCTGTGGAGTTTCTGCTAGTCATTATTATTGGAACTCTCTCACTTCTTATTTCCTGGTGCATAAGATAGACTTTCTCAGGCCTAAATTTTCCTATAGACTGTATTTCCCTCAAAATTTCCCAAATGTTGCTGCAGAATTTGCTCCTCTACTCTACATCTTCACCCTAAACAATTTTCTGTCCTTTCCTGACTCCTCTAGGGCTTTTGCTCCTGTTCTTCCTACTTACATTTCTGTCCATACACAAACGCCACCCCTCTAGTTTCCTCAGCATTTTTCTTCCTCCCACTCCTAATCACTTCCCTCTTCATCAGCTGATAATAGCTAGCTGCAGCCATGCTTAGATTTCAGAGCAAAGAAAACTGAGTCTTAATGAAAGATTCATGGATACTTATAGTTCCACTTGAAGAGGGACAGTTATTCATTTCTGAATTCATAACCAGAAATCCTCTCCTCCTTCCAAAATATCTTGAAACAGTGATTAGAACACAACAGTGTTAGCATAGCCCAAGTAGCAATCGTAGATACAAGTTTGCATGAAATACAAGGAATGTGAAAGATGAAACCTCAAACAAATCTCGAAATGCAAAGTAACAGAATAGACAGATTGAAGTGCAATTGGGATGGTGCTATTTTTATGCAGAAAACTTATAATGAAAATCACTTGATATAACAAAAAAAAATCTTGTAACCAAGAAGTTGTGATGTCTGCCCAACTGATTCAACGCTGAGTTTCCAAAAACTACATATGAAATGAAGAAGAAAGCAGTTAGCACAGCTACACAGCTAGCCATTAGCATTTGGTTTTGTACATTTTTTGCCAGTCCTGGTGCTTGAACTCAGGACCTGAGCACTGTCCTTGGACACTTGTTGCTCAAGGCTAGCTAGCACTCTGCTACTTTCTATGTGGTACCCAGGAATTGAACCCAGGGATTTGTGCATGTTAGGCGAGTACTCTACCACTAGCTAATGATTACTCCAAAACTTTTACTTTGTTTAACAGAGCAACAGTTTCACTGGTATCCTTGATAGCACATAAATACAAAAGGACCTGCACACATTATGTTAACGTGGCATCAAAGGTAATTATGAGTATTTAAGGGCAATGAGACATGGCATTAAGTTGGGGATGTATTTTAAAATATCTGACTGCTTCTGAAGTATGATCTGAAATAAATTATATAAACTCTCATTGCCTTTATATACTCCTCTAAATCATAAGGAAAATCACAAACTTTGTAGTTAATTACATGTGTAAAACCTAAACCCAGAAGATGACACACACCAAACATTGGGTTTTAACAAACATTCACATATCATAACAGTGACACACACAAAATATTAGGTTCTAACAAGCTTTTGTGTATTATAACAATTTTTCAGACATAAAGCAAAATATCTTATTTCCTTTAAAAATAACACAATAAAGTTATTAAAATAGATCCAGGTAATGACTTGATCTTCATAGCATCTTAATAAGAGAAAAATGCTTTGTGTCATTCTGACATTGGTACTACAAATGAAAATGCAGACACCAGCTCAAAACATCAGAGCAAGGTTCAGAGACACTGGGTAAACTTGGCTTTCTAGAATACATCAAAGACACTTGCACACCCAGATTTATTACTGTACATTCACAATAACTAAGGCATGGAAACAGCCCAGCTACCCTACAATTGATGAGTGTCTCAAAAAATATGTGATACCTATATACAATGAAATTTTACACAGCCATTAGAAAGAATAACATTACGTTATTTGCAGGGAAATGCATAGACCTAGAACAAATCACATTAAGTGAGATTAGCTAAGCTCAGACAGACAAAATCACATGTTTTCTCTCATATACAGCAGCTAACTCTAAAATATGCTGAAACATGATAAATTATGTAAGACACTGGACATTCATATGCAATGAGGCCACAGAAGGATATTCCTAAGAGAGGAATGCAAAGGTACAATTCCTAGGTACATTTGATAATATAAAATAATATTATTGATAGGAACCACAGGAAATGGAATCCAGAAGTCTTTTCTTCATTGTTATGGTTTGCTTTTCTTTTTGTCTTCTCTGCTTTCTGACTATCTATGGGAGTATAATAGGGAGCACAGACATGGAGAGACAAAGGGTAAACAAATACAGCAGCAGTACTTACTAGACACTATGTTGAAAATAAATCAAACAACTTATGGGTGAGGATGGGAGGGAAAAATGGGGAGAGAGTGAGGGAAGGGGTAAGGTTGTTCTTAATGTACTATGTTATTTCTCTTCTCTTTTTTATTGCCCTTATGGTTAATCTCATGTTGTTATTGTATCTGACTTTGTTACCTGATATAGTGTATATAAGTTTATTTGAAATAGGAAAGGGAAGGGAGGAAACAAGATGATTTGGAGGAGACGGGATAGGGCAAAGGGGGACAAAAACATGAGAAGGGACATCAATGTGAGAAGTAATGCACCTACTACCTAGCGAAAGTAACTGTAACGCCTCTATACGTTATTCCAACAAATTATTTTAAAAAAGAAATGTACTCTTTACCTGACTGATATTAATTGTAACCCCTCTGTACATTACCTTTATATAACAACAAAAAATAAAAATTTAAAGGAAAAAAAGAACTTTGTTATCTAATACCTGGCCCATAGTCAACAACCAGTATATATCACCACAGGGACCTTAATGTCAATAACACCCCATTCCTCTGGTACATCACTAATCGTGACACTATTAATTGTTATTTTGTAATATAAAATCTCTACACTGTTTCTTTTACATTTTAATTTTCACACATACATATCTTAGATGCATAACGCAGAAATGGGTCTATGAAAATATTTTACAAGCCTAGAAAACTCCATGTCACTTATCCCATGATCTTTACAAATTAGAATTTATATTGAAAAATATTACAAATACAATACATATTTATGAAAATAGAATGCTTATCCTAGAAGAATGAAAATGTACCAGCAGGGCATGGGCTGAATAAATTTCAGTAGAAGGAAATGGAGGAATGATGGAGAGCTTGTACAAATCAAGATATGAAATAATACCTGATAACATAAATACAGACAAAAATCACTAAATGAGAAATGAGTTTACAAAAATGTAAACACGGTTGGACATCAATTTTAGGTAAAACAGAATTATGTGTATAGATCTAAAAACAGAATGATCTGCAAAAATTGAATTTGGGGTTTGACTCAGATATATGTTTATATATATTTCAACATATAAATATATATATACACAATATACTTTCTATCTAAATCAAATAGCATGTATGTATGCCTCAAATTTTCTTTCTTTCATTTACATGTTTCCTATTGCATATACTTCTAGAAGTAGGAAGAAATTACATTCTTAACTTTATGAATGGGGATAATTATTGGCATGCCATGTTCATTTTGCAATGAATTACAGGGTAACTAGGTGATTTGTATGATCACCATTCACCAGTGAGTATGATTCCATACTCAAGGAATAATATTTTTTTTCTCAAAGAATCACACTAAAAGAAGAGGATTGTCTTGGTCACATCTCTAGTCTCAGATGCTCACAGGAAAGAGGGCTGCTTTCAAGTTCCTCCACATTGCCTGAAACACAACACTTCTAAGAGGGAAATGAGGGATTCCTGAAGCAAAATTTATATATGAAAATTAGCCAAGGTTCCTTTTTTCTTCTATTTTATTGTCAGAGTAAAGTGTAGAGGGGTTACAGGTATATTCATAAGGTAATGAGCACATTAATTCTTTTTTTATTATTTTTATTAGTTTTTTTATTGTAATTAGTAAAAGGGTTACATGATATTTGCCAGATAGAAGGTGCATTAATTCACATACATTGATACCCTTTCACATGTCTTGGTACCTGTATCCCTCCCCCCCACACCCCCCACCCGTCTTGGTTTTCCCCCCTTCCCTATCAATTTTCAAATATCCAAATACAAATAAATTCAATAAATCAGATAACAAAGTGAGATACTATACCAATATGAGATAACCAAGGGACAGCAAAGGAGATGAGAGACAACATAGTACATTAAGGACAACAGTCATTCATTATATGGCTTTTGTTTCACTATCCTGGAGGTCCTTTCAATTAGCTTCACATTATATGTCCTTATGTATCAAGATTTAATGAGCACATTAATTCTTGAGCATTGCTAACCCTTCCCATGTTTTACTCCCACCTTCCCCCTCCCTTCACCCCCTTCCAAGTTGTACATTTCCAACATATTGTCTTGTGAATATTGCTGTTAGCCTGGTTCGTCCTCTGTTCTTTGTCTCACCATCTTGTTCTTCCTATTCCCTTCCCTGCACCAGGTACGAAAGTCAGGTGCAGCAACAACAGTGGATAAACCCTAAGGGAAAAAAAAAGAAAAAGAGAGAAATAAAAGAAAAAGAGTAAAGAAATAACTTCACATAGTACATTGAAAACAACAACTGCAAGGATAAGTCTCTTGTTTCCCTATCCTGGAGTTTATTTCACTTAGGCTCTTCCTATATCAGTGAAGATTTGATGGGTTTTCAGTATTCTAGAAAATTCCTATCTTCTCTTCTCAATACAACTCTTTCATATAATCCAAAATTTTTCCCTTAGGATTTCATTGCTGTTGTTGCACTGAACATATCAACTCTCCAAGGCATACACACAGAAGCAGAGCTAACTGGCCTTATGGTACTATTGCCTCTGATGGTGACTTGTCATTCCTAATGCTTTTTTATTTAAGTATCGTTATTAGAGAAGGAGAGTAGGGCACATAGAGTTCAAAGTCTAGTGTTTTCTCATGTGCACTTGCTTGACATCCTGCTAGGTTCTGAGATTCCAGTAATGCAGTTATTCCCCAGTGTTATTATCTTGTCTACTTCCTCATTAGAATTTGATAAGTGATATAATCATCCTAAATATTGTATAGGTTAAGTATCCTTGATCCAAAATATCCAAATCCAATATATGTCCAATTCACAGTTTTAGAGTATGAATTTCATGAAAAGTCCAACTTCTTGTGATGGGTCACAATCAAACATAGGCATTCTGAACATAATATACACCATTCTCTTCAAGCCATGTATAAAAGGAATATAAGAAATGGAAGAGAATGTTTAAGACAGAGCCCTCAAGGTCTAATCCTGTCTGGAAATGTCCTCACAGAAAAACCCAGAGATGTAATTTATTAATCTCTTTGGCATCTCTTCTCTCTCCAGTCAAGTCGACAGTTTAGATTATTACAGTTAAACAACTAGTTTGATTGTTTTCCCCTCTCTTTTTTCATGTGTCTCTGAACATCTACTATTTATTGAGTATTTAATATGTGCTACGGCCCTAGCATAAGTGTTTTCCATATATTTCCTTCTATTTCATAATACCTAAAGAGAAATGTATATATATATATATATATATAAATATAGGTTAAATTAATTTCCCAGTCCACTCATCTAGTATGTCACAAACAAGCCATTCATACCTTCACTTATTTATTCTGTCTCCAAGAAATTTATGTAGAATTTATTATATAATGTTATTCTACTATTCTAGGTGCTGGGGATATCATAAAAAAAATCAGGCCAAAAGAGTTCTTCAGATCCTGTTGCATATAATCTACGAGATAAATGACACCTCAATAAAGAAAAAAATGCATAAAGAACTGTGGGGAGAAGAATAAAATAATCAGATATGGCAAAGTGGACAAGCAACTTGGAATGAAACTGTCCAGTATCACCTCTCTGTGCATATGATCTTTTTCAGAGTCTGAAGTGAAAGAGGACTCTATTCACGGCAGCCTCTGGAGGACATGATAATTGACAAAGGATGCATTTCCTGCAGGAAATGCTCCTAACCCACCTCTTGCAATCTATACTCTCCCATTTTCTCCTCATTCTTTACATCCCGCTTGAACTTCTTATGCTATATGAGTTCTGTATGTGTTCCTATTTCAGTTTTCTTACTGGGTTCTGCTAGAAGATATCCTGTCTAAACTCTCTGAGTTATTTCCAGTTGTGTTGTTTTTCTTACCACTGGACATATCTTTAAATATTCACCACAATTAGGACAATTCAAAAAGAAGTGATATGCCTCCTCTTCCTATCTTGACTAGACAGCTGGATGAGTAATGAGAGAGAAATATGATTTGCTAAGATCTACTGCTGCTATTTATCTCAAGAAGTTTCAGTACAAGTCAGTATTTGCTTGCATATGTACACCAACCCTGCTTTAGTGGGAGGAATGAATTCTTTGTCTTGTTGGTCTTTAAATCTGCAATCAAATGCATTGCCAGACTATGCATCCCTCATCCCCCTGTATGTTCCTCTGCTTTTCTGAATGGCTGGTTAGGAATGATTTATGGGAAAACAGTTTTCATCTATAAACTATCAGGACTCCGTTTTTCAATAATGTGCAGCTTCACATAATCTGTGTAGATCAATTCCTCACAAATTTGTCATTTTAAGCTTTTTTATCTTCTTGTAATCTCATTTCTTCCCTTTGCTCTAAATCTCTTTTCTCCAGAATATCTCTTTAATCAAGCAGCCAAATCAGGCCAGTAGATTCCCCTTCAGGTTAGAGGCTCTCTCCGAGCACCCTCAATTTGTTGGAAACTTCTGAGTGAGTGATATACATTTTTGAGTCTGAAAAATAGGACAATAAATCCCATCTACAACACTCCAGGAGTTACTAGATTAACTTAGCAAACTGGTAATTATGAAAGATGATCTCATCACTTTAATCTCAATAGTTTAGAGATTATTATTAGCAATATTATTGGCATTATTGCCATTATCATCATTAATATGGTGACATAATCACCATATAATCAGCACTATTAGTGATGCCACCACTAATATGTGAATATGGAAAACTAAATAAACATGTCAAAAGATCCTGAAAGATGTTACCAGTTCCCAGCCTAATGGACCCAGCTATAATCTTACTTCCTGAATACAACTAATGTTAACAGTCTTATTCTGTATGCTTTACATTACAGTGCTTTCTATAACATTTGCATATTTCTATGCCTTTCTCGATTCTTTTTAGTTGTTCATCCTATTCATCTCAGTGACATGCCACATCTTTTTCAAAATCTCTCTTTTTCCTATATAAAATACAAAGAGAGAAACTAAGTAATATGAATGTAAAAGATACAGCTAATTGGAAAGACAGCTTTTCACTGTCATAAAAGTTTAATAGTCATATCATAATGCATCTTCATTGTGCTCTTAAATATTAGGCAACCAATTTAAAAACTTATTTCTCTATAAAAATGTACATATGGAAAGAAATGCAAATTAAAACAACTCTAATATTCCACCTCACTCCAGTTAGAATGGCCAGGATCAAGAAATCTAATAACAACAGATGCTGGAAAGAATTTGGCCAGGAGGGATCACTACTACACTGTTGGTAGGAATGTAAACTCATGCAGCCACTATGGAAAGCAGTATGGCAATTCCTCAAAAGATTAAACATAGAGCTCCCCTATGACCCAGCAATTCTACTACTTGGCATTTACTCAATCGTCCAGAAACAAGGACATACTAAATCCACTAGCACAATGATGTTCATTGCAGCACTATTTACCATAGCAAAAACATGGAACCAACCCAGATGCCCCTCAGGTGATCAGTGCATCAACAAGATGTGGTATTTATACACAATGGAATTCTATGCTGCTGTCAGAAAGAACAACATCCCCCCCATTTGTAAGGAAATGGAAAGATTTAGAAAAAAATCATATTAAGTGAAGTAAGTCAGACTCAAAGGAACAAAGGCTCAATAGTTTCCCTCATTTGTCATAATCAGTAGAAACCTTGAGTTCTCCTAGCAGAGAATTACCATAGAACAAAACCTAGATATATAAGGCCAAATAGAATGATGCTAAATGAAAGGACCTCCAGAATATAGAAATAAAAGCCATATAATGAGTGACTGTAGCCCTTATTGTACTATGTTATCTCTCATCTCGTTTGCTGTCCTTTGGTTATCTCATATTGTTACAGTATTTCACCTGGTTATCTGATATATGGTATATATACGTATTTGGTTATTTGAAATTGGATAGGGAAGGAGGAAAAACAAGATGAGGGGCAGGGATGGGGGGAGGGAAATGGGGACCAAGACATGAGAAAGGGTATCAATGTATGTCAAGTAATGCACCTTCTGTCTGGTGAATATAATGTAACCCTTCTATTAATTACAATAAAAATAAATGGAAAAAATGTATATATGGGCAGGTGCCAGCGACTCACACCTCTAATCCTAGCTGCTCAGAAGGCTGAGATGTAAGGATTGAAGTTTGAAGCCAGCTCAGGCAGGAAAGTCTGTGAGACTCTTATCTCCAATTAATCATAGAAAAAGCCAAGACCGATGCTGTGGCTCAAGTGGGAGAGCAGTAGCCTTGAGCAAAAAGGAGCTCAGAGACAGCACCCAGGCTCTGAGTTCAAGTCCCAGGACCAGCAAAAGCAAACAAAAAAAAACCCCACCAAACATGCATACATACATGTTGATGTTTAGAACAGGACTAAATATAGTGGTGAAAAATTTAGAATTAATCAAGATGCCCTTTAACAGATACAAAGATAAACAGCCAAGATAAGTGGGGGGAGGGTGGGAGGGAAATGGGGACCATGTCATGAGAAAGGGTATCAAAGTTTGTGAAGTTATGCACCTTCTATCTGGTGAATATAATGTAACCCTTCTATTAATCACAACTAAAAAATTATTTAAAAAAAGATAAACAACCACTGTTATATATCCATTTTATGGAATGTTGTTCAACAGGAGAAACAAACAAATTCCTTTCTATGTTAACTACATAGAGATCACATAAAGACACTAGTGAGGGTACACTGCATGCTTTGATTATACGGTAATCTAGAAAAGGCAAAACTATACAAATAATAAAGTACCAAATGTCCGTAAAGATTCAGAGAAAGCAGAAAATTTATGCTGAAAATAGTGTTGAAACCAATTCATCCCAGTTACTCTATAGGAAAGGAGAGGAGAGTTGTATTCTGGTCTAGACTGGGGAAAAGATTATGAACTTCTGTCTCAAAATCCAGTGGTGATGTGTCTGAGCTCTGTTAGCCAAAATGTCTTTGTGGTGGTCCTGGTGATGAGTGATGAGACTTATTTAACCTCTTGGGAAAGATGGCTAAAGGATTTGTAATTCAGCAGACCCTCATTCGCTTTACTCCTTTAGCCAATGGGAACAAATGGTAAAAATCAGTACAGGAATCTGAGTGGATTTTAGGGAGATTGAACATAAACTGAGCTATTCACCCTGAAAATATTAAAAGAAAATGATTGAACCATGTGTGAGGAAGGAAAAAGAGGCACAGGCTTAGTAAACTTATCCAAAATGCGTGGAACAGAAATTGGTCACATTTCAAATTTAGGTTTAAAAACAATCATGTTATTTATGAAATTCAACAAAATAGTGAAGTACCTTTGCCAAATAAAAGAGATAGGACTGATTTAATTATCAATAGAACTGCTTTGTTTGCAATAAATAAAATGAACAAAATTTCATAAACTGACATTAAAAACAATTTCAAATAAACAAGCAGGTGAAAGAATAAAATTCATGTAAATAATGTACTTTGAAAGAATATGGTATAATATTCAATAATTTGAAAATAAATTGGAACTCTGTATTGGTATAAACAGGAAGGCTTTTAACGAGGTAGATTAATGTTAGTAAATTTAGTGTTTAGAAAACTAGCGTGTTAAATAAACAAAGATACATGAGAAATACCCCTAAATTGGGGGACCTCCTCCAATTTGGCACTGCAACAAGGTCAAGCATTTAAAGAATACTATAAGCCTGTGAAAAGGAGGTCCATGGGAAGATTCTGCATATAACAATAGCAGTGACATATAATGTAACCCTTCTATTAATCACAAAAAATATTTAATAAAAAAACAATAGCAGTGACAAAATAGAGACGTGGGATGAGTCCAAATGGTTACTACATTGTACCCACTGCTCACCTGACTTTAGAAAAATCTAAAATAGTAAATCTATGATTATCAGTCTCTGAATAATTGATAATTTTGGGGTTTGTTTCTTAAAAAGATTACACAAGATTGAAAAGTTTAAACTCAATATCTGGAGGTATACTGAATTTTCAGCTAAACAGAGTTAAAAGTTTTAGGTTTCAGTAGAATGATTCTAGGAAGAGTATTGTGGCCCTGCTGATATAGACAAAGGACTGATTATCAATCTTCGTTTTGTGCAAGAAGAAAGAATTTGGACTTTAGACATGGGCAGACATAGGTTTGATTCCTTGGCTTACTCTTTCAGACTGTGTAATACATCTCAGCCTCACTTACTTCACCTGACAGAAGGAGACAATATCACCTATCCAATGTGTCTGCAGATTAAATACCATGGCAGAACCAAGATTACAACCCAGGAAGTCAAATGCCAGAACCTCATACCAAAAACAGATGAAGTAAAGTGTGCTTTTCTGCACCATCTGCAAGATGTAAGTGCATAGAAATGTGCCTGGCACACAGTCAACACTAACACAAGTAGACATTGGAAAACTCTCCTCCAAATTTCAGCATCTATCCAAAATAGATCAAGGAGATAAACACCAATCATTGGCCTAGCATGTCACCTCAGATACGAAAAACTCCACCTGAGATATAGCAAGAAGTCAGGTGAGGCTGGTGATAGAAGAAAATTCATATTGTGAACATCAGCAAGACATGTACTTCCACAAGCACCTGCAGGGATAATACAGTATGCTCTTTCTTCCCTCTTTTGAATGCTTTACTCATGGCAAATAAATGTTACCCTCTCAAACTAGTACTAGCATAAGGGAATCAATGCAATTTAGATGGATTAATCTGTGCCCTGTAAAGAAGGCTCTTTCCAGCACACCCAGGGAGAAATCTGGGGTTTAAAAGTCAATCATTGCTTTCTATTGTGAGTAAATCGTCTCTACACTAAATTTAAATTTGTGAAGAATTATATTTAATATCTGTTAGAGATGACTATTTTAAAAGCTCCTTCAAGAAACATTTTATTTAAAAGTATGCAGTGGTTTAAGGACCCGAGTTCAGGCCTCAATATGTATAAATAAGTATATAAGTAAATAAGTAAATAAATAGACGACAAGGCCAATTGATTTATGAGTCAAAGGTAGATAGACAGGTACATAGAGTCAATGACACCAGTTAATTTTTATGAATCAAGTATGTACATGACATGCAAAGAGGAAACATTTTAAGGACAATGAGTCTTTTGCATTCTCAAGGCCAAAGCATAGAGAACATAAATATGCATCTCAAGGGAACAGACACTGTTCCTCATGCTGTACCTATAGTGCTAAGTGTGGGTGGACAAGATAGTAGGCTTAACTATTTACAGGCAAACAAAGGATATGTATAGAGTTAAATGCTGTTACTTGAGCAAGTGTGATCTCAATTCTTATAAGAAAAATGTGTAACATTGAGAGGAAAAAATGTAAGACACAAGACTGTGGAAGCTCACAGTCTCAATGAGAACTAATGAACATTATTTGTAAGTTTTTGCTTTATTAATGTTATTCTTAATACTAATTCATGACCTTTTTTAGAGAATTTGAGAATATAGAAAATAAATATAAATAAACAGTGTAAAGTTCACATTCTAGAAACCTAGACCAAAAGTTATGGCTTGTATATCTCTTCTATTGTATTCTATGTATATATATATATATACATTATTTCTTTATAGTTTTTACTTGACATGTTGAATATTTTCATGTATAATTAAGATTCTTCAAAGCCATAGTTCCTGAGTATGTAGTGATCTATAAAATAGATGCAGTATCATCTAATTAATTATACACTTTCCTCTGTTTTACTTTTGCACATGATCCCACAGCAATCAACATTCAGCAAATTCCCTTTACTTGGGAAAAATGTAGCTAAAAATAATCTTTGAGGATGGTAGTGGTTTTCCATGGACACAAAGCATTTATACTGGTGATTTAACCCGGTGTCCTTAAAGTTAGGAGCACTCTGTGTCTGCCTTGGATAATGGAAAATGCCACAATAATGTTGCTAACTTCCAGGAACTATACAGTGTAAAAGAAAGAAGTTTCTTCCAGATTCTCTACTGAGGCTTATTCATGGAGATTTTCTCCACCAAATGAGAAGATGACCTACTTTAAAGCTTCCATATGGAATTGCCATATGGAGGTAACAAGGATGGAGTGTAAAAAAGAGAGAAACCCATGGATTCCCAGCTGTCTTTGCCTCCAACAGTGTAAGTCCCAGCTCAGGTGCCAGACATGTGCTTAAAGGATTCTGGGTGAGTCCAACCCCCACAACCATGTTTCGTCAGCACATGAGTTATCCAAATGAGCACTAACTGAACCCATTCAGTCCAATGTAAAATGATCAGTTATTATTCTTAAGTCCACTATTTTGCGGTGTTGGGCTTTATTTCCTTTTTCACTCAGTAATAGATAACTAGATAGATAATAGATAATAATAAACATGGTATTACATTGTGGCACTGAAAACATAAGAATCATAGAGGAACTTTATAGTGAGTAGAAGCAAAAAATATGAAAAGAACATAACTGAAAGCATTGTGGTTCTTAACTCTAGGTGCGATGGGCAGAAGAGTTCAGAAGAATGACCAAAAACCTTGAATCCACTTTGAATCCACACAGCAAAATGCATGAGATGTGGAATGTATTTATGAGCTGCGAAACAGTACTGATTTTCATTCTACTCTTGCATGAATCTAAAAGTAAAAAGAAGAAAGAAGCATGCATTCTCCAGTTGATTTATAGGTGTATACTGTTCCTATTATTTTGAAAGAATATAAGCAATCTGGAGAAAAGGGCGTTTTATGGTTTAAAATATATCTGAATGGCAGAGTTCCCTCAGTGACTAGAATTAATGATTTTGAGGTGATAATAGAGTAAACCTCGCTGCTGGTACAGTCACTCTAGGAGTGCTGTCTTGTCATGCAGGAATTAATTCCACCCTGAGGTGACCACGTGAAGGGACTTCTGAGGTTGAGGAAACAAGAAGAGGTATAGGGAAAATAGCCTCTAGATATCAGAATTTTGTGACCAAGGTACACATCTGTGGCTGAAAAGGCCTTTAAGAAAAACCAAGATCCAGCCACTGATTGTAACTGAGAGAAATATTGTGTCTATCCAGTCGTAGACAACCATCAGATTTACCAGTAAAATATGTGAGTGTCATTGTAGGACAGCATGGGAGGGGTGAATCATTATGTAACACCAGGGGTTAATAAATTAGTGTTCAGTTTTACACAAAACAGAGAAATTAGTTCGTATTGTAAGCACTGTTACTCCCTTTCTTTTCACTGCAGGAAAATCTATTATGACATGTAAGAGGAAAGATATAAAATCTCTCCAGGTACAGTGTCATATTTTTATACAGTTTTTTAAGGAAATCAATCAATGGTAAGATCAAAACATTTAATTCTTTATCATTATCTTTAAGTAGTTGTACAAAGGTGACATTTAACAAAGCTGTTTGTGAACACAATATATTTCTGTCAATGTTACTCCTTCAACATTCTCACCCAGTCCTCCCTTACCCACCTCTCCCCTCCCTCTTCTTAAATTTGTAGGCTATAGATTGGTTTCTGGCCTACATTCTCCTTTTCTTCTCTTTGTCTTTCCCCAGTGCTCAGTTTAACATGAATGTATTGAGCATAATCAGGATTCCTTTCGTGATCATATTATCAATCCAAGTGCAGACTCTCAGGCCTCAGCCCGCTGCATATCTCTGTAACCACTAATACCTCTATTCACCCCTTCTCTGGGATATGTTGGGAGGAGGATAAATATATCAAAAATGGTGAATGAATTATTTATTGAGTTTGTCAAATGTCACCTTCTGTTTCCCAATACCTGTTTTCACTGAGGAATGTTTCAAAAACTCTTGTTCATAATTCTGTATCAACATTAGTGTGTGTCTTCGATCTGCTTGGTGGGACTTCTCTCCTGCAGCAGGGGCAGGTGAGGGAAAGTAAGATGTCATCCTGTTATTTTTGATAACGCTTGCGATTGAAATCAAGGCCTCATGCTTTCCAAGGAAACCTTTGCTGCTCTTGGTCCATGACCCCAGGATTTTTCCTGAAGTTCTGCTTCTTAGATAGGGTCTCAAAGTTTAGCTGGGATGCCTTTGACACAGATGTACCTACACTGCCTCCAGAGTTGCTGGGGCTGAAGCTCTACCTGGTCAGAGCTGACCCAGTAACATGGGTTGTTCTTAGTTTACATGCACTGTTCGTAAGTATAAACTGTATTTAGGTCTTGTTTGTGTTCCCACACACAGGGGCTGGCTAAAGTGTACAACCAACTGTGTGTTGTTCAGTCATTTAGTATTAAGAAAAATAAGAATATCAGATTATATTATCTGAAAAAAAGAGAAATATTTATTGAGTTCCTTATTTACTAGTCAAGGTGTTCAAGTATCTCTATAATGGTCTCATTTCCATTACCTCAACAATCCAATGGGTTAGGCATTCATTTTATCTTTATTTTACAATAAGTAAGGCTCTAACTAGTCAAATAAATACCCAAGACTATACAACTTTTAAAGTGAGCACTGGAAAAGAAATAAAATGAGTACTGGAGAATCAAACTAAGGTCAAACTGATGCCAACATTCATCCTTGTAATGCCAGGTTGCTCATTTGTATAACAGAACTAATAAGACCTGAGTGTCTTTCCTGCAATCTTGCACTGGGGTAAAGGCAGACAAGCCAGACTTTGAATCTTATACTCAGGACATGTCATATATCAGATATGAGAATTTTTTTTCATTTCCCTTAGCTTGTATATCTTCTTAAGTACAATAAATATAACGATGTTACCCATCTTAATGATTATCATTGTAACTTAATCATGAAACAGAAGCTCAATTAGCCCAGAACCTGGCACATTGTGTGTCTTAATAAATCATGTGGTAATGTCATTATTGTGTGAGTATGAACGAGTTTGGATGCTCCTCATGTAAAGAATCATTCCTAAGTTAATGATGCTTTTGGGTTTTTTTTTTTGTAATGATGCTTTTAAGAACTACAAATAGACAGAAAGCAACTTCTAGAAGCACTTCTTACTTTAACAGATTGTAAGACAAAGTGATCCTTCAGGTCCATTCCATGCTTGCTCATTCTGTGATCTGTCCACCAAAATCGATACATTTCTTCATTGTGAGCTTATCCCTATTAGAGCTAAATTTCTGTCCCCTGTCACCAGGAGATGCCTGACTTAACTAAAGAAGAACCCAGGATGAACACTAAAGCTATTATGAGAAATGAGATTGCTGTCTAGACTGAGGGAAATAGGCTTTGGGAATAAGTTGCATCTAGAATATGATGGAGATTTCCCAGGTGGGGAGAAGAGCAGAGGGACAGGTTTAGATAGACTAGATTGCTCAGGGTAAAGAGGCCACTTGGCCAGCACATAAGAAGGAAAACAAGATGTGCTTGAGGTTTGTATGATTAACCTTTCTCATCTCTCTGATCTCAGCCCAGACACCAAGTCCCTCACAGGAGTCTTCCCTGATAAACCTGTCAAATGTCCCTAGCTTCCCCCTGACATGGGACATGAATTTTCATAATGTGTGGGCAATGATCTTGCTAGTGTTTGTATGATTGTCTAGGTCCTCTTGGTATGAGAGCAGTCTAAGGAAAGAACTGTGCTAACCAGGCTCTCCTCTAACCCCAGGGCTCGTTAGCAAGACTGCACAGCACATGCTCTATGCAAGCATCTGTGAATGAGCAGATGACAGGGCCAGCAAGACAGACTGGAAGCAGATGTTAAAGGGAGTCCGGTGTGGACTTTCTCAAAAGGCAAGACAGAACTGGAACTAAGTGTTCAGAGCTGTCATCAGGAAAAGCATGAAGAAGGAAGACTGCAGGTAAGCACAAGAGGTGGGGACCACACTGAAGGAGGCTATTGCAAACATCTCTGCCACCAGCGGTGTTTGCTTGGCTGTGGGAAGGATCTGGAAGACTCTGATCCTTCCTCTGAGATGAAGTAGTATTTCATGGAAAAAGAAGGGCATGGAATTGGGACTCTTCCTTCCCCTTATCTCTCAGAACAGCTGCTCTGCCAGTCTTTCTTCCTTTTCCAGATACTGCTTTGTAACCACACAGGAATGATCCCTCATACAGCTATCTATAGCAGCTATTTTCCCCCTGGCCACAGCTTTGACAAGAGGATAGTAACCTGGAATGCACGACGTGATAATGAAAAGAGATATTCTTTGTTCCAGGGACAGAGCCTGTATCTTACACACCCTCATACTGTAAATTCCCTGAGTCTCTGAGCCACACAGCTTATTTCTAATCCAAACATTTTCCTCTCCTCCTATCCACTCCTATAACTTTTGTTTCTCTTTTGTTTTTGTTTTTGTTCTTATTTTTACAAGAAACCTTGCTCCCTTTGCCCAGAGGATCTCAAACTCAGAATTCTCCTGACTCTGCCTCTGGAGTCGGTGGGATTATAAGCATGTACAACCATGCCCAGATCTCAAATATGCTTTTATGCTTAGATTTTGATATAAAAAAGGTAAAATCTATAACAGTAGTCATTATTATTCATTTCTATGTAGATTTATACTTTTGTGTGCATACTGTTAAGCTATCAACTTGCTGAGGATCATTTAAGCTAATTCTAATGATTTTGAGTTTTACATGAAAGGCTCCATTGTTCATTCTTCCTTATGTCAATACAAAATAATTGTCTTAGGATATATACACAGAGATGGATACATACATACATATATATATGTACATACACATTCACACACATATTTATGCAAATACACCCAACAAAACAGAAGTTAGAAATACTATATAGCTGTATGTATAGCTACATACACAGCTATAGAGAGAATATATAGTTATAAGTATATAGGTGAACATACATACATTTTTTAAGATTTGTTCAAAAGTATATTCAACTTCACAAAAACAATGCTGACTTGCATAAAGGAGGATTTTACTAACGCATACTTTACCAGCAGTTTGTAAGGGCTCCTGTCCTCCCAATCTTTGACACCAGTTTAGGATGTGTAAATACAGGAAATGCAGAGGGAATTTTGATGCTTATTGCTTTGAAATAATCATGGCAGTCAGAGCTGAATATTTCCTCATTTCTTTATCGACTTCCTACGGATCCTTTTCCAAAGTGGCATTTGTATATACTGCATCTCTTTGTGCACCTTCCTTTTACATATTGATTTGGAATTATTCGTGCAACTATTTGCCTCTTATGAACAAGTAGAGAGTCCCAAGTTCAGACCTTGTACGAGCAAGTAGTAGTAGTTGTACTACTAATGATGATGATAATGCGTAGGCCAAACAATATTTATCCCCATTTGTCCCCATTTCACTCCCCCCCCTCATTTTTCCCCTCCTATTTCAAATGAATAGGTAAACATCTATATAATATACCAGGTAACAAAGTGGGACACAGTAACAATATGAGATTAAACAAAGGGCAACACAAAAGAAGGGAGAAAAACATAATACATAAAGAGTAACAGTCACTCATAATGAAGCTCTTGTTTCCATGTCCTGGGGGTTCATTAATTTGGCCACATCCTATATGGCCTTATGTATTTAGGGTTTGAGCTATTATAGTCCTCTGCTGGGAGAGTTTTGGACAGTATTAATTATTACAGATGAGGGAAACCATTGAGCCTATGTTCCTTTGGGTCTGGCTTACTTCACTTAATATGATTTTTTCCAAGTTTTTCCATGTCCTCACAAATGGTGCACTGTTATTCTTTCTGATGGCAGCATAGAATTCCACTGTGTATAAATACCACATCTTGTTGATCCAATCATCAACTGAGGAGCATCTGTCACCCTATAATTTCTATTGCTCCTTTCTTATTAAATAAAAGTACATGTGATTTGAATTGAGAGACACTCATTAGTACCTACCAATCAACTACAGATTGCTAGATATAGATCAACTCTGTGGAAGACAACCTGATATGTGCCCACTGAATCCTTGGCTTCATGTTGTATACCAGGAGATCTTTTAATCTGCCTTTGATCATGCAATTTAATTTTCTTCACTGTTGAATGTAGAAGAGATATATGAAACATAATTCCACGTGACAGTATGATCAAATGCCTTTCCACACAGTTTCTTTCTATCCAGAAAACAGAAAATGGATATAGACTTCTTCTTAAAGTCCATTTTCTCAATCACTAACAAACCAGGAAGCAATCATTTCTAAGATCACCTTGATGCTTCCAAAACTTGCGTTGATAAGATTGTGTTTCAACCAATTCTGAATTACTCTATCTCTTTTTTTCTGAGCTGAGACCCAGGTTATCAATAATTTTTGAAAGCCTCATTGTGGATTCTTATATCAAGTTTGAAGATAGCTGTTCCAATGAAAACTTTCAAATGATGCATGGAAATTTTCAAGGTGCTTTGATTGTCTCTGTCTTTTCTTGAATCAGTCACATTAAGGAAGGAAGAGTATCTATTTATCTCTCCTGCCTTTTTCCTGCTGAGGACCCTCATCAGGCTAAAGCAATAAGACAATTACCCCATGAAAATAGCCAAGGATTTACTCTCCTCTCAGCCCAATTCTCTTTAATATAGATATACACACACACATATATATATATATATATACATATATGTATATCACTGCATAAGAGAATGAAATGATTTCTTGGTGTCTCTACAAACTCTCTGAAATCACTATAGACCTTTAGTAAACAAAATGATTTATTATAATAATAATAAGTTAAAGACTGTATAAAAATCTAAAGGGAAGGTTTTAGACATCCTTTGCACATTAATAAAAAGAGAAAGAAGAAGAAGCAACAAAATTGATAGCCTCAAAGGCTGACAATCTAAGAAGAAAGAGCAGAAAGAAGAAATAAAATTACACATGGTTAACCTTGGGAGGAGCCTCTTTTATCTTACAAAACTACCAGTGCAAAAGTAAAATCCCCCTTTTCTTTCTTTCAGGATTCCATAGCATTTGCCTTCTCGGAAGACAGCTTCTTCTGATGGGCAAGAAGAGTCTGTCTGTTAGCTGGTAGCCTCATTCCTACCTACAACGCTCACTGCGAGGAGCTCTCCATGGTACTGATAAATTGGGTTCTGCCACCTGTGACTATGAAATCAGATGAACAGACAGATTTTTAATGAGGCTGGACAAAGGCCAATTTTACACGGACTTCTAACGTCCATGGCTACCTTAGTCTATGAAAAAGTGCTGAAATGTGCCACTGCTTCATGAATTTCCAACTCAGGGCAGTTCATTTAAAGGCAATGCAGAGCTAAAGAGAAATTTTACCTCCACACAATTATTGCCAAAGGAATAAATATGGGAAACAAAATTCTCATGGAAATACGAGGAAGATTCTTTTTCTATGATTTTTCCTCAATAATTACCTATTGGAAATGCATTTATGACTCCAGTTCAACTGAGTCAAATAAAGATCCCAGAATATGTAAATGAGGAAGGCAAAATTCATTCCTGAGGGTGAAATTCTAAAGATCATTTGTATAGGCAGTGTACTTCTCCTTCTCTACCTACCAAAAACAAATAATACAGTATTTGAGGGAAAAGCATGTAAATAAAGTTCACTGTAAGTGTTTTTTTCTGATATCTCCCTTTTGTTATACACTCTAATTTACTTGGGTATAAAAAGAGACTTACAGACATCCCCAGTGAAAAAGTGTAGGAATGGCTGAAGCAGGGAGATAAGCAATTCCTTTCCTTGGAGAAGTTTAGTGGAGAGAAGAAAACTACCCTATAGGATACTGATCTCCACTCTGAGTATCATACTGTTGGAGAAATTTGTTTTCAGTGATTGGCCTTGTTGCAAGGTTTCCAGTGATGGGATAAAAGTGCAGGGATAGTATTTTCTTATCTTTCACTCCTTTGAGGAAATCATGCTCCTTTATTTCCATCTAGACAGGAATTTTACTTTTACAAAAATACATAGACATGTTAAAAATATTATTCCATTCCTTTTTCTTTTCTGTGCTGTAAATATTTGGTTTTAATTTTTGTGATGTTCTGACATGAAGTTTAATAGGAGAAATATTATTCTGAATTATAATGTGAATTATAATATTCTGAATTATATATGGTGTGTGTGTGTTTGTGTATGTGTGTGTGTGTGTGTGTGTGTGTGTTGTTAGTGCTTGGAATTTGTTTCAGGGTTTTACACCTGGTAGTCTATACTCTACTACTGAACTGTAACCACTGCCCTATTTTTGTACATTATTTTTAGTTGATTTTATATAATAAAATACACTTTTCTTATGGAGAAAGGGCTCTTACAAAATGACTTATTTGGCCTAGTGGTAGAGTGCTTGCTTAGCATGCAGGAAGACTTGGGTTTGATTCCTTGGTACCACGTACACATAAAAGCCAGAAATGATGCTGTGGCTCAAGTGGTAGAATTGTATTCTTGAGAAATCCTAAAGACTGTGTTTAAGCCCTGAGGATGACACAAAAAAATACCAGTGCAGTATTGGATAGTATGTAGATAAGCAGATGAACTTCACCCACATTCCTCCTTTCATTTTCCCACCTTTGCAAACTCAGAACAAAGGCAATGACTTCAAAGTACTTGAAGACACAACAGTGCCAGGTTGAGGGTTATGAGTGTAAATGTTAACTAAATTTAGTAAGAGATAGCAAGGGTTACATTGGCATAGAATTTCTAGAAATGAAGAGGATTCAAATAGCTTATAGTTGTTTTTTTTTAGCAAATCTCAGTTTGCCTTCCCTAAATCCTAAAGGATACATCATTACATAATTATCCCCCAAAGGCCTGAAATCCAGTTCCTGAGAGCCTAGTTATCAACAAGATGCCCAGCTGTTCAGGATAGCAGCAGAGCCAAAGAATACTAGAGTGAGCCTCAATCAACTGAATGTTGTCTTCAAAATTACTGGGCATGCTTATTCTTTGCTACTAAAATTCTATTCAAAATGCATACAAGATGCATCCAACTTAACCCAGTGGTAATTACATTTGGAGAGTAAATACCGGCTCTAGTTAATTAGCTGTATGCATATAGTATGTGCCAATATTTCTTTTCCTTTTGACCATTTCTTGTTAGAGAATGAAATAAAAATTTACCCCATACACCTTAAAGAAACTGAGAGAAAAAAAATCTCTTCTTCCCTTGGCTGGTTAAAAAAAAAAATAAGCAAACACAAACAGACTTCCACTATTTTCAGTGCCCAAAGAAAGGTTCCTATTTCATTGAAAAAAAATAGCCAACTTAAACAGCTGAAAATGGAGAAATACAAAAAAGGAAAACTGGCAACAAAATGAAAGCATACATTGAAAAGCAGATAGACAGCTCCTTTGATCCAAAGACACTGATTCCATCTATTTAGTAGGTCATTTAAAGGAATGTGTTAATAACTCAGTACAGCACTCTACAATACAATCAGGGGTCACAACCTTACCATTCTTGTAACTTACTTAACAGCACTTTGGCAGTGACAATAAACATCCACCATAGGAAAACGAGAAGGAAGTCATGCATGAAGACTTCTTATACATCTGCCTTCAATTAGGAAGCTCAATATTTTCCCAAATATTACTAATAGCTGTCTCTCCTCTTTGTTTAGAATAGGGTTACTCAGACACCCCCATATTTACAACAAAATTTGGGGAAGTAAATACCTCACACAAGGCAAGAATCATAATCACATCTCTTTAAAATATGATAGCCTATTGGAAACGTGGTCGGAAAAAAGACTCATTCCAGTTGTTAGTTATTTCAAGACTCTCTGATGCACTCCAAGTGAATGTTACCCTCAGATCATGACTAGGTACTATAATTTAAGAACAAAGCTAGATTGAAAACTATCTAAGCAAGTTCTTTCTATAGAAGACTTGTTAGAACAATCCAGAGAGTAAAATTCCTAATTTGCATTATCTCTATGTAATCCTATCTTAAATGTATAACAATGAAAGTTGTTTTTTGTTGTTCCAGCCCTGGGACTTGAATGCAGAGCTTGAGTGCTGTCCTTGGGCTTTCTCAAGGCCTAGAGCTCTACCACTTGAGCCACATCACCATTTCCGGCTTTTTCTATGTATGTGGTACCAAGGAATCAAACCCGAGTCTTTGTGCATGCTAGGCAAGCACTCTATCACTAGGCCAAACTCTCAGCCTCACAATGAAGGTTCTTAATTAAATGTTTCTCAAATGTATTTATTTTATCTTGTACTGGGAATTGAATTCAGGGACTTTAAATTCACTCAACTTGCTTGGGTGGTACGCTCGTACCTGACCCATGCTTTCAGATAAGATTTTTGCTGGTCAGTTAGAAATGGAATCTTTAGACTTTTCTACCAGGACTGGATTCAAACCATAATCTTGCAGGTCTCAGCCTCCTGAGTAGCTAGGATTATAAGTGTGAGTTTCCAATGCCTGGCTATTCATTTAATCTTCATGAATTAATTATTTAAATTTTAAATTTTAGTTGATGCCTGGGCATCATGGTTTCATGTGACCATGAATCCATTCCTCTTCTCATTATCTCTGCATACAGACACATCTTCATTTGTAAATAGTATTTTTCCTAGAAATGGGCATGTATTATTACTGATAGCTCTACTAATTGCTCATATTGATGTTCATCAAATTTTTTTAGATATTTTAATTTATTTCTCTCTGAATAGCAATATATATTAGGAATGCATAACCATAATTCATCTACCAAAAAAAACTGACTGAAACACGAGTTTAATCACACAAAACTAGAGTAAAATATCAAGTTGCTGGCATCTACAATGAGTAATGTTTGATGGGAAATAAAGGATACTTGCCTAAAGGCATTAGAAAAAATGAAGATAGTCGATTCTCCTTTAGATATCAGTGAGTGGTTTACTATAACTTTTTAAAATATCCATTGTGTGAATGGCTTTAAAGAGGAAATTCACATAGGTAGAGAAACTAAAATTGCAAAGTTGCCGTTTTCCTTTTTCACTGTCTTAGACTCCACCTCATCGAGAGATTAGCAACTGTAAGATGGCATGCCATATTCACCGGACAAAAACACCAATGATATATTCCTCTTGCTTTGGAGCTTAGAAAACTAGAAACTATAGATACAAACTTCTTGTTTCCTAGAAAATAGCTCCTGATTAATAACTTCTCCCAATAAAGATGCTGGGGAAAAATATCTAAGATTAAATCATTTTATAAAGCATGATACAGGGTTCATTTTTGCTTCCTTATGAATTTTAGTAACAATAATTTCTCTGTGTGTGCTTACACAAAGCTGTAGGGAGAATTTTTACTTTTTTCTCAGAAACATCTCCAGGGAATTTTTGTATTTTCAGTGTGAATTTACCCAAAGTATTATTCATAAATATAGCTGTGTACCCTTGGAAATATGCTAGTTTCTCCTCACATCCCAGAACCACTTTATTTTACCATTCACAATTCTCTGTTATCAATGTATCTAGTAATCACTCTGCAGAGTAATTAATTAACAATATCTTGAATAAAATGTAACACCTGACATCTATGTTCTACCTGGAATTGTTTAGACTTATCTTCATAATATTCATATACTTTATTGCTCAGACTCAATTACTCTTTTCTAAAAAAAATCCTGGCTAGTGTAAAATGCATCAGTATTAATATATGCTTCCCTACAATGATTGTGGAGTTCTGTACACACAGCTTAAGTAAATACACACTAACATTCTTTGGACATTATTAATCTTCTGAGCTTCTATTATCTGTCAAGTAAAATCTGATAAATAGAAGTATTACATTTGTTTAGGCTCAATAAGAATCCCAAAATTCAATGGTTTTCTAGTCAATAGAACATTGGTGTTCAGATGAGTCATATCTAAATAACTTCATGAAGTAGGAAAGTATATAGTTATCTGGCCTTTCCTCACAGTCAGGAAGATGAGGATGTGGACTGTGAGTTCCAGCCCAGCCTGGGCTAGTGAGACCTTGTTAGAAAAGAAAAAGAAAAGAAAATGCATCATATGGTAATTAAATTTCAAATCTTACTGTCATCCTCAGGTTTGAGTTCTTGTCTAAGTACTTACTATCAGATCATGTGTCAGTTTTATTTTCTTCTGTAAAAAGAAGCTATGGATTTGTCATAAAATATTGTAAGAACTAATAAATTCTTCAAAGCTACTAATACCCACTGAATGTTTGGGTTATTTTTGTTTATTCTAGATTAAGAAGCAAAGAGCAAGATTACAGTTATAATATGACACATAGGCTTGGCATAGTTAAAAAAAAACCAGCCTTGGGGTTGATACCAACACCATCACCAATAGCACAAAATATAAACTCTGCAAATTCTATCTTCTCTACCCATCTTCTATCTTTGCTTGATCCAACTCTCCCTAGCATATGTATGTGTTTTCACACACTCATGCACACACACACACACACACACACACACACACACAAACGCACATACAGCATGGCTATGTCAATAGAACAAGCTAGCTTAGGCTGCAATAGCAAACATCTCTCAAATGTGGATAGCTTAAAAGAATGCTTGCTCACATTTTATGTTCTCAGAGCAGAAGAAGCTTCTTTTTGGTATCTTCTATCATCTGGATGAGTCATCTCTCTCACCTTCTCTGTCCTTTATCATTTTGGTCTCCTTTCCCCAAACTATTACCATCATGAATAGTCATATCTAAAAAAATATCGGAAGTTCTAGCTGCAGACTTTTACATTCACTGTATGTGGGAATCGAGGAAATGTTTCATCTTCCCGGTTTCTAAATGCTTTGTATATACCTGCTTGTTCATTAATAGTGTGTTGTGGTTCACTCAATATTTCCATCTACTGTCAGGACATATTAGCTGCATGAAGATTCATCAAGAAAGTACTCAAACATATGGGAAAAGGGGGCTTATTAAAGGATTTGCATTCATTGAGAGGTTTGAAGAAAAGTAGGTCTAGAAGAGCAGAATTGGAAGACAGGAATAAGTTGGCATCTATGGAAAAGTAGAATGGTGTCTACAGAAAAATCTCAGAAGTTGTACATACCTGGCTGACACCCATGTGTTACAGCCTTCTGAGAGGGGTTATGTTCATGGATTCAATGTTCCTGGGACCACTTGTGATCCTACAGTCTAACACTCAGAAAGAAGAGTTACAGTGTAGAGTCCACCAGATACTGGATGTGTCATCCAGACCAGTAAAGTTTTTGACTGGTTTGCTGTGCAAATCAACCACAAATTTCACTGTTTTGGAAAAAGACTTTTTCTGCTTTGTCAATGTGACATAACCAAATCCAGCTCACCATTCTGCAGTTATTCTCTAGAGAAATAGCATTTTCTCCGAAGATGATCCTAGTTTCTGACACAGGGAGCCATTAAATAATTACTGACTAATTAAAATTCTTGATCAATTGTTTACAAATCAAATACAACAATTACTAGATCCATATTCCTATACAACATAAATGTAAAAAACCAGGCCTGAAACTGACTTAATTTTCTTCCATCATTTATTCCCCTGAGAGATAAAAAGAATATTTTCCTAGAGATAAAAAGATAATTATCTAAGAGCAAACAGCTATTGTTCTTTTTAATGAGGAAGAAAATAAAATTATAATGCTTTCTACATAAGCAAGAAAATGAAACTAGACTTGCATTTTATTCAAGTATTTGGCCAGGCTGAAGAGTTCTTATGTTTGACCATAGACTGGCCTAGAAACCACAATTTTTCAATATTTCTAGATTTCTAGAACTTCCTAGAGATAATGCAGAGAAAAACAAAAATTCTTTAAGAGAAACTCTTAACATAGAAATAGTGAATAATTACATTCATCAATCAACAGAAAATTTGAGAAGCATTAGAAGGAAAAGAGTTATAAACTAAACTACAGCATGAACTAGAAATTACTGATTTATTTACCTAGTAACTTTGGCTAACAAAGAACA
This sequence comes from Megascapheus bottae, assembly GCF_031878675.1. Taxonomy (NCBI): domain Eukaryota; kingdom Metazoa; phylum Chordata; class Mammalia; order Rodentia; family Geomyidae; genus Megascapheus; species Megascapheus bottae. The sequence continues at coordinate 427,892 of NW_028327837.1, read as the reverse complement.
TCCTTGTGATTAAAAGGCCCAAAGTTTAGATCATATATTCCATAATCCTTCTGGTTCTATCTGATTTTATATAATGTAATTAAAATCTAGTGTCATACAACTGTATCATATAAAAGTATCACATAATTTGTACTACAATCTAATATCAATAGTATATGTATGTCTGCAGGGCAATTTTATTATCTTTCTAACTACAAAAATCAGTTTGTCTCAACATCATTCCAAAATCAACTAAGAAAAGCTCAGATAAGTTAAATAATTTCTTACAAAGCAAATAGAAAAAGGGAAAAAGACAGAAGATAATAAAAGAAGGGAAAGAATACCAGAGGAGGGAGAAAGAGAAAAAATATCTCTAATAGAAGACATCAAGAAATGGATTCCTTAAAGTATAATTAGGTACATTTCTTCTTGCCTTCTAAAATTATATAGTTTCATTAGGGCACAGGAGGTAGAAGAAAAGAAACTCTTACATGACACATACACATAATCAACATTTTGTATTTTCATTTTATTTATTGTGCAGAGGGATACAGAGCTGTATTGTGTGCCCCAGATTTACTGCACCCAGTATATAGCTAAAAGATCCTAGGGTTTGTTATCCCCCCGATTTAGCATCCATTTGCTCTGGAATAATAGCTGTGTGCCACCCCATCTGGTTCCAGAATCTGCATTTTAAAGGCAATGCTGTTGCTGTTGAGAATTTCAAACATGAACAGCTGAGTCAACAGAAAGAGAATCAAAAGAAACTATTTGTTTTGGGCAAATATCACTGACAAGATAAGGACTTTTCTGTTGAATAGATTACCACTTCTTAAAACTCATGTCAATGTGGCAACCTTGAAATCTATTTATTTCTGAGGTTTATTTTAAGGTTCTTTTTTCACCATTTCTGGTACAACCATTTTTCAGCAATGTAATAGAAAAACATTTTATCACATTGAAATACAAATACAAAACAGAACTTAACAATCATTATATCAAAGAAGAAATCAAAATTAAATGGCAAGAGAATAAAGGAATACTTCAGCCTTATGTATCCAAAAAAAATCTCACAGAAATACACATATCTCACAATAAGTATCCTAAATCTAACAAGGAAAAGATTAGGCAAGAGTCAATGATTTAACATTAAGATTCTTTATTATGACATTACTTGAAATCATAAATATTAGATCCAAAACATGCATTGATATCAAAAAGACCATGAAATAAAATTAGGATCAAGATATTCTGATAAGCTGAAGTCAAAAGGAAACTCTGCATCAAAAATTAAACATGAGCCAGGTACGGTGGCTCATGGCTATAATCCTAGCTACTCAGAAGTTTGAAATCTGAGAGTTGTGGCTCAAAGCCAGCCCTGATACTAAAGACTCTTATCTCCAATTAGTCACTGGAAAGAAGGAATTGGCGCTGTGGCTCTATGGGTAGGGCAGTAGCTTTGAACTGAAGAGCTCAAGGATAGTACCCAGAGTTCAAGCCCATGACCCACCAAAAAAAAAAATTAAACATGAAGAAAACATGATCTTTCAAAAGCATCCCATTAGATACTATTTCACCATTTATTTCTAAAATCAGTTTTACAGCATGATGACTTCTTTCCTAAATGAGGCATTGATTGATTAACTAGGCATAGCCACAAAGGAAGTGGCTTGTGATCTCATAGATTTTATAAATCTAAGTTGATTAATTTAGCTGTGAGGCATCAAAAAAGAAAAACAGAAAATATAGCTAGAAGAGAACTCATGATCTGCAAAGTGAGCAAAAAATCTGAAAGAGAATGAAAAAAAAATTATGGAGCCTAGTAAAAAGCAATCCAGAGATAACCAGGGATCTCAGAGTGGATAGTGTCTGCTTTACCAAGCAGTTGAGCCTTGGAGAAGATGTTTAAAGTCATAGCAGGTGAGATGGGAAAGATATTCATTTAAAACACACAGCAATAAATTTATTAAACATGCACATGAGTGATGATGTCTGAGCTTTAAACTTGCATCACACTTTTTGATCTAGTATTTATCAAATAGAATTCAATCTCACATTCATCTGGTGGGTTGTTTGGAACAGATTTTACTGTTGGTTTTCATAAACTAAGGAATGTTGCTTGATAACATATAGCAATCTCTCACAGCACAGGAGAAAGACCTCAATCTCAGGCATACTGGATGGCCTTTAATCAGGAAGAGTTGATCTGTGTGGAGATATAAAAATGCCAAAGCACATCAGTGAGAGACTACAACTTTTCTGTGTTGTACTGAAGCATCAAGCCAGAAATAGTGAAGACTCATGAACAGTGAATGAAGAAATAAATCAAGAAAGGTCAAATGATTGAAATGTAGCTGTGTTTCCCAGCCAGGTAAGAATATCTTCATAAACTGGAACTAGCCCTATTCTCTCTGGGATCTCAAAAGTCAGGAGACATACCCTTAGATCCCTTCTTCAAGGTAAAGAGAGAGGTAAGGGACCTTCTTTATCTTTTCATCAATGAATATTTAACACGTTTCTCTTATACTGCTGAGGCCTGAAGTTCTGTTTCCCTGTTCTGATTTGGTCCCTTTTTTTTTTTGCCTTCCATGCATCTGTCTCCCAGCCAGGAGATATTTGTGGAATGCAGCTTGCCAGACAGGACCTCAGAGTTCTAATATTTCATGGGTCCTTGTGAAATGAGCTGACAGAACAACATCCCTTTGTTACTCCATTTACAGTGGGACCTTGAACTAGAGCTGATCTCTGGCAGGAAGCAGAGATACAATCTTAGCTCTCTCCTCATGTGTGCCAGAATGAGAGTCAAAGAACTGGGATGTGTTAGCAGCAAGGTACAGTTTCAGACTTCCTTGGAAATATCTTAAAATTGTAAATGGCTTATATGAGACCACCAGCCAGTAAACAGAAACTACTTCCCAGTACCTCACCAGCAAATGAGTTCCTTCCTACTCCAGCCCTAAAAGTATGATGATAGACCAGAGTCATGAGATTATCTCACCCTTTCTGAGACAGCCAAAGACATCCCATCCCTTCCTTAAAATGAAGATACAGGAGGGCAGGGGAGAAGCAGCTGTTTCCTGCCTTGCCCTCCAAGGCATAATGGACCCCTGACTGCTCCATAAGAGCTAGAGAAACATCAAACATGAGGAAAACATAGTCTTTTGAAAGCCCCCCCTCTCAGCTATTATTTCGCCATTTATTTCTAAAAGCTGCTTAACTGATGCATACAAACAGCTCCAATCAAAGCTGCAATCAAATGCCTGTCATGGCCAAAAGGAAATAGAATACAAGGGGCTCTGGGTGGTTGTCAGTTCTTAAACATGAGCTATAGGAAAGCTTTCATGCTGACTGTAGGGACAATGGGGGCTTGGTGAAAAGCTGATGCTGTACCTGAGGTGAAACCTAGGTTACCAGGGACAGGAAAAGCCAAGAAGGGTGCAGATGGGCATGGGGAAAGGAACTTGAGAAAAGATCTGCTGTTTCCATCCAATGTAAACTCATATGCTTTAATTCAAGTGTCAGACAGTAAAGTAAGTATCCTATCCTTCTGATTGTATGTGGTTCTCAGTTTTTCTCTTTAAAGAATTACAAAATATGTTGACACCATAATTCTCATCACATCCTAGAATTATGAGATATAGAACTTTCATTCTTTACCTTTGAGAGACAATGCAAAACAGATTGTGTGTGTGTGTGTGTGTGTGTGTGTGTGTGTGTGTGTGTGTGTGTGTGTGTTTGAAGTTAGAGAATAGCAAGGCTTGGGTTTATAGATGCATCTCTTGCCTTCTAGACCCTTGCTCTTCATTAGGATGGCAAAATATGATCCTGGGCCAAAGCCAGTCCATAGTACAGACTCATAAATAAAGCTGTCCTAGAAAACCAAATCTGGACTGTGTTCCTTCAAAGTTCCAGAAACAGAGTAGAAAATTACATTCAAGACCACTTTACAGACCAAAGGGCGAAAGACAAACTGGCTCCTTGCAGAAAATAAAATATATGCATTGATCCTATCTATGCCCCCACTTAGCGTTCCTGGAGTTACTACCATTCAGCCATTATTATGGCTCAGGTTATGGTTTAAGATAGTGAAAGAAAACGTCTCTGTAACGTCTATTTAAAAAAAAACATCTATCAAGTCTTCCTGCAACCTCTGGGGAGGGACTCACTTGGAACTTATCTTCAGGTTCTTTCATCTCACGAATAGAACCAAGCATTCACTTTAGAACAGCACTATTTTGTATTACTTAAAATCCATTTTCCCAATAAATAAAAGTATAGGTACAAAATATACTTACATATATATTTATATGCATGCATGTATGTATGTATGTATGCATGTATGAATGTACCAGGGTTTTTGTTCAGTTCTCCTCCAGGCTGTCCACCCAGGTAGTGAGTGAGTTGTCAGTCTTGCTCAGTATACAACTGGATCTCCCTTAAAAGTGAGACTTTCTCAATCAGCTGCATAAAAAGATGCACCTTACCATTTCAAATATAGGTCCAGATGTTTCATCTCCGGGGACTTTAGGTATTCCTCCTCATCTGTATGCCAGAAACGTGAAGAAGTAAATTGAAGGAAACCAGGAGAGAAGGTTAGCACAGAAAGAGGTTTAAAGCAAAGAGATGAGGAGAGGCAGGTGTTTGTTCACGAATTATATTCCAACTGTGATGTTCGCATCTGTTTTTCTACCAGTATTCTAGCTTTCTGAAAGATGGAACCATATCTGCTTTGTTCACAAACTTTCTACCCCCTGACATATAGAGGCACTCAGGGAATATATGCTGAAAAGTCCATAAAGAAAAGCAGAGTCAAGCTTTGCTGCAGATTGAGAAGAGTATATTTAGCCTCAAGTACCTATTTCTGCCAGCAATTATCACCATTGTATCAAGCAGAAGGGGCTTTTATTTTTTTTGCAAGGAATCCAAGAATCATTTTCAGCAGAAAAAGGAATCCTCTGCTCAGGCCATACTTTTGTAACATTGTCTTTATTCAATAAAATAGCCCTATTCAAATAAGTTCTCACTTATAAGGTAGAGCCTCTCCCAAACCCAAAAGTCCACATAAAATGTTAAGCTTCATAAATTTAAATTTAATTCCTTTCCTTCCATTTCGTCTAGTGTTTAAAATAATTTAATTTTTTATCTGAAGTATAAAGATTTTGAAGAAAGGAACATATTCTTTCACCCTGAAATGGCAATGTTATTTTCTAAAACTGAATGTTTAAATTCAGTATTTTCTCAGAGGCAGTAACACAGGGAAGGATGTCATAACTGTTTATCTTCCCTAAGATCTACTATTGATATCTTTTCAGAAAAGCTGACAACAAAACAGCTAGTCCAGGAATCTGGAAGCCTCCTAGTTTGTTTGATCACCTGCTGGCATCAAATAGGCAGTCAAGGTGCCCAGGGCTCTGGTCCTCAGCCTCAGGAGGAAAAACCATCACAGGGTTTCTAAAACAAATCTGAAGCTGATCTGGAATTGATATACCTTCTTTGGGTTTTTACCAGCCTTTCCTGAGTCAAGTCTAAATAAGTTCATACCATTTATGGTGGTAGTTCCCTATTTCAATGCTAGCTCTTATCTCAGTTATAGTTGTAGAGTCTCTGCTATTGATCAATCAGAAACTTGTCATCATTAGACTCAGAGTTTATATGAATAAAGTACAAGATAGCTAAACTAGATGCAGATTAAAGTGAGCCTAGAAATGTAAATTAATGGCACATACAATACTAATCAGTTTACAAATTAAGCATAAAGAAACACATTAACAGGTTAAGGCCTGGCTCCTCTGATTCTTCTTAGAGGCTCTTCTTCCTCCCCAGAGTGATTGAATCAGAATTTCTCCAGAGTGTGAGTGTATGTGCGAATTTCAACGCATTGCAAATGATCCCAAGATGTATTTCATGTTTAGAGCACTATCCCATGCATGATATCTTGAAAAATATACATGATGTGAATGGATAAAAAGTATGAAGCACAAACGTAGAGCAATATGAAGTTGGCTCTATCTGGTTACAAAATCCAGACAGCTTAAGTTGTAAGTATATGTTTGTAGTAAGCAATGAAACAACTGAAACAAGTCAAAATGTTCTATGTAGACAAAGGTATTCTAAGGTAAACTCCTTCTCATTATGATACCTCACAACATGTTGTATATTTAATAGTGTCGTATTTTAAAAGAAATAAATGCAAACTCAACCCTAGGTACTTTCGGGAAGAGGAGGCGCAGGAAGGAGACAATTGTTAGCTTTAGACTTCAGCTTATTCCATTTGTAATTGTACATTTAACACAATATTTAATCTTTCTTTCCACTCTATCTCTACCCTGCTCTTTCTCTCCTAAGGTAAGCAAAGAGTGTATGAACACCTGTTATCCACAAAGGGACCCATTTTTTATTGGGTGTGTCAGGCTGAAAACTTGGTTTCTTTTGTTTGTTTGTTTTTTGGTTTGTTTGTTTTGTTTTTATTTGTTTGAGAATGCCCTGAATGCTGATGACAACTCTCATAGTCATGGTGAAGAGCAGTACAAGAAAGGGTTCTTGGAGTCTATTTCCTAGGGATAGTTTTCTCTTCTGTCTTAGGAAAACAGCCCTGATGCACCATCTTTTAACTTGAATGTGTTCCTCTGGAGTTGAGCTTCACAGGTTTTCACACAACTGTAATGAAAAAACTACATTAGGACTCTGTAAACAAGTTATTGAAAGGAAGAGTGAGTACTGGGTAGAGAAAAATCAACTGAAAGGGAATTGTGAGATTTCATTAAAACACAAAAATAAATGAACTTAGATACTACAAGCATGAAAATTGAAGGAACTCCAGTTTATCTAAATAGAAAGTTGATAGAAACCATTTACAGCATGCCTGGGCTATACTGAAACCATGAATTAGAATGACAGTGACAGACATTGGATTACCTGTTAGAATAATAATCTGATATAAAACAATAAAGCCATTCATATAATCAACCCCCCTTGATTAAATTGTTGTCATTCATAGTGACAGTTTGGACACAAGACAGAATCCAATCAGACAGAATTAGTCTTATATGACCACTGGTGAACGATGATGTTTTCTTAAGGATCTTATAGAAAGCTATGTGACCAGCATCAGAGAAACAGATGCCCTTGGACTGGCCTGATACAGAGTCTAAAACTGCTGAGGACATCATTTGTATTTTCCTAACAAGATCACAGGGCTCTCCTATGCTTTTCTTAAGTTAGGCTGCTGGAATATAGAAACCATGTGCCTGCCAAGTATTTGAAATCCCCATAGAAAGATAGGTTAGAAGAAAAAACCATGAAAAATCACAGATTTGGGGAAATACAATGTTTAAATGCAAGCTGATATTATGGATTGAATCCTAAATTCAAAATAAAACGTTAAGAGCTGGGTGTGGTGGTTCACATCTGTAATCCTAGCTACTCAGGAGGCTGAGATCTGAGGATCATGGTTCAAAGCCAGCCAGGGCAATAAAGTCTGTGAAACTCTTATCTCCAATTAACCACTAGAAAAAGGGAAGTGGCACTGTGTCACGAGGGGTTGAGCAGTAGCCTGGAGCTGAAGTGCTCAGGGATAACATGTAGGATCAGTGTTCAAGCCCCACAACTGCTCAAAAAAAAAACAGAAAAAGAAAAGAAATAGGACATTAAGAATCAGGTAACCCTTGGCTGTAATCCTAGCTTTTCAGTAGGCTGAGAACTGAGTATCATGATTTAAAGCCAGCCCAAGAAGAAAAATCTGTGGATTCTTATCTCCAATAAACTAGTCAAAAGCCAGAACCTGATATTTGACACAACTCATAGAGCAAAAGAAGCTCAGGTACAGTACCCAGGTCCTGAGTGCCTGAGGGCTAGCACTATCAAATAAACAAATAAACAAGCAAGCAAATAAGCAAATAAATAAATAAAAGAAATAAGACATGAATGGAAAAGCTATAAAAACAAAATAAAGCCTGAATTTTAGTTAATAATATTGAACTCATATTAAACTCTTCTTTGTGACACTCTCATGGGAAATATGAGTGAGTGGCATGTAGAACCTGTACAGTCTTGGTGACTCCTCTAAAAACTAAAATCATTTCCAAGTAAGAAATGAAAAACCATGACTACTATAGAGAACATTCCTATCCCATCTCTTCCTACCTTGTACCTTACAATGAAATCTCCACTTTCCTAGTAAGTGTCACCGAGGAAGTTCCACTATTGTTGAATGCACACCCAAGAAGCACAGGGTTCTGGGAAGTGAGCATTATTTTTGTCCTGGTATGGTTCATGCCCGCATTAACCCCATCTCTTAACTGTTATCACTATTGCTTGCTGCAAGGATAATGTTTGCACATGTTCCCTTTTCAGAAAAAGAGATAATTTTCTGACATTTTCTAGCTAGGAAATAACAATAATGAATAAGATAACATTAAAAAGGTAGGGCAGTATTTTGCATATTGCTTAAGAGGAACCATGTGAACTTTCCCTTCTCAATAAGTACATGGACACCAACAATATCAGCTCTCTCTGTTTGGAGAAGTTTTCTTTTTTGTTTGTTGGTTTGCTTGTTTCTGTTTATGTGGTACTAAGGAATCAAACCCAGTGCTTCAAACATACTAGGGACGCACTCTACCACTAAGCCACATTCCCAGTCCCTGTAGAAGTTTTATAGAAAAGAAATTCCTCTCGTAAACATATATAGAATATTTAAGTAGTATCTATCATCTATCATTGACTATTTGTCTCAGAAATTTCATCTTGTCACTCTATTCCTGGGTCCTGCCTCAAAATAGACCCACTGTGCTTTAGAGACCTTTAGAACAAACCCCACAGTCTTCTCTGCCATTTCCTAACATCAATTTCAGATTTGTCTAAGATGGGGTCTCTTCTCTATTGTTGCAAGACTCTTCTTTCAATATAGAAGAAAATAATAGATGTCAGAGGAGTAAAGAACAATTTCTAACTTTTATGGCACTCACAAGAAAAAATTAACTCAAGCATCTTTTCTCTGCAAGTCTTACCTATTTTACAAATTATAATTTTCTACTTAAATACAGAACCTGATTAATTACCTAAAGCAGCAGGGAAGTTATTCAATTAGTGTGAAATGATTCAAGTTCAAATTAGAGGATTAATCTTCAGAGGTTTGATGGGAGAGATAAAATGATTGAGTTAGGAAGTGAAGACAAAAGTCTCTTAAACTTGAATGGCAACCATTTCTGATTTAATTATTTGATTAAACCACTCCAGGAATGTGATAAGAAATTGTAACCTCTGACATGAAGGCTGCACGGTTGCGTCCAGCTGTGCAGGACCTCATTCTAAATGATTTGCTTTAATATGAGAGATTGATGTCTATGTCCCAAAGAAATTTTAAAATGACCACTTACTTCAAGAAATACATGCAGCTTTTTTTTAATACAAAGATAAGTACAACTTAGGCGTACTTCTCAGAGAATGCATTTGACAATTACAAGGGTAAACAGGGAAAGATGGCAGACTACATTTCCTGGAAGTAAACTAGAATGCAGTGGGATGGTTTTTGAAGCAGATGCATGGATTTGCAGTAGAGCTCCTAACCCTGAGTTGAAAAACCACAGCTGCCAAAACAGAAATAAACAAGCAATATAAAAGAAAGATAACTGCTCCTTAGAAATTTTGAGTACTTAGATTTTGATGATGAGGATAGGATGACCCACATTCACAAGCCACCATCCAATCCCCACCCTGCTTTGAATTTCAGCTGCCTTTAACTCTATCTTTTATCTGTTTGTAAATAAGCACAGGATCTCTCTATTCACCCTGCTTAATTTTGATGTAAAAAAACCGATCAGTTCTTGTTGCAACAGCTCAGTCCAGGCTTCTCCTTCAAGGAGCAGAGGTATTGGCTGGGCTTCCTTGGGGACCAGCACCTCCAGGCTGGGACTGGGACTTCTCCCAACTCAGTCCAATAGAGGCCACTCTGGGTCAGTTCTGGGCTCGGCTGCTGCCCAGATTACAGTTCCACCATCTCTGACTACCTAGAGTCTGACCTGCTGCAGTTGATAGAAACCAAGGACCCAGCTCAGTGGAAGCAAAATCCTGTCTCAAAAATAACCAGAGTAACTGCTCAGTACCTCAAAAAAAAAAAGAAAAGAAAAGATGAAAACTGTTAGATGTTATCTAAAGCAAGTTTATCAATGCAGTGTATGTTCTGAATATAACTACAAGTGCCTTCATCCTCATGCTCTGCCTGTCATACAATCACAGTGATTACTTTCCCAAAAAATGTCTGTGTCCACGTCTCTTACCCTGGGAAGGCTGAGGCTACGATGAAAGTGACAATGTGTGACTCCCAATTAGATGACTAAGACAATGCAGTATCTATCTGTTGTTTCTTGGATACTCAGCCACCATACCATAAAGAAGATAAACTGAGGCTTCCAGACCCCAGCACCAACTGAGCCCTAGCTGACAGCCAGGCCTGTGAGGTGCATCCTGGACCTCCAGCTCTTGCTAAGTAAAATAGAGCAGAGGCCTTCATGCCAGCCTCTACTCAAATGACAATTTTTCCTAAGTCAAATCGATGATTGCTGTTGTTTATTTTAAAAATTACTGGATTTGGAAATAGACTTTAGTGCAATCGATGACTGATTCACTTATTGTTACATGCACCTCGAAAAAGTGGTATGACTTCACAACCTTCTCCCAGAATGAGTGCAAGTAGGAGATGTCTCAGGCTTTGATATTGGGTAGAAGGAGGCATGAGACTATGGCTTGTTTGTCACCAGAGGAATTTGGGACATCTATTTCCTATGTCTCTTAATGACTTATTTGTTGAACACACGCCTGTGGCTCAAACTATAACGGATGGAATGAAATCTCTACATATCAATGAGGAAACAGAGAACCTGTCCCCTCCCTCCATCGTGATGAATAAGAGATGGAGCTCAGGACATCTGTTGACCATTCACTTACTATTCTGAAAGGCTACTAGAGACTCACAAGATCATTTGTCAGAGATAGTCTCATCTCTTTCTCAGTCTTAATTATTGAGTGGGATTTCTCCAGAGACAGGAAAGCTTGATTCCAATTTTTAAATCTACAATGATCTCTGTCCAGATAGACAACTTGAAAAGGGCAAGAAGAAAATAAGAAGTCAGTGGACTTGAAAGTCAAGAGACAAAGCTGGTTATGAGTATAAACAACTATGAAATGTTTATGGATGCCTTGCAGTAGGACTACAAAGGACTTACGATTTAACAAAGCAGTTTAGAACACAGTATTATAACTATTATTCCAGACTTGCCTGACTGATTTCCAACCTGAAATGTCTCCTGAAGAAACTTTTTGAAGACACCATGATTAGACATCTCCTTCTCCCCCATCACACTGACCCCAGTGATTTTTTAAAGATGAGATATGTAAGATCGATTAGATGTCTGTTTGCTGAGACCTGAAGATTTGTAATGCCTTGTGTTATACAATTGAAGAAAATTTAATGAGGTACAGGCTAAATTGCCTTCCTTTTTATGTCACGATATTTGATTTTATTTACCTCTTCTACCCATTCATTTCTGTCAATAGGAATACGTGAAAATACCAGATTTTCTAAAAAAGTTCCTTTGCCAGTCATAAAGGAAAGTGAATGGATCTAATGGGTCTCATTTATGATATATTTTAACTAAAAAGACTGCCTGAGAAGACAGAAAACAAGTAGGTAATCTAGTGGAAAAAACACTGACTTCATCAGCCCGGAAGTGCTCAAAATCATGTCATTCCTACAATGAATCGGACAATTATGAATGGAAACATGGATCTTAAAGATGATTGGCTTTTTCCAGTGTCAGAATTGCCACCATGGTGTCTGAAGCTATTAGCAGCTCTCACGTGGCTAACCACAGCACTGGCACATTGTAGTATCCCTACCTCCATTACTCTGCTTTAATTCCTTATCTGTCAAATGAGTTTTATTAACTAGCAGCACTGAAGGAAAAAAGAAAATAGGATTAAGATAATAGGAAACGCTTGTGTGTTAAATATGTGTCATTTGCTGTAACAGAATGCCTGGTGCTATATAACATATAAGTTAAAGCACTTTATGTAGCTAACAGTTTAGGAGGCTCCAAAGCACACTCTGGCCTCTAGTCCACTCTGGCAAGAGCCTTTAGGCTACATCACACACAGGGTGGGAGAATGTGTAACAGGAAGAAATCATAAGGCAAGAAAGGGAGAATGAAAGATTCAGGGGATAAAAGGCTGGTGTATTAACCATCCTCTCTGGCAGGACCTCACTCCTTCAAGAAATGCATTAAATCATTTTTCCAAAACAAAGTCTCTCCCCTTAGATGCTCTACCTCAAAGGCTCAACCACTTCAACAGCACCACACTGGAGACCAAACTTCTAGCACATGAACTTTTGGAGATACACTCAAGGCATATAAAATTATAGCTATTGGATGTTTACCTTTGTCCTCATAAAGACAAAATTCTGCTGAGTACCAGTGGATTACACCCCTGTAATCCAACTTGGAAGGCTTAAAAGCAGGAAGATTACTGAAGGCCAGCCAAGTCAGAAAAGTTGGCATGACCCCTTCTAACCTGTAGCTGAACACAGTGGCATTGCCTGTCATACTGAAGGGGGGGCCAAGATCACAAGGATCAGGGCTCCCTAACAGTCCAGGCAGAAAAGCTTACCAGTCTCTGTCTCCATGGAGAAAAAAGCGAGGTGTGATGGCAGTTATCCTGGCAATGGTGAGAAGAAGCCTAAGAAGCCTATGAATCATAACTGAGGCCCAAAGCCCTGATGGAAGTGGTGGGGTTTGGTGTTAGAGAATTGGTCCAGCAAGCTTCAGCTCTGAGTGTAGACCCTAGGACTACCAAGAACAAATAGAATTTTTTCCTTTAAGACTAATTCAACCACTTAATGATTTGACTTGATGACATCACTAAAAAATGTGTGTTTCACCCAGCTCACACTGTGTAATAACTACTGAGTATAAATATTCTTTCCATGTTCTGTGATGTATACTTTTGATGGATTTTTTTTGTAATTTGTTAACAAATTACAAATCTGGTTTCAGGAGGTATTTAAGTGGACAATTATGTTGAAAGAAAAATAATTCTACTAAATTATATGGCCATTGCTTGTGGGATCCTGCTGTACAAGCTCTAAGAAATATCATGGTTCTTTTGTTTCCTTCCTCTGGCCGGATGGGTAACTTGGCTTTGATTTGCCCTCAACCATGTCATAGGTTATAGTAACAACAATGCTTCTGCAAAAAAATGAACAAAAGATTTTGTTCCCAGGAAGCACCATGTATCTTATAATTCAGACAATTTCAAATCAAAGGAATTATAGAAAACTCTGGAGGAAAAGAACACTCAGCATACTTAAACTATACCAAATACGAGTGCTTCTTCTCAAGAATATTTTGTGAAACTACTCTCAGTGCCATTTGTGTATTTTTTGTAGCCGTCACAAAATGTTAATCCTTCCTGACAAAATAGCTTGTCATTTACAAACTTGGGATTTATTTAAGTTGACAAAGCATAAAATATTCTTGCCCATCACTGTCATGAAATCACTTAACTCTCAAAGAGTTTACTGGAGGGAAAGCAATAATGATGTAGACAGGAAGATTACAAGTGTAATGATGTATAACCTATATTTTCAGTTTTTTATCAATAATGATGCAATGAAATGGATTTAAAAGAAAATGACTTTCACTAATGTGTAAATAATGTGGTGAACACATCCTAACATGAAGACTTTCACTTTCCAAGTTAAGTAAAAGAAATGCTTTTACTTCTTTAGTTTGTTTTTGAAAAGAGTTCTGCTTAACATTGTCCTGGTCTTCCTATTGGCAATTTGTATCCATCCTTCATAGTAGCTTGGTCTACAGTTATATGCCACCATGCTTGGAAATGCAAGTGTATTCTAGGAAATGCATTTTGTTTTGCCAGTCCTGGGATTGAGCTCACAGCCTGAACACTGTCCTTGGACTTTCTCAAGGCTAGAGCTCTACCTGACCCTCAGCACCATGTCCAGCTTTTTTCCATGTATGTGGTACAGGGGAGCAGTGGCTCAAAGTGGTACAGTGCTAGCCTTGAGCAAAAATGCTCAGGTCAGTTCCCAGACTGACTTCAAGCCCCATGACTGATGAAAAAAAAATTTAAAGCTCTGAAGGAAGAGTGAAAACTGAGATTGTTCTAAGAGTGACAAGTTAAGGTGATGTCAGGAGATGAGTTTAATCAAGATACATTGTAAGTAGGCATGGCAGTATCACAATAAAATCCTCTGTGGAATAGAGGTGAATAAAATGTTTCTTTTGAAAAATGAATACATGGCAATGAAAATTAAATGGGTATCCAGACTGTAAGACTATATAAAAAGAATATAGGAAAAATGTCTTAAAAAGAGAAAAATCAGTTATCTTAACAAAGACAACTGAAACAAAATGAAAAATAATATGGCACAGAGGAGATAGTCTTGTCATATTTAAATAAACCCATACAAGAAAAAAGTAATCTGACACTAATATGTTTTTGCCCACCTCAAATTGTGAATACTGTCTCCCCTTAGTCAAAGCCTAGTCACTATGTCTTGTTCTTATCCTAATTTTACATGTCACTTCTACCTGTGTATCAAAGGAAGTTCCAACTCACCATTGTTCTTTAGTTAAGGATTTGGGGTCTAATCATTCGCATTTCCAAAATATATTTAATGACTGCGATTGGATAACAGCCTCATAACTTTCTTTTCTAGACATGAGCATGTTGTAAGCAATGTCTGGCCTTGCTAACACAGACCTGTCCTTTCAGTGTTCTGTCTCCGTATCAAATTAAGTACTTTGAAGATGTAAGGAGTTCAAAAGATGTTGAATTTATGTAATTAAAGTTATAAATCAGATTGTGGCGTGTTTAGTTCATAGATGCAGTTTGAATTTGAGTTTAGAAATTAATGAGAATTTAAGCCAATGTTATGGAAAACATTACAGCAGCTCTGCAAAAAAAAAAATCAAAACAAGTCTAACATATGATTCAGCACTCCACCACTGTAATTCAAAGGAAATGGATACTATATCAAAGAGATAGTGGTAGGGTCCCCATTTATCCATGCACAACTTTTAGTAACTAGAGTATGGACTCAAGTAAAGTAACAATGGATGGATGAATAGCCAAAAAACAGTGGTGTGTATATCTAATGGAATACTATACAGCAATAAGAAGGGTGATACCCCTTTCACTTGTAGAACCATGGACAGTACTGGAAATCGCATTGTTAAGTGGAATAAGCCAATCATAGAAAGACAAGGGCCTCATGACTTTAATAACATGTGGAAATATAACAGCTGAGCTCATAGACGTAGAGCAAAGATGCGTAAAGAGAGGCCAGTCTGATTAATGGAAGGATGATTAATGGATGTTATTATGAATAAGTTCTGATGCTCTGTTAAATAGGAATATTATAGTTTACAATGGTGTAGCATATAATTCAAAACAGCTATACCATTTTGTTGTTGTTCTTTGATTGACTGTTTGATTGATTGGTTTAGCAGTTCCGGTATTTGAACTCAGCTTGGTTTGCTCGTGTCTTCTGCTGGTCCTCTCACACTCAAGTTACACCTCCAGCACTAGTTTTTGTTGGCTTCTTTGGGAAAGGAAAGTACTGACTTTTCTCCTTAGGGTGGCCTCCAACCCCTACCTCAGCTTCTTGAGTAGCTAGGATTAAAAGTGTGTGTCACTGTTGTCTGGCTAAGAAGGTTTCTATGTTCTTATAACAAATAAATATTTGAGGTGATGGATAATTCATTATTTGATCAGTACATATTGTATACATGTATCAAAACACTACCCTATACTTAATTAACCTGTAAAATTATTATCTATCAGTAGATTTTAATTAAAAATATTTTTGTTTCCATACTTTTTATTACAGATTTCAGGATTGACTGAGTGAACAATTACCTGCCAGCCCAGGCATGATCACCACTTACTTCTATGAGAGAAGTGAAATGCCTATTTAAACCTCAATTAGTATGTCATTTCTGTTATTTGTTAGACAGGAAAAGAGTTCAGTTAATGAGAGTAGTGCACCTAAAGACATATTTATGGACAATGGATAATAAATTCACACTGGCATTTACATTTAAAAAAATAAATCAGGGGCCGGAGTTTGGCCTAGTGGTTAAAGTGCTTGCCTAGCATGCATGAAGACCCGGGTTCGATTCCTCGGTACCACATACATAGAAAAAAGCTGGAAGTGGTGCTGAGGCTCAAGTGGTAGAGCTCTAGCCTTGAGAAAGTCCAAGGACAGTGCTCAGGCCCTGAGCTCAAGCCCAGGACTGGCAAAAAATAAATAAATAAATAAATAAATAAATAAATAAATCAACCTACAGGTTAGAATGTAGAGACCACCAGAAGGGTCACATCAGAAAAGGTCAGATTCCATGATAGGAAATATACTTTCTTGTGATACATCTGTGAGCCCTTTTAGTTAAGAATACATAAAACCTTTATAGCAATTGTCTTTAAATCAACAACTTCATGTTACAGGAATTTTATGCTTCTAGAATCTAGTTGTATTTTTTCACTATGTAAAAGGATGGAATAGCATATTAGCTACTATTGCACATTTACTTTTTTAATTGTATTTTTATTGTTGGGGTAATGTAGAGAGGGGTTACAGTTACATTTGTCAGGTAGTGGGTACATTACTTCTTGAATATTGATACCCCTTCCCATGTTTTTCTCCCCCTTTCTCTCCCCCCACCTCTTCCCAATCATCTTGTTTTTTGCCTTCCCTTCCCTATTTCAACCAAACAAATGAACATATATATAATATACCAGGTACAGATACAGTAACAGTATGAGATAAACCATAAGGAGAAAAAGAAAACAAAATGACTTCATATAATACATTAAGAACAACAATCACAGAGATACCAAGAAGGTCTTTGGAGGGTTTTGTTTGTTTGTTTTTGTAATAGGGGAATTGAACTCAGGGCCATGCTCTTGGCAAGTGTTCTACCTCATGATCTACGTTCTCCTTATGGCAAAATTCTCCAGACCTTCAGAAAGACGCAAATGTGAAAGGACTATGTATATTTTTCTCTATATAGAACAATAAAATAAAGCGTAGGAGGATGCCAGGTTCCCTTTTATTGGTGCAATTTGTCACAAAAAAATAACTGCAGTTCCTGGTTTGATCATTTAGTTTATATCTGCATATTCCATTCAATTATTGTGGATGAGAGGGCAATCTGATTTTCAAAATGGGGCTTTTGTAGGAGATTTGTATGTATACAAATCATACGCAGTTCTCTATTCCCAAATTATTTGATGCAAACACACAGCCTGGATGAAAGCAACATCTTTATTGATACAAATCTTGGAACCAAACAGTTAGGCATATTGTCTCTTTCTCATAGAGAGTAATCCCGATTTCAATATCTTATGAGAATGTACGTAGCAACCAAAAGAGTGTTTTGCAAAGAGTCCGCTGTCTAGAAATATTTTAGAAATCTTGCAAATGGGTAGATTTATGTTTATGTTTTCCACTGGAGATTGACAGGCTGCTTTACAAACACTTAAAGTCTGCTTCAGAGTTACATATACAAATCTAACATAAACCTACCAGTGAAAGAAGCTTGAATGCAATGAACAGTTATTTATCCTCCAGTGCCACAGAATGATTAGTATTTGATTGATCCATATCAAATGGGTTGCTCTCCTTTTCAGATACAGAGATGGAGAGGGTGAAGGAGGGAATTATGCAGAGAAATCTTTGCATTTTCTTCTCACTTGCTTTTAATTACATAAATGATCAGAGTTGTTTTAATTTTCTAGTGTTGATTAACAGCTTCCCTCAGGGGGAAAAAAGAAGAAAAAACCTGTGGCTACAGATATAAAATTAAGATGATAATCTTCTCAGAGTACCTATGTGAAGAGAAATTGGTCAGAACACATTCCACTCAAGAGATTTGAAATTGTATTTCAGTGATGCTAACTGGAGAGCTTGAAACCCAGGGTTCACACCTCATTCTTTCATGGAATTCAACAAGGGACTCTACCCATGGCAGACAATTTGTATCATGTCATCATCACTTTGCATGTGTTGTTTCATCAATGGGGCATGCCCTCTTTCCATCACACCTAACAGTCTCTTAGCAAACACTAAGCAAACACTATGTCTTTTACACATAAACTAGCTAATCTTCACAGTCAGATCTAGCTAGCTAAAGCTTTCCATATTGGAAATTTTCAGTCAGTTGTTACTTTGGTTCCCTTTAGCCTTGGCAGCATGGCATGCTTGTATCTGTTGTCCTCCAGCTTGTGATGAGGCAGGCAGTGGTCTGAAGTCTCATTTTTATTCCTTTCAAACTAATGTGTTCTTTCTCATTTTTAAGATTTTTCTTTCTTTCTAGTATATTTTTAGTTTACTTAATAGTTTTAGGTCATTTTTAATGTCTTTGCTAACTTTAACAACCAAGTAATTTGTGAATTCTCCACTGTAGATTATAATTTATCTTCATTTAGGAAGAGATTTGCTACTTTATTTTCATAGTATCTTTTTGATTTTTTTCAGGGCAATATGGTTTCTGTGATCCCCGCCCCCAGCTTCAGTGATCAGTCATTTTTACTTTTCCATCAGAACTAAATCAAGAATACATAAGACTACTACCCATGTAGCACCCAGGGCAGTAAGCTACATGCTATGACCAAATCTAGGCTTCTATTTTTTTTCTTTTTTTTATTGTAATTAGTAAAAGGGTTACATGATATTTGCCAGATAGAAGGTGCATTAATTCACATACATTGATACCCTTTCACATGTCTTGGTACCCCCCCACACCCCACACCCGTCTTGGTATTCCCCCCTTCCTTATCAAATTTCAAATATCCAGATAAAAATAAATTCAATATATCAGATAACAAAGTGAGATACTATACCAACATGAGATAACCAAGGGACAGCAAAGGAGATGAGAGACAACATAGTACATTAAGGGCAACAATCATTCATTATATGGCTTTTGTTTCAATATCCTGGAGGTCCTTTCAATTAGCTTCACATTCTATGGCCTTATATATCAAGATTTTGCTCTATTGCAGATCTCTGCTAGTAGAGCCCAAGGTTTCTACTGATTATGAGGAATGAGGGAAACCATTGAGCCTAAGTTCCTTTGAGTCTGGCTTACTTCACTTAATATGATTTTTTCTAAGTCTTTCCATTTCCTAACAAATGGGGTGATGTCATTCTTTCTGACAGCAGCATAGAATTCCATTGTGTACAATTACCACAACTTGTTGATCCACTCATCAACTGAGGGACATCTAGGTTGGTTCCATATCTTTGCTATGGTGAATAGTGCTGCAATGAACATTGTTGTACTAGTGGATTTAGTATGTCCTTGTTTCTGGATGGTTGGGTAAATGCCAAGTAGTGGAATTGCTGGGTCATAGGGGAGTTCTATGTTTAGCCTTTTGAGGCACTGCCACACTGCTTTCCATAGTAGTTGAACGAGTTTGCACTCCCACCAACAGTGTAGTAGTGATCCCAGAGGAACCATTTTTATAGAGTACACATAGCCTAAAATGCATAAAACACTAAATAGCCCACTTCTAGAAAGTGTTTATATAAACCCCTGTTCAAGGAAATAATATAATGTGCTTTTTAGAAAAATATAGTCAAATAATTATATGGCTATTTTTGTCAGAAACTTCCTTATTAATATATTTTTATGATCCCTTAAAATTCTGAGATTCCTTCTAAACTTCAGTTGGAGCCTAGCTTTATAGAATCTATGATACAACTTTACTCTTACAGTAATACCATTCTATGTATTGATCAAAATGGAGAGGCCATAGTGACACAATTTCACTTATGTATTTCAAATGTGAAAAAAGAAAAAACATGAAGGAAGATCATCACCCAAGAACACCCAGGTTTGAAAGTACTGAAAGAGAGCTATGGTCTATGATGCCAATCACATCCTATTTCAGATTGGCTTTGCATTGCTTAATTTTTTTGTTTTTTGTTTTTTTGCCAGTCCTGTGGCTTGAGCTCAGGGCCTGAGCATTGTCCTTGGGCTTTCTCAAGGCTAGCACTCTACCACTTGAGCCACAGCACCACTTCTGGCTTTTTCTATGTATGTGGAGTGCTGAGGAATCGAACCCTGGTCTTCGTGCATGCTAGGCAAGCACTCTTACCACTAGGCCAAACTCCCAGCCCCGCATTGCTTAATTTTATTTGTTTTTTGTTCCTTTCACTTCTTCCCACAGCTTGCTATTGTCTGCATGGCCAAGTGCACAACCCTGGCTATTCAAGGCAAAAAGATATCACAATCAGACCATGCATTCAAAATAATTGACTTAGGAACAATGTGTGAGAATTTTCAGATGTCAAATGCAGAGATTTTGAACATAAATGAAGTGGGAAATGCTCATTAATCAAGCCCAAACTGCCTATTTCACAAAAGACATAAAATCAATATAGGTCAAATTTTCTGTTTCTCGAAGCCTATCTCACTAAGCACCTTGAGAGGGACTTTATGGGCAGTTTTCCTGTAGATTTACTGCTTGGCATGCAAGAACATAAACCTCTTTAAATGTTGGACAGAGAGAACTTTAAATTGTGAAACAGATATGCCTGATTGAAAACTAAAAACAATCAAACACCAACTCTACACTATGGAAATTCATTCCACAATAAGATTGTGGATATGGACAGGTGAACTTTAAATTTTTATGCTACAGATATTGACTTTAGTGAGAATGATTCTATAACTCTCCACTAGTATAATAAATACATCACCAAAAAGCAGTGTTCATACCAATATAAAAGATTTGTTTTAATTTTGATAAAATATTGGAAGCATACATGAGATTGTTATTTTACCAAATAACTAAGGAGATCCGAATATCAATTAGTAAAGATACATTAAGTAGCTTAATATCCAAAACATATATGTATAAGGAAATATTTAAATACTAGTGGTCATTAATAATAAAATGTTCATTCAATTACTAAAATTTATTATTAATGCATTATATTACCAAGAATAGTGTTCCAGTCTTTCTCCCTGAACATATGTTTATATGCAAATTGTCATATATCATCCTTTCAATAAGATTCAAAGTAATCACCAAAATAATAGCAATTAAATTAAGTAATGATCTTTTTTCTTTCAGAAAGTTCTCTATAGGTAAGTGAATTACTGCATTATCTGTATATCAATATTTTGTGCTTGATAAACTTACATAGAATTAGAGATATGTATACAAGATGACACTCATTGTGCAATGAAATCATGTTTTTTTCTTTTGCATGCTTTGTAATATCATTTTCCTATAATAAGCTGAAGATTATTCATATAATCATTTCAAAATAGTAACTAACAGTAACTCCTGAAATGTTCTTCACCCGTGTTTTCCCCTCTGACTCTAACTTTGTGAAAGACAAAGGATAGTGGAACACCGTGAAATTTAAGAAAAGTAGAGATATATAAGAGGAACCTACATCCACACTTCTTGATACTACCCAAGGCCTATTCTGATATCCTCTGAAGAAGATTACTTAAGTTTCCTAAGAATAAGCATGGGACAAGTAGGGATAATATCTCCATAATATAACCACAATTATTTCCACAATTATAATTTAAATGTCATATAGGTCTCATGATAGTCTGCACAAACTTTGCATTGACATAAAATAAAAACTATTATATTTTTGCTTCTGTTTTTTTTATTTCTTTTCCTATCCACCCTTTCCCAAACTATCTTTGTTATTTGATGTAAATATTTATCTATATAAAACTTACCTTACACATATTTTGTTCCTCAAAAAAACTATAACAGGCAGGGAGTTTGGCCTAGTGGTAGAGTGCTTGCCTAGCATGCGCGAAGACCTGGGTTTGATTCTTCAGTCCCACATGCATAGAGTAAAGCTGGAAGTGGTGCTGAGGCTCAAGTGGTAGAGCTCTAGCCTTGAGAAAGTCCAAGGACAGTGCTCAGGCCCTGAGCTCAAGCCCAAGACTGGCAAACAACAACAACAACAACAACAAAAACTGTAACAACATGAATCTCTATTTAATGATATGCATTTAAGAAAACATTCAGATGCAACCTAATTATACAAGTATGCCAAGTATGTGTAATTTGCTTTGAAATAAAGCAAAAATTATGTAAGTTAGTAGATTGGTATGTACATATACAACTACAATTAAAAATATTAAATATCAGTAGTGGATATATATTTGTTGCAATTTTTCACACTTAACTTTGAAGTAAGTATTCAAAACTGTTAGAGACATAGAAAATAATAAGAAATAAAGGGGTTGGAGGAATGGTTCACATGGCAGAGGACCAGCCAATGAGTGTAATGTGTCAGATAGTGAGTGTGAGTCCTACTCTCAGTTAAAAGAAAAGTGAAAGCCCTTGGTTTTCTAGAGTATAAAACAAAAATAAATTTCTAAAGATGATGTATGATGTGTTCACAGTAAACTAGGGAAGTATGAATAAGATCATAAGGGAGCAAACTAGATAGCTTACCTGAAAAGCAGTGTCTCAGGGCAAGCAGCCTGAGAAGTTAGGCAACAAAGGAAAACCAATATACTTAGAAAAGTATCTCTTTTCTCCAGTGACAAGGTTGAATATGGGTAGACCGTTCTAGAAGAGTGGAGATTCCAGATGACACAGGTCACATAGTACTCCTCTATAATAGCATTGCTACCAGCCAGACAGGACAGATTGACCAGTCATAAGTCCATGAATCTACTTGAGAGCCTTATTTTGGCTGGAGGCCAGTGGCCAAGAGCATAGCTTTTGCCAAAGGCTGAACTGGACTCTGAAGGCACTGCAGCTAATTGCCCTATTTGCATTGTACAGTCAGTTGATGACTGAATAAAAACCCAATGGTGAACTTACAAGACTGTCTCCAGGAACACTGCCTGGGATCTCTCACCAGGAATCTGAATTAAGTTGATTAGGCACTTTTGAGAGTTGTTCAGTTTGCTTGATCCTGCTGATGTTTGGTTGTAGAAATACTAGTTGTTGAAATACTGGTGAAGGTCTAATCTAGGGTCAGAAAAAAAGAGAAAACTTCCTCCTTCTGCAAACAAATGATGAGGCATTTGGCGAGGTTTCTTCCAACAGACTGCCTGATCTACCAGCATTTTATGAAAATCTCTAATAAGTTCATAGCTTAAAAGTAGTTCTTTTCTTTTGAAAATCATGTCTCATTTACACAACAGACAGAATTCTGGGGCTTCATCTCTCTACAGTTCTCTTCTCACAGTTCCATTCCCTGAGAAGGCCCACTAGTACTTGATCCTAACTTCTCATCTTTGTTTAGAAAGACAAAGAGCTTTGCAAACCTCTTTCAGTATTTTTGAGATTCCTGTGTATACAAAGCTCTAATGTACCTCTCACAGACTTCTCTTCATTTAAGAACCACAACATCCAGCTTTAAGTCCAATGCCTGGAAGCCAAGAATTCACATAGAGTCCACAATAACACATTTTTCTAGGGTGAAATTCAGAAGCAGAAGGTGGTGTGCACATATTTTAATGGAAACAACATCATAACATTGAAGAGAACAACTTCTGTTTTTTATCATGACTTCAGGATTAACAATTTTCTAATACAGTATTGTTACATAATTAGGGGACCAATCACAGAGCAGCTTTTCAAAATAGGTGTTACAGATTTCTTTATTTTTTTTTATTTTTTTCATATATTTTATTGTAATTAATAAAAGGGTTACATTATACTCACTAGATAGAAGGTACATTACTTCACAAACATTGATACCCTTTCTCATGTCATGGTCCCCATCTCCCTCCCCCTCTCCCCCGGCTCATCTTGATTTCCCCCCTTCCCTATCCTATTTCAAATAACCAATTAAGCATATATAAAATATATCAGATAACAAGATGAAATATTTTAACAATATAAGATAACCAAGGGACAGCAAAAGAGATGAGAGATAACATAGTACATTATGGGCAACAATCACTCATTATATGGCTTTTGTTTCTATATCCTGGAGGTTCTTTCATTTAGTGTCATACTATATGGCCTTATGTATCTAGATTTTGTTCTATTGTGAATCTCTGCTAGGATTTCTTATCTTTCATTGCTTCCTTGTTGATAAAGCCAAGGCTCAAATGTTTCTGGATTCCAGTAGATTCCTATCTTTTAGGAAGGATTTAAATAGAGGAACTATAAATATGCTTTTGTGGTTTTTCTGTATTGCTTTGTTTGATGCTGGGGGCTGAAACCTAGACCTCACACTTGCTAGAAAGGTACTCTACTTGAGCCATGCCTGCAGTACTTTTACATTTCCTTGGTTAGCCAACAGAGTCTCTTGTTTTTGCCCAGGGATGATCTGAACCAGGATCCTCTTATTTATGCTTGCCCAACAAATGATATGATAGGTGTAAATTCTCATGCTCAGATATTGGTTGAGCTTGGGTCTCACTAACTATTCTTTTGCCAGGTTGGCTTCCAGACCTGTTACTGCTGATCTTTGTCTCCTACATCACCTTTGTCACCTTACCACAGATGAAAAATTACTAAATCTGGTAGAGATAGGAAAGAGATAACCCAGTTCTTTTTTGGGGCCACAGACCACATTACTTACTATACAAATTTTCTTTCACTGAAAACTCAAAGTACTCAGGGATAATACCTGTAAATAGCATATCCATTCTATGATAGTTGTGGAAGTCAGAAATCTGAGATGAACTTCACAGTTATGTTAGCAGGGGAAAATATTTAGGGATGCTCTAAAAATTCTCTTTCTTGCCTTCATTGCTTACACAGACCAGCATTCTGTAGCTTACAGATGCTCTACTCCAATCTATTTTAGCAATTTCACATTATCCCTTCACACAATCGGGATGATCTTTCTACTACAGTTAATCTTGATTGTCAACTTGGAAAAACTGAGAGATGCCATGGGAATTAATAAGTACATATTTAGATATGTCTGTGAGGGTGACAGGAGGAGGAAGAGGAGAAGGAGGAGGAGGAGGAGGAGGAGGAAAAGCAATTTTACTAAATGTGGAGAACACAGACTGATAGAATGTGGGCCCAAATGGAATGGAATGGGTAGGAAGATGTGGGGAGCCGGATGGCACCTGTTTCCTGCCTCGCTCCTTGTAACTTATTTGGTATGTGAGTGCGAGGCCTTTACTCGTTACTAAGTATCAAGTTGCTCTTCAGTCTGCGCATGACAAAAAAGGGCGTGACCAATCCCGAGTCTCAAAACGGCCTTAGCAACAGAGCAGCCAATGGTAGAGAGCCCCTTGTTCCTTGGGCTTATATAAGCAGTTGCATTTCCCGGCCCAGGGCCCCTCTGCTTCAGCTCTCCCTTCA
Organism: Megascapheus bottae; assembly: GCF_031878675.1. NCBI lineage: Eukaryota > Metazoa > Chordata > Mammalia > Rodentia > Geomyidae > Megascapheus > Megascapheus bottae. The sequence goes on along the minus strand of NW_028327837.1, from coordinate 402,566 downwards.
ATCAAGTGGCTCTTCAATAAAGCGTGATACAAGAAGGATCCTCGGGTGGTGTCCGTTCTTCCCTGCTGGTCAGGGGTGTCGGGCACCGCAGGAAGAAGGAAAGAGTACACAAATGAAGGAATTCTTGCTCTCTGTATGCCCTGAATTCAATAGCATGACCTTTCCTGCCCTTTTGTGACCACAAATGTCGATGGCCTAAAACCTCTGAAGATATGGGAAGGAAACACACACACACACACACACACACACACACACACACACACACACACACTGCTTTACTTCAAACTGTTTCCCTCAGATGTTTGTACGAGCCTTGGGGGAAAAATGTAGCAAGCCTTACCTGTATGAAGACTTTTTCCCTTGTATGATAACATGCAAACAGGTTCCAAATATCAGGGCAAAGACATTCATGAAGGATGTAGTCATCTTACAAATCACCTGAAGAGTTTAGTTATTCCCTTAAACAGCAAATTCAACAATAGATACCTTTTCAAATATACTTGACTTCTAGCTTTTACATGGCTCAAGAAGCCAACAGATGCAACTAATTGGAGTGGCATTAATTGAACAAATTCATGTTATAATCCATTGGCCAATTACCTATAAATCTCTCAGGGAAATGAAGGACCAGATCCTAGGTGATTGGTGAATGATTAGAAAATTATTTTGAGGTCTTCCTGCAAAGCATTCTTACAATCCCGCTTTGATTCAAATATGACTGTGAGATAGCTGCTAAAGGAAATCACAGACCCTGGGGGTCTGGGCAGGCACTTGGAATTTCTTTTCTTGGAGCTCATGGTTTAAATTCTCTTCTCTATGTATGCATTGTGCAGGGATTTCTGAAAATTCTATGTGGATTCCACTGCCTTTAATAGGAATGGCCTTCCCTGACAGATTGTCATTATGTAAAATTCTTCACAATATTTCTCCAGGGGTTTTCCTCTCCCTTCTCTATAACATCTGAAACAGATGTACAGAAGTTCATTAAAAAACAAAAAAAAACAACAATTCAGAGCACTTTAATTGATTAAATGTCACTTTTTGGAAAGTTATAACTAAGAGTGAAAGCATCCAAATTAGTTCTATACATCTTATCATATGCTTCTAATTTTTTCTAAACTATTAAGGAATAATGTCAATAATATGGTTCTTCCACACTAGCTAGGGGTTATTTTGTGTTTTTGTTATTTGTTTGCTTTTATGTGGAAAGCTTTTCTCTGGGGCTGAAATAGTATTTAAAACAGAAAAACAATCCATTGTATTAGATCTAAGGAATGACACAAAAAGTCTTCCTCAAGGAAATTAAAGCTGAGGAAGGAAAAAATTCAGTTATACAAATTAATCCAGCTTTTCCATAGAAAGCTTGAATTCTAAGAACTGTCAAAGCTCTTTCTTTCATCTGTTTGCTATAATATAGGCTAAATTATTTGGCTTCATGTTTCTTCTTGAGAATATTCTGCTTAATCTCAACACTGAATAAAGAAGGAACCTTCTTTTTTTTTCAGTGTGACAAAGGGTTTTTATTTGTTATTAAATACTGTGTCCCAGTTAAGCAAAGTATATGAAGTGAGTACTAAATAAATATCTGTTGGATAAAGGAAAATGATTTTTTTATCATAAATCAAGGCGTGTAATTTGTTTTGCTTATCTCACTTTAAAAAATTAAAAATTGGTTACAACTACACTCTCTGATACAGTTTGAAGGTGTGTTTCTCCTAAAATTCATGTTGATGCTTAGGTACCATTATGACAATATTAAGAGGCTTTCATTACTTATTTACTATTTTTTAAGGTACTAGAGTTTGAACATAGAATCTTAGTTGAAACACACTCAGCACAAAGCTGAGTTATTAAAAGCTGGTGGTACAGCCTACCACAGCAACACTAAGGCGACTAAGGCAGCAGAAATTCAAGGACTGTCTCCTACCACAGGGAACTCCTGACTCAAATCCAAGAGAAGCCGGAGTCCTAGGTACTCAGGAGGCAGAGATAGGAAAGATTTCAATTACAGGCCAGCAAAGGCAGCAGATTAGCAAAATCCCATCTTAACCAATAGCTGGGCATGGTGATACGCTACAAAAGCATAAGTAAAAGGAGCCTGGAACTTAATACCAAAAAAGGACTGAGGCATGGCTCAAGTGGTATAACACCTTCCTAATAAGCTCAAAGCTTGAGTTCAACCCTCAACACAAACAAACCAACAATCACAATAAAAAGCCAAAAGGGAAAGGGGGTTGGGGAGGAAGGTGGGTCACAAGGATCTTGCCTTTATGAATACATTAATGCATCAAAGAAGTAGAGTCTCTCCCTCTTGCTCTTTTATCATGTGATGTCTTCCATCATGACAGTTACTTCTCAAAGTCAAGCCTTCTTGAACTAAGGTAACAGGTTTAGTTGCAAACAGTTTAATACTATATTCAAGAGTCTGTATCTCACTTTTTCTTTTCAAATAATCAGTAGGACTCCTCTAAAACACTCATTTTGGTGTATCCAGTTGATCAAACCGAAACAGCTCTGTATGTCTTTCCATGATCATTACTGCTGTATTAGTGAAGTAATCCCTCTCCTGGACTCGGGGCATCCTTAATCCACAATAATTCCACTTTTGCCTTCTTATGTTATCCACAAAGCAAGAAGCCAGAGTGACCTCTGGCTCACGTGGTAGTTTTCCAGCTGTGACTGGGGCTGCACTGTGCTCCATACAGAAAACATGTCTTCTGGAGACTCAGCAACCTGGCCCGCCTCGCCCTCCGGCTTTATCCTTCTCTCCTTCCCTCCCGTTTCCCCCCCCTCACTCCTCCCAGAAATGGAAGAGGAACCTTCTTTTATACTCAAATTTACACATAACTCCCATTACAGAATTCAATAAACTGATAGTAACTAACACAGAATAAATGAATAGCTTTTCAGCAATAATCTGTCATCAAAGATATCATTCAGAGAATGAAGAGTGAGCAGAGAGGGAGAGAGAAAGAGTGAAAAATAAAGAGAAAGAGAGAGAAACAGATGGGGGAAAGAGTAAAAATTAATTATTGAAATAATTGTAAATTTAAATGTATACAAGAACTTCTATTCAGTGCCAAAAAAATCCCTATGAATGAAAAAAGGCACATAATGAGAAACAATCCCTTCCCACCCCCTGAAATGAACAACAAAACAAAACTACGGTTCATGGGGATTCCATTAAAAAAATCTATATTTGTTTTATCTGCGGCAAGCAGACAATTGGACATAACATTACAATGTACAATATTTCCATATGGCTAAGGAAAGAAAGAGGAGCAGGAAGATGAATCCAGATGAATTTTTCTGTGCAGAGAATCAATCTTTGGGCCTCAAGAACACTAGCTCGTGTACTCTTCCACTGAGCTACAGCCCCTGCCCCAGAAAAGCCATTTGAATGGAAAGGAAATAACCTTTGGCAAGAACGTGGAGTCACTGTAACTCCTAGACAATACTTAAAGCAGTGTAAGTTGATTTGCCTAGTTTGGAAAATCACAGTAGATCAATAGCATCAATGGCCTTGTCTTTATTCTGCCTGTGCTAATCTCTTTTGCAAGAAGTACAGTATGGACTTTTTGCCCTTCAGCTCTTGATCTGCTTGATTTATTTTTTGGTAATGCATTCAAATGTTATACAAGCAGACTCATCCAAAGGGCACTTGTGCCCTAGAGTCTCTTTCGGTGTAGACTATGCTTGGAATAGCTTGTTGCAGAATGGGTAGGATAGAGATCTGGGTTATTTGTGTGCCTGCCAAGCCCAGCTTAGGCTTTCTTCTAGAACTTTCCCTCTACCATGGTATGCTTTCCCACTACAGGGTTTAAAGTAGTGGGGACAGACAATCATGTATTTGTGTCTCTCAAACCTTTTTTAAGTTGTTCATCTAAACTATTTGTGATTGAAAGCTTTCTAACCCTATTATATTCCTGATATAAAATGAACCCCTTATCATCTACAAATTTATTCTTGGTTGTTTTCATATGAATCAAATGTTCTGCAAATACAGAGAGAGTAGAATGATTAACATAAAATAAAAACAAAAATAAACATGAAATTTCTCAAATATCTGTCAGAGGTGTATGATATCCTGCTTGGATATCATTCAATAGTAAGAATGAATTTTTTAAGTTTAATTTTGTGGTCAAGGGGATGTATAGAAGAGTTACAGTTACATGCATAAGACAATGAGCATATTTCTTTTTGAACATTGTTACCCACTTCCACATTCTCTTCTCCCACTGCTCCCCAAGTTGTAAAGTTCATTTCTAGCATATTGTCTTATGAGTATCACTGTTACATTGGCTTGTCCTTTGTCCTTTGTCTCACCATTTTCTTGTCCCCCTTTCCTTTCCCAATTCAAATAAACGTATACAAAAGACACAGGGTACCAAAATCAAATGCAGTGACAAAAGAGGATAAAGTAAAGGAGAAAAAAAGAAAAAAGAAATAACATCACACACTACATTAAAAACAGTCACAACTAAATAATGCCTCTTATTTCCACATCCTGGAGTTCATCATCTTATTTGGTCATATGTGCATAACTATTGAGCTATGATGATCTTCTAGGACTATCCTAAACATTTACTAGGGAAACCATGGAAGAATCAAATTTTTGCAGCTACATATTATTGAGCATATAAAACTAGACACAAATCATCAATGCCATCATCAGATGATAGGTAGCAGATTGACTGTAGAGAAATGTGGTTTGGATGAGTAACGGGGAAATGAAAATGGTGTCTGTCCAATGATAATACTCTATTTTTTGTGGGTGTGGTTTGCATAAACATTTTTAATGCCTGAAAACTCCATGTTTGATTAAACTTCTAATTCACAAAATACATTTTTTCAACTATCAGCAGAGCAAATCAGACTTTTCCATATATTTTTTATTGTAATTAATAGAAGGGTTACATTATATTCGCCAGATAGAAGGTGCATTAACTCACATACATTGATACCCTTTCTCATGTCTTGGTCCCCATTTCCCTCCCCCTCCATCCCAAGTGTTTGAGACCAGGTACATACACTACATCCTTAGAAACCTTCCTTTCAGATACTTAAGCCCTAAGAATTGTGACAAGAGTCATGTGCTCCTTTCTGAGAAAGATCAACTAAAAACAAGCCCAGAGGAATCACATTCTTCATATTCCCTGTAGAAAACCAAACAATTCCCAAATTCTCTTTTGGTCTGAATAGTTTATGAAGTTATGTAGTAAATGCTTTATGTGATTTGAAGATGTAGAAAAGCCTCTAAAGGCAGAAACTTTTAATTTATGAAAACCTTGACACAAGGATTGAAAATAGGGGAGGGCATGAGGCCAGGATCCAGACTCCTTTCTTCTAAACTCTGCATGCAAAAGACCATCAACTACTGGTTTGTGGTTTTTCCCATACTACCTGCTTCATCTCCATTCAAAGGAAAGTACATGAATAAAAATAAATACTTAACCTACAGCTTAAACATTAACAACATCCTTGAGAAATAAAGGCATAAAAGGCACCAAATTTGAAAGCTATTAAAAACAAGAAGATTCCAAGACACTATATCCTAATATGGGGATGTTTTAAATCTCAGGCACATTTGGGAATTAATGAAAATAATTCTCGCCTTGTCCTATAAAAAGTGGTTGTAGAAGTTATTTTTAATTTTAAGACAGTTCTATACACACACACACACACACACACACACACACACGTATCAATGTGGATAATGTAACTGAAACCTGGGGCAGGGAGAAAATATTAAAGAACCCAATAAGTTGATTGTTGCTAGTTAATGCTCTTGTGAAACTTTGTAATAGAATTTGTTGAATTAATACATGATGTTTATCTCACTGTTTAATACACACTCTCCCTGATCCATTCCTTGCCTTGTTGTCATAAAATTTCTCTGAATACTTGACTAGAGTTTTAGCTTTTCAAAGGTAAGAACTGTATCACAACGCTTTGATTTTTTTTAATGGTCTCTAGAAGGGACGTTGGCAAAAACTAGGAGAAACTCAATATAATTTATTAAATAATATATACATGAATAAAGAGATGAGCGGTTGAATCGAAGTATACAATTTTATCTATAAGGTTAAGTTTTAGATTGCATTGTGACACATTTCAGATTCACATGGAAAATGAACACAAAGCTAACTTACACATTCATTTATAACCTCCAACCTTCTCTCCATCATCTCATTTGCCATGCTAAACATCTTGGCAATAAGAACTCCTAATCTTTCTGATTATCTTTACATGTTTGGAGGTATAACCTTGTTTCAGAACTTCCTGTAGCCCTTTGACACTGTAATCTCCTGTAACTTGCTATTTCCCTTCATAAATATATCTGAGAAATATATTCATAATGTCAGACTAATTAATTGAATATATACTTATGTTAATATTCTAATTAATTAGAAACAGACTTGTGTTAATATATCAATTAATTAGAAATGCATTCATGTTAATACATCAATTATTTTTCCCTGCTTCACGGTATTATTTCACTGTTTGCAGCCATGATATATTTGTTTATTCTCAACTTCATGGAAAGAAGAGTTGTCCCAGTGTGTCCCTGTCACCCTCAGTGCTGCTGTTGCCTTCCTACCCAGGACTCTGCCTGTGTAAACAAAACTGTGGGATTTTTCTGTGTCTTAGGATGCCTGCATCTTCAACTCCAGTACAGCCCACTGGCTAACTCTCCAAAGTGGCTTGCCACTTTTGTGTATCCTTAGAAGTGTCAAACGTCACTGTCTGCTTGTCGGGAAACTGACTAGTTCAAGCCGTCACCCCGGTATGGAGTCTGTCCAAGTCTGTGAGAAACTGATGTCCAGGCAAGGGCAGAGTTTGATGTCTTCTGTGATCCTAACCACTCCTCCCAGTCCGATTCACGCCTTTGCTTGTTCTGACCCCAGAGTATCTCAGTACCTTCCAGACGTCTCTGTCTGCGTACACGACAGCCTGCTCAACCCAAATTGAAATCTGGTTTTCAAAACAAAGAAATGGCTTCTTTTACCTGAGTGAATTCTGTGCTGACCGTGTTTAGATCTGGGTCACCTGATCCAAGTCTCCCTGGGAAGCTGACAGCTGTGGTGTTGTGTCACTATATGCCTCAGGAGAACAGTGCTCCAGGACAGCAGTGTCACAGGCAGAGGAGCTTAAGTCTTGAGAATTACAGTTTCCAAGTGATTGTTTATGTTCAGTTAATTAAATCCTGTAAGGATTCAGAATAGTTGATTAACCAACAGCATAGTGGCCTTACTTCAAAGGAAGCTGTCTTCAAAGTGATTATTTAAATAAGGATGTGACAAATGAGAAAGAGCCCAGACCACTACAACCATATCTCTGCTAATGGTTACTTTTCTGTGTAGATTTGCTTGGAAATTGAGAATTGCTTAAAGTAAGATGGTGATATATTATAGGGTTCTTGTTTTATAATGATTTATGATGTTCTTGTTTTAATCCTAACTTGCCCAACAAACTAAGCACAAAAATTAAGGTTGTGTTAAGGACTTTCAGGCTACATCCAGGTACCACTCTGTCATCTCATACTACAACTTATTTGCTAATGTTAATCAAGAAGCTCATGTTTGTTGAATGGTGCATCTCTTTATTTTTCCCTTTTCCCACAATACTTCTCCAAAGACACACCTTGATAAGAGAAGAAGATAAGTACTGAAGAAGAATTGATATGGCAGACAGACAGGCAGACATCTGGGAAGTTTTTCTGTATTCTGTGTCCTCCAGACCCAACATCTGATATTCCTAATAATTACTGTATCAAATCAAAAATAATAGAAAACCAAGGTCTTATCTTTGGATCTAAGCATTATCAGATCTAAGCCTTCCATGGGAACACAGAGAGCTCCTTTCTTTGCATGAGACAACAAAAATGATCAAAAAGAAGCATCATTTAAAGTCGTAGCTTATTATAAATAATGCCAAACTGAGTTGGGAGAGGCTCTTCCTTATTCCTGAATTCTTCAGTCTTCCCAGATAGGTTAGTTCTCTGGTTTAGTGACATAATGGCATATTCAGATATGCAAAGGACTTCAAAACTTTAGGGATGGTTACTAGTAGAAAAATGTAGTCAAATAAAATGCAAAACACAAGAGTCTCAAAGATAAGACAACTTCTCTACCTGGATATTGATATTGAATGTTTGTTAAAGAGTTCGGCATGACCAGCAGTCCTTCAGCCATTTAGCTATGGCCTTGGAAAGGGTTGTAAAACCCCAGCTCCATACTTCTTCTTTTGCTCTGCCATTTGCTCCTACCATGATACGCAACTTCCCCACTGCCCCAGAGGCATGAGATCAATGAACCATGAACTGGAACCTCCCAAACTGACTTGAATTAAACCTTTATGATTTTAAAATGTTCAGCTCAGATATTTTATAGTAATAGTAGACTAACATATTATCTTTTGAAAATAATCATTAGTTGAATTTTTGTTTACTCTCCACATACCCATACCATACAAATGTGGAAAATGGTCAGAACTTGCCTCCTAACCTCAATTCCTGTCTCTTCCAACCTTGTGGATGAGCCTCGGCCAAAAGCAGAGCTTTTGAAATCAGGATGGGTTTGAACATTGTGCCTTGCACTTATCCTCTTCGGAGTTCCTTAGCTGTAAGACAGAGATAATATTCAAAGTTAATATATGTGGAGATTATACAAAGATACACATTTATGGGAGCTGTTACTAATAGTCTATTACCTCTCTGTCTTCACTCAAGGACCATTAACATTTAGAGGGCAAGGACTGGGCATGATTCACTTTTGCACCTCTAATGTCACCACCTAGTCCAGTTCAATGCTTCATGAACACAGATTCCCTTTTATGAATTTTGGATAAATGAAGACCCAACTGTAGCCGACAGAAGAAGAATACATAACCACAGAGGAAAAGGTTGACAGAAATGAGTTTTCCTGGCTCTGTGAAAGTTATTTTCTCAGTTGGCTTCCACATCAGTGGCTGGAAGGAATATTTTGCCAACCAGCTGAGCTCTGACTAACATAAAAAGCCTGTAATCCAGGCATCCCACCAGCTTCCTGGATGTAAACAACTAAAATCCAGCCAAGCCTTGGCATACACCAAAAATAGCTGATGTTGATTCCAGCTTCTTCGTGTATTTGCAAACTCGTTCTCCCTCAAAGAATTCTACATGGAACTTTGCTTCATAAGTGCTAACTGATCATTTGTTATGAAAACAAAAGTATTGCCACTGAGGATCCAGCATTTTTGATAAACATCTTGCTTTGCTGTCATCAAAATCACAACGGAAAAGTAAAGGCCTTACCGTGATGAATTTGGCAAATCTTTCACCATTCCAAGAGCCACAAATGTGAACATAGAATATGTGATGCTTTGCAAATTTGGACTTTCCAAATATCTCATCATTCTAATTTGCCTTCTTTTCATCTCAAGAGAGATTATTGCCACCATAATTAAAATAATGACATTGAACCCTGAGTGGATTTATTCCTTTTAACCCAAATTCCCAGTATAAGAGAGATTTGGTCCCTCTGAGATTTTTTTCCTCAAAATACTCTGAAATTATTAATCACATATAAAATATACATGAGAGGTTTAAGTCACCCTCACCTACAAATACACATAGTAATATTTTTTTTCTCAGTTACTAAGCAAAGGCTTAACTACATGAACACATAGGATGTAAAAAGGCATTCTTCTTTGGACTGTTCAGGATTGCTTGGCAATTACTAGTGTGATTTTTGTGGACACAGACCTTCTATAAAGCTTAAATTTTAGTTGAAGCTTTGCAAATTGACCTTCCCATCTCAATAATTCCTCTGTCTTTTCTTTAGATGTGAGCTGATTTAAACCACTTTTATGATAGTCCCTTATCCCAAATCTCTATTTCAAAGGTATATTTTGATGATCCTACAATAATGCAATCAAATACTCAATAAATACAAGTCCAATTTATTCCACTCATTAATTCATGGATAAACTGGATGGCCTATTTAGATTCTAAACATCATCTTAGTATGTGATAAAAACATGTACAAAGAAATTCAATAATAAAAAATAATATATAAAGTCCCAGAAACTTGCCTTTCTATAATGTATCTTTGTTTTATGATGTATCGTAGTGAGGTTTTTAGTACTGGCACAGTGTCTCATTCTAACCAGACATTTTAGGACATAAATTTTTCATTATAAAACATTAAAAATAGTATGTAATAAAATACATAGCATTTATTCATCATTAATTATTGCTGAATTAGAGATCATTAAAACATGAAACAGTAATAATTGCTTTAAGTCAGCTAATAAGTGTAACACGTATAAAGTATTGAGGGATATTTCCTTGTGTTCAACTTCAATGGAAATGCCCAAGCAAATTGTATTTTACCTTCAGAAAACAAAACAAAACAAAACAAGAAAAACCTTTCAAGGGGGAACTCTTATCATCAACACCCTTGACTATACTTCTTTGCAGCCAACACTCTGCAAAAGTCCTTGAAATTGTGATTATAGCCTGTGACACACATGGCATAGTGAACAACATTTAAAACCAATCGCAATGCGGTCTTACAAGTGCACAAAAGTTCCAAATAAGAATGTGAACTTACACCTTTATCTCACCTTTTTTCCCTTGATAATTACCCCATGAGCTTTCAATTAACTAGATATACAGGAGAAAAGTGCATCCTGTTGTGAAACAAGATTATTGTGATACAATACAATGTACAATGTACCATTGTATCCATTTCTACACCCAAAGAAATAAACCAGCCAAGCACTAAACTAGAGGCTAAAAGACATTTAAAAGATATGTATATCTTCTGACCTATAATTAAATCTTTCTCTTTCCTAGATTTTTTTTCTAGGTGAAATCCAAGGGCTAATTCCAGAAGGAAAAAAGAAAGATTTTCATTGAGGCCAATTGGTAACAATAACATCATTATTTCTCTCACCACCATGAAACAGACTCACCAGAAATCCAACTTCTAACAGAATTCTGAGATGGGGGCCAGGAGTTTGGCCTAGTGGTAGAGTGCTTGCCTAGCATGTATGAAGACCTGAGTTCGATTCCTCAATACTACATACACAGAAAAAGCTGGAAATGGTGCTGCGGTTCAAACGTTAGAGTTATAGACTTGAGAAAGCCCAAGGCCAGTGCTCAGGCCCTGAGTTCAAGCCCCATGACTGGCAAAAATATTCTGAAAACTGGATACCAAACAATGCTGGGAGGTAGAAATAGAAATGGGGATACCATACTTGTGACCAAAGTGTGACTATGCTTTCTGAATTCAAACACTAAAATAGTTATTTTAAATGCAAACTATTTAAAATAAAATGAATAGTAAATGTCTGGTCATCATACTTACTTGTTGCCATTTTTTAAAGTCATTAAAGTTCCGGGGTAAAGTGAGTTAAGTAATAAATAATTCAGATATTTCACCCATCTTTACATACATCTATTTTTAAATAAGTTTCTGAATCTATACAAATGGAAAATTTGAGATTTCATTTTTAAAGATGGAAACCTCAACAGTTGGGAATGATGACCTGATAGAATAATACATTTGCAATCTGCTGATAGCATTTCTCACTGTAATTTTGACACTTGACTCTGTGGTTTATATCTATAGTCATCAAGTCTGCTTTCTGTATGTTCCTTTTCCACATGGAAAGCATTTAAATTGGGAAATGACTTGTTATATGTAATACCAACTCCTGTTTACAGTGATATCTGTATTGCAGTGTATATGAGTCTCATTTCTTTGTATCAAAATGCTAAGGGGAGGCACAATTTTTTAACCTATATAGTTGTTCTTTCCATGTGGAGGTCATAATTTTGTTGTTGTATAACATTCCCCAACTTGTCAGTTCTTATCCTGTTTGCCTATTTTTAAAAAACAAAAAATTTGAAGCAGTTATAGCTGCTGAAAAAGGCATTTGATCAAAATTGAAATCACCAGTATTTCCTGATTTCTACTCCTGTGGATCCCCTATGGTCCACTTAGGGCCTTTCAATGTAAAAATCAGCTTTAACCTTTCCTTTCTTTAACTTGATGCCAAGTAAACTATGATTGGGAGCATACGGTATGTTTGGAGGATGACAGCCTGAAATCCTACCCTTAAAATGAGCTTCAAAGACATTTATTCCTTTGATGTATTTCTACTTTATAGTTATACTCTTCTAATTAAATCTCTCTGTCTGCTTTCTTTCTTCTTCTGTATATTACCTTTACTGAAATCACTCTATCTAGAGAAGTAATACATCTTACATTTTAAAGAAGACCTCAAGACATACTAAGACAAAGAAAAGAGAATATTGTACTATGTCTTAGAAATTAATTGGCTTCTTTCTTGATAATATTTCAATAATAATAATAATAATATCCAAATCAATCAGCTAAGCAGAACTGCACAACACAATGGGCAATTGTATTCTTTCCAGAAAAATCATTATCTCAAAGTTTAATAATGTTTCTTTATGTATATGTTGTATATTTAAAGTAGATTTTAGGCAACATGAATGGTGTGTTCATATATGTGTACTGAATTTCTTTTACCTAGCCACAATTCTTTAAAATGTTATGTGCATTACTATCTCAGAACAACTTTGAGTATTTCTGTTAAAAAGGTGAAAGCAACAATGATTATGCATTTGTTGATTTGATGAGGATGAATTTAGAAGAGGTAAGGCCAGCCCAGCCTTTAAAATCTGGAGACCAATTTTAATTGAGCAAAATTTAGTCTCCTTTCTATGAATAAAAAATTATTTTTATTTGCATTGTCTTACCTTGGAAGGAGACTAAAGTAAGAGATCAAGATGATTGGGAGGGACTTAGAGGGGAGGGAAAGTGGGAGAAAAGCATAGGAAGTGTTGGGAACATTCTCTCCCTCCCTGAATTCTTAGAGTAAGAAAGTGCCTGCATAGTTCCTTGCCCTAAGGGCAACATTTTGTAATTAGGTCACTAAGCAACACCTGCCTGCTTGTATTGATATGCAAACATCCTACCCCCTGACCTCCTATCCTGAGCAGTACCCCAACCCCCTCTTGCCTCTCCTGAAGAGGCATATAAACCCCTGTGTGAAAAATAAAATTCGCAGCTTGATCAGAATGCTTGTCTTGCTGCCTTTTTCACGTCTCCTGTCCCTTTCATTCCTCCCTCTAGGTTTTTGACCCTAGTTGACGTCCCACTGGACAGGACAAGGAAGCATATCAGTGTTCAAGAAGTAATGAACCCACTACCTGATCAATGTAACTGTAACCCCTCTATATATTACCCTGACAATAAAATAATTTTTTTGAAGAATAAACTAAGAAAGTGAGCAAAACTTTGCTTTGCCTTGCCGCAGCAATTAAGGATAATGAAAATAAAAAAAACACTCAGCCCCTCAAGCGCTTCCCAGCTGCCTCCTGAAATGGGTCATGTTGCTTGTATTTGTAGTATGTTGGCTTTTTTCATACTCATTTCAGAGTTCTGTATATCTCTAAGGACCACATTCATTAAACATGGGCAGGTAGCCGAAAGCAGTAATCAGATATATATTATTCTATTTAGAAAAATACTTTGTGCTGTTATTGACTTATTTCTTCTGCTAGTTGCCCTACTTCATAATTTCATTTATTCATCTCCTCCTATTCCGTCTTTGAGCTCAATGGTAAAGTAGCAGGCCTCCCAGGAAAACCATTATGTAGAAACTTGTGCTTGGAGAATTCTAAAGGATACAATCACATCCAATCCCCAGATCACTTTCCTCAAGGGCCCACGAAAGGATGAAGATGAAGAGTGTGAGTGAAGAGCTTTTGAGGCAAACCTACAGACCACGATACCCTAGTGAACCCATCAATTCATGGTTACCATTTGTTAACTATTGGAAATTTTCTTTCCATTATTTATAAAGCATTAATAGGAGAGAGCATGAAATGATATAAATAGTCTGAAAGCAACCACTTCTGGAACAAAGCCTTTGTTCCTACATGCGAATGATCATTTTCACTTTTCTTTGACTGTCCTTAGTTATGAGGCTTAAGGAAATGCATCCCAAGTTCTGCTGATAGAGACATATCCTAATAAATAAATTTGCTCCATCCTACACATGTGGATTCAATACTATACATACCTAACCTGTCTTTCCATGTGATCAACTAACGTGCAAATCACTATCCATTTTATCTCAGGCTAAGTTTCATTGCTCAAGTCTTTAGAAAAGTGTTGCCAAGTATTTCTGTAACCTCTGTATAAATAATTTAAATACATTGAAATCAAACGTCTTCTTTAAAAAAAAGAAAGAAACCCTACCTGTGAAACCGGTTTGAGAAGTCATCTCTTCCTCTCAAGCAAGATTTCTCTCTTATAGCCCTCACTCAATCTAAACTAAACGTCTATGAGTCATTCAGAAAAATATACTAACCTTTTATGTGAAACTCATTTCCATATTTGAATTCACTGCTCATATCCATGTCTTCTTTCTTCTAAACTGAGAAGACTGTCTTAACTAATTGCTAATCCCCAAATTAGACCCGTCTAATTGTGTATCTTCAGATTCAGATTCATGTTTGTCTAATTCTTTCCGAGTATATTTCTGCTGCTGGACTCCAGATGATTGCAAACTTTCTAGGTTTTAACTGCTCAGCTACCCGTAGAATTTGGAATTGATCTAATCAAATCTCTTTTTAACTTGGCAAGAAAAGATTGAAAATGGCATAGAAGGGTCTGCTTGAATTTATCTCATCTGCTGAAAAAGAGCTCTATTTGTGATACAATTTTTAGCAAGGTCAAAATCATATTTCACTCATAGTGAATGGGAGGACACAGCAAGACTGTTCTAGATACACCCCAAATTATCTTTTTATTTCTCAATAATCTATACCAAAGATTAAAATTAGTAACTATGTATATTTGTTTGATTGAAAAAACAACTTTGCCTCTTAAATTTTGCCACTGAATGTTCAGATCATATCTTTTGCCCCAGCTTCAGAGAGGAGAATATAAAATAAGTGATTTAACAGAATTCCTCCAGACCAAATAAATAAATAAATAAATAAAACTACTTTAAGACTTATAGTAGCATTCAAATATGTATAATCAGAGCCAATATCAGAATGGTAGGGGAGGAGAGTATTGTGTATCACAGCAAGACATGATTTTCCCACTTTGGGAATTAAAACACAATATATACTTTGATCCTATCATTTAGCACCATATCCTGATATGACTCCTTGTTGATAATAAGGCCAATACAAAAATTGATCACAGAAACATTAAATATACTACTGGCATAATTTAATCCATGAGTCAAATTATATTATAATCCAAACTAAACTTAGGCTTTTTATAAAATATTTTCCTCTATGGGGAATAAGTTTGTTTGGTGATTAACTCATCAGCAAATTGCTTTACTGCATAGAATGAGGCATTGTGGTTGAAAGCATGCACCTACTTTAATAATTACAAATAGTTCAATATTTGAGTGGTTTCAAGAATACTATATCCTTGGATGAAATTTAGCTCAATATTTTTCAGTCTCTCTTGGATTCATGCCTTGGAAATAACTGTAAACACCACATGAAATGTGAAGCTGCCCCTTACATTGCCTCCTAGTTTATCTCCTCAGTAAGTCAGAAAACCTTTGGAAAATTAATAATCACCCACATTTGCACCAGCTTCGTAAACCTGTTGTCCTACCCTGCTTCCTTAAACCAGGCTCATCCAGTAACACATTTGTACCTCTGAACCTTGCATATGAATCTCTCATGCTAAGTAAGACAGCTCACATTTTTTTTGGCCTCTAAGGTTAAAGAAATAAAACCAATTTCCTAAATACTCTGTTGAAATATGCAAAATAATAACTAGTGTATTATAAGTCCCCACCCACTCTATATACAGAAATTTTCTGACAACCATGCCAAGAAATGTTTCCTCTTTCAGTGAGTCTCACTTTGCATTTGCCCTGTTGAGGTGTCTTCATAACTATTCCTCCATTGAAGGATGCTTCAATTAAAGCATTTTTTTCTATTGAAGAATGCTTAGGCAACCTCTAAATATCCTTTATAACAATTCAAATCATTTGGAGGTAAGGAGACTGTTTTTCATGTTCATTTCTCAGAAGTGAATCCATTCCAGACATATACTTCAGATGGATATGGACCCTCAGTTCATAACCTTTTTCTAAGATGTCATTTCTTTGCCTTATAATTTCCCCCTAATTGCAATGAACTGTTTTCTTGTTAAAGGACTAGCATATGTTATCTCCAGCTGCCTGCTCAGTTACATCCCAATTAATTGGTCTCTTCATAATGAGCTTAAATTTGGGGGCAAAAATTTTAATCCTAATTCTGTTATATTTAGAGTGTGGGATAGGCTGACATTAATTCTCATTCATGGCTTATTACTTTTTACCTCAAATTAAAACCAGTAGCAAAAGCTACACTTAGGTCATTAGCTTGAAAAACAAAGCTGAACTGGGGTAAGAATAAACACAGGGTGACATTCAGTGCAGTGGACACTCTGTGTCTCTAGGAACAATCTGCACCATCAGTTATCCTTTAGTAAAGCCTGGTTCTGCTGCTCCCCCTCCCAGACTGCTGCCAAGGCAAACAAATCCTTGGCTTTCCACACACATAAGCCAAGTCCCACTCAATAAACAACAGAATAAACTCCAAGGTCCTTCTTCCAACTCACTCTTTCTTGAGGTAGCCTCCAGAATGAAAGCTAGAGCTGCATGGATATTCTTCCTGTTCGCACCTTAACCAAAACTCTTCTTTCTAGCCTGCTAGCCAGTTATCTCTCCTGTGCCTATTGTCTATATGTAATATTATATACAAATATATAAGATATATATACATAATATCAACAGTATTTATCTTCCATTCTAGTTATACAAGCATGGAGCATAGTTTGACTTTGAGTCTAACTAAGAGTTGAAATGTATGAGCCCAGACAGATGATAACATGCTATGGGATTAAAGTATATCCTAAGAAAGTCCATAAACCTTTGCTCAGAGAACCAGGCTAGCTAGTAAATCACATTTATATAGGGTTCCAGTCTACTCCAAACCCAGGGAAAATGATAAGCATGCATTCTTTGTAATAGTTACTAGTAATTCAAGTGTATATTTTTCTTAAATTTCTGTGCCTGAATTTTTGAGTTTGTGTTTTGTAACTCCAGAGTTTGTAAAATTCTAATGTGATTAGCAACTTGAGAGGAGGTAATTCCAGATACTGTGATTAAGGAAGCTATTTGACTTTGCATGTCACCTAATAGGTACCAGAATATACACTACAACCACATCTCAATCTAGCATAGATTCACCCCATACCACAAAGTCAATAGGCAATTAATAAAAATGAGTGAATGATATCTAAATAAGTAAATAAATGCCTTGTCTGCAGTATACCCTCTAACGACATACATGTGAAGCCTTAACAGCCACTTACCAAAGGCCAAGCTCTGCCCAGCTTTATCACTGGCCAGGTATCTAAGATAGAACCAAAATCATCTCTTCTAGTTTCAACAATCACTGTAGATGTTAAGTAAAACTGGACATCAATTGCCTGACTTGTCAGCCATAAATATGTTTTTCCTCTGACTTCTATGACCCTACAATAGTCTATAAAGAAAATATACACCATAGCATCTAGCATAATGAGAAGAAAATACTAGGAACAGAATAAACATTGTCTGAATGCTCTGTGGAGAAGTGCCACTTTCAAGGATATTTTCTAGCCATCAAGGTGTTAGGGAGCAAGTAGGTGGTAAGAGAAAAACTCTTGCTGATGAGATGAGAAAGAAGATAATCAATATGCAGAAAGTGACCTTGAGATTCGACCTAACTTCATTGTTAAAGATCTGGTTTCTTTTTCCTGCCTTTCTTTTTTTTGAGCCATGAGGATGATGCATTTCAGAATCAAGGTTAGCACCAAATTGCTTGTCAAAACCAAGTTGTTTCAGTGAAAGTCTCTCCCCACTTGGAGTCTATATTTATAAGAAATCAACTTGTTAACACAGATTTCTCTCAGAAGAAAAAGAACAAAGTAAAGTAAGATGTGACATTATATTTATTTGTTAATCATATTTCAGAAACATTAAATACATTTTGAGATGCTTAAGAAAGTAACTGTAATCATGTAGTCAGAAATTAAGTCTGGAAATGTCAGTCTACAGGAAAACCTTAATTGGATTTTTCCACCCTCTATATGAGTTTAACACCCAAATGAAGATGAGTTATGACCAGCTTCTAAGGAAAGTAAGCAATAATCAAGCAGTATTGTTCTACAAAGAAAAGGAGAGCAGTTAAAAGAGGATATTGCCCCTCCTAGATATCTCATACCCAGGCAGCACTCCTTATTAACAAAATTTTGCCCATACCCCTGCAAGAGACTGCATGTCAAGACAGAGGCTCATGAACATACCAAGTCATCTCTCATCCTGATTTCTCTTTCTATCTTCCCTTTCCTCAATCCATCCTGACAAATAGGTGACCTCTAGCCCCTTAAATTTCACAAGTTTTCAGTGAAAGCATGTCACCAAAAAGTCAACACTGCTGTCTAACTTAGTCTTTTCATCTGCAAGAGAGCAATCCAGGCACAATGTGAAACATAGTGCAGGTGATAGTGAAGAAGAAAGCATGGTGGAATGAAAGACTTATTCCATGGCATGATATCACACAAAGACAGCACTTCATTCGGTTTATCTTTAACCATCTTTGGGATATAGATATGAGAATTAAGTTTCGATAGAAAAATAATTAGAAAAAGAGACCCAAATATGTGTGTGTGTGTGTGTGTGTGTGTGTGTGTGTGTGTGTGTGTGTGTGTGTGTGTGTGTGTGTGTGTTTAGTCCTACTTACAAATGTGGCTTACTTGGTCACTATCTCAGCTATGGTTACCAAGGCTCTAGAAAAGTTATCACTGTTGTCACTCTGAGGCTCAACCTCTCCTATCCACATGAGGCGATTCTTCCTACTCCAAGGTACAGCCTCCCTCTTTAGAAGTAATTATCCTCTTGAGATCATTTGCCCCTGCTATAAAAATGTGATTGACCAGTCTTGTCTTTCCTAAGGCTCAGGCTGATTACAAAAGAACTGCAGAGAAGATGGCAGCAATACCAAGCTCTTCTGATTTGATTTCAATTGTGACAACTAATGTATTAAATACTCCTTACAAATACACTTTCAATCGACTGAAAGAAAATCTTCTCTAGGATTAGAAAAGCATTGCTCATTGGGGCTTGAATACTTAAAGAAGATGCCTGTGGGAAACTTCAGTTCTTCTCTGTCCAGTCCACAAGGCTGAGGAAACCTCCATGGTGGTACATTTTTATTTCAGAACAGTGTTTTCTTTCAAAGACCCTGTGATCCCCTTCTCCACATTCTGGGTGTGAAAAATAAGAATCATTTAAACACAAAATTCTTTCCCTGAAAAGAGCCAAGGTCAGAAGTCTGCTGTACTTTGAGCTACCATCAAAATCCTGGCACTTAAAGTCATATTTCCTTATCTTATTCCTGGAAGAAATTTTTAAGAATATTTTGAAGAGGATACTCGCCCTTCCCCAAAGACATTAAGATCTAGAAAATCTGGCCTCAAGCTCACTTCTTGAGAGCAACTCTGAGCAGTTTCTATTTCAAAAATGAAGAAATACCTTCACCAATTTATCAGCATGCGCAGTCTCACACAGGTGACAAGAAGTAGACAGGGGGTTTGAGTGAGGCTTAGTGAGTATACATCTTTGGTTCTTTCCACTCCCACATGGTTCAGTATACCTTTATATCTTCTTTGTATTGACAGCAAGACAATTGTTGATGCCTTCTATCTGAGAACCCACATATCTGGTGATGGCTTATATATAAAACTTTCCTGATCAAAAAAAATCCTCTAAAACAGATACATGTTCTGCCATCTGATGCTTTCTATAAAAAAAATGTGCTATCTTTTAGATGAAGAAGCAGAACAGCCGTGGCTGAGAACATTCATGAAGTCTGAACCCAGTGGTATTCTCTTGCCAAACAAGCCTCATCTAAAGTCACCCAGAAACAGCCAGCAATTGCTCATCTTTTGGCTTTATTTCCAAGAAGTGTCTCAGCTATAGTAAAGTCTGAATGTCAAGATTTATTTATATGATCTCAGACTACTAATACCACTCTTATGAACCCCTGAATATTTGTGTATGAGCTTTCAGGGAATGGATTGAAAGGGGACTTAAAATTTTTATCACTGATGTTAAAATAAAGAAAAGAGTCTTTCACAGAAAATTTTAATAAAGTAAAGCTCTATGATCTATATCCTCTGGATAATATTTCCTTGGTAAAGGAATATTAATTTTCACCTACTGTATTTGGTTCTTAAACTATAAATAATGGCCAAAAAAACAAATAAGTTTCATAATGAAGTACTAACAAGAATGAGTTCTATAAAATATTTAGCTGTAGCATAATATTTATGTGAGTATAATTAAAGCATGACATTCCATAACACATAAGTTTTTTTCCCATAATATGACCCCCATCTTTTGCATTTTTGTTTAAAGCTCCAACTACTGAGCATGAAAAGAAGAGTCTGAAAATGTCAGTGCATTTTTTTTTGCTGCTGCAGCTATTTTCCAAAATCTAATCTTCAAAATGTAGTGATGAGCCTGGCGCTAGTGTCTCTTATCTAGATAGCCAGGTAGGGAAGATCTGGAGGATGTTTCAAAACCAGTCCAGAAAAGTCCATGCAGAAAAATCCATGATATCTCCTCTCCAGAATAATCAGCACAAGTGATGTATACATTTATAAATGAATACATTGAAATGAAATCCTTGTGTGTACTACTTAAAGGTAATAACAAAAATGTAAGTACCAAGCAAACAGCTGGACTAGAATTGTGGTTCAAGTCATAGAATTCCCAAAGCAAGCATTAGCCCTTTATTCAAACCCTAGTAGCAGAAAAATAAAATGAAGAAGTGAATGATACTTCTCAGTAACCCAGAGTTTGTGAGTTTTCTATCCATTATTCTAACCACTTTTTGAATTGAACCTCAAGACTTAGGTCTGTGAAAAAAAATTAGATTTTATAATGAGCTTATTGGGAAGAATAAATAAAGCAGGGAAGATAAAAATCCCATCCGGTGCCTGCAGCCAAAACTGAGAGCAAGAGTATCCAGCACTTGTTGAGCAGTCAGTAAATGTAAAGCTTTCCTCCCTAAGTGGTGACACACTTAGTGGGACTGTGAAAATACCACTTAGCTGTGGCCTGCGTGATTTCATGACAATTTGTTGTCATCACATAGGATTGTTAGTCTCAGGGCAAAATTCTGTCATAGGCTTTTAAATCTTCTATGTGGCCTGGATATTTTTAAATATCTGGTTGGAAAATTGTTTGGTACATGTGCTATTAAGCTTCTCTCTTGAGTTTATGCCAGTTAGCACTAATCAAACCAAGATGTTTCGAGCTGTGTCTATACCAGGTCTCAAAATCCTATGGATACTGTGAAGAGAAAACTAAATCATTTGAGCCCACACAGGAGATAGAATGCATCTGCCATTTTCCTTCTAATGACCACCCTAATGACAGGACAGGATTCAGAGCTGTAGTTGGAGAAGGGAATTAAATTGCAGGAGAGTCAGGAAGAAGACAAACAAGGACGGATGCTCTTGTTAGCATCTGCTAAGCCCATTCCTTGTCATAAACACTTATTCTTCATTACCCCAGCAGGGTGGTTTCCAAGAATATAAATGCTCACATTTGGGAAATTTGTCAATATGATTCTCTAATAATAAAATAGTCAAATTCATGCAGGTGCTTCTGTAAACATGACAGCAGCATTTATCCTTTAAATGATGAGGAAGGAAAGAATAGAGAGAATGACAGCTGACAGTTAAAGAGGCAGAGAAATATTACTCTACTCTCACTTCAGGGAAAGTTAATGCAAGTTCAATGCAGACATTGCAGAGAGAAGGAATAATGGCTCTGTGTAGAGCTTATGTTAATGTAGCAAAAATGTTCTCAACCTGTGATCTTTTCTGCAGTGTATGTAAATAATATGTACATTATATATCCATTTATCCTCGTAAGAAAAAACTCCCAGATAAAATAGAATGTTTTCAAGTGAAAGGGAAATATGGAATGGGTTCTGGAAAGGTCTCTATGATTCCTACTTCCTTATAAGCAGAATGACAAATTCATGGATTCTATTTTTTCCATAATTCCTCAGTTATGGAAAATTATGTTTATTCTGTTTATACAGAATAGTTCTGTTTATATAGAATAAACACGCTACAAAAAATCTTAAAATAACCCTACCTTACAACCCTGCTACAACACACTTCATTATATATAAGAAGGAATGTAAACTAATATACAATAAAGATACATACACACCATGCTTATTTTACTACTACTAACAATAGCCAAGCCACAGAATCTTCTAGGTGCCCCCAAACTGATGAACAAATAAATAAAATAGAGTATATATAACCTCACATTTAAGGCTAATTACCCGTCTCCAGAAAGATCAATGCCAATTATTAAGACACAGGTCTAGATCTTTCCATTGAATTGCAGAGTAAATAGAACATCTCTCTCTGCTGAAATAAAAATCCTCCGGGAAGTAGAGACCATACCAAGATGAGATTAGATAGGCAAATACAATGGGGAGTATTTAGTGATAGAGAAAGCTATGCTTATGCAATTTGGAGGAAATGTATGACACTTGAAGATCATGTCCAACAAGATAAGCTGAGTTGAGAAAGGCAAATATCTCATGCTTTGGTTCACCTTCAGAATTATAACCTAAAACAAAAATATTAACAACAATATTAACAATATTAATATCAATGATATTAATGTTAACAATATTAATAATGATACAGGGTAAGTATTGGATAAAGGAATTCTCTGGATGAGGAAAGGGGCTGGAGGAGTAGGGAAGGAGAAAGGAAAGGGTGATGGGTGGATGAACATTCAGTAAGCTTCTGTTCACCCACAAATCCAAACGCTATTAAAGGACACTGATGAAGTAAGTGATTTTCTAAGAATGATGGGCAAGGCAGAAAGAAGAAATTGGGTATAGTGAGTAATCAGGAAATGCCAGCAGAGCTTAGAGAAATCCTTCAAGCACAGCAAAGCACCAAGACAAACATCAAAACAAATGGATTATTTGTAAAGCGCTGCCTATTTGCTTGGGAAAGGAAAACAGGAAATGAACTGAGAAGCCAAGTGGAGAGCTGGGTGTGTTATTTAGAAGCTGACATCATTGGAGTAGAGGAATAAAACTCAGTTACTAATCAGTGAGACAGAGGGTGAGGTGAAGATGGAAATGTAATATTTCTAATTGGCCCGCATTCCTAACTCCATTATGTACATTAATTGGTTGTTGAGATGAACAGGGGGTTGATCTTACCAGATTAGCAGGGTATCAATTACAGTGGAACTGAGGAATGGCCAAAGAGAATGCCTCAAATGGCACAATGAAGATTAAACACATGACCAAAGATAAAACAGTTTGTTCTTTATTTCTCTCTCTCACTAAACTTGTATAGGCAGCAAAATGAAGCCAAGTAGAACTTAAAGTATCCTGCACTAAAATTATCTTTCCAAGGTTCACGAGTTCATTGTGTAAAATTTTATTTTCTAGGTACCACAAGTGGTATTTCTACTTACACAATTTTGTCCATCACTAGTTTCTAAATTCCCTTTTCTCCTTATATTTATATGTTTAGTAAACTAGATGGTGACCATTTTTTGCAGGTTTGGTTAATATTGTTCCTGGATATGTAGTTAATGTCTGAACACAATCTTGACTCCAGCCTAAGACAGAGACTACAATAATAATGAATGAAATTAACTTGCAGCATGCTGATCATGTGAAGAAATTCAAGTATTTCCATAAAAAGCTGACCCATGTTTATTCATTCTTTTGTCCTTATTTCCCACACAGATCATACCCACTGTACTGGAGCAGGAAAAGCATACTCGTGTTAAGAATTTAATGTGCTCCATAATGGCTTATAAACTTATGCATCTTCATTGCTCATTCAGTTTTGATACTCTTGACAAATTTTGAATCTCTTCAATTAATAAAAGCAAATTTGGCCTTTCCGGATATAGTAGAAATTATTTCCCTATCTATTATTAAAATGGTCTCATATATTCATTGATCTAAAAACTATAGCATGAAAAGTGCCTTTTGTTAGAAAGTTATTCTTTTTCAAACTCTTAGCCTGTTTCAAAGAGAAAAAGAGACTATTTTCTGAGGAATGCAAATATAGATTCAAGGCAACACTCTTTCTAAACCATCACCACTATAGAAGCAAGATTGAGAGTGGGTAGCTCCCGCGAAGGTGTTCTCCCGTGGCACAGATAACGCTAATACCTGGGAATGGCAACTGCAGGTAAAGAAGCGAAAGAGGAAGATGGACCTACTCTTTCAGAATGAGATTCATGGGTGGTCTTGTTTCTTTGGTAAAGTAACCATTTTACCTAGAAGGTTGACTTTTTTTCAAAAATAAAAATGGATCAATATTTTAAATACATCTTACCATGGTAAGACACTTTTGCAATAATAAGAGTTTTTGTGATTGATCAACCCACAAATTATATGAGCCTACAAATCCTCACCATGGGGTGATTTCCTAAAGGTAAGGAAAATATAAAGGACAGAGTGTAACACCCAAACAACACTGATTACAATGTTCGAAACGAGTCCAAATGCCAAACTAGTGAAACAGAGAAACACACTGTACTAGGAGATACACCTGTGCATTCCTCTCTAAATCATTTAGGAATGATGGGTACCAAATGTTCTAAGAAATGATGTGGAACAGATCTGTGAGTTTATGAATAGGATAAAGGAAACTAATCAAATAAGCCAAGTAACTATGATAGTGATGGAAATTAACATCAGCCCTAGCTTCTATTGATAGCAGATAGAGCAGATAGGGTGTTATGTAGGAAAACACCCTCCAAATTAATGATGTAAACCAGTTGATAGTTCTGAGTACCTCTGCAGGTGATGTGGGATGCTCTTCTAATCTGGTCATGCTTGTTCATCCCTTTTCAGTTTAGCAGCAGATATGACTGAGACCCTACTCCATTAAGCTAGCTCAGCTGGAACCACTGGACTTTGCTATTGTCTAGTTGCTCCAATGATTGTAATGGTAAGAATTCTAGAAACAAGAATACAATCTGCAAGCCTCAATATTAATCACCAAAACACAAACCTAAACAAACAACCCAAGCCAGCCTATAGTTAAATACTGAGAAACTCTTCCTGTGTTTTTGAGAAGCTAGAGAAAACAACTCAAGTACATAAAGTGAAATCCTGCTCAACTTCCCCCGCCCTTTAGAAATAAGAAAGCCCCTCTAATACCCTTCCTCCAAGCAGCCACCCAGATGTTCAAGAAAAGGAAATTAAATTACTTGCTCATTGTGAATAACAATGCCAAGCTTAACCTATTCAATTATGACTAAGAATAGTCATGTGATATTTCTAATGTAATCTAATAAAATGATGCAACATAATTTGTCATAGCCTAATCATCTGGTAAAATATAAATGGACAGAAACAAATTTTACATGAACTAGCTCAAATGTTTTCTTTTTCCCATGACTGTTTAATTCTCATTTCCAAAATGTCTGTTGTTTCAGTTACCTATCAAGTACTACCATAAATGTGATACCTTGGTATTAGAAAATTAGTATGTGTGTGTATGATGTGTATTTTATAATTTATAAAAATACTTCTATATAAATGAACTTTTTTGATATATGAATCGGGCAAGGGAAGACGTATTCTCATTTTGTGTGTGTACGTGTGCATCATGGGGTTTGAACTCGGCCTGGGTGATGTCCCTGAGCTCTTCAGTTTAAGGCTACCACCCTACCCTTGAGCCAAGCCCTACTTCCTGTTTTCTAGAGGTTACTTGGAGATAAGAGTTTCAGGTCCTTTTGTACCTGGGCTGGGTTTGATATTCAAGATCTCAGATCTCAGTCTTCTGAGTAGCTAGATTCCAGGCCGGAGCCACCGTGCCCGGCTTTCATTTTTAAAAGTATAAATTTTAAATTTCGCATGTTTTCTAAAGGAAAACCCCAAATCTTAATTTAATAAAAGTAATAGGTAGATAGACAGGTACATGAAAGATTAAAAAATAGGGAGATAGACATTCAGTCATATGTTTATATTATATATTGGGGAAATTTTACCTGGAGTAAAATTATAATTAGCTGCTCAAAGTAAGTGAATGAACTGAGAAAATAAATACTTTATAAGGCCTTTCCAAGGTCTAAGTGTCCCATAGGCTAACCTCAGTGATTATCTTATTTTTTCCATAGGTCTCAGTTGTGACCTATTTAGAATCAAAAGTCAACTTTCCAAATCTAAGTTCCCCCTCTAGTATTAACAATATTCTAAGAATAACTAGAAAATAATAAAAATAATATGCTATAGGAAAGGAAATTATTTTTCTGGTCCTCCAAGCATTTGTTGATGAAATAAGGACATTTGAATACTCCCTTAGCTTTCTTAGGGTGAGTGACAAAAGATGTTGTTAGGAACCAGGAAATTGCCTTGCTCTGCCCGAGCTGAAGTCATGATTTGCTTACTCACTGCCTGTGGTGATGTAACATAGAAGTGAGTTACACGCTTGGTGGTAACACGGACAGGTCATGATTTCAAGCAAAACTAGGGATCAAATTAATGAGTTATATCCTGTGCTCACAGACAACAAATTATAGAAGATGAACTAATATCACCTTTCAGAACATTCTAGAAGCTATAAGAGAATGTTTCTAACTGTTAAGTATACCCAAAGAAATAAAATCTGACTCTGTGGTGGAGATATTCAAGTTGGGGAACCATTTGTAGAAAAGGCCTAGAGTCTCTCCATGAGTCTAATCTTATTAAGAAATGATAGTCCAAGCAGTAAACAATTCAGCCGTTTCCGACTTCATCTTCACAACCCCCTCCATTGTCTTTAATTGTGCTATTACCTGTGTAAGGTAGGTGAGTATGGTGTCATAAAATTATACTTACCCAAAAAACAAAGATAAACCACTATCCCTACTTTATAGATAAGAAAAACTGGAGAATGTGCATCCAGAATTCTAACTTGGGTCTTAGACAGGAAACCCTGATCCCAACACTTGATCTAATATTGGTCACATCCCATTTTCCTTCTAGAATTTCCCAAATTACTCTTTCCATACCTCAGAACACATGAGAAGTGATGAGCTAAAGATCAGTCACTGTGTTTTAAAGAAAATTGATCACAGTCAGAATACAGTAGTTTATAGAAAAGAATCAAACTGAAGTCGGACTTTGAAAAGTCTGTCTCTGGCAAGACACTAACAAAGTAAAATAAAGTAAAATGATTTTCTAAAGTTGGAAGAATTTGGCTAGAGAAGAGAAGGTACAGATAACATATTCAGTAGTGAACACAGAGTCATGTGCCCTTACTCTGTACTGTATTCAAAGGAAATGGGAGGGTAAATAGATGTCATTCTAAGGGAAAAAATAGAGATATCAATAGATATCTATATATGCAAAAATTTTAAAAAGGAGGCCATAAATAATGTGACCTTCTGAAACAAAAATATTTACCATTGAGAATATTTAAACCAAAGGAAGGCAATTGATTACCAATGCCAGATATTAAGAAATAATAGTAAACCAACAAACAAAAAACGCCTTAGACATATAGCCATTCATTCACTCATTTGGAACAATAGGTCAAATTGAGGTACAAAGAGTCAATCAACATTTTTTGTGGGCCATGGATCTTGACGTCTGGGCCTAGGCACTGTCCCTGAGCTCTTCAGCTCAAGGCTACCACCCTACCCCAGAGCCACAGCCCCATTTCCCATTTTCTAGTGATTAATTGGAGATAAGAGTTTCTCATTCTTCAGTGGCGAGCTGGCTTTGAACTGTGATCCTCAGATTTCAGCCTTCTGAGTAGATAGGATTACAGGCATGAGCCACCATGCCCGGCTGGTCAACATTTTTCTTAAAAGAAACAGATAAATCATTTAGATTTTGTAGATCACATGTGACCTATAAAACCCTCATGGATGATTGTTGATTAACTGCTACCTAGACTTCATCACCCTTGACCCATGTACACAAACCCAGCTTTCTTTATCCAAGCTTGAAACATGTATCCTTTAGTTAAAGACTCATTACTTTCTCTATTTTTTGTGCAGATTTACACATATTTTACTTTCTATTATTTGTAAATAAATTTCTTCCTCAAATATGAGTCGTAGAAATTGGTTGTTTCAGTAAGTTAAGTGTTTCTATATGTATAAAGCAAATTTAAAACTATGAACAGATATGGTTATTCATCAAGCATAAAGTATTCCTGTGTTGAACTGTATTAGTAACCTCTACTGGGCAATTCCAGAAATGACTTCATTTCAAAGTGAAATGAACCAGGAACCACATGCATTCAACTCTCCAATGCAGAAGCACTAAAAAAAACCAACATACCAGTCAGGGAAGGCATTACCACAACCCAAACTCATATTTCCACAATTTACTTTCCCTTTTACCCCAGTACTGATTGTGTATCACAGGTGAGTCAGTCTTGGTAGTTTAGAAACCTTGGAGAAGCTCTCCCCCCCTGTTCTTCCATATTCCATGACATAGCATACTGGTTAAATGCAGTTGGTTTTACCTTGGAAAAATCTCTAGATTCAAGTGTTCCTTGCTGAGATACTGTAGGAATACCCAAGCAAGCCTCGCCCACCTCATCTCTGTCTCTCTCACACTCCTTCTTCCCTCTGGATCTTTCAATTCTACTTATTCTGTTCTAATTCATCTAACCAATATAAGTGAAAGTATCTTATTTAAAATTTTAAAAAGGACTTCTGGCATTTCCCTGCATAAAAGCTATCTTGGTTCCATCAGTCATGAACAGTTAAATCTAGATATTCTAACCAATCATGAAAAGCTACCGATAACTCTTCCTATTCCAATCTACAGGTACCTCTCCTCACAGTTTAGTGCCTGAGCAGTGCTTGTTCTAGAAAACTAAGAAGTGAAATGCATTTGAAAGGTTAAATCAGGCAACCAACAGCAGAAGGGGAAGTAAAGGGAAACTTAACTTGAGATGGCTCGGTATGAAGAATAGATCACAGAAAGTTTTCCACACAGGTAAAGGCCTGGATTTAGGCCTACTAAATCCAGTTGTCTAAAAATGATGTCATCACCATACACATTCTCAGACTATCTCACATTCATTTCTCCCCTTTCACCCTACCCATTCTAGAGATTATGCCTGTGATGCCTGTGATTATGCCCCCAGATGCCTGGTAAGCATCTGGAGTCAAAGGTCAGTGGTAGGTAATGGTAATAGATGTCATATATCACTGAACTGATGTGATCTTTGTCCTTCATTGAAGACCACAGCATCTAGAAAGAGAAAAGGGGAGTATATAAATAGTGATCACAAAATGCAGAAAATGTTTAATGTTTTACTGGGTTAATTTAAGCGCATTTTTTGCATACCACATAAATTATCAAAAAGTATATTTTCCCAAACAATATATGTATTCT
The DNA here is from genome assembly GCF_031878675.1 of Megascapheus bottae. Lineage (NCBI taxonomy): Eukaryota > Metazoa > Chordata > Mammalia > Rodentia > Geomyidae > Megascapheus > Megascapheus bottae. Next base: position 373,054 of record NW_028327837.1, on the reverse strand, counting down.
TATGATGTGTACATTAGGAGCACAGATTTCAAGGTTTTAACTTCTAGACTTTCTAAATCATAACTTTGAGTTACAAAGTTATGGGCCACAAACTATGAATATGTAACCATGGCAATATATGTCTTAATGCTAGAGAAATTTTTCACTTGAGGCTGATATTCTACCATTTGAGCCCCAGCTCCAATGGTACTAGAGAACTTTCAGACACATTATTTTAGGCAGGTGCTCTACTACTTATGCAACACTACCAATGCTAAAAAAAAAATACCATGCTACAAAATGTTCATCTATGCCTCAGGACAAATGAGAGATAATTCAACTCTTATTCCTCTTTGTTATATTTGTAATAACTAGAAATCTTATTTCAAATCACTAAATGTGTTATACTAAAATATCTTTGAGTAAAATATAAATCATCGGCTTAGTTTGGGAGGATAATTATTAACAACTTGTATTCAACCAATCAGATATCTAGACACAATACAGAACATAAATAGTTCAAACTGATCCAGCAGACTTCCTTGTTTCAAATCGTAACTTGCCAAGGATGTGATTTTGATGATGAGCTATAACATGCATGCATCAGTTTCCTTATTTATAAAAGGTGTGTAATACTGATAGCTAGCTCACGAGTGGAATAAAGGAAATGACCTAAATACTGATATGACCATCCAACAGATGAATGCTGTGTGATAGCTGTTATTATTAAATTTATTCTCTTTTTTGCTGCAAAAAGCTTTATTTCATTTGGTCCATAGCTTGGGAAGGGCTACAGGATGGTTAGTTAGGAAGTTGTCCAGTATTATTGAATTGATTCTGTTCATTAATTTCTTGGCTAAGCCTAAACTTAAACACTCATCCTAAGTCAATATTTATTCATTAACATTTTATTCCCTGCCACCAATTTTCTCTTTTAGTTTGTTGGTGGTAACATAATAAACATTGAATAACATGCTACTGAAGCTCATGAGAAAGGAAACTGACCCCTTTATGCTAAAAGCTCTGGAGAAACTAGGACTCCATAGAACATTCCTCAGTATAATGAAGACAACCCCACAGCTAACATTATACTATTGGCAAAAAGCTAAAGCCATTTCCTCTAAAATCAGGAATGAGACAAGGATGCCCACTCTCTCCAATCCTCTTCAATGTAGTATTAGAATTCCTAGCCAAAGCAATAAGGCAAAAAAACAAATATAAAGGGGATCCAGATGGGGAAAGAGGAAGTGAAACTTTCCCTGTTTTCAGATGACAGGATCCTTTTAGACTCCACTCCAAAGTTGCTTGGGCTGATTCGAAACTTTGGCAAGGTAGCAGGGTATAAAATTAACCCTCAAAAATCAACTGCCTTCATATAGTATGAAGCTAATTGAAAGGACCTCCAGGATATTGAAACAAAAGCCATATAATGAATGATTGTTGTCATTAATGTACTATGTTATCTCTCATCTCCTTTGCTGTCCCTTGGGTATCTCATATTGTTATAGTACCTCACTCTGTTGTCTGATATATTGAATTTATTTGTATTTGATTATTTGAAATTTGATAGGGAAGGGGGGAAAACCAAGACAGGGGGGCGGTGGGGGGGAGGGTAAAGGGTACCAAGACATGTGAAAGGGTATCAATGTATGTGAATTAATGCACCTTCTATATGGCAAATATCATGTAACCCTTTTATTAATTACAATAAAAAATAACAAACAAAAAAAATCAACTGCCTTCCTGTATGCCAACAACAAGAGGAACAAGACACAAATCAGGAAAGCAACTCCTTTTGCAATAGCCCCAAAGAAAATAAAGTACTTAGGAAGTAACTTAACTAAGAATGTAAAGGAACTTTATAATAAAAACTTTAAAATCCTGAAAAAGAAAATTAAAGCAGAAATGATTAAGTGGAAAAACCTCCCATGCTCCTGGATTGGAAGAATTAACGTCGTAAAAATTGTGATCCTGCCAAGGGCTATCTACAAATTCAATGCAATACCCATCAATATCCCAATGTCATTCTTTAAAGAAATAGAAGAGGCAATCCAAAACTTCATATGGAATAATAAAAGACACTGAATAGCAAAAACAATTCTTAGCAGAAAGAACTGCACTGTAGGAATGTCAATACCAAACCTTGGACTTTATTACAGAGCTATAGTGATCAAAACAGCTTGGTACTGGCATAAAAACAGGCCCGAGGACCAATGAAATAGAACTGAAGACCCAGAAATCAACCCACAGACCTCTGGCCACCTAATCTTTGATAAGGGAGACAAAAAATATAGAATGGAAGAAAGACAGCCTCTTCCATAAATGGTGCTGGAAGAACTGATTAAGCACCTGTAAAAAACTAAATTTGGATCCTCTGTGTCACCCTGTATCAGAATTAATTCCAAATGGATTAAAGACCCTGAGGTAAAAGCAGATGCCCTGAAAAAATTGCAGGAAGGAATAAGAGATACAGTAGGTCTCCTTGGCAGAGGTTAAAACATTTTTAATAAAGGCCCAGAAACACAGCAAATTAAAGAATGTTTGGACAAATGGGACGGCATTAAACTTCAGAGCATCTGTATGGCAAAGGACATAGCTAGCAAGTTAAATAGAAAACCCACGGAGTGGGAGATTTTCACTATCATACAAGAGACAAGAGTCTCATATATAAAATATATTAACAACTAAAAAAATTGAATCTCTCAAAAAATCCTCAAAGAAACAACCATCCCATTAAATGGTTGGCTAAAGATGTAGAGACTTCTTTGAAGAGGAAATAAAAGTGGCATATAGACACATGAAGAAACGATCAACATCTCTGGCCATAAAAGAAATGCAAATCAAAACAACTCTAAGATTCCACCTCACTCCAGTTAGAATGGCCAGGATCAAGAAATCTAATAACAACAAGTGTTGGCAGAGATGTGGCCAGGATGCACTAAGCATAGAGCTCCCCTATGATCCACCAATTCCACTCCTTGGCATTTACTCAATGGTCCAGAAACAAGGACATACTAAAGCCATGAGCACAACTGCACATGTTCACTGCAGCATTATTTACCATAGCATAGATATGGAACCAACCCAGATGTCTTTCAGTGGATGAATGCATCAAGAAGACATAGTACATATACACAATGGAATCTGTGCTGTCATCAGAAGAATGACATCGCCACATTTGTAAGGAAATGGAAAGACTTAGAAAAAAATCATATTAAGTGAAGTAACCCAGATCCAAAGGAACATAGGCTCAATGGTTTCACTCATTTGTAATAATTAGGACACATCTAGGACTCTCCTAGCAGAGGATTACAGTATCTCAAGACCTAGGTACATAAGGTCATATAAAATGAGATTAAATGAAATGAACTCTAGGAAATGGAAACAAAAGGTTTGTCTTGTGTGATTGTTGTTCTTAATGTACTGTGTTATTTCTCTTCTCTTTTTTGGCCCTTATGGTTAATTTCATGTTGTTACTGTACCTGACTTTGTTACCTGATAGATTATATATATATATATGTATATATATATATATATATATTTGAAATGGGGCAGGGAGGGGGAAAACAAGATGATTGGGAGGGAGTGAGGGAAGGGAAATGGGTACAAAATCATGAGAAGGGATATCAGTGTGTAAGAAGTAATGCACTTGCTACCTGACACATGTAACTGTAACACCTTTATACATTATTCCAAGAATAAAATAAAAAATTAAATTAAATTTAAAAAGAAAGGAAATTGATAATCATCTGAGAAATGAAAAATGAGTATATGTTTTCCTTGTAGTGTTGACTACATCTTTTGTTAAAATTAAAAAAAAATTTACTGTCAGGGTGATGTACAGACGGGTTACAGTTACATGCATAAGGTAGTGGGTACATTTCTTGTCAAACATTGTTACCAACTCCTGAGTTTTTTCCCTACATTCTTCAAAAGTAAAAAGACAGATTGGAAGTTTATGACCATTTAACATCTATGCTAGAATGCTGATTCTCAATAGGGTGGTAATTTCAGGATGATGAAACAAGAGGATTGGGTACAGGGAAAATGAAACAGGGAAAAATATATTCATGATACTCAATGTACCTGTGTGATAAGTGGAGAAGAGTGAACTGTCTCCACTGGGAAGGAGCAGATGGGAGGGTGGAAAATGATGCAAGGGCAGACACTGATCAAACAATGAATGCTTAGATGGACATGTTAAATGGTACACCCCTTGTCCAACCTCCTGAATTTCACAAAATTTTTTAAAAATAAATTAATACATGAATGTCTCTAGATTCCCCCTTCCCCCGCTCCTGCCACATCACCCTTGCTCATTCCACTATGTAAAAATACTTCAAGAAGATGATCATTGATGATCCAGGAAATAGGACTTCAGCAGGCAGCCAAACAGCTAATATCTTCATCATGGATTTTCCAGCTCCCTATAGACTATGAGAAAGACTAAACGAAAGATAGCCCTGTTGATTTTAAGCTGCACCAACTTGTGATAATATATACTAGAAAAGGAGTAGAAAAAAAGGAATCACTCCATTTTGGTTTGGGATTACTAAATTACTGGCTGTCTGAAGATTATTTTACATTTTCCCACCTTTCCTTTTTTGGAGCATACTACACATTTTCCAAAGTAAATGATAGGAAGAGACAACTTGCCAAAACTATTCACGCTAGAGTATTTATGTTTTACGTTATCCAAAATCCTTCCTTATCCACCCCCACATCACCAATTGCTGACATTTGATTAAATTAACCTCCCTGTCTTGGCTCTTACTTAGGTAGCTTATTGGAGTTCTCCAAATTTTTTTTTTACTTTTTTTTTTTTTGCCAGTCCTGGGCTTGAGCTCAGGGCCTAAGCACTGTCCTTGGACTTTCTCAAGGCTAGAGCTCTACCACTTGAGCCACAGCACCACTTCTGGCTTTTTCTATGTATGTGGTACCAAGGAATCGAACCCGGGTCTTTGTGCATGCTAGGCAAGCACTTTAACCACTAGGCCAAACTCCCGGCCCTAGTTCTCCAAATTTTGTAAATTCCTTTTATTTCCGCAAATCTCCTGATAAAAGGCTTGAAAAGGAGAAATAGACAATTTATAAACACATTATATCCTGACTACTCTAAAAACTCCATAAAATTAAAGTGCAATTAAATGAGTTTCAAGTTACGTAAGTAGAACATTCAATAATCCTGTCCATGAGCGTTTTGGGTGCATTTTCGTAATGCATTACTTTAAAATGCGTTACTTTAAAAATTAAAACTCTTTATTTAGTGTGGAGATCTTTTGAAGCTATGGTTACACAAACATTTCTTTTAAAATGAAAGCATGGAATCACTTATAAGGAAAGCCTCATTTTGCTCTAAAAGCTTGGTGGAGAAAAGAATTTGTGACTCATACCATTTTACTAGCTTCCCAGGAGGCTGAGGTCTGCAGATTGGGGTTCAAAGCCAGTCCAGACAGGGAAATCCATGAGAATCTTGTCTTCAGTTTACTTGCAAAAAGCTAGAAATGGAGCTGTGGCTCAAGTGTTAAAGTGCTGGCCTTGTGTAAATAGTACTCAAGAATGGTGCCCAGGCCCTGAGCCTAAGCCCCAAGACCAACAAGGAACAAAGACAAAATGAAATAATATAACAAGGAAAGCTCAATAGAAATAAATGCCTTCTGACTATTTGGTAAATATGATGGCATATTATGCCAAAAAAAAACCAACAAATACAGGTCAAGGAAAATATTAAAATCAACTAAAGACTTTTCTCTTTGTTCCAGATATATCAAGCTCACTATGTGCAAGCAAAAACATAAGATTTTACGTTGTTTTCAAATAACTCACAAATGAGGATTCTTAGTGTGGAATACTTCCAAATACTCCCCAGGAAAAGTTGAAGCAACTGATGCTTTTACCTCTGGGGAAGAAATTGCCATTGAGCATGTCAGTAGAAAGTACCTTGATGAGTATTAGGCTAATACTAACAATTAAGCCAACATAATCTATAAAATCACCTGTTATGCTAATTTTAAAATGTTGAAATATTTATTTAGAACAAAATGGCAGTAATAAGAAGGGAAGATCAAAATGAGAAAAACAGCAGACATCAAAGACTCTCAGGTGCCCCAAACACTGTTGACATCCTGCGAGGTACTAAGGGGATTCAGAAGAAACAAGGAACTCATAATGTATTTGGAAAGATAAAACTAAAAAGCCTAAAGAAATACATGCCACTTCATGCTGATGAGCTTGCAGTTCCTGAGCTGCTTTTAATTAGGAAAGAAAGAATCAGAAAAGAAAAATTAGATCCTAGAACCTGACACAGCTATCACACAACTTCCTACAGTATCCACATAGAGGCGTTCCAATCATGCCGAACTACAACTAACTCATTGTGAGGTGTTATGTAAGTGTAAACATGTATGATGAAAACATAACAGATTGATGATTTTTAAAACATCAAATCAAGAAGGAAATGAGCAGGTTCTATTAATATTTCCTGTTGATAACAACTTGAAGGGCTGTTGTAATATTTTAGATAGAATGGTTAAATATGTGATTCAAATTACATTAAGCTCATTTCATTTTATTGTGACTGCATGATATTTTTGTTAAATATTTGGCTTCTCCTAGGAAAGTTATACCTATGCATATAACATTGAAATATATGATACATTACATTTATGATTCAGGAAACAGAGAGAGCAATAAGAATAGAGATACAATATTAGAAAGTCATTCTAAAGATATATGATACAAGCTTGCCCTCTTGGATTAAAGGATGGAAAAAGTCAGAAAGAATTAAGCCAAGACATGAAGATGGCATTGATTTTGACACAAGGTGTTAGCTATTTGGCCATAGTTATAAGCATACCAAACAACGAAGAATGGACTTGAATACTTTTCTTTTTTTTTTTTTTTGCGGTACTGGGCCTTGAACTCAGGGTCTGAGCACTGTCCTTGGGTTTTCTCAAGGCTAGAGCTCTACCACTTGAGCCACAGTACCACTTCCCTCTTTTTTCCATGTGTATGGTACCGAGGAATGGAACCCGGGTCTTCCTGCATGCTAGGCAAGCACTCTACCACTAGGCCAAACTCTTGGTCCCGAATACTTTTCTTTTTAAAACTGAAACGACAGCATAAAACAACACAGCCTCACGTATTTCTGTTTTGAAATGGTAATAAACAAAAAAGACACTAATGAAGATTTCTCAGAAGTAGTCAACATTCCTTTTCAATTTACATAGTCTTCTACCTGCTCAATAGAGTGAGTGGGAAGAGGAAATCAAGGCAGAGCTTGGCGCAATTAAATGATCATAGAATAGTGAGAAGCATAAAAGCTTCCTGAGTCCACAACAGCGGGAATTCAGAACAATACCAGGCTTCTCAGTTTCAGCATTAAGTAATAGGAAGTTTGCAAAGGGAGGAGTTCAATCAATTGCTGAGTAACAAACCACTCAGAAACCTAACAGTCAAAGCCAACACCATTTAATTATGACTACAAGCTCCTGTTGACACATACTGGTATTTACTCTCTCACTCTGCCAGGATCACATTATTCTCTACGAGGGAGCTCAAGCCATTGAAATGTAACTGGGTAACTGGGGTAACTTCACTGGAGCCATAAGTATAGACCAGTAGTGTTTGTTGGACTTTGTTGTTGTTGTCTGTCGTTAGTTACTATTTCCCTTAGTCAAGTCCTCAGCCCCTCCCACTGGAATTCCTAGGGAAACTTGTAACTGAGCCCTGCCCTGGAGCTTCCACCTAGTCGTCCCCCCACCCCCCAGATACTATCTCCTAGCTTCCTGGAGCAGGGCAGGTGCCATGTTTCTCCCTCTCCTTCTCCTGGGGCCAAGATAGGTCTCCCCAATAAAACCTCCTTATAATTCTCCTTCTGGCCTGCCTCAGTTACTATCACAATTTTTTTTTGTCACCTCTTCTAAGTAAGAAATGTTCAATGTGTTGGGCACTATCAAGTATCTTTTTTATGCAGTATTTATTTTGCCATCTTAGAGATTGAACTCTAGGCCTGGATACTGTCCCTGAGCTTTGTTTCTCAAGACTAGTGCTTTACCACCTGAGCTGCAGCTCCATTTCTGCCCTTTAAGTCAGTAATTGGAGATAAGAGTCTCACAGACTTTCCTTTCTAGGCTGGCTTTAAACCGTGATCCTCCTATCTGAGCCTTCTGAGTAGCTAGGATTACAGGCATGAGCCACCGACAGGAGTTTTAATAATTTACTGCTTTATAATAATTTTATTATAGTATCTCAAAGCATACTATGCAAACCTGAAATAAGAATTTTCACAAAATATTGAGATATAGTCTTTAAAAGTACAATTGCCTTTAGGGGCTGGGAATGTGGCTTAGTGGTACAGTGCTTTCCTAGCACACATGAATCCCTGGGTTCAATTCCTCAGTACCACATAAACAGAAAAAGCCAGAAGTGGTGCCACAATTCAAGTGGTAGAGTGCTAGCCTTGAGCAAAAGAAGCTCAGAGACAGTCCCCAAGCCTTGAGTTCAAGCCTCAGGATTGGCAAAAAAAAAACAAAAAATACAGTTTCCTAGGCAACTAAACAATTAAAAAAAGAAAAATGGGACTGAATTTAAAGCAAGAAACTTAGAAAAGAAGGAAGTAAGAAATAGTAGATTCTCTTGTATTGTATTTTAAAAGACTTGATTTTAATACACACACACACACACACACACACAACCACACACAAGAAAGTAAGGAACATATATATTTTGTCATCTCATTTTCTGTTCTAGACTTTGAAATTCAGTGGCATATTTAAGAACTACAAAGAGCAGAAGGGTATAATAACTGCCTGTCTCATGAATGATTAAATGTTATCTAGCCAAAGAATAGTGCTGGATGCCAAGCTAAGACAAAGAGACAAGGCAAGGGCAGTACAAGAAAGCCCTCAGTGAAATGTAGGCAGGCTGTGAGATGACATTTAGTGCACTTTAAATCAGTTTTAGAAAGAACCACTGGTCTTAAAACCAGTACTGTTTTGAATGATATGGAAAGTCTGGCTTAATAATAAATTTAAATATGAATTTTCAGTGTGGTATCATCTTTAAAATGCTGACAGTGTCTAAAATTATTAGTGATACTTTGTATTCTCTACCTTGGTACCATTCAGGTAAATCAGATGACCCAGGAAATCATGATTTCAGGATCCTTCTTTTAAGATCAACTGAGATTTACAGGAGCTCCTCAAAACAGAGCCCAAGGTCTCCACTGTGACAAATGAGGTGAACTTTGTGGGCTCTATCCCAGCAGGAAATCAAGTGGCTTTGAATTAGGATGGCTGAAAACTATCTGGTGGTCAAAGACATGACCTGATTCTGTGTCTTGAAGAGACAGAATTGGCACAAGTGACTGAATGCTGAAGGTCTTTACAGAGAAGAGTTTTCCTATCATGGGAATTCTCTGAAGTTGGAAGTAGAGAATCCTCTATCCTGGGGTTTGAGTATAACCAAAGAACTTCAGACTTCAGTGATTTTCGGGGCTGATTAAATGTATTAAGAACATTGTAAGTTCAAAAGTAAAATGAGAATCAGAACCCTTGATTTAGCTAAAAAATTATTATAGACTCTACCATAAAAATGCTGTCATTTTATAACAAGTCAATTGTAAGTCTTATTTGGATTTTACCTTTTGCTCATGGAAGTTACACTGATTAGTAATCTGACTGCAGACCAAAGATGGCAGATACATATTGCACATCTTCTTCTAAGCCACGGCAGCGATGTGTGTATGTACACACACATGCATGCATGCACACAGGGCGCTGACTCAATGCCAACAGACCGATTTTTTAATCCTTCTGAACATGAAATCTGGCCATTGTCATTTGTAGGTGGCACACAAAACAATCCTGTTTGTCAAATTCAACCTCTTGCTAAATCTCATATCACTTCGTCTGTCTGTCTTCCTGATGTTTATTTTTAATCATTTCTTATTCAAACCAGTACCTGGTCTATAATGCTACTAATCTCTGCCTAGATATTAACTAATAAATATGATTTTTCAGATTGACATCTACCTACAAGGTATATAAAACTATGTGAAGGTATTGTGCCCAGAAACTTGAAGCCCTCCCTGATAGCCAGAGACCAAAGATCAATGCAAATTGCAATGAGTCGTTTATTGACGAGCTCGAGCATGGGTCTCTGCGCACTGATAGTCGAGTACAGACCAGAGGACCCGAGCACAAGATTACAGCCCCTTTTATACATTTTTTTTGTAGGGGGAAGGCCCCAGCAAGTAATAGCAACAAATCAATATGCCACGCGGGAAATTTATACTATAATTCCATTAAATGATTGGTGCAATACAAAGCAGGAAAGGGGTCGTGGCTAATCATTGGTCAGTCTAGCTGGCTGTCATTTTAGGAGGATGGTTTTATGCCAGATATGAGTCTAGGGGGATCTCCATGGTAACGGACTTGTGATTGGTTGACATCTGCCCTAGTTTGCTGGCCCTTACAAGTCCGACCTCGTTGGTACCAGATGGCTACTATCTCTAGCTTCCGGCTTGGAATGTGTATGCTCCTTACTACAGTGTAGCTCAGTCTGGGAACCAAGGACAAATGGGTGGTTGTAGATTAGCCACAAGGACAGCAGTTGCATTTCTCAGGATTTTAGCAAGCAGATATACAGAAGCAGAAAGGCAAGTTAAAGAAATACAAGTATAACCATCCAAATGAATACAAGTATGAAAATACAAATGGCTAACATAGGTTTACAGAAAATATATAGATATTTTCTATGCTCCTCATTCCCCCCCCTTTTTTTTTAGTCTAGTCAAACTTTGACTATTTACCTCAATATAAACAGGGTTATGTCAGGTGTTTAGGATCATCAGTTTGATAACTCCAACCCTCTTTTTACGAAGGATATCATCGCATTAATTATACAAGGGGCAATTAACAATAACATTACAATAATTACCAGTGGGCCAATAATGGCTGAGATTAGAGAATTTGTCCAGGGGTACCAGTTGTACAGCCTTTTATATTATCCTCGGGACCCGTCTCTTTTTTTGTTGTTGTTGTTTATCTAGTCTCCTCTTGACAGTTGCCAGACTATTTTATTTTAATGTTTTATTACTCCAGCATGGTTTGTTCAAAAGTGACATAGAGTGACACACAAACATCCTTTTTGGGACCCAATAATGTTAAAGTCCGTTTTTCTGGGAATCTGAAAGTCCAAAGTCTTTATATGCTGTCTCCACAGGAGTGATGAATCCAGTAGGTCTTTTTCCACTACCTTTACAGTGGTTGGAGTGCTGGGTATCACAGTGCAGGTACACTTGAATGCCAGGATACTGGAAACCAGATGATGAACATGTCCACAAATCAACTTGTAAGGCCTGTAAGGACTGGATTGAATCATGGTTAACAATGCCAGATAAGATAACACATGGCTTGGGGGGCCAACAATTGTTATCAGACTTGGGCAGACAGCATTTTTTGGTTTGAAGGGGCATATAGTGTGCCCTCCCAGTTCTGCACTCAAGAAAAAGCTCTCACAACTAGGAAGCATGCTTACCAATCCCTCAGGTGGCACAAAGAATAGTTATATACCAGTCTACCAATCCTGACCCAGCTTGCATCATGGCTAACTCAATTACATACCTACCAATTTTACTTGTAATTTTTATTTTTAAGATAATGCTCATACCATTGGCTACATACTCAAACCTTTTATAATTTACATGAACATATCTTTTTTTATCCTTTATAAACCATTTTTTTTACTCCTCTCCCAAAACCTTTACTACTCTTTTTCTCTTTTTTATTTGAGCCCTTATTTACATTTGCACCTCTCACCTCTAGGCTGTTCAGCACTGGATGGAAAAATCCCTTTACCCATCCAGAGTCACCATAATGGCTGTAAAAACCTAGAGGACTTTGAACTTAGAACAGATAGAATGTCCCACCACCAAGGGTTTAGGTCCAGTTCTCTCAGGAAGAGCTTTGGAGTGGTGGAATCAGGCAGGACAGGATGTGTGGCATCAACCTTGTCTCTCAGCAGTTTTAATGGACTGTCACACCTACTGCTGGGTCGCCTGCAAATTTCTATATGGACTGGTTAGAGAAGCTTGCCCTGAGGCCTGACTTTGATGAAGTCTTCCAATGATTTTTTGGTTGCTTTACCTGAGCACACTCATTTTTGCAGGCTGGCACCCCACTGGTTTTTAAGACAGTAGAAGGTGAGACCCCAAAATAATTTAGTAGGGTGACAACTTTTAGTAACCAGATTTTTTTAAATGAGGCTAGGATTTTTTTAGGCAGGCATAGAAGACTTGAACCTGTAGCCATTTTTTATAAATGCAGTCTCCACTCTTGCACATCTGTTACTACTCTTTTTTATATTTTTTAATTTTAAAAATGACTCTGGTCCCTTTATCTAAAGGGGATTGATGGGTGGAGATTCAGCTTCTGTAACTTTTTTTTTTGCCAGTCCTGGGCTTGAGCACAGGGCCTGAGCACTGTCCTTGGACTTTCTCAAGGCTAGAGCTCTACCACTTGAGCCTCAGCACCACTTCCGGCTTTTTTCTATGTATGTGGTACCGAGGAATAGAACCTGGGTCTTCATGCATGCTAGGCAAGCACTTTAACCACTAGGCCAAACTCCCTGCCCCCTTCTGTAACTTTTTTAAGCAGACTCAGAGGCGTTGTCTCTAACCTTGGCCAGGGACCCTAAAAGCTTAGCCGATTTTACCAAGGGGTTACCCGGATTACATATACAATATTTAACAACTGTACAATTTTTTTGGCTACAATAGTGTAGCTTACTTAGCACCCATTTGCAAAGGTATTTTTTTGATTGTCTGGGGAACTTAATCCCTGCGACCCCAATAATGCCTTAGTTTCCTATGTAGGCCTATATACAGATCAATGGGGACATAAGCCTCAGATCCACAAACTTTTCTGAATTTGTGGCTGGTGTCAAATCAAACTTTACTCAGTTAGGACTTTAAACTACCCACTATCACAGATGATTGACAAGTTTCTGCCCAGTTATGAAAGGCACGGGCATTAGTAAGGCATGCTTACAAACTATTTTATGACCTCCCAGCTCTAATTAATATTGAATGGCCAAGCACGAGTGAATCTAGGATCTGACACCATTTCTGCCATCCAAGCAGTGGCTTACTTGCTTTCGTCCCAATAGTGTCTCTTTACATCGGGATAAACATCCTACTGGCATTTTACTTTGTTGGTTGCTGGACTTGAACTCAGGGTCTGGGTGCTGTCTCTCAGTTCTCTAGCTCAAGGCTAGCACCGTGCCACTTTTAAGTTCCAAACTCAGGGCCTGAGTGCCGCTCCTCAGCTCTGCAGCTCAAGGCTTGCACTCTGCCACTGTGAGTCCCGAGCTTGGTACTTGAGTGCTGTCCCCCAGCTTTTCAGCTCAGAGCTAGCACTCTGCCGCTTTGAGCTCCAAAGCAACTCTGCCTTAATAGCACTCTGCTGCCAGATTAGACACCACAGTCTCACAGGGACTTTGCTTTGCCCAGGCTGGCTCAAAACTGTAGCTTTCAGATCAACGAGTCCTACAAAAGGCCACGTTACTCCAATTAAAGCAACAAGGTGGTCAACACAGAAATAGTCTCCAAGCATGATCTTACCTGGAATCTCTGGGTTATTTTACAGCATCCAGTAGAGCCTGACAGGACATTTAGCTATGATTTAGTTGATCTTTAGTGGTTTAGTACCTTAATTTTAAAATTTAACTTTATAACTCCTAAAAACTTAGCTCTATTTTTATCATCTCTTTTTAGGTAGCATTTGTAAAGCCGGAGGCCCCATGTTTTACCTGGTTTCCAAGTCTGGCCCCCTTTTTTTCAGCAGTCAATAGTCCCCTGGGGCCACCCAGACCACCTTAGTCTCAGTCACTACGGCTGCTCCCGCATACCTGCGTCCTTGGGAGCTAAAGCTACTCCCATCCGTGAACCATACCAAGTCAGCATCTGGTAGTGGCTGGTCAGTCAAGTCCTCTCACGTCCTGTGGACTTGTGCCTCTGAGCACAAGTATCTCTTAGCAGTCGTGCAATGGGGCCTCCATGCCCGGGTCAGTCAGCAAAGTTGCTGGATTGAGTGTCTGCGATGCCTGAAAGGAGATTCTAGGCGGGTGGAGCAGCAGACTCTGGTAGTGTGTGAGTCTGGCATTGCTGAGCCATCGGTCAGGTGGTTGCTTTAAAATTCCCTCTATTGCATGGGGGGTGATCACACACAGTTCCTGCCCCATAGTTTATCTGCATCCTTGACCAGGGGTGCAGTGGCAGCGACCATCCTCAGACAAGGCGGCCATCCTGCTGCCACAGGATCTAGTTTTTTTTTGATAAGTATGCGACCAGTTGTTGGGAGCCAGAGTGGAATCAAACTGTACCTTGACTTGCATCAGACGATGGCTATATTGTCTTATTGCTTTCTGGCCCTATTCTATGTAAATGACCTGAGAATTACCATATGAATGTAACACCTGGAGGTTGCCTGGGAGAAGAGGAGGGAAGAAGGGGGAGGGGAAAATAAACGCGGAGTCCAGTCAGTCTTTGCCTGGACGGCGGACATCCCGGACCGAGTGTGTCTGTCTCTCTTCTTTTTCTTCCTAGTCCTTGTCCCCTATTTCAGGAACCCCAATCTGCGAACCCTGGTTTGCTGCCGGTTGGCCCCGGCATCTGGCGCCCGAACAGGGACCCTGAAAATCTGGGACGAAGGTGAAGGACCCCTCCCTGTGGTGAGTAACACATCGTAGGACTATTAAGAGAGTATAGTCAGGAGTAAAAATTATGGGTCAAACTAATAGCCATGGGTTATTTCTACCGATCTTAACAGGCCTATTTGAAGCCCACGGAACGCGGGTGGAAAAAGGGGTGCTTCAGAGCTTCCTACAGTTTGTCGAGGAGGCATGCCCGAGGTCTATAGAGGAGGAATTCCAAAAAGCCTGGCAGCGGATAGGAAAAAGAATTCTAGATTATTATGATGTATATGGCCCCGAGAAGACCCCAATAGAGGCTGCTACTGTATGGAGTTTAGTAAGTGAATACATAGATCCTCTACATGAAAATGCTGAACTTAATCTTGAATTAAGGGAACTTTATGAGTTAAAGGACCCTTCTGAAAAACCTGAGGCTGAGCCATATGCCGCAGCCCAAGAGAGTGAGATCTTGAAAAGGGAACAACAACCAGTAGATATTGAGTATCAGAATTCAGGTTTGAATATCAAGGAGGAAAGTTATGATGAGTCAATGGAGGGCCGAATGGCTACGATGGAGAAGAAGTTAGAAGAAATCCTACATTTTCTATCGAAAATGGGGACAGAGCAGAGAGCCCCCCCAGAAGTAGGAAAGAAATATGACCTTCAGGCCACTATGGTGTCTGATTCTAAACCTTACCCCTCACACCCACCGCCTCCGGCTGCAGCCTTACGGCCTCAATCCCTTTCTCAACCTTTAGGCAAGCCTAAAGGCCCTAGCAACAAGTCCCTTTTAACAGGCACTACAACCAGGCACAGTGCATCGCAATTAAACCTGACTCAGGCTGCTAGAGAGAGGGAAGGTATTTCAGGGCCTCGATGCTTCCCTAGTTTAGTTGATTATGATGAACAAGTAAACCATCAACCTGTTCCTGTTAAACTATTACAGGATTTAAAAAATGCCTGCTCCCAATATGGGCCAACTGCCCCTTTTACTCAAGTAATATTGGAGGCCGCGTGTGCTGGTATTGCATGCCCAAATGACTGGAAGCGGCTTGCTAGAGCATGCCTTAGTGCGGGAGAGTACTTATTATGGGAGACAGAGTTCACTGCACAGTGTCGGGCTAAAATTGAAACAAATAGGTCTAAGAACCTGCCTTACACTGTTGATCAGTTGTTAGGAGAGGGAACCTATAAAAACACCAAAGATCAATTGGGTTATGCAAAGGAGGCCTATTTACAAATAAATGCTGCGGCGAGAGAGGCTTGGAAAAAGTTACGCAATTCCAATCGTACAAAAAATCTAGTAGAAGTTAAACAGGGACCAAATGAGCCTTATCTAGAATTTTTGTCTCGATTAATGGAGACTGCAGACCGCCTAGTACAAGATGAGAATGCAAGGGAGATTATAGTTAGACACATAGCCTATGAAAATGCCAACGCCGCCTGTCAGGCAGCTATCAGACCCCATAGGAATAAGGGAGGAATCACGGACTTTATTTCACTGTGTGCTGATATTGGACCCTCCCATGTACAAGGCCTTACTTTAGCCGCCGCTCCTCAAGGAAAGACTGTTACTGAGTCTCTAAAATATAGAGGTCAGCGGCATTCTCGGGCTGCTAGACCCCCAGGGCGTTGCTTCTCTTGTGGACAAATAGGACATTGGATGACGCAATGCCCACGCCAGGCCAGGCAAAAGAGAGAAAAATCACCTGGCACATGTCCACGCTGTGGTAAAGGGAAGCACTGGGCTAAAGATTGCAGGTCAAGAACAGATCGCAATGGCCGCCCGCTTTCGGGAAACTGGAGGAGGGGCCAGCCCCTGGCCCCGCAAAACCATGGGGCAGTCCCTCCCTCTTCTCGGCCACAAGTGCATCTTCTAACAACCCCCCAAGATCAGTCTCCGGCCTCCTCCGTGCCACCCCAGGAAGTGCAGGATTGGACCTCTGTTCCTCCACCTGCTCAGTATTGACCCCAGAGATGGGGACACAAGCTCTCCCCACGGGGGTCTTCGGCCCCCTTCCCCCGGGAGTGGCTGGATTGCTGTTAGGGCGAAGTAGCTCAGCCCTTAAAGGGATACAGATTACACCTGGCAAAATTGACCAGGATTTTACTGGAGAAATCAAAGTTATGGCCTCTGCCCCGAAACACGTGGTATCGATCCCAGCCGGTCAAAAATTAGCACAATTAATACTTGTGCCTTTACCTCCCGGGGAGACTACTAATTCCCCATGTGGACAGAGAGGATTTAGATCTTCTGATATCTATTGGGTACAAAGCATAAAACAAGAGAGGCCTGAGATGACTATATTTATACAAGAAAAGCCCTTTAAAGGAATATTAGACACTGGAGCAGATGTGTCTGTGATATCTAAAAAACATTGGCCAGCCCAATGGCCCCTGACAACCTCTATGACTTCCCTACAGGGGGTTGGGCAAGCAACTGACCCACAGCAGAGCAGTGCGATCCTTGTTTGGAGAGATGAGGAAGGGCACTCTGGTCATTTTCAGCCATTTGTCTTGGATCATCTGCCAATTAATTTATGGGGTCGTGATATCATGGAAAAAATGGGAGTGTATATGTTTAGTCCTAGTGCTGCGGTCACTAAGCAGTTACTTGATCAAGGCCTCCTCCCCTTTAGGGGACTAGGCCGAGCAGCACAGGGGGAGCTAGAGCCACTCCAACCCCAGTCTCACCCTACGAGACAAGGATTGGGGTATCCCTTGACGGGAGCTGTCGTTTGCCCTCCCCCACATGCTGATCCCATAAATTGGCTCTCTGAACGACCGGTATGGGTTGAACAGTGGCCTCTTTCACTAGAAAAGATCATTGCAGTACAGCAGCTAGTACAGGAGCAGCTGGACTTGGGGCATGTGGCCCCTTCTAACTCTCCATGGAATTCTCCAATTTTTGTTATAAAGAAAAAGTCAGGTAAATGGAGGCTGTTACAGGATTTGAGAAAAATAAATGCCACAATGGAACTGATGGGGGCCCTACAGCCTGGCTTGCCTTCACCCATGGCAATCCCAAAGGATACTTATAAGATTATTATAGATTTGAAGGATTGTTTCTATACTATACCCCTGGCGCCTCAAGACTGTAAGCGCTTTGCCTTCAGTGTCCCCTCTGTTAATTTTAAAGAACCCATGAAGCGATATCACTGGCTTGTGCTCCCACAGGGCATGGCAAATAGCCCAACTTTATGTCAAAGTTTTGTGGCTAGAGCCATTTCTTCCACTCGTGAAAAATTTTCTTCTGTTTATATTGTTCATTATATGGATGACATCTTGTTGGCTTGTTCTGACCCTATCGTCGTACGACAAGCCTTTGGACAACTAAAGCAGGATCTGAGCCTCTTTGGCCTTGTAATAGCAGCTGAAAAGGTTCAGGAACACCCGCCTTTTACATATCTAGGCCATATATTAGGCCCACACTATTTTAAAAGCCAAAAAATACAATTAAAAACTTCACACTTAAGAACTCTTCATGATTTTCAGCAATTCTTAGGAGATATAAATTGGCTTCGGCCTTATCTAAAGCTCTCCACAGGAGAGTTAAAACCCCTCTTTGATCTCTTAAAAGGAGATACCAACCCTACATCCTTGCGCGAATTAAATCCTGACGCCAGGAGGGCCATCCAAATTGTAGAAAAGGCAATTTCCCAGCAACAAATGACCTATTGTGACTATTCTAAACCCTGGGGAGTTTACATTTTAGCTACTTCTCACTCCCCAACTGCTGTATTGTGGCAGGATGGCCCACTTTTATGGCTTTATCTACCATCAACACCCGGCAAAGTGCTGACCCCCTACTACGAATTGGTAGCTAATCTGATACACATGTGCCGAGTGGATTCCCGTAAATATTTAGGTCAGGAACCTCATTTTATCTGTGTCCCATATAATTTACAACAACAAGATTGGCTATTCGCCCATTGCGATCCTTGGGCCAATGCTTGGGCCAATTATACGGGAAAAATTTTGCATCACTACCCGTCTAACAAACTTCTCCAATTTGCTGCGTGTCATACGTTTCTATTTCCTTCCATAGTACAGGCCTCGCCTTTATCCTCTGCCGCTTTGGTATTTACAGATGGATCCTCAAATGGAACGGCTGCTCTGACCATTAATGGGAAAACTCAATCTTGGGTTACAGGTTTTTCCTCCGCCCAAGAGGTGGAGTTAGAGGCTGTTTTACAGGCACTCGTCCTGTTACAAGACGAGCCCTTTAACTTATACTCAGACAGTCAATATGTAATCCGTGCTCTTCAAGTCATAGAAACTGTTCCCTTTATTGGAACTACTAACTCCAATATTCAGACCCAATTTCGCCAAATACAAACTTTGCTTTGTTCTCGCAACCACCCCTGTTTTTTTGGCTTTGTTCGAGCTCACACTAATCTTCCTGGCCCTTTAAGTGAAGGCAATGCGGTCACTGACTCTGCCACCAGAGTTTACTTAACTCAGGTTGAACTTGCTAAGCAGTCACATGCCATCCACCATCAAAACAGTCGAGCCTTGCGCCGACAGTTCAAATTATCTAGGGAAGCAGCGAGGCAAATAGTCAAGACTTGCCCCAACTGTGTCCCTTTTTCACCAGCCCCCCATTTAGGTATAAACCCACGAGGACTGCTTTCTAATCACATTTGGCAGATGGATGTCACGCATGTTCCATCATTTGGCCGATTAAAATATGTTCATGTTACTGTAGATACTTATTCTAATTTTATCTTGGCCACCCCCCTTGCTGGGGAAGCCACTAAACATTGTATCTCTCACTGCATTCGATGCTTTGCTGTGATGGGGATTCCCTCGCAAATAAAAACAGATAATGGCCCTGGCTATGCAAGCCGAGCATTTCAATCCTTCTGCCGTTCCTATAATATCACTCATATTACAGGCATTCCTTACAATCCTCAAGGCCAAGGCATCGTGGAGAGAGCTAATGGATTATTAAAACATCAAATTGCTAAAATACAGAAAGGGGAGTCGTATCCCGCTACCCCTGTGAATATACTTAATCATGCTTTATTTGTTTTAAATTTTTTGAATTTGGATTCAAATAATTTATCTGCTGCTCAGCGATTCTGGGAAAAAAGAGAGCAGCGTGCTTTTGCCTTAGTAAAGTGGAAGGATCCCCTAACTGGTGCTTGGCATGGACCCGATCCTGTTCTAACCTGGGGTCGAGGGCATGTATGTGTTTTTTCACAAGGAGAAAATGACGCCCGCTGGCTGCCTGAACGCTGCGTTCGGATCGTGGAGAGTGACAGTGGCCATCCAAGCAGCGACTCACTGGGCCTACACCCCCAACCCTCCAGTGGTGCATCCTGCGACGTGGAAAGGACCTGAGTTATTTGTGCATGTCTATTGGGACTGCTACTGATCCACTTGTTCCACACATTCATATGAGCTGTGTTTCTCCTCCTTTTACTATTATGTAGGGACCTTTTAACATATTCATTGACTCTACACAATTTAATATGTGACATTATTTTGTCTTTACCATCCCTCTTCTTAATAACCTTTTTTATAAAAGATGCCCAGGTGAAAAGCAAAGGCCTCCAGAGGTAAGTAGAAGTCGGCCGACCCCCTGTATGTCTGTGTTTTGTTTTATTTTTTTTATTCTATTTTATTTAAAAAAAAAAAAAAAAAAAAAAAAAAAAAAGGGGTGCACTGTGGGCCTAAAATAGAGGCCTGGGTGGTCAAGGGACGCCTTGACCCCCCTTCCCCTTCTGAGTTTCTTGTCAATATCAAGGCATACCTGAGAGTCCCACCAGCAAGACATGTCTAAATCTAAAAATAACTGTTTGGTGAAAACATTCATTTGAGCTCATGTTTTTTGTGTTAAGTGTATCTGATTGAGTCCAATTTTCTTGTTATATGTCAATGTCTGATTATTTAAAAGTCTCCGTTTGTCTTGTTCGTGTTACATATTTTTCCTTGTCCAGTTTTGTCTTTAAAATTGGTACCATTTCTAAGTATGGATCCTTATGGTTTTTCTGTGCGTACTCAAGCACACATCCTTGTTATTTATTTGAACATTTCTGGGCCTGGTATGGCCCCTCCCAATCCGCTGCAGCTGAGGTGAGCAGAGGCCAGACAAAGCAGCTGCAGGCTTCGTTCAGTTTCCTTTTTCCTACAACCTGCTGAAGTGACAGTCTAGAGACACTTGGTGACAGGACACAGACTTGTCTTAGTTCTCCTAGGTTTAAGACTCCCACCCAACTTTCATCTGCAAAAAGTAATATGTCTGATATCAGAAACAAACTCTGGAAGAATAAATTTCAGCTAAGTTGCCTTGTTAGAAAGCTTTGTTTAAAAACAAAAACAACAACAACAACAACAAAAAACCTGGTTGTCACCTCCAAGAATAAGCTTTGCAAAAACAACAACAACAAAAACAACAAAAAACAACAACAACAAAAAAACCCTCATGGTACTAAAATTTCCGGAAAATGAACGGCCGATATTAATTTTGCGCGCTTTAAGATCTTTGAGTATGAATGTGTGTACGAATGGGTGTGAGTGAACATGTTCAAGGTTAAATTGTCAGCATGCTGTATAAAACAATGGTTGAGCTCATTTGAAACACAAAAGCAATTGGGTAAATCTAAGTCTAAACTTCAAGAAAATTAGTAGGTTTGAATGTTTCCTATGTCTCAAAGGATTATTGCATTGTCTTAAAGAAAAACTGGTAAATATTTTTCTAGATCCTGAAATCTGCATTTTATTGCAAGGCATACAACTGTTTACATTGTAAACATTGTATCCTGTTTAGCACAGAGATGTTAGGGAATTTGGAATTTATTACTTTAAGTTAAAGTTTGGAAACATGTATTAGAGATTTAAATGTGAAATTGTTCATTAACGTCAGAAATTTTGCCTGTCTGTCTTTTCTTGCAAATCTGATGGTAAAATGTGGATAATGTGATTAGTATTTTAAAGGAATGTTTAAAGGTTTATCTCCATGCTATTGGGTGAAAAAAAAAAAAAAAAAAAAAAAAAAAAAAAAAAAGAGGAAACTAAGTCCAGACCTAGACTTTTGGTGCACTGATGTCTATAGTTCTTGCATTAGGGAAAAACTGTTATTTGAGTTTAAATTGTTGTTGGAGTTTAAGACAGTAATCTAAACTGCAAAAAAAAAAAAAAAAAAAAAAAAAAAAGGCACTTTTCTAAAAGGCAAGAGGAGTGACTTGAGCCCTAGGGGGCCTGAAGGCAGAAGGAGTTCTTTGTGCCCTTAAAGGTTTTTCAATTGCAAATAAAGGCTAAGGTGTTGATTGTTTAAGCCAGTATCAGCAAAAGTTTTAAGAACATTGGAAATGGGTTTCTAAACAATATTTGAAAGTGAAATTGTCTTAAATGTTTAAAGAAAGAGAAAAAAGGAAAATCAGGACTACCAAAGTAATTGCTTAATTGCTATTTCAGCTTACTCTTGTAAGTTACTTTATAGCAATCTCCAGAAGGCCCATGGAGAAGGACAGCAGATCCTCATTCAGATGTAAGTTTGGCCCTCACCAAGTTCCAGGTAAGATCATGCTTAGAGACTATTTCTGTATTGACCACCTTGTTGCTTCTAATTGGAGTAAAGTGGCCTTTTGTAGACTCATTGATCTGAAAGCCACAGTTTTGAGCCTGCCCGGGCAAAGCAAAGTCCCTGTGAGACTGTGGTGTCTAATCTGCCAGCAGGATGCTGGGACAGAGTTGCTTTGGAGCTCGAAGTGGCAGAGTGATAGCTCTGAGCTGAAAAGCTGGGGGGAAGCACTCAAGCACCAAGCTCGGGACTCACAGTGGCAGGGTGCTAGCCTTGAGCTGGAGAGCTGAGAGACAGCGCCCAGACCCTGAGTTCAAATCCAGCAACCAACAAAGTGAAATGCCAATGGCATGTTTATCCCTGTGTGGAGAGACACTACCGGGACAGGAAAGCCTCTGCTTGGATGGCAGAGTTGGTGTCAGATCTTAGAGTCACTTGTGCTTGGCCATTCAAATTAATCAGAGCCGGGAGGTCATAGAATAGTTTGTAAGCATGCCTTACTAATGCCCGTGCCTTTCATAACTGGGCAGGAACTTGTCAATCTTCTGTGATAGTGGGTAGTTTAAAGTCCTAATTGAGCGAATTTTTTTATTTTTGACACCAGCCACAAATTCAGGAAAAGTTTGTGGATCTGAAGCTTGTGTCTCTATTAATCTGTTTAGATCTGACAACTGAAGCATTGTTAAGGTTGCAGAAATTTAGTTCCCCAGACAATCAAGAAAAAGCCTTTGCAAACGGGTGCTAGGTAGGCTGCGCTGTTGTGGCCAAGGATGGTTTGTGCAGTTGTTGAATGTCAAGTATGATTTCTAGTTTGGAGTAGATTGTTGTTCCTGGTGTCTAATCCTTGCAACCCCTTGATAAAACAGGCTAGGCTTCTTAAGGTCCCTGGTCAAGCGTGGAGACGGCACCCCTGAGTCAGCTTGAAGAAGTCACGGAAGTTGAATCTCCGCCCATCAAATCCCCGTTGGACCAAGGGACCAAAGTCATTTTTGGAAAATGTGACAGGATAAATTAGGGGTATAGAAAAGAGTAAAAATTGCACTTGTGTTTCTTTTAAAATAAAAAACGGGGGACATGTTGGGAGCCAGAGTGGAATCAAACTGTACCTTGACTTGCATCAGACGATGGCTATATTGTCTTATTGCTTTCTGGCCCTATTCTATGTAAATGACCTGAGAATTACCATATGAATGTAACACCTGGAGGTTGCCTGGGAGAAGAGGAGGGAAGAAGGGGGAGGGGAAAATAAACGCGGAGTCCAGTCAGTCTTTGCCTGGACGGCGGACATCCCGGACCGAGTGTGTCTGTCTCTCTTCTTTTTCTTCCTAGTCCTTGTCCCCTATTTCAGGAACCCCAATCTGCGAACCCTGGTTTGCTGCCGGTTGGCCCCGGCAACCAGTCTCTTCCAGGGTCCCAGATATTGAGTTAGGATCCCCTTTGCCACTCGCTTCCGTTCATCTACATACAGGTGGAAGGGCTTGGTAACATCAGGAAGGCCTAGGGCTGAGGCTGACAGCAAGGCAGTCTTTATCTGCTGAAACGCCTGGTCAGCCTCCTCTGTCCATTGGAAGGGCACATGATTTTACCTGAAACCTGCTAAGAGCCAAAGCTACATCTGAATGAGGATTGCTGTCCTTTTGCATGGGCCAGCTGGAAATTGCTACAAGGAGACTCACAAGAGCAAGCTAAATAGCAATTAAGCAATTATTTTGTTAGTCCTATTTTTTTTTCTTCCTTGAAACAAACTTTTAGGACAACTTTACTTTTAAATTTTGTTCAGAAACCATTTTTAATTTTTTTTAAACTTTTACATTTTTTTTGCTGCAGTTAAGATTACTGCCTAGAACTCCAACAGTTTAAATCCAAATAAATTTTCCTTAATGCAAGAACTACAAACATCATCAGTGCACCCTAATTATACAGAGATAAGCTTTTAAACATTTTTTAAAAATACTAATCACATTACCCAGATTTTACCATCAGATTTCCAGTGTCAGTTTGCAAAGAAAAAGAGGACGAAGATGGTCCACTCAGTCCATCTGACCAGGTTTAAATGAATGAACAGCTTCTGTGCCAGCTCGTCGTCTTTTACCATGCGTGGACCCTCCCTTAGGGCCTTTTCCACCATGGGAACCCAGAGCTGCACCTTTGCCAGTTCACCTCTCACCTCTAAAAATGGCCACACTGGACTATTCTGTTTCCCCTTTTTTTTTTCTTGGCATTTGATTACCTAAACAACTTTAGAAGACAGGAAAAGTTTCTGACATTAATAAACAATTTTACATTTAAATTTCTGATACTTATCTCCAAATTTTAACTTGAAATGAATTTTAAATTGCCTAATATCTCTGGGCTAAACAGGATACAATATTTATAATGTAAAGAACTCTATGCATTATAATACCAAATTTTTTAATGCAGATTTTAGAATCTTTAGAAAAATTCTATTAACCGGTTCCTTTTAAAATAATGCAATAATTCTTTGAGACATTATAAAACATTTAAACCTAATAATTTTTTTAAAGTTTAGGCTTAAATTTACCCAATTGCCTTTGTGTTTCAAGTATGAGCTCATTCATTGTTTTACACAGCATGCTGACAATTTAACCTTGAACATGTTTACTCACACCCATTCATACACACATTTATACTCAAAGATCTTAAAGCGCGCAAAATTATAATATCGGCCATTTATTTTCCGGAAGTTTAAGAGCTTTGCCAATTTTACTCTTGCAGGTAAGAACCAGGTTTGAAACAAAACTTTTTTACAAGACAATTTAACTGAAATTTATTTTTCCAGAGCTTGTTTCTGATATCAGACATATTCCTTTTTGCAGATGAAAATTGGGTGGGAGTCTTAAACCTAGGAGAACTAAGACTGAAGCCTGTGTTCTGCCACCAACTGTCTCCAGACTGCCACTTCAGCAGGTTGTTAGGAAAAAGAAAACTAGATCAATCCTGCAGCTGCTTCCAGGGTGAAAAAGTAAAATTAAACCTAAGTATCCGGAGCACAAGGAACGGGGGGACCAAGCCGCAACCCGCACAGAAACAGAAACATATCTAGTTATCTAGTGATAAGACGGCGAGAGCCTGTAAGAGAAACTGAAACCGGTTGAAGAGTACAATCAGGGAACTCAGTCCCTGTAAGATACATAACAGACAGTTTTAAACACCACTCGATGAGGCTGCCACTCCCAAGGAGCAGACAAACAGCTACAACATTTTTACAAGTTACAAGGTAGAGCTCTCACAGTCAGAGGCAGCAGTCAGAGGGGCCCTTCCGTCCCCGAGCAAACCTCACCAGACAGATACAAAGACCAAGAGACAACCAAATTTGCAATCATCAATTATTCAGTATTCATGTATACATACTTAGAGATATAAATAGATAGATTTTATTTATAAAATGTTATGTGAAAGCAATGTAATGTTCCTTATTTGCACACAGATTAACAGTGTGGCAGTTTTCACAAATGAATAACTAATGGATCATAGAATTTTACTGGATGGTTTTCTGAGATTTTAGAGCTGCACAGACCTTCAACAGCATCCACTCCAACAGATGGAGAAATTCATGTCTACAATGAGTAAGGAGTTTTAACAAGATTCGCCTAGTGAAATCTAAACTAAGAAATCAAATATTGGCTCTGTATCTTAGCTATGGTAAATAGTGCTTCAATGAATATCATTGTGCTACTAAATTTAGTATGCCCTTGTCTCTGAACAACTGCCAAGGAGTGGGATTTCTGGGCCATAGGGGAGCTCTCTACCATAGCTAAGATATGGAACCAACCCAGATGCCCCTCAGTTGATGATTGGATCAAGATGTGGTATTTATACACAATGGAATTCCATGATGCCATCAGAAAGAATGACATTGTCCCATTCATAAAGAAATGGAAAAATTTGGAAAAAAAATTGTATTAAGTGAAGTAAGCCAGACCCAAAGGAACATAGGCTTCTTGGTTTCCCTCATTTGTAATAATTAGTACACATCCAGGATTCTCCTAGTAGAGGATCACAAAAGTTCAAAAGCTGTGTACATATGTTCATACAGGATGAGACTAAATGAAATGAACTCTAGGATATGAAAACAAGAGGTTTATCTTTGTGATTGTTGTTCTCAATGAACTATGTGCAGTTATTTCTCTTCTCTCTTCTTGCCCTTATGGTTAATCTCATTTAGTTACTGTATCTGACTTTGTTACTTGGTTTATTGTATATATGTTTACTTGTTTATTTAAAATAGGAAAGGGAAAGAGGAAAGCAAGATGATTGAGAGGGGTGGGGGAGGGAGAGGGAGACAAAAGGGAGAAGGGGTATCAATGTTTGAGAAGTAAGGTACCCACTACCTGATGAATATAACTGTAACCCCACTATACATTACCCTGAAGAAAAATAGAAATGAAATTGAAGAGAATATCATCACATTTCTACCACATAATGTTTTTTTCTGATAGATGATCAAGAAAATAACATATATGTTTAAAACACCATAGTTGCAAGACATCCATCCATCACAAACATACACAGAGAGAGAGGGGGGGAGGGGAGAGAGAGAGAGAGAGAGAGAGAGAGAGAGAGAGAGAGAGAGAGAGAGAGAGAGAACCACATATTGTGTTCCAAGAAGCCAATTTTAGGAACCACTGCCACATTTTCACTGCCCTTTTGTTGAAAAGGCTAATGAATGCAAAGTCCAGGACATTGGTGGGGCTAAGTTCTATCTAGGAAATATATCTCCATAAACAGTGTGTATGGAGCACGTCACATCAAGAAAATGGAAACCTATGCTGTAGAAAAGGAAGCCTAACTAGTGGCCCAGTGCTCACTTCCTGGTCTTGGGACTGCACCTGGCTGAGATGGAGCCTGCAGGCCAGTTGGAAGGCGTGGCTGTGGTTTGTGATGTAAAGTAAGGCTACCTCTGGGATAGGCCCAACCCTTCTGCCCTCTTGGACAGCACATGATTCCCCTTCTTTCCCTATATAGAGTAAACATGTGGTTTCCTTCCCTCCCCCTCACCCCCCACCCTGCCCTGCCCACCTTTGTGTTGATAGGCTCCTGCATCCTGTATTAGCTGAATGTACTTCCTCAATAAATGAGTTCCTCCTTGACAGGTCTCCCTGATGCACCTGATTGTCCTCTGGCGAGGGAGGGCTGGGTGCAGGCTCCTCCTGGTGGGGGCGTGTACTCTATCCCTCCTGCAGGTCAGGAGGGACCAAGGACCAAAAACCTGGACAACTGTATGTGTTGTAAGAAGTAAAGGCAGTGTGAAGAAGGAGAGTGAAAAAGAAGGAAGGGAGAAAAGAAGGAAAGGACAGAAGAATGAAGAAGGAGGAAGAAGATAAGAATGAAAGAGGATGGAAGGCAGAGAGAGAAAGAAAAAAGGGAGAAAGACAAGAAGGATGAGAGCAGAGAACTAGGGTGAAGAAATCAAGGACAATAGAGACAAGGAGAGAGGGAGGAACAAAAGGTAAGAAGTAGGAAATGAGATGTAGCAGGTGAAATGTGAGTTATGTGTATTCATGACCTCATTAGATTTATGCTGAATAATATTGTTAATGGATTGATGTGACATAATTAATGCCAAAATATAGTAATTACAAAGTGATTATAATTAAACTCAACAATTAAATTTATGGGCCAAAAATGTGATAAAGGAAATAAGATGCCTACTTCATCAATGAAACATTAGTTAATGAATAATTAATGAAACACTTCAAAAATGGTGGCGCTTACAGCAAGTCTTCACAGCAGGATTCAGGATGAATCTTCAGCAAACATTCACCAAGTAACTGATTTCCTCATGCAGAGAGATTTGTATGTAGAGAAAGTAAACAGAGAAATGAACATTGCACTTGTCTGTGCAACCTTATGAAATAGTCAATACATCCAAATCTCAAAATTATTTCACAGATTGTTTTACTATGGCTACCACATTATGATCATGTAGACAGGACAGAATGGAAGGAGAGAAAGACTGCTAATGTATCATCAAGCCACAACACCACTTTTTGGATTATTGAAAGCTAGAATTCCTTTTATTGAAGACAGAGTATTTTAAATCCACAATTTTATTTTATATTTTTGTGGGTCATGAGGCTTGACCTAGGCCTGGGCATTGTCCCTAGGCTCTTCAGCTCAAGGCTACTACCCTACCCTTGAGCCAAGCCCCACTTCCCGTTTTCTGGAGGTTAATTGGAGATAAGAGTCTCAGGTACTTTTGTGCCCAGGATGGCTTTGAACCTTGACTTCAGTTCTCAGTCTCCTGAGTAGCTACTATTACAGGCATGAGCCACTGCACCAGGCTTAAATACACATTTAAATGCACATTAGGAGCATTGAGATCTTTTCTCCTTCCATCCAAAGGGATTCCTAACCAATATTCCTTTAATATCTGACTAAAGATAAATTTTCTCTCACAAAAGTGACAAACTTTCTAAATTAAGAACAAAACTTGCATTTACTCTAAACTATTATGCAGGTCTTTTTTCCTCTCTTCAGTTTTCTGTGGGTTGGCTTACTAGTACTATAAAAGAAAATTAAATTGTTAGGTCCTTGACACTTCATACAATAAAAGGCCAATCTCAAAGACTGGGCCAAGACAGAGAATTCTAACCTGGTAGCAGAGGGGAGGGAAAACCAGTTCTTTAAAGATAAGACCCATTTTGTACAGGGAGGTTGTGCCTTAAATGTCTAACCCTTTAACACTGTGTAACTATGTATTGCCCACCATTCAGAGGCCATGTGAATCATGGTTTAATTTGACAAAAAATGAAGATAGATTCTTATACACATATGTAGAGATCTCAGAATAAAATCTAAACTGGTTAATTGTGTGGAGCTCACGAAATTTATGTAAACATAAGAGAGATTATAAAGCAAATTATGCTAAATGAAGAATTTTTGTAAAAATGACCCTCTTATGGGAACTGAAAAGCCTCCAGATAGCCCTGTTTCTTCTTGGTAGAGAAAATTATTTTTGCCTCCATACATATGTGCACATTTGCCATCAGTAGGGAAAGATCTAGTGAGTAAATCTTCTACCTCCTTTCCATGGTTCTTTATGGTTTACCTTCAAGAAACTGTCGTTCTTTTTTTCAGATAATTTTTATTGTAATTAATGGAAGGGTTACATTTTATTCACCAGATAGAAGGTGCATTACTTCACAAACATTGATACCCTTTCTCATATTTTGGTGCCCATTTCCCTTCCCCCACCCCTGCCCCTCATCTTGTTTCTCCCCTTCCCTATCCTATTTCAAATAACCAAATAAGCATATATACAATATATTAGATAACAAGGTGAAACACTGTAACAATATGAGATAACCAAGGGACAGCATGAGAAATGGGAGATAAGATAGTGCATTCAGGACAGCAATCACTCATTATATGGCTTTTGTTTCTATATCCTGGAGGTCCTTTCATTTAGCATCATACTATATGGCCTTATGTATCTAGATTTTGTTCTATTGTAAATCTCTGCTAGGAGAGCCTGAGGTTTCTACTGATTGTGACAAATGAGGGAAAACATTGAGCCTATGTTCCTTTGAGTCTGGCTTACTTCACTTATATGATTTTTCTAAGTCAAGAAACTGTCATTCTTGAAGATGGTGCAAACATAATAAACCATTTGCTTTCATAATGCATTTGGATTCACCTAGAGAGAAATACTGCGAGTTTGTTCATTAAACAAAAATAAAGGAATGTTGGAGTTTTCTGAAAACATCTTTTCACATATTTTATGCATAAAATCCCCAGTCTTCAAATGGAAAATAAATGTTTCCTTTCATGACCAGCGGTCTAATGCAAATAACTGCATTCCAAGACAAGACAAATTTATTCTTCAACCTCACTGCTGAATAGAAAAATTGTAAATACTAACTTTCTGTAGCAAACATTAACAATTTTATAAAGAAGCCCTATATTACCAAATTCCAGCTATTTTCTTCAACTCCTTTTTCAGTTAGGCAAAAATGTCATCTGACTTAAATATCAGTCTAAAACATATTCTTCATTCTGTGCTGTTCATTCTCTAAAATACAACTAATATTATTTACAGTAGAGTAGCTACTGGTTAGTCAGCAGTGGAATAAGACTGATATTTAATTTCTCTCAAGGAGGCTCCACTTTTATTTTATTGGTATTAATAAAACTATAATGCCTTCAATAATTGAATTTCCAATTACTTTCTACCTGGAAATACTGAGAAACTTAAAAAAGTACTAATTTTAGAAAAATATAACCAATGTTCCACTGGAAAGGTATTATACTCTAGTTTCGTAAAGTAGATATTCTTAAAATGCACAAAAAGAATTGTAGTGTCCTTTAATTATTTTTAATAGAAAGCAATGATTTTCTTAAAGACTTTTCTTGAAGACTTTTATCTGCAAACTGTACCAAAAGCTGAATGTGTCTCTGGAAATAATTTTAGACTCTTCCTATATTATAAAATTTGCTTCCTCATTAGAAGGAAGCATCTCCACAAACCACATTTAGAATTTTCTCAAAATATTAAACTATTGCTTTTGTACAATGTTAACAAATTGTTTGGATTGGCCGAAACACTTGATTCAATCCAACTGCATTACCTCAATCTTTTATTAAAAGATTACTGAGCATGTGTGTTCTATTCTAAGGTGCTTTGTACTGTTGTTTATTTCTCCCAACACAGATGACCTGCTCTGATTTAGGGAAACTCAGCCTACCACAAATAACTGGCATGGTAGTAACTTGAAGTGAGTTCTGTTTACACTGTTTGCACTCATTTTGGATTTGTACAGTTGTACAATAGCTTACAATGTGATATTATTTAAATTCCATCACTTGTTATTTAGCAAGTTAGCCTCTTTGCACTTCACCATCATTCATGAAAAATGGAGCAGGGAAAAAAAACCTTAGCTATGAGGTGATGAGAAGTAATTTACATCGGGTTTCTGCTGCCCTGTGGATGAGCTCTAACCAGATTCCACCCATTCTACTCACTGAGCAAAAAATACCCAGCCGAGAGTTTGGCCTAGTGGTAGAGTGTTTGGCCTAGCATGCACAAAGACCCTGGTTCAATTCCTCCGCACCACATACATAGCAAAAAGCCGGAAGTGGTGCTGAGGCTCAAGTGGTAGAATGCTAGCCTTGAGAAAGTCCAAGGACAGTGCTCAAGCCCTGAGCCCAAGCCCAGGACTGGCAACAACAACAACAATAATAATAATAATAATAATAATAATAATAATAATAAATGGGGCCGGAAGTTTGGCCCAGTGGTTAAAGTGCTTGCCTAGCATGCGCAAAGACCCTGGTTCGATTCCTTGGTATCACATACATAGAAAAAGCCAGAAGTGGTGCTGAGGTTCAAGTGGTAGAGCTCTAACCTTGAGAAAGTCCAAGGACAGTGCTCAGGCACAGGACAGAGCACAGGACTGGCAAAAAAAAATACCTGACTTTGTGTTCATCAGTTTCCAATTCCTCTACAAGATACCTGAGTTAACCAATGTACAAAGATAAAAGGCTTTCTCTTGAATTGAGTCCAGAATAGGTTGACTCTGTCACTTTAAGGCTGTGTTGAGGCAGTGCTCCATGGGAGAAGCAACATGGTGAAACCATTCAACTCATAGCTTTGATGAAGGGAGAAGAGCAGGCTGAGCTCCACTTAACTTCCTAGAAGGGCACAGCTCTAGGGACTTAACTGGATTCCATGAGGCTACACTTCTTAAAACATTGTACATTCCCACAATTGCCTTAGACCAGTGATTAACCCTTTAACACATGAGCCTTTTTTATA
The DNA here is from genome assembly GCF_031878675.1 of Megascapheus bottae. NCBI lineage: Eukaryota > Metazoa > Chordata > Mammalia > Rodentia > Geomyidae > Megascapheus > Megascapheus bottae. The sequence goes on along the minus strand of NW_028327837.1, from coordinate 341,075 downwards.
AGCATGGGGACTCATAGTCAAACCATAGGCACTGTCAACTGTGTTGTGAATCCATAGATCTGAGTGTTGTTGCATATTCATGGAATATCTTTGAGTTTTAACATAAAAGAATATGTTCCTCTTAAACTCAGAAATAGGACTAGTTATACAATTCTTGGTTTAAGAAGCATCAATGCTTTACTGGCAAGGAATTCAAACTGACTAGCACTTTTGAAATTTGATCTTTATTTCCTACATTCTCCTAAAGATCAAATAAGTATATGACAGTTGATGAGGGTGAGCTTTTTTGGGGGACAGGGATCAGAAAGATTCATATAATGAAAATTACGTTTATATAGTTTTTATGTACCTTAAGATTTGAAACAAGTTAATTTTGCAGGGGAAAGGAAGAAGACAGGTTTGAACTAAGGACTTTGCACTAGTTATGTAAATGCAATATGAATCATACCTCAGACTATTATTTTTTGAGTTATTTTCTAAGTTAAGGCATTCTTTCTTCCCTAAACTTGGATTGGACAATAGTTTTGCCAATCCAGTTTCTCTTGGTGCACTAATACTTGTTAATTATCTTAACGGATTTTATTTCTATCTTAATTAAAAGAGCAATTTCAATAGAGTTGCAGAATGAATAAAACTGGCATATTTTTACTTTTCCAGTGAACATTTTATGAACTCTTGACGGATTAATCTTAAATCTAAATCCCCTTCCTTCATCGTTAATTATGAAGCTGACATTGCCATCTCTTATCCATCTGGAATGACACTTGTTCCAAAATAAATTTAAAACATGTTCAATCAGACAAAGGGGGTGACAAGTAGGCATTTTGGATTTCAATGATGTATTAAAACTTTTAGCTGAAACTCACTCTGAAAGGTTTATTAAAAATATCTTAAGGTTCGTGTCTTTTTGTGTCAGTGAAAAGACATGGAGTTAGATCACCTGTGACGGAGGACTTCTATCTTTCCCCTCAGCAGTAGAATGGTAGCCTTTGATCTTAAAATGTGTGCACTCAAAATCACATGGCTATCATTGCCCATGACTGAAGGAAGAAAGTGCAAAAATCTCAAAATTGAGAAAGATCAGGGTAATTGGGAAAACACTTTCCCTGAACTAAGAAAATTACAACAATTAGGACCAGTCGCTCTACAAAGGTAATGAGACAACAGTATCACTAACTAATTATATATTCAATAAATGAGGAGGTGATTGCAAGGAATAGTGCTCCTGAAATAGGGAGAAAGAAAATATGTTTATACTGAGTAATTCTTTGATTGCCTAGAATACAGAGGCAGTTTTCATTCTTATCCATGCTGTGCATTATACATATAGTGGCTGTATACCTTGGATTTTTCAAGAGAATCACAGTGGTAAATAATTTTGTTCTTCTCAATTAGACTGGTTCAATAAAAGAAAAATTGAATTCATATATAATGATTGATGAGTGTGTGCATATCAGCACATATTCATATATCAAAACAAAACATTTTATTAGCTCATAGCTCACCCTATTCTTTCTGTTGAGAAAATGGAACCACAGTAACCGCATAGTTTTGGTTTGACAATTGACCTTTAGAAAGAACTGTACATATGTGGAGAAAATATGATGTTGCAAGGTCTTTCTGAATGAGAAAGCACACATACTTATAATCTACCAGCTAGAGTGAACTCACCTAAATATAGGAACACAAAGTCAGCAGACAACATCAATAACATCTACCTTTTAAAATATTGTACAGTATTGTACAGTGTATTTTTATTATTTTTATTGTAATTAATAGAAGGGTTACATTATATTTGCCAGATAAAAGGTACATTTCTTCTTTTTTGTGTGTGGGTCATGGGGCTTGGACTCAGCCTGGGCACTGTCCCTGAGGTCTTCAGCTCACGTTTCCCACCGTACCCTGGAGCCTAGCCCCACTTTCCGTTTTCCTAGAGGTTAATTGGAGATAAGTCTCAGGTCCTTTTGCACCTGGAATGTCTTTGAACCTTGATGCTCAGATCTCAGCCTTCTGATTAGCTAGCATTACAGGCGTGAGCCACCACACCCAGCTAGAAGATACATTTCTTTTTTTTCCCATATATTTTTTATTGTAGTTAGTAAAAGGGTTACATGATATTTGCCATGTAGAAGGTGCATTAATTCACATACATTGATACCCTTTCACATGTCTTGGTACCCTAGAAGATACATTTCTTAACAATCATTGCTACCCCTTATCATGTTTTTGTCAACATTTCTCTCCCCCACCCCTCCCCTCATCTTATTTCCCCCTTCCCTCTCCTATTTCATATAAGCAAATAAACATATATAAAGTATATCAGATAACAAGGTAAGATGAGAAATAACATAGTGTATTAAGTACAAGAGAAACACCTTATATAGCTCTTGTTTCTACGTCTTGGTGGTCCTTTCATTTAGTCTCATCCTATATGGCCTTATGTATCTAGGTTTTGCCCTACTGTAAATCTCTGCTAGGAGAACCCAAGGTTTCTACTGATTATGACAAATGAGGGAAACCATTGAGCCTATGTTCCTTTGAGTCTGGCTTACTTCACTTAATATGATTTTTTTCTATTTTTCCATTTCCTTACAAATGTGGTGATGTCATTCTTTCTGATGGCAGCATAAAATTCCATTGTGTATAAATACCACATCTCGTTGATCCAATCACAAACTGAGGGACATTTAGGTTGGTTCCATATCTTCGCTATGGTAAATAGTGCTGCAGTGAACATTGTTGTGCTAGTGGATTTAGTATGTCCTTGTTTCTGGACAATTGGGTAAATGCCAAGTAGTAGAATTGCTGGGTCATAGGAGAGCTCTATGTTTAGTCTTTTGAGGAACTGCCATACTGCTTTCCATAGTGGTTGAATGAGTTTGCACTCCCACCAACAGTGTAGTAGTGATCCCTCCTGGCCACATCCCCTCCAGCAGCTGTTATTAGTTTTCTTGATCCTGGCCATTCTAACTGGAGTGAGGTGGAATCTTAGAGTTGTTTTGATTTGCATTTCTTTTATGACCAGAGATGTTGAGCATTTCTTCATGTGTCTATAGGCCGTTTTTGTTTCTTCTTCAGAGAAGACTCTCTTTAAGTCTTTGGCCCATCTTTTAATGGGATGGTTGTTACTTTGGAGATTAGTTTTGGAGTGATTCAATTTTTTCAGTTGTTGATATATTTTAGATATGAGGCCTTTGTCTGCTGTATGGTTGGTGAAGATCTTCTCGCACTCTGTAGGCTTCCTAAATAATTTACTAGTTATGTCCTTTGCCATACAAAAGCTCTGCAGTTTAATGCAGTCCCACTTATCCAGCCTTTCTCTGATTTGTTGTGATTCTTGATCCTTATTAAAAAAGTTTCAACCTGTGCCATGGAGGCCTAGTGTATCTCCTATTCCTTCCTGTAAAGTTTTCAGTGTGTCAGCTTTTACCTCCAGGTCTTTGATCCATTTGGAGTTAATTCTAGTGCAGGGTGACAAAGAAGGATCCAACTTTAGTTTTCTGCAGGTGCTTAACCAGTTCTGCCAGCACAACTTGTTGAAGAGGCTATCTTTCTTCCATTCTATTTTTTTGGCTCCCTTGTCAAAGATTAGGTGGCGGTATGTCTGTGGTTTAATATCTGGGTCCTCAGTTCTATTCCATTGGTCTTCAGGCCTGTTCTTGTGCCAGTACCAAGCTGTTTTGATAATTATAGCTCTGTAATAGAGTCTAAAGTTTGGTATCGAAATTCCTCCTGCTCTGTTCTTTCTGCTAAGAAGTGTTTTTGCTATATGGGGTGTTTTATTATTCCATATGAAATTTTGGATTGCCTCTTCTATTTCTTTAAAGAATGACATTGGGATATTGATGTGTATTGTGTTGAATTTGTAGATAGCCCTTGGCAAGATTGTCATTTTCACGATGTTGATTCTTCCAATCCAGGAGCATGGGAGGTTTTTCCATTTCCTTAGTTCTGCTTTAGTTTCCTTTTTCAGGGTTTTAAAGTTTTCATCAAAAAGGTCCTTTACATTCTTAGTTAAGCTAATTCCTAGGTACTTTATTTTCTTTGAGGCTATTGCAAAAGGAGTTGCTTTCCTGATTGTTGCCTTGTTCCTCTCACTGTTGGCATAGAGGAAGGCAGTTGATTTTTGAGGGTTAATTTTATAGCCTGCTACCCTTCCAAAGTTTTGAATCAGCTCAAGGAGCTTGGGATTAGAGTCTATAGGATTCTTTAAATACAGAATCATGTCATCTGCAAAGAGGGATAGTTTTACTTCCTCTTTCCCTACTTGGATCCCCTTCTTACTTCTTGCCTTATTGCACTGGCTAGGAATTCTAATACTATGTTAAAGAGGAGTTGAGAGAGTGGGCATCCTTGTCTCATTCCTGATTTTAGAGTGAATGGCTTTAGCTTTTCGCCATTAAGTGTAATACTAGCAGTGGGTTTGTCATACACAGTCTTTATTATATTGAGGAATGTTCCATGGATTCCTAGTTTCTACAGAGCTTTTAAAATAAAGGGGTGTTGGATCTTGTCAAATGCCTTTTCCGCATCTATTGAGACAATCATGTGATTTTTGTCCTTGCTCCTGTTGATGTGTTGCATTATATGAATTGATTTGCGTATGTTGAACCAGCTTTGCCTCCCTGTGATGAATCCTCTTTGATCATGGTGTATAATTTTTTGATAAGTTGTTGTAGATGGTTGTTTAGTCTTTTGAGGAACCACCATACTGCTTTCCATAGTAGTTGAACAGTAACCCAAACAGCTTGGTACTGGCATAAGAACAGGCTGGAGGACCAATGGAATAGAACTGAAGACCCAGATATCAACCCACAGATGTATGGCCACCTAATCTTTGATAAAGGAACCAAAAATTAGAACGGAAGAAAGAGAGCCTCTTCAACAATGGTGCTGGCAGAACTGGTTAAATATCTGCAGAAAACTAAAGTTGGATCCTTCTTTGTTACCCTGTACCAGGATTAACTCCAAATGGATCAAAGATCTCGAGGTAAAAGCAGATACACTGAAAATTTTACAAGAAGGGGTAGCAGATACATTAGGTCTCCTTGGCACAGGTCGAAACTTTCTTAATAAGGACCTAGAGACAACAAATCAAAGAAAGTCTGGGTAATTGGGGCTGCATTAAACTGCAGAGCTTCAGTATGGCAAAGGACATAGCTAGCAAACTAAACAGAAAGCTTTCAGAGTGAGAGAAGATCTTCACTAACCATACAACAGACAAAGGCCTCATATCTAAAATATATCAACAGCTAAAAGAATTGAATCACTCCAAAACTAATATCCAAAGAAACAACCATCCCATTAAAACATGGGCCAAAGACTCAAAGTGAGTCTTCTCTGAAGAAGAAATAAAAATGGCCTATAGACACATGAAGAAACACTCCACATCTCTGGCCATAAAAGAAATGCAAATCAAAACAACTCTAAGATCCCACCTCACTCCAGCTAGAATGGCCAAGATCAAGAAATCTAATAACAACAGATACTAGAGGGGATGTGGCCAGGAGGGATCACTACTACACTGTTGGTGGGAGTGTACATTATATTTTTAAATAGTCCAAGGAAAGAATCCTTGTCTTGACTGCCTAACATCATCATTGCAAATCTAATCACTAATACCTTCAGTGATAAATTTATAAATGTTATGACATCAGAAGCTAACGTCTAAGGTATGGAAAGAATCCCTCATGAAGTTTCCTAGGATATCCATCTCAATTTGAGAGAGATATCTCACACACTCTTGGGTTCTGATTTGGGAGATGGGATGGCAATAATACACAGTGGTTGAGATGTAGCCTCTCAAAGTGGGTCAGCCAGGTTCAGAGTCAAACTTGGCAATCTACTGGAGACCTTCAGTAACTTATGAAACTTCCTGTACCCCAATTTTTCTCATCTGTAAATGAACATTATAATTCACTGCATTTCCTAAGGACTAAATGAAATAATAAGTATATATGTGGCATATGGCAGAAACTCAACAACTGTAATTAATTTGTTATTATTGCAGTTGGTGATGATGATATTGTTATTTCATAGCCCCTAGTTATGCCTTACAGCTGCTACTTTATGCTTCAACTTAATTAACATCAGTGCTTCAACTTGAAACTTGAGAATTTACAAGCCTTGTGAAGAATAACTCATCCTTAATGATTACACATTTTAAAACTAGTTTCACCTGATCAACAAGGCAAGTCATGTGAAAATCTACCATGATTATCTCCTATATGTCAGATGCTAACTTGGGCATTAAAATCTCAATAGGAAAAAACCAATGGCTCTTTTACTTTCATGAAACACTGAATTGTGATGGTTCTTTAGTGTACTTCATTCCATGACACACTAAGAAAGATTGATTTATATATGGCTTCTCTTCCATAGTATATAGGGTGGTATAAGAATCACAAAATATATGAATGTAATGATAAAATATGTAACACTGGCTATTTGGAACCAGGATGGTTTCCAACCCAAGGCTAAGAGGATAACTGCCTCTGGGATGATATAAATAAATATCAATAAATAAATATAAAATAAGTGTTTTATATTTGCAATATTTCTGTGTTTGTGTATATATGTATGTATGCATGCACATATTATATGTGTATATATATATACATATTTGCATGTTACTTTTAAGGAGTGACCAGTCTGAAAACTAAAGGCATTGAATGATAACTCTGCAAGTTTCAGACTTTTTTCTGGGTCATCATCATGAAATAGTTCATATATGCTAAACGTCTCAAGACAAACAACAAACAACTTCATTCATAGAGGTATAGCCATAATTTGTACTCTCTCAAAGTCTGTGCATACCATCAATATTTGGGTTTGATTGCTTGTGTTATCTCTTAACTTTATCAGTATTTTCATGATGGGATTTTTCAAGAATACAAATGGCCCACCATTTACAAAAATGCTTATCATAAACAAAATGTCTGTAAATTTCTGAGTATGTGACTTATTGGCTGCCTTTGAAATGATACTAAAGTTCAGAGTCAAGTAAAGATTGCATACCTGATAGCAGGCAATGTGGTAAATGTATTCAATAACTTGGTCATTTACGTTTTACATGAAGATCTCATACTTCCCTTATTTTGACAAGGTGACTACTGTCTGCACTCATCACTAGGAGGCACTGGTGTCTTCTTTCTCTGCAACAACTCATCTTGTGTGGTGAAAGCTTAAGCTCTGTGAACATTCCAGGAGGGTCCCTGTGGCGAAATCTACCACCTACTATTGTAGAGCCACAGACTCCTAGAGGTCCCAGAAGATCCACTTCTCATGGTCGCATGAGGTATTAAATAAATAACTCTGGCTCAGGTGCTGAGCACAACATCCACGCAGATACTCAAGAAAGAACAGTTGCTACTGTTCTTCCTCAAGGGAAAATGAAGGTTATTTGAAAAACCCAAACGCAAAGTGCTCAGTACTGACTCTGTGGGATCACTGTGTGGATGAGTTTGCCTGGAAAGGCCTTTTCATGGATATTGAAGGTGGGACTTTTTAGAGAAAACCTGCCTGGGGCATTTTTTTCAGTAGGTTTGACCCACAGAAAAGCATTCTAGAACTGTAGTTCAGCAGCCTCCGATATGTGGCATTCCTTTATATATCAGAATGCTCAGCGTGCCTCCTCTTCCACTGTGCTGGTCTCCTTCAAAGGACTGAGAGCAACAATGGAATAGGTTTTGTCTTGCTGAGAAGTGACCAGAGGGGATCCCCAAGGGTAGCATTCCCAGGTTTCAGATAAAACTAACAGCTTTGCTTCTTTGCCAAAGAAGCAGCACATTTTACATCATGATGAGGAATAAATCTGAGTTCTTGTTATTTTTCCAAAAGAAACAAACCCCTTTCATGTTTCTGCCCAGAAAATCTTTAAACCACGCAGGGGTGGAATTGCCTTTATCACCCTAATACAAAATAATGGTTCCAAAGAAAACCTTATAAAAAGGATTTGAAATGGATATTTTTTTAAAGGAAAAAATGGGAGGAAGAAGGGAGGGGGGAGAAAGGAGGGAAGAAAACAAACTAAAAGGGAAAATGGCCTATTTCCTGCCCAACCAAGGCACTGCCTGCTGTCTCAGGCATGTTGTAGAATTATGTATTTAAGGGGGAAAAAAACTGGACGGAAAGTAATCCAGATTCAGATTTGGTTCTGAGGATCTTATTTTGTTTCTCAGGAGGGAACTTGGTACATTCAAAAGAATGAGCTTGTATAGTCTCCTGCTGGCAGATCTCTGCCCCTTAGGCGCCAATAACAATATTTTTGAATCAACCCAGTGACATTTTTACAAGAGGTATGAAAAAATCTATATTGAAAGAGCCAGCTTTCACCAACTCTGCAGGCGAACCGGAGCACTTGACAGGCTGGGACTGGAAGTGTTCTTTCCGGTGGGAGGGGTGGCGGATGCCTCAGCTCTTCATGACCTTTCTTTCCCTTGGATACATGTGGATCTCGTCTCTGTTACATGCTGACTTTGTAAGACACCTCATTTTAATTTTACATCAAGAGTAGTAGACGACAACCCATTTAGTGGTGAAATTTTCCGTGACCACAAACGCAAGTCTCTCGTGACCTCAGGCTTACCAGGAGAGAAAACACTTCAGGCCTGCATGGCGCAGTTTCTAGGCCATTGAACCCCATGGCAATAAGGAGATCATTTAGCATAGGCATCCAAGTCTCTTTCCCCACAAAATCCTGCCTGCCATCCACCTCCAATCTCACCGGCCTGGAAATAATTCAGCTTTGGTACTCTTCTGTCTAGTTCTTTGGAATGCATCAAATCAATCAAAGCTGCAGGTTCTCTGCACACTCTTGTCTTCCTGAAATGCATTGTCTACTTTACTTTCCTCACCCCAAGTCTTCTGTTGCTTTTCTTTAAACTCAGCTTTAGCCTTCAGCCAATATTTTACTTCAGTGAGTTTGTTCCCATATTTAAGTAGAGTCATCTAATCCCTTTATTGTTCTGTTATGTTGATTTGTTATGTTGCAAGGGGGGGGAGAGAGAGAGAGAGAGAGAGAGAGAGAGAGAGAGAGAGAGAGAGAGAGAGAGAGAGAGAGAGAGAGAGAGAATCTTCCATAAAGTCTACAAGTAATTGGTTGCTATCTACTCTACAAGTAAGTTTATTACTTTAGTGTAATAATCATTAGAAAATGATTATTGATCAGAAAAGATCTCGCTAAAGAAGTGACACACACATGAGGGAGAAGGAGTAAGTAACTATAATGTTACTACTAGCATAACAACTTATGATTTCCATTCACTACTTGTTTGCCCCTATGTGATGTTTATTTGTGTTCTCTTCTTCACATTGCCCACAAAATCATGGGATCTTTTGGAGTTCAGCTAGAAGAAAACTCTGGACATGTAGTCAACCAACTCTAACCACAAGAGAGCTACTATTCACTTTTTTTTGAGCTCAGATATATCAACAGTAAAATGATAACATTATTCTACCAGATTGTTCTTGTCTGTTAATATTATGACATCCAAAAAGGACCTACTTTTGGGCCCAGAACATAATTAGCAATAGGTTTTCTACTTAAATTTCTTTATTGTAAAATGAGTTGTATATCTCCTTTGGTAGACAGGATTATGAATGATCAATTCCATGAGAGCTCATGGAATTCTGAGAGAGACCATGCATACCTTCGACCATGCATACCTTCATAACATACATTGCTAATATTTTCCTATCTCATGTCTGTCTTTCTACCTTATTTCATGTCTATTGCACATAATCTTTCTTCCTGTAATATCATCAACTACTGTTGACTTACCTGGGAAATTCTGACTTTTCTTTCAGGGCCTAGAAACATTTACCTTTTTTTGTAAAGACTTCTCCATGACTCTAAAAGTGAATTAATTATATCTCTTGTCTTTAGCCACACACTCTTTGTTCATGATGGTTCTTAATAAGTTGCTGTACATTCATTTACTTACATAATTTTATTAGATTATAAGCAGTTGAAAGACAAAGAAAGCATCTGTGTTTGCTCTATATATACATTAATTGAGACATACATTTCTGTTTATGTATTCCCATATATTTTTGAGTTACTATTGCCTTATCCTCTGTGTCTGAGGCAGAGATGGAAATAAACATATGAGACACTAGAACTAGACTTAGAAACTCTAAGTTATTGTTGGCTTATAATCAATCACTAGGAAATTCCCAATCTGTGCTCCAATTGCTTTATCTTTGAAATGATCAAAATTTCAGGGTATTTATTAATGAAGATATTAATCATTTTGTCTCCCCAGATATCACTGGCTCACCCCTCTAATCTTAGCTACTTGAAATGACTCAAAGAATAGTTGGTTTTCAGTTAATAATTTATTTTAACTAATCCAAGTTTGTCTTCAAATAATAGTTTTATACTTTCCCTATATGAATATATAAGGCTACTAGTATAGTGTTTGTAATTCCTGCAACCCATATGACCATCTAGTTATTCTTTTAACATATGAATGTAATGAGACATGTATCATAACTACCATTGCTTTCAACAGACAGCTATACTATACATCAATTAAAAACCATAACATCCCCTTTACATAAGTCCATCTATTCTTGTATTTCTTTCCATTCTCTCTGCATATTTTTTACATATATAATGTTCTGACTGAGAAATTTCTTTTAACCTTTCCTACAGTGCATATCTGCTGGTTATGAATTTCCTCCCTTTTGTTTGTTTTAAAAAGACTTTATCTTTCATGTAATTTAAAATGATTCCAGAGGATATAGAATTCTGGTTTGATGTGACCGCTCAAATCTTCTAAATGTTCCATTTCACACTCCTCTCTCTTGCATAGTTTCTGATTAGAATTATAGTATGTATTTGTTCTTCAGGCAGTAATATACTTATTCTCCTGTTTTGGTTTGATGCAATATTATTTTCTTCATTTTTTTCATCTTATGTAGTTTGAATATAAGATGTGTAAATGCCAAGATTTCTATATATGTTTTAGGTTTATTTTGTCTGAGCTTTCTAATCCTGTAGTATGAAGTCTGCTTTTAATTTTGTCAAAATTTTTCTTCATTATTGTTAAATCATTTCTTCTATTTAATTTTCTCCTCTTTGGATATTTTAATGATTCATGTAGTATACAATTACAACATCTTCTCAATTATCCCACAGGTCTCAAATGTACTATATTGATTTTATTTCTATTTTAATGTTTCTTACATTTTGATATGCAAAGTTTCTACTGACCTGTCTTCAATTCTTTCCCTGTCTTCCTGTTTTTTATTCTTTAATTATCTACTGGTACTCTATCAAATACACCATTCCTCCATGTTCTATAGCCACAGTCCTATGTCAGTGGGCAAACTCTTGAGTTTTTAATATGCCAGATCCAGCAACTTACCTCAAAGCCAGATGCAGCTACTCACCTCAAAAAAAAAAAAGAAAAGAAAAAGAAAAAGAAAAAAACATGGTGTGTAAAAAGGCAGCAATGAAGAAAGGACATAATCAAAAACAATCATTCTGTGGGCACAGTCTTCCAGAATTACAGCCCATCTTCAGGATAAAAGCATGAATTATAGGTTCAAATAGTAGAAGAACCAAAGTATCAGAGAATATGCATAATTAAACAGTCTTGGCCAAATTGTGGTCTGATCACTGAGTTCTGGTTCTACAAGGCTGTCCCAGTAAAACCTTTATCATCTGAGGGAAGAATTCTATTTCTATGCGATGATTATTCCGACGTAGGGTAGGGGTGGCCTCAATATGGAGTGATCTGTAAGGCTCTCTCTGCACTTCCAGGAATCAAAGGTGATTGCCAGATTAGGATGAAAAGTCTAGAACTTGAAAAGTCTCCCAGTAAAATACCTTAGTGACTATTTGTGCTTTCATCCCTGATATGAGGTAGACCAGATATCTCCAGTCTTCACACAGGTATGCTTTCAATAGCAATCATTTTACTGTTTGGGAAAAACTAAGAAGGATCATATTCCTTTTTCTCCAAAATATTCAGCTATACATCTGCTCTGGAACTTCCATACATTATTTTCTAGTTATTGTCTTATGTCTCACATATAGTTGTAAATGCATCCTTATTTCTAGGAGACAAAAATAATTTCTCCATGTTATTATATCATAAAAAGCTTTATCTGTTAAGAAAACTTACTGAATTTTAACCTCTATCAAAGAAACAAAGTCACTCTTTTCACTGTGTCTCTTCTCTTCTATCCCTGCCTTTTACTTGCCTCAATAAGTAGTTTCACAGCTTATGATTCTGTAGAAAGTATAACTCTATTGATTGACATGACATTTATTTGTGCTGAGTTTGTTGCCCTAATGAGATAATATATTTATTTTATAATAATAAATAATCCTAAAATGAATCATAAATAGAATCATTTACCTACCCAACATTTTATCTGTAACAAAAAATTAATCTTTTGTTTTACATCATCTACTTTATATTTTTATCAGTATCATTGGTATATAAAAACAGCCCCTAATTTTATACTAATTTCTTATGAGAAAACTTAAATAGAAATTGATTAATTTTTAAATAAATTCTTCTATCACATTGTTTGCTCTTTCCAGTCCATGAACACAAATGACAATAATCAACCCCCTATCATATACATTATTAATAGTTTTTACTTTATTATACCAATAATATTGACTATTCTCTTTGTGCCTTATAGATAGCTCATAAAATATTATACAATAGCTGAACCAGTAATCTAATCTATCTTCCTGGTGACTAAGAGAAGGTACAAAACTAGTGTTGCAACTAATAATGTAAGGTTATACCTTCCTGATAATATTATTCAAAGATGAATGTGAGAATATTCATTAGCCACTGTGGCCAATTATTTGTAATTATAATGGCTTCCCCTGTTTATGATTAACCAACTGGAACTTAACTAACATCCCCACTGTAAATGATCATAAACTGGACACTATGTATGTGGCATTACTAGGATACACTAGGCTACAGGCAGCACCTAAGTGCCCTGTTTTACAATGAGCAACCACATGAGGTGAGATCTCAGTGTTTAAGCATTCAGTAATTATTTAAAGAATTATTTGTTTTCCATCACAAATAATATATATATATATATGATCTATTTTCTGCATATCAACGGCTCATGCATGTAATCCTATTTACTCAGGAAACAGAGATATAAGGATCATGTTTCAAAGACAGCAAAAGTGGGCAGGAAAATCTCCAATTAACCACCAAGCAAAGCCAGAAGTAGAGCTGTGGCTCCAGTGGTATAGTACTAGTTTTGAACAAAAAAACTAAAGGGCAAAGCCCAGAACCAGTGTGGGGGAGGGGGAGGAAGAGGAGGGAAGAAAGATAAAGATAAAAGCACATTTAAAACATGCCCATTTATAAGACTTTAACTCACAAGAGCTATAGAAAAATCTCCCAGTCAGAACATGATTTTATCCCCAGGAAATAAATCATAAGTTAAAACTATGGAACTTAGCTGGGAGCAGTGGCTCACGCCTGTAATCCTACCTACTCAGGAGGCTGAGTATCAAGGTTCAAAGCCAGTCCAGGCACAAAAGAACCTGAGACTCTTATCTCCAATTAACCTCCAGAAAATGGAAAGTGGGGCTTGGCTCAAGGGTAGGGTAGTAGCCTTGAGCTAAAGAGCTCAGGGACAATGCCCAGGCCGAGTTCAAGCCCCATGACCCCCATTTCCCCCCCACCAAAAAAAAACTATGGAACTTAGAACAACAGTTCAAATTCCTCTGTACATTTTTTTTACTACTTTTGAATTATTTCCACTGTGAAGATTCACTCATGCCTCATGAAAAACAATATCACAAATGGAGAGACTCTACGTAGTTTTTGTTTTTGGTTTTGTCCATGGTGCACAAACCCCTTGGCCTTCTTCTAGTTCTGTTCTGAATATCGCACTAAAATCAAAGGGAAGCATCCTGGTCTTTTTTGGTGATGTTGCAAAAACCCTGGGAGTGATGTGGAACAACACTGCTGCAGATGACAAGCAGCCTTATGGGAAGAAGGCTGCTAAGCTAAAGGAAAAATACAAAAAGGATATTGCTAAAGGAAAGCCTGATGCAGCAAAAAAGGGGGTTGGGTTGTGAAGGCTGAAAAGAGCAAGAAAAAGAAGGAAGAGGAGAACGATGAGGAAGATGAAGAGGATGAGGAAGAAGAGGAAGATGAAGAGGATGATGATGAATAAGTTGGTTCTAGCACAGCTTTTCTTCTTGTCTATAAAGCATTTAACCCCCCACCCTGTACACAACTCACTCCTTTTAAAGAAAAAACATTGAAATGTAAAAAAAAATACCATACCCAATGAACACTTACATTTACAAATCATGTGGAAGCCCAATGTGCCCGAACACTCTTTGAAAAACATTATTTTCATTCACGTATGTGTCCTTCCCCAATCTTTCATCTGCTTCCTGACTTAAGAATCCGTCCAAATAATCAGCATGTTCAAATGGTGATTTGGGGACTACTTAACTGCAACCACTCCTGCTCTATAATTGAAGAGATGCTCCTTATTTATCTGTCACAATGGCTCCAGTCTCTAACTACATCTCACTGCCAGTTTCTGAGACCACGCATTATACTACTTCAATGCAAAAATATCTTTCTTCCAAAGAAATGGATTTTAAAATAGGAGTATCCTGATTATTTTTATGTGACAATATTGTGGAAATATAATTCAGCAAGTATTTATATTTCTCCTCCTAAGGATGAACTAACAGTGTTTATTGGATCAAAGGATGTAACCTTTTAGAAGTATTTAGAAATTTATGAAATTTGCCCCACATGCATGTCATATTTTTTTAAAATGTACCTTAGTTGTGTAAGTACCACAAATTGAGGAAGGGAGCTAACTCATCTAAGAGTTGATACGGGGAGAGGCAGGAAGTGACGGTTTAGTCAAACTCGGAAGGAAGAAATTGTCACAACAGACAAAGGGATGGAAAAAATGTCTCCCAGAAAATAAAGAGCATGTGTATTGTCTCCATCTTGCCTGTCAATCTATCATCTTCTCCTGAGCAAAATCTGTCTAATGATCCTTTGAGAAAGCACCACTTCCAAGTTTGTATTCATTAATTGGATTCGATATCACCAATAGCACACTCGTAGGTGCTATATTTTGTTGTAATACCCACAGTGGTAGGTTTTGGAACTAGCATCACAAGAATTCTCAGAGTTCATCCACAACGTCTGTCTTAGGGACACAATGATCATAAGCATCAGAGCATAAAAGCCTAAGGCTGCCATTAGCCATTAACCATTTTCCAGTCTTCACAGATCGCAAGGCCAATGTAGAAATGGAACTCAGGAGTTGGATAGGCCTGGTAACAGCATTTGAGTTTGGAGATTTTCTTACGTGGAGCTAGCTGCCAATGGTGTTCTCCGTGTCTGTATTAAAGGCACTTTGTGGCCTCATAATCCTAAATTGAAATAAATCCCAACCTGTAAATAAATCCATGAGTCTAGAGAAACACATGAAGAATAGCTCTTTGTAATCCAGACTTCTCCGTAAATTTCATTATCTGCTTCTCTCAGGAATTGGCACTGACTTTCAATGTCACGCCTTGTCCACTCCTAATTTGAGAAAGGCTGAAAATGAGACCTGAGAAGCATGGCTGTCAAGTCCCATTTAGCTGTGTTCTCCACCTAACCCAGGCTTGAGTGGCTCTGAAGGTTTCATAACTGCAAAGTTTTCTGTTCATCTGACTATAAATATGTCAGAATAAACATGAGAAACAAGGTGAGATTTTTCTCATGATGCTGATACTCTCTTACTGATTACGTCCCATCTTCTAGCAATATTAAGAGTGTCACACATATAATTTCTTTACTTAGTTATGTATTCTTTTCTCGTTATGCAGATGAAAAACTTAAGACTGTTGTATGCTAGCCAACTGCCAGATTGCCCACAGTATCAGAGGTAAATGGAAAAACATCTAATGCCCAGTTCTTCTTCAAGGTCAATACTAAGAACTTAAGAGCTTAATAAGAATCTGTTGATTGTGTCACAGGAGTGCTTGCCTATTTGCTCTTACTTTCATGGAGGAAAACACAAGATTTCACACAACCTAAAACACCTAGATAGATGCCTAGCAAAGCCCAGATTCATGGAGGAGGTGATGGGGAAGCTCATGTTTCCTTTTTTTTTTTTTTGCTAGTTAAATAACAAATACAGTCTTATTTAAGCTTTTCAGCTGAGGTTGGTTTTGAACCACAATCCTCAGATCTGTTTTCTGAGTAGCTAGGATTACAGATGTGAGCCATTGGCACTCAGCCCAGATTTGTAAGGGAGAATGTTGGTGTTAAAGATGTCACTCATGTTGCTACTGTTGGAAGCAACGAAGTATTACTCTGAAATATTCTGATCCTATTGACCAATTACACAAAACAGATAAGAAAAATGAGGTACAGAGAAATGGATTACTCTCGGAATTGTGATAGGTCCCATTTTGGATTTTGGACCTTTCGCTTGGACTGAACAAATAAGTTGCACCTAGTTTTTAAGAGAACTTGAAATTCAAAGCACATGTCCAAACCCATTTAGCCTTTCATGATAGAAATTAATATCTCTATTGTAGCAAAGATGGAAAGTGAAATTTAAATGATTATCTCTAAAGCTTCCACATTAGTGAGTTAGTAAATTTCAAGGCCATAATTACAACTCTTAAATTTTTTACGTTAGGGTACATCACTAAACAGTTGTAAGTCAAAGTATAAAACACACACACACACACACACACACACACACAATCAATTAATGAATATGGAAAAATGTTTCACTCATCATCGATACTTTTTAGCATGTTTTATTGGATTTTTGTTTGGGTATAAAAAGTAATCATATTCAGTCTTCAAATGTAACAGACAAATCTATCTTGGTATTGATCATATTGGGCTGTTTAGCACCATAGAAAAAAATGACAAAAAAAAGAGGTCTGATAACATTGTCTTTTCGTTACAGGAGGAGATTATATATACTGTTACTGACAAAAGAAAGAAGTTGTTGCAGTGTTTCAGTAAATATAAACATGAAAACTTCATGGGCAAGAAGACATAAGAGATTTTAAGAGTCTAATCTTTGGTCTGCTTTTTTTCGTGCAGCCCAATGGATATTTACATTCCCTGAAACACTGCCATGGCTGCTTTGTGTGCCTTGTCTATCAATAGTGTAAATTTGGAAAAGTCAATATTTTTTATATCCTACCTTTTAATCTGCAAAGAAGAGAGAGCCTTACCTGCTCTCTTGTCTAAAGAAAAATTGTCTTTTCGTAGAAAAAATAGAGGATAAAACATGATCATCAATCCTCCAATAATGAAGAGAACCAAACCCCAAACAAGTTCTCTGCTCTTGATAACTTTAGAGGTTGAGAAGCCATGACAGGTATTGAAGACATACATACTTAACAAAATCCAGGGAGTGAACCAACAGTAATAAAAAGGTAGAGTGTAATATGTGATGAAAGAGAACATTATTGGGAAGATAGTTTTGTAGAGTAGCACCACAGATAAGGGTCAGAGTATCTGAAGTAACACGCCTTACTAATTGTATGAGTACTAATAAATTAGGAACATGCTTTCAATACATGTTTTAACCATCTTTAAAATAGAAGGTTATTAGCCCAACTTGAGAGAGCTGCTTTTAGAACTACATTGTATACAAGCTATACAGAAGCTCCAAGCATAGCTCCTGGTAATGTGTGATCTTCAATCTTTTTTACTCCTGCCTTACCTTTGAAAATCAGGGGTACATTTATATTTTCAATAAAATCTGGCTTAGCTTGGCTTCAGCTGACTAAAATGATGTCACTCTCTTCCTTCTGTGTATATTCCTAAGGTTGTGTTTGCCACTATGTGTGCTGCTCTCCTTTCAACAGTGAACAGAATAAGTTACAGAGAAGTTTCCTCAGTTTTTCCCCTCCATCTCCCATATAAGAAATATAGTCTAGTTCTGAGGATCTCAAAGAAACGCCTAAAAGTTTTAACAAGATCATAGCAACCTTCCAGAGACTATTACCCTTGTAAAATGTATGGTAAAGTGAGCATTCAGCTCCTTGCAGTTGGTCATGAACCTACATGTAGGTGAGGCACAGAAAATCTCACAAGTGTTTCACAGAACTAATAACCTTTATCTGATTTGGAGTCTGGGATCTCCAGAGCATCATCCATAACCC
Source organism: Megascapheus bottae (assembly GCF_031878675.1). NCBI lineage: Eukaryota > Metazoa > Chordata > Mammalia > Rodentia > Geomyidae > Megascapheus > Megascapheus bottae. The sequence continues at coordinate 322,912 of NW_028327837.1, read as the reverse complement.
AGGACTCTTGAGATCCTTTTCTACTCATATCAGAATATTCTGAGAGAGATTTGCAATAGAGCAAAACCTTGATACAAAAGGCCATATAGTAGGACGCTGAATGAAAGGATCTCTAGGATATAGAAACATAATCCATATAATGAATGATTGTTGTTCTTAAGGTACTATGTTATCTCTCATCTCTTTTGCTGTCCCTTGGTTATCTCATATTGTTACACTATCTCACTTTGTTACCTGATATATCGGATATATTTGTATTTGGCTTTTTGAAATTGGATAGGGAAGGGGGGAAAACAAGAGGAGGGGTGGGGGGGGAGGGAAATGGGGACCAAGACATGTGAAAGGGTATCAATGTATGGGAATTAATGCATCATCTATCTGGCAAATATCATGTAACCCTTCTATTAATTACAATAAAAATATATGAAAAAAGGAGAATATTCTGAGAAACAAGCGTTTCTTCTCTGTAGGCCTTAAATTCTATATACTTACCAGAGAAGTACCTATTTACCTAATGTTATAAAATACAACTCATGTAACAGATAATTCATTTTAGCAAAACCACCCTAAAAGGATTTGAATCCAGGAGAAGGCAAGTGACAGTGGTTAAACATAAAGTCTCAGCAACTGGTAATATTTTTATTTTAAACTAGTGTATGATGTTGATAGACTGGGCTGTAGGAGAGAATCCTCACATTACATTGCCCACAAAACTTACATACTACATTCACATGCTAATTACAAGTATTTATTGTCATGAAGTTTGCCAATAAAGAATCTCACTGGGATTTTGATGGGATGGCATTGAATTTGTGTATCATTTTTTGGCAGTAGGGCTATTGTCACAATATTAATTCATCCTATCCATGAACATGGAAGGTCTTTCCATTTCCTGATGTTCTCTTTGATTTCTTTCTTCAAGCTTCCAAGCTTCCATTAGATAGCAATAGTATAATAATCATTTTGCTTTGATTTTCTTGATTTTCTTTTCTGATACATCTAATCTAACTTATTGGATGATATTCAAGGAATCCTTTCCAGAAGTTAAAACAGAGGAAAAGTGAAAAAAAAATAAGTGCCTCTTGAGGAAAAAAGAAAGAAAAAAAGTCAAAGGGAAAAAAATTAGTCGTAGAGTCCTTTCTTCAGGTTGCTACCTCTCTATCTTTGCCTTGAGATTCAATTGCAATTGATTTACATATACTGATAGCGCCAACTTCTAAAAATGCCTGCCTAGACCCACTAAGGCAGAGAAAAAGATTCTTACTTATCAGTGAGTCAAACCCATTACCTATATAATCTAAGTGGTCTCCATTCATTCTCAACAATTGAATTTTTTTCTGCATCATGCCTATAAGTTATACTTTTCACTTTAAAATCCAGGAGGAAATATGGAGTTGCCCTTGAAAAATATAAGACTTGTGAAAATTAAAATAGGAGAAAAAGCAAGAGAGGAAGCTACGGAGGTTTGATTTAGCGAAATTTAAAATCACATGAAGGTCCATAGAAGGGCTCAAATGTTTGTTGTATAAAATATCAAAAAAAAAAGATAAATAACTCCTCCACCAAAATAAAAGAACATCAACCATGGGGAAAAATAAATCGTAAGAGGAAATGAATTTTAAAATACTTATTAAAACAACCATGGCATTCTATTTTCATTTATCACAGAGAGAAATAAATTTTATGGAGATAGTAATAGAAAAAGTTCACTAAGCATCTATAAATTTGTTTTGAAACTGCATAAAATTGCCATGAGAAAGCCATTAGAAAATATGTACCAGAGTTTTAAAATCATCTGAAGTCTGGCTTCATAATATTAACTATGAGTGCTTTTCCTATAGAAATAATACAAAACACAGGATAAGCTTTGAGCAAAAAATATGTTTCTTACCAAAACATTTCAGTTAGCAACTGTTTTGTATTTTATTTGTGGAGTAGAGTGGTTTTTAAAATACTAATAAGAAGAAATATGAGGTGACATGTCAAGAAGTTTTACACTAGGCCCTGTTTTCCAAATGTCTCTAGTCTAATTGAAGTAGATGAGGTAAATACTAAAAAACAGTTGAGAAACAAAATTTGGATCCTCCTTAGAGACAAAGCAAAATAGACAAGGGATAAATCTTTTTCTTTTATCTGTCTTTCTTTATGTCATTAATATAATTGATGTAAATGTGCATATAATATTAATAATAAACTATTTTGCAGCATATTTAAATGATACAGGGGAAGTACAATGACAAGGGTAAAATCATCTTTATTTCCTTCGATAAATAATGTCTGTTTGCTTCCTTTGTCCTTTAGATACTCATGGAACAACAAGCAAGGGGGAGATTTCCCCAGTGTACCTGTAATTATGTGACAATTATTTGAACATATGTTCAGTATCATTATCAGGAGCAGAGGAACCTTTATGCCTCAAAAACCATTTAGATATTTATAGCATTACAGATCATATAAAAATGATCAATATCGGCAAATAGCTGTAGGCAGTCAAAAAGTAGTTTACCTGTCTCATTTCATCCCTGAAAGATGATATTTTAAGGAAAACAAACAAGGTCGATATGGTATTTGGGAGTATAGTTTATCTAGACTTCACTATTCTAGCATAGCTTTTGAATTCAAGAGTTTTCAAATGATCAAGTGGTTAAGGTGAGTTAGAACGCAGAGACAAAAGCGAAATGTCAGTTTCTAAACTTGAATCCCTTGTTTCTCTGGCAGAGGAGATCAGATCTCCTAACTTTACTGAGTGTGATACAAAGGAAGACTTAAGAAAACATAGATCTTTGAGTTTCTTAGGCCTAAATCCTCATTAGCCTCAACATGTATGTAAACATGCATGGACAAAGTGGGAGTAATGAAAGAAACTTGTTCATAAGATTATCACAAGGATCAAAGAACTTGGAAAGTACTTATCTAGGTGTCCACATTAATAACTATTATTATTCTCCTTTGTGATATTTCATAGCTCTTAAAGCTATGCATCTGACTTTTAAAAATTAACTGTCATTCTGCAGGTCATAGAGGAGAATCCAAATTCTGTAACTCCTTAGAACAAGGAGAAAGGCCTATGGGTTTGGTCAAAGTGTAACTGGGAAGATGTTGAGGGTTTTTGGAAGACAGAAATCTTCATTTTCTTTCCAGCATCTCTGTTCATAAACCCTAAGATTTAGGGAGCCATGAACTTCCCATAAGCTACCAGAAGACATAATACCAAAAATCTGCTCAGAGTCTTATTACTGATGGCACTGAATAATATATAAGAAAAGCTGGTGAACGGTTTGCCTGCCCTAGGGGGATTGCTCAGAGCACATTAGCAAGAATCAAATGATAAGAAGAGGGCCCCTAAGTCATATCCTGCTAAGCTGTTGGCAACAGGGACTTTCATTTGAATGTTCATCACTCTCTCTTTCTTCTTGGATCTAAGCCCCCATTTAAAGGATTTTGGATTTATGAGCAGTGCCAGTGACGCTTAGCAATTGATTTAGTTTCCCCTGTAATTCGTTGAGGTGATTAGAGAGAGCTTTCCTATCACTGCACTGTAAAGTTTGATTTGAAACAATCCATTAAACCCAAGAGATGTTGAGGACAAATCAGCCCCCTCCACTAACAAATACAGCTTTCTTGGGAGGGCATAAAACAATTTTGAGGGAAGTGTTTGAAATTTAATCAACATTACCTGATGACTTTTTTGGGGTGTGCCAGCAAGCTAAACTTTAAGGTTCAAAAGGAAGAGTCACAATCTATACCAGCATTCCTCAAAACATATATTCATTAGAGGAACTGTTTGCTCCTGTAATAAACATGAAGAATGATAGAGGATGACTCTTAGTTTCAATAACTTTGAATCATTTATATGAACTAATGCATGCTTGAGGGCTTACAATGCTTTTGTACTCCATGCGTTTAATCACAGGAGACTCTGGATGCTGTCATTGATTGAAAGCTATACAATTTCCTTTTCCTTTTCTTTTAGGATGTCACTTCATGTTCTGAAAAGATAACGTACACCAAAAAAATCAATACCGAGGAGAATTCAAATGCTGTAACTCTTTAAAATAACTAACTCACAGTCTAGCAAAATCATAGCAGAAAGCTGACACTTGGAATATGTGGAGAAGAGGTCAAGGAGAGGAGGTAGACAAATGAAGAAAGTGGAGGATGCAATCATAGTATTCAATGTGTAGCCTATGAAACCAGGAAAATTGAGGGACTGGGTGGGATTAAGAGGAATCGAGAAGAATGATGAAAGTATACTGATTATGATTTATTGAGCTCATAAAATTGACTTGTTAAATGGTATCTCCTTTGTATAACTACTTAAAGATAATACAAATATAATTTTATTTTTTATTTTTATTTTTGCCAATCCTGGGCTTGAGCTCAGGGCCTGAGCACTGTCCTTGGACTTTCTCCAGGCTAGAGCTCTACCACTTGAGCCTCAGCACCATTTCTGGCTTTTTTCTGTGTATGTGGTACCGAGGAATCAAACCCAAGTCTTCGTGCATGCAAGGCAAGAACTCTACCACTAGGCCAAACTCCCGGCCCTATAATTTAATTTTTTAAATCAAAGCATTAATCTTTAAAATATCCCTTTCCTTTTCTTTTATGATACCTCATTCATGTTCTAAAAAATTAGTATGTACCAGAAACTTCTTGGATATTCATGTGCCAATAAAAGGTTCAAGTCAAAATGCATATGCATTGGTTATACTAAGTGACTTACAAAAGACTGAATGCTGGGGAAAACATTGCTCTACAAACAAGGAAAAATCTAGGGCCCACTTCATGCATTTCCTACTCTTAGCAGCCTACCTCGACCTGCCCATTCTGAGAATTCACAACATAACCTATGACATGAAAGCTCAAAATACACCAAACAAGGCTATGCATCTCTCTAAATTTGTGTACTCATAACTTTCATGGCCAAAGCCAAGTATAAATTTCAATCTATATTCCTTTTACTTTAGTTGCTAAATTTCTTAAAATATCTAGTGGAATAGGAGCGTTGAATGGGACACTAGTGGAGATAATTGAAATCTTAGCCATTGTGAAGAAAAACATAATTGGCCTTCTGAACTATATCCCTTCCAGTAAGCTTCAGTAAATAAATAAATTTAAAACTTGCTTTCTTTTCTTCCCTTAATGTAAATAGTAGGACACAATAGTAGGTCTCCAATATTCCTGACTCTCATGATATTTTTGGTTTGAGGCCAAGGTCTTTCCCATCCCTCCCCTCCCCACCCCTCTTCTTTTCTTCCCTTTCCCTACCTTCTCTTCTTTTCCTTCCTTCTCTTCTTTCTTTCTTTCTTTCTTTCTTTCTTTCTTTCTTTCTTTCTTTCTTTCTTTCTTTCTTCCAACTTTGTTCCTTCCTTCCCTTTATTCTTCCTTCCTTTCTATCTTTGTTTCATTTTTCTTTCTCTTTCTTCCTTTCTTTCTTTCTTTTTTTCTTTTTTCTGTCTTTCTTTCTAACAGATACAGTTTATTTTTTCCAGCTAAATATTGTTACTACCAAAGGTCAGCTGGAACCAGGATGGATATATTAGACACAAATTGATATTGAAGAGCAGGCTGCTCAAGTCTCAGCGGGGAAAGTCTCTGATCACACATTCTCTAAATCATTACCGGTTGTTTATATTTCCTGTGTATGAATAGTATTTCCTCTTGTCATCAGTGAATGTGATATGCATCTATCATCTCGTTGTTCCTGATAAAATGAAAAATGGTTCGGTGAACAGAGAAGAGTGTCTATTTTTATTCATAAACAGAAACATATGACTATTGGTTTCTACCACAAAAGTGAAATAATTCCATGCTAGATAAACATATGTCTCTTAAGTAACATACCTCCTCTTAATCCTATGTGTACAAGCATCTAGACATTAAAAATATAATTAAATCATTGCTGAAAACAAACTTAGTTTTGCTGCCAGGTATGTTGGATGCTGAAATTCCAATTAAGAAATACATACCCACAGTGATTGGAAAGGCAGCCTTTCCATCATCACTTCTGTCCTCCTGTGTTGTGGCACACATTAAAGGAAAGAGTCACGCTCCCTCACTAGTGATGGGTCCCAGACTGACTCCAGTAGAGACCATCCTTATCTACAAGAGCACCACAAGCCAGGGAGAACAGAACATTTGCAATATTAACATAATTTCATTCCAGAGCCTTTGGAATTAATGGAACCACCATATTAGTTACAGTTTTATTGAACAATAATTATAGAGCTCTATGATGTTTTTCTGAGTTGGAAAAATATTAGGGAGCAAGAGAGAGAAGAGTGAGGATTTCAGAACTGACATTCTGTAAGGGGGAAAGACACACACAGAGGTTGATTAATGTAATAGCTGAAACTTGAAGTCTCATGGGACTCAAATGATGTGACCCTCCTCAACACTATCCCTTCAAGACCAAGCAAAAGCTTCATTTCTCAGAAAATAACCAGTTACTGTCTTCCTCACTTCTACGCATTCTGCCTCTCCATCCACCTCCATTGTTTCTTCTATTTACATACATCGTAGTTGTTGAAGAAATAATTCAATGAAGGACATTTGTAGAAATAACCATCAGTCAATAACCATCCTCACACCAGGCTTAGATGAAAGATATCATAAAACCTGTGCTCATGATTCATGGATCTGCCAGTCACTTATTTGCCAATATCTTTGAAAAAGTATTCTTGGAGTCTGACTGTGAGTACTCTTCCTGACCAACACTGTTTTGAGCATGATTGTAGATCGAAGAACCTGCCAAATCTTTCAACCAGAATCCTGTCATCAGGAGACTGGGAAATGATGTTGGTTCAAAGCCTTTGTTACAGAATCCATGGATTGACTTGAAAAGTCTTGAGTCACATAAAGAACATCTGAAAAAAAATTACAAACTGTATGTAACCCTTCTCATTCCTCCATTCCCCACACACATGTTCTGAGACAACTCTCAGCTTTGATGAGAGTCAAGATATTTTCATAAACTAAAAACAACAAATGCTACTACTCTGGTCCTTAAACTAATTCATCAGTGACCTTCTAAAAGCCATTTGACCACACCATACCCACATTCCTCTTCCTGTCAAATTATAACAATTTAATTCTTTATTATAAGATTACAATTATGATATGCTCATAATTGCTATAAATAGAAACAACATTTTTATAAATATAAGCAACAAATTATTAACTATAAATAATATATGAATAACAAATATATTATTAAATAATAAAATGATAACAATAGAATACTTATATATAATAATAATATATTTACCACTTATAATGATATAATAATATAAAGGGTACATATGCATCATTTCTTTACCCTTTCTCTTTCGTCTTCTTGAAAGATCTCGGGACATTCAGTCACAAAGGCAAGATCCAAAATTTCACTATGTGCTGTTGACATAATTTCCCTTTTGATCATATTTTAGCATTCTGGACTCACTGTTGTCTGAAAATTGTTATTTTAATTTATCCACTAGCCAAAACATTTTTAAACATTTTAAATTAAGGTTGAATGAAAATATTGACTATGTATTTCTGCCTATTAGTTTAGGAATGCAAGATGAAGAGACAAGTAAGCATCAAAATAAAACACAATTAATTACTCCAAGCTGATTCAAATGCCTCACTGGTGCTATTTTAAGGACAGAGTAGTTTTTCTAAACAAATGGGAAACTACAGTGCAGATGCACCAGAACTAAGCTATGGGAAAATAATATTTCCACCAGAAAGAGAAACTAATTAATTTGATTCACCTTCCAGAAACGAAGGCTCTGGCAGGTAAAAAAAAAGACACTGCCTTGATTGTTACAAAACAGCATATTCATATGAATGGAGAGAGAGGGGGGGGGGAGGGCGCGCGGGAGAGAGGGAGAGAACACGGAGGGCGATCTACACTGTGGTGGAATTCCATGCAGAAGCAAGCAACCTTTAGGAATAAAGCTATATTATGTTTTCCTCCTAAGGACAAGTGGGGTGACCACCTGATCTGGCAACACTGATAAAGTTTCTTAAGGTGTACAGAGAACTGTAAGGTTTCCATTTGACAAAACAAAACAAAGTGAACTACCAAGTAATCAAAGTAAGATAGATACCTATGGCCAACATTGTAGCTCCACAGTAAATTAATCAACAAATCAATTAATCAATTCCATATATCAGGACATGATATCTTGCTGCCTCCTCCATCAATCTTTAACTGATGAACTTGTTGACTAAAATTTACCAGGAATGCCAGAACACAGCATTCTTTTCAGAAAATCAAATATTCCCATAAGAAGCCTGCTGCTCATAAGGTCATATAAGTAATGGAAGAAAGTTGTCATGTGGAGAGAAGAGAAAATGGGAAATAAATTACTGAGCTATACACTACAAATAAGAACCATCATCCATCTTGATTTTCCCAAATAGACTAACCAAGGAAAATGACACCTGTGTAAGCATGCAACTCTCAAAATAGATGATGACTGAGCTCAAAATAATATACCTTTCCAAAACGTACAAATCAGTGCATGCACAGCCAGCCCCCATTAGCCTCATTGGTGGATTGAGAGAAGAGAAGGAATATTACTGAAGTATATCGCATGCCCTCAAACTTTGAAAAATACTGAATTTTCTTATGGTCCCTAAGCCTCCTCCCATTATGTAGTTAACATCCAAGATTCTAGAAAAGATAGTTATGAATGTCATCTTGTGAAGAATGGACCTTGAGTTTGTTTCTTAGTATTCTTCATTCTGTTACACAAAGAAAAACCAGTGGGCTAGATAATGTACAACAGTATGTATGTTCTAGATACACCAATAAGTGTGGAAAGAGATAAGAAAAAAATAATAGCTGCAAGCCAGATGAGGTGGCTCACGTCTGTAATCCTACCTACTTAGGATGCTGAGATCTGAGTATCGTGGTTCAAAGCCAGTCCAGGCACTAAAAAATCTGTGAGATTCTCATCTCCAGTTATCACCAGGAAACTGGAAGTGGCACTGTGGTTCCAGGGGTAGGGCTGTAGCCTTGAGCTGAAGAACTCAGGGAAAATGCCCAGGCCCAAAGTTCAAGCCTCATGACTGACGATAAATAAATAAATAAATAAATAAATAAATAAATAAATAAAATAATAGCTTTGCACATTCTGATGACATTATGACATTACTAAATTTTTGGCAAGGAATGATGAAAGAACAATGACCAACCCTCCAATAATCTGAAATTAAGGATTTAGGACAGCTAACTACAATCACATAAGTATCTAAGTGTCAGTGGGACAAAAACATGAGAAGGGGTATCAACATTTGAGAAATAATGTACCTACTACCTGATGAATGTAACTGTAACCCCTCTATATATTACCCCAACAATAAAATACAATTTAAAAGAAGAATCTAAGTGTCAAGGGTCAAGCATGGTTATCAGGTTTATAAACAATTATTGGAAGACTTTGCCTAGTAACAATATAGATAAGGAATTTGAAGGCCTATTGGATTTTTACAGTACTATTGAACTTATAGCTAATTTCCATCCTTAGTAGAATCATCTTCCAATGACAGAACAGTCAGAAAACATATGAAACATGTGTATCACAGGCAGTACCAATAATTTTATCTAGTGTATAGAACAGAAAAGAATAATGTTTTATACATTAGTCACATTTATATTGGTTGGCCTCAATTACTTCTTTACCGGTGGTATGGCTAACATTCCCAAAACCATCATGTCCATTTGTAGAGTATATCTGCATTTTAATTATTCTGTTTTTAATTTCATGGAATCCATTTTACATCTGGAATTCACATAGGTCAACTTTCTGTATTTGATGTGATCCAGACATTTTTCAATGGAATTTCTTTTACAAAAGCATATAAACAGAACCCCAATTCATTCATTTGTTGAATGTGCTACTCTTTCTTAAATTCTAAAATTATTGAATGCACTCCTTGCTTTTAAATCTTACCTATGTATTTACCAGAGATATTTTGTTCCTAGTTTAGTAGAAAAAACAAAATAAATTTGTCCTTGAATCAAAACTTCCTTGAAAGTAAGTGGAATTTCCCAGCCCTAGAATACAACATAAAATTCATCTTTTGGGGAACAAGTTACCGTTCTTCTACATCTTTGCTAAGTGTTCATGTAAAATTTTTAGGATTCTAGGAAGCTTATATGACCAAATACATTCTATTATCTTTCTTCATATGATTTAAGAAACAAAACATTGCAAATTAACTCTTCGGTGGCTTGTTACAGAAAATGGTTGGTGCACCCAGCCATTTATTGCCCTCTGTACAGAGACTATTTCTAAGATTCTACTGAGTCATGTGAAATAGAGAAATAGGAGAATGTCTTCAGTTTAGTGTAACAGACAATGTTCCAAAGTTCAGAAATCTGAAATCTTAACAGATAAAAATCCGCCATCAATCCATACATGCATAAACTTATTGTAACAGTTATGGCTACACATGTACTTGAAACTGACTTCATTCTCACTTACAGGCAAGCACAGCCTATCACTGGTCAGTTGTGGTATTTTGTAAATGCGATCTATCATGGTGGTATCTGCATGTACTCCCAGCTACTCTGAAAGCAGAGGAATGAGGAGTTTCTGAGTCCACTGATTCAAGACTAGCAATGTTGTCATAATACGACTTAAAAAAAATTAGACTGGGGGCCGGGAGTTTGGCCTAGTGGTTAAAGTGCTTGCCTAGCATGCATGAAGACCTGGGTTCGATTCCTCGGTACCACATACATAGAAAAAAGCCAGAAGTGGTGCTGAGGCTCAAGTGGTAGAGCTCTAGCCTTGAGAAAGTCCAAGGACAGTGCTCAGGCCCTGAGCTCAAGCCCAGGACTGGCAAAAAAAAAATTAGACTGGGAATGTGGCTTAGTGGTAGAGTGCTTGCCTAGCATGAAGCCCTGGATTCCATTCCTCAGTACCACATAAACAGAAAAGTCTGGAAGTGGAACTGGAGCTCAAGTGGTAGTATGCTAACCTTAAGCAAAAGAAGCTCAGGGACAGTGCCCAGACCTTCAATTCAAACCCCAGCAATGGCAACAACAACAAAAAATTAGATCAATAATTGTTTAAGTTTTTAAAAATATGAAGAGAATGCTTTAAAAACCAGCCATTATCCTAAAGACCATTCAGTGTTATTTTTTATCAAGTCCACTGTTCTCAGAAACCTTGCTTAGCTCTTGAATATAGTATGTGAAGGCAAATTTTCCTGGAAAGCAAAATGCCTAAAAGGATCTGCATGAGATTTCCTTCTGGAAAAAAAAATGCCCATTTCTCTAGCAAATACAACTAGAACTACCCCCCCTTTCTCTATTGTTCAATGAAGATGTCAATACTTGAGTAAAGGCAAATATATGTTTGAATTCCCACCTTTCCACGCATGTGCTGTGCATTCATGACTACATCTGAATGTCCCCCTCATTTTTATGGAAATATTATGGTGATGACTGTTTCAGAAGCTGATCTGAAAGATAAATATGAAGTTCCTGAAGTAGTGGCTCCACTGTGTTTCACTTGGCTTTAAAAGGAACTACAGGTACATGATCTTACAAAACTGAGAAAACTGAAAAAAAAGATACTTTAATGTTCCTTTGTCAGTATTTTTAATGTTTTTAAATTTTAATATGTTTTTCTTATCTCCAAACAGTTGTTAAAATTGGTTACCAATTCAACCTGTCAGTTTATGAGTACAATACATCTTGATTATTGTCACCTCTTCCATCATTCTCCCCAACTCTCCCATCTCCAACCATTCCTTCACGTTTCCTGGCTTCATCTTTATTTTCACATATGTACACTGAATATTAATGCAATAATATAATCTCCCACTTTTTGTCCCTCCATTCATGACCCCATTCTCTTGATCTCCACACCCTTCCCCAACAAGAAATGGTTCAGCTTCCCTGTGTTCATTATGTTCAACTGTGATGAAATAAATCAGGCTCAGAGAGACAAAGGTTATGCAGCATTTTCTCTAGGCCAAGCTCCATGCCCCTAGTGTCCATTTTTTTATTACACAGTTAATATCTGTTTTGTAATCAGATATGCATGCTTTCTATGTACCAAGCATGAAACCTTCCATGGTGGGAAAGAGTGGTCAGCCCTCTCTGGGACCTCACTCCTAACAAATCATAGCCCATCACCTGTCAATCAAGTTTCCATCTTTGTCTTGGAGAGGCAGGAACAGAGTTGACTCTGTGCACCTTCATCTATGTTTCACAGCTCACGAGGCGCTTACACATTCCACAACAGTATGTTATGCTTACAGTGAAAACTTATAGTTAAATTAAGCTGCCAGGCCATTTGGCCTAATGGTAGAGTGCTTGTCTAGCATGCACAAAGAGCAGGGTTCGATTCCTCGGTACCACATACATAGAAAAAAGTCGGAAGTGGTCCTGTGGCTCAAGTGGGAGAGCTCTAGCCTTAAGAAAGCCAAAGGGCAGTGCTCAGTCCCTTAGTTCATGGCCCAGGACTGGCAAATTAAAAGCAGCCCACTGTGTGGAGTTAATAACACAGATTTCTCATTGTGTCTTGTACATCTTCCTCTATTTCCTCTCTTTCCCATGAAGAATCTATTTATTTTTACTTATTTATTCACATATCTATTTAAAATGAAATTTCTCTTTGATATTCCTCTCTCTAATGTTCAGCTCAAAACCCTGGCAGTAGTGGATAATACCACTTAAATTAAAATTAAAATTAAATTAAAATTGAGCCACTGGATGAGGGAAGAGCTGGAAAGAAGGGAGAAGTCTTTGCAACAGGCAGCCATTACCTTACTGCTGCTTTCCTTTTCTGGAGTCCTTCACTGGACTGGGTCCAGTGTTAGAAAAAAAATAATGGACAGGACAATACACCTATCTTCATCATAGCCTTTGTTTGATGTCCTCCCATATCTGGCCCCAAAGTTCCCCCAGTTTTTTTTTTGGCATTCTTTGTCTTTCTCAGTTCCAGCAGATAGATCATTGGGTTTTTAAAGGAAGCACATGATCTTTGAACCCAAAGATGTAGAAGGTGTATTGGCTCCAACCCACGTATGACCTTGGGGAACCTAAGAGCTTGTTATACAACCTTGAAAATAAAGAATGTATAACCTGACATTCAGGATTGCTATGAGGACAATAAAAAATATCAAACACACTCAGAATACAACAGGTATAAAATAAATATTTTTAACTTTTGGGAAATAAAAGATAGGAGAGGCACCCCAAACACAATAAGTATGAAATAAATATTTCTAGCTTCCCTATAATAAAACACTCATGCCAAAGAGAAATCAATGAAAAAATACTTATTTAGAGACAGCAATAAATTCTGCTTATGGAAGATATATTGGTCCTAAATAGCCTGAATTTACCTCCCAAATTTGACATTGATTTGTTACTCTTGATCAAGAAAATCTCTCTGTTCATTGATTGATTAGTTCTGGTTTGGGTTGTGCTATTGCTCAAGGGCAGAATGAGAAATTAATTTATTCTTGTGGCAGGAAATGAGCTATTTGCATGAGAGATGCTTTTAGATGACAGGTAAGTGCAAATTTGTTTATGGCATCAGACTTTCATTCTAGGAAGATAGATGTTACATATCTCACACTCCTTCTCTGGGATATCCTGGGTAAGTCACCTAAACTCATTAATACTCATCTGTAAAATGGGAGGAGAAGGATCCTTCCTACTTTATTGGACTTTTATGGAAATTAAGTGAGGGGTATTTTTCAATAATCTATAAATGCTCATTTTCCCATGACTATTATGATAAAAGTGAAAATCATCATGAGGACAATGCTATCTTGAAATGCTAATAAATATCACTATGTCAAGAAGCCCTAGATAAAGCCATTTCTGGTGCAATCTGGTGAATCTGATTTTAAGTTATGGAACTCCCTTCTACCACTGCTATGGGTAATGCATCAGGCTATGAACAGCACTACAGCATGAGCTTATTTCTCTACTAGGGTGTAATTAAGCCTGTCACCTGTTAATTATAACATTAGTTAAATACTTTGGGAGGTCAGTAGGAGTAACCACTGAGGAAAATAGTTACTGAAATTTTTCAGCCTGCTTGTGTGGATTGCAGATGGCTCCATATAAAATTATTCATTAGTAATTTCAAATAATGTCTCATCCCCTGAGACTCAAATGAAATGTATTGAATGTGTCTCTCTCCATATATACATACATATATATACATGTGTATAAATATATGTACACACATATGAAATAGTACTACCAAGGACAAAGATGAATAATTCCAGTAGCCCTAAAACCTTACTTAAGATTTTCAAATGGTACATAGAGGATATTTTCAAATCAGGCTTACTTATTAGAGTAGATAAGGATAAACTCTAGATAGTCACTAGAGCTTCTTTCTGTTTGTGTCCATGTTCCTGTTTCTGTACCTAATTAGGCTGTACAACCATAAGACATCATCAAAGTCATTTGCTCCAAAGCCCATGTCCTCAAGGTTCAAAGTTTGCCTTAGCTAGCAGATAAACCAGAGCCCAGGGACAGGCCTACAGCACCACTAGCTTTCCGGTAACTAAACAACATCCAGCTATTTCATCTAGCTACATTACTGATAGCTATTCATAACACTGTCCAAAGCTCTGAGCCCTGTTTAGCAGATAATAAAACTTCAGGGCTTCAGAGGTGAAGACAGTTTTGATCTTTTCCAATTTTTGATCATAGAAGGTAATAAAAGAGAGAACCAGTAAAAGAAGGTTATTATGTGGTGTCATTCAAGTGCTTAGATTTTATGTATTAATGATTTAATGCAATGTTAAAATAGAATTTTCACAAGGTATTTATAGGAGTCAAAATTTTTTCTTCTTTGGAGGAATTTCTGAAATCATTTGGTCATTTTTTAATTCAGTTATTGTGTTTTCACTGCTAAATTAAAAGGGTGAAGTATTTGAGATACATGTACCTCAACAGATACTTGATTCACAAATGTTATCCACTATTCTGAGTGTTATCACTTCATTTTCTTGATAATGTTCATTGAGAACAAAAGTTGCTTCTTCTAAGAAACCACGGTATTTTACCACACTAGTAATTTTATCACACTTGATTTTAACATTTGCATTTAGGTATGTGATCTGGTTCAAAAGAAATTCTTTTTTAAAAAAATGTCTGTTGTGTGGCTTGAGCTCAAGGCCTAGGCACTGTCCCTGAGCTCTTTTGCTCAAGGCTATCACTCTACCACTTGAACCACAGCACCAGTTCTGATTTTTGAGTAGTTAATTGGAACTAAGAATCTCACAGGGCCTTTTCTTCCTAGACTGGCTTCTAACCACAGTCCTCAGATCTCAGCTTCCTGAGAATCTAGGATTACAGGCATCAGCCACTGGCACCAGGCTGAAACAAATTTTATGCAGTTAAGATTATTCAGAAAAAAATCCATCAGTATGAGTAGCAGAGATATTTTCCTTATCATTACTGCCTAAAATAATTTATTAAAAATATTCTCATAGCATTTTGCTGTGGCTTAAATATGGGTATTGACTCCCAGAGGCCCCAGCTGGCAGTGTTGGGAAGTGTTGTGGACCTTTGAAGACATGAGGCTGACTGAAGATCTTTTCTTCATGGGTAGAAAGTCCTCTCACCCTCTGCTTCTTGGCATTCCATGTGAGCAGTTCATTCTGCCATATGTTCCATCATGATGAGCCGCCATTACCAGAAGCCAAATCTACCTTTGTTTCTTGATCTTTCCCTTGAATCTTCAGAATCATGAGCCAAAATAAGTTTTCTGATTTTTTTTTTTACTTTGCCTGTTAGATATTTCATTATAGTGATGGAAGATGAATACACTTTTACATGGCATTCGGTCTTAAAAGAAATCTGGAGATGATTTAAAACATGGAGGAGGACGTATGTAGATGTTATGCAAATGTAATGCTATTTTACAAGGGCCTTGAGCATCTATGAATTTTGAGATTCACAGGAAACCTGAAACCAATTTCCATGATTTGAATTAGAGTGCATGTTCCTTTGTATTGCTTGTCTTGTTCTTTTGGGACAATTTCTGAAGAAAAAAAATAAGTAAACTGATTTTTTCATTTGTCTTGGTCACCTTATCAAAGATAAATTGACTATGAATGTAAGAATTTGATTCTAGACTCTCTGTTCTGTTTCATTAACTTATATGCCTTCTCTTCTATCAGCACTGCATTGTCATTATTACAGCAGCAGCTGGATGAAATATTTAAAACCAGGAAATGTGGGTGCTGCTATGTCTTCCTTCTTTAAAAAAATATTTTGATCATTCTGGGTCCCTGGCACTTTGATATGAATTTTAGGACAAGTTCATACAGTTTTAAAGGACATGGCTTGTGTTAATCTAATTGTTTTAAATCATACTGAGCCTTGTTTTGAGGCATAACATTGATTCTTTCTTGGCTATTCTAAAAATATCCTGTTAGTATTTTTTCATATTTTTATTGTTATTAATAGAGGGGTTTCAATTATATTCACCAGATAGAAAGTACATTACTTCACACACATTGATACCCCTCCTCTTGTTTTTGTTCCCATTTCTCTTCTCCGCCCCCTCCCCTCATCTTGTTTTTCCCCTTCCCTTTCCTATTTCAAATAAACATACACACACACACACACACACACACACACACACACACATATAAAATATACCAGATAACAAAGGAAGATACTGTAACAATATGAGAATAACCAAGGGAAAACAAAAGAGATGAGAAATAATCTAGTACATTAAGAACAACAATCACACATTATATAGCTCTTGTTTCCATATCCTGGAGGTCCTTTCATTTAGCCTTATCCTATATGGCCTTATGTATCTATATCCTGTTTGTATTTGAGAAGAATACTTATTTTGCTTTTGAAAGTGGAGTGCTCCATAAATTTGTATTAAGTGTAAGTGTTTTATAAAGTTCTTTACTCATGTCCTAGATTTCCTTGTGCACCTGCTGCCATTCTTCCCCTCCAGGAGCAGAAGTTGGGGATTAAGTGTAGAAGACAGCAGTTCGAAGAGCCCATCTCTCCACAAAAATGCCTGCTAAGGAAATAGCCACAGAATCCATGGTCTTCTGCATACTTGATTTTAGCTGAACAAGAGTGTGTTAGATTTTGAGATCTATAGATATAAAAAGTAAAGCTGTATTATCTTAAAAATAAATTATTCTAGGCTGGGAGTTTGGCCTAGTGGTAGAGTGCTTGCCTAACATGCATGAAGACCAGGGATCAATTCCTCGGTACTACATACATAGAAAAAGCCTGAAGGGGTGCTGTGACTCAAGTGGTAGAGCTCTAGCTTTGAAAAAGCCCAAGGACATTGCCCAGGCCCTGTTTTCAAGTCCCAAGACTGGAAAAAAAATGAATGAATAAATAAATCATTCTTTGTGATAATCATTACAGTAGAAAGAGGGAATTCATGTGTCATATTAAATTCACATTGTAACACTCCATAATGTCAGGAGTTCTTGATCTTGGCTCCCTGAAGGGAAAATGATGGGGTTGGAAGGCATATTTAGTGACAGAAATGGAAGCAGTAGAGGTAATCAAAACATGTGTGGAACCAGCTAAACAGAGGGTACAAGCCAGAGATGCTGTAAAGCAAAGCACAGGATAGTACATAAAAATGAAACAAAATTGCCCCCAGTTCAAAGTAACAGTAGTACTGAAATCAATTATCCTGACATCCACGTTAGAAACTTCTCAGGACATACTTTAATTTCCCTCCTCCCACAATGTATGTTGTTTCCATATGTTTTATTTATATAAAAGATATAAACAAAGCCAGGTATAAACGGCAGCACACACCTGTAATCAGAGCCCTTGGGAGGTTGATGCAGGGTGATTGACATCTGAGAGCAACCAGAGCTATACACCAAGGCCCTGTCTTGATAAACCATCCTACAAAGGTTTGTAAACTACAGAACACAATGTTAAAATTTAAATGAAAATTTAACAGCTTCCTTGGGGTGTAACTTAGACACTGTATAAAAATATGCATTTCAAAGAATTTGAGTCCTAGATCCCTCATCAGAATCAATATTATTTTTCCATAGTCCTTCCAAAATATTATTTTAAAAACCTGGTACATGGATATCAAAAGCTCAGTAAATATTGCTATTCCATCACTATGCCCATAGTGGAGACAGGGTGGCCTTGATTCATCCAAGTACTTGAGCCCAAGTTTTCTCAGTTGCAACTGCAATTGACTAAGAGATCAGGTGAATTAACCAGCCTTATATAGGGGGAATTTCTCACATGTACATTTCGTCTTCTTAGCTCTAGACTTGTACTTACTCAGCTCACTTGAATGAGATTTCCTAGTTTTTAGTGCTGTGGTGCTTTTGTAGATTATAAATAAATTATGTTAGCAGAGATTGCAATTAAATTGCCTTTACTATGATATTGCAGTGAAGATGTAAGCGGCTTGCTGCCTAGTTCTTGTCTGATTTTGCACACTAAAAACAGTTTTCTCAGTTATAGTAGTTATGAATAAACTTTAAAACTCTTAAAACTGTTTTTGGATGAACCTCTATGAAAAAAATCCAGATTATCACAAATGAGGCAACTTATACTTTAGTAGGCTTCAGTCACTATTAGCAGTGACTCAGAATTCTTCCCTCTACATTTTTCTAGGAGATGGAAAACATTAAGCCATTGATTTCCATATTTCATCTATTCTGTCCTACTAGGCAGATGCTGCTCCAATAAAATATGCTCAAGAAGGTGTGAATTCCACTCCATCTGTGTAACTCCTGTCCTTTATCCTAATCCACGGGTATCAGCTGTCCCTCTCCTTCCTCTTGACATCTGTGTTCACTTCTTTTTTGTTATTATTGTAAAGGTGATATACAGAGTGGGTAGAGGTATATGTGTCAGGTAATGAGTACATTCCTTTTTGAAGTGTCACCTCTTCTCGCATTTTCTCCCAGATTTTTTCCATCTAACTCCTGCCCCTGACAATTTGTACAGTTCCCGCTCCTTACTTCTTTTTTTTTTTGTTTTTTGTTTTTTGTTTTTGGTCAGTAGTGGGGCCTGGGTGTTGTCTCTGAGCGCTTCAGTTCAAGGCTAGCATTCTACCACTGCGCTACAGTGCCCTTTCCAGTTTTCTGGTGGGTAATTGGAGATAATTGTACCTGGGCTGGCTTTGAGCCATGATCCTCAGATCTCAGCCTCCTGAGCAGCAAGGCTTGAGCCACGGGTGCCCAGCTATAGTTCCTTCTCAGCAGTGTGTGCCTACTGAGTATCACTGATTTCATTTCATTTGCTCACCCTTTGTCCCTCCACTTCAATGCTCTCTCTCGTACCCTCCCCAGAACACATAAACTCACATGCAAGACAAAAGGTACAGAAATACAACACGGCCACAATGGAGAAAACAAAAAGCAAAATAACCCTCTTGTGTCCATTTCTTGGAGTTCATTTCAATAAAGGTCATTTGAGTGATCTATGCACATCGCTATTGAGCATTTTTGGCCATCTCCTAAGAATCTCTTCCTTCGGACTCACTGTGTGAATATCTTGCTTAGGTCTATCCTAGCACTGTACACACATGCTAAGCATCTGAGTGTGGCACTGTTAATGCTCACCCTGAGAACATAAGCACAGCATGCTATCCTTACAACACCAATTCTGTATGCCATTGAATCAAAACCCTGAAGACAAGAAGTGAGGTAAATTAAGTACAGAGGGGAGAGAACATATCTTAATCTGTGCCATCTAGGGGCTACAATTCAGAGAAATAGGAATATACAAACTACTTGCTATAGAACAATACAGTATTATAATATTCAATAATACTAGAGAAAGCTGTTTCTATAGAAGGAGCCACTAATTTGGTTGGCAAATGATAGAATAGGTTATGGGAATACAATTTCTTTGCATGGGGAATAACAGAAGTTCTTCCTGTGTGTCATTTTTGGATATAAACTAAAAGACATCTCTTCAAAGTACCATTTCATAAATAAAGCAAACTTAAGACTTATCTCCTAAAGGAAAACAAAATTTACAAAGAGGCATAGATAAACCCTGGTTTAAGTATGGAGAAAAGACATGACAGGGAATATGAAGAGAGATGTCAGAGAAATACTCATGGTGGGTTATGACTAGAAGACTGTCATTGTCAAATAGAAGCATTGGCAGGTACACACACACACACACACACACACACAAGTTTGTATTTAGAACAAATGAATCAAAGGAAAAATGAAGAAGCATGCACCTGTCAATGCAAAGCTCTGTGTGAGTGACTTGGTTACAGAAAGGAACAGACAAATGGATTGGGTCCCTGGAGACTCAGTACATAACAGCCTTCTATCCTGAACAAAATAATGAAGCCCACGAAGCTCAACTTATTATATTTCTATGCTAAAATCAAAACTGGACGATACAGCTGAATATGGAAACAACTAGATCTGAAGGAAATAAGCAGGTCTTCCAAATGCAACTGAGAGTGCAGAAGAAGGACTGACCGGCATTGGACCAAGGAAAGCCACACTGGAGTAGAAGAAAGAATGACACCTAAAAGAGTCCATCATCTCTTTGTAGCTTGTTTTCACCCAGAGGAAAAGTCAAGAAGACTCCACTGTATTTGTAAATCTGTGAACCAGTCTTCCCCAAGTTTATAAATTCCCATCTGTCACCAGAAGCCCCCAGATCCACCCTCTCTCCTCATATCTCACTCCACTTGCTCCTCCACGCCAGGTGATTTTCTTGGAATATTTGTATAGATGTTCTTCAGGAAGCAATTTTTCTGCCTTCCTGTGACTCTTGTCTCCCAGTTTCCATTCTGCTGGTCTAGTAAGATTCTGAAAGTGAACTGTGTCAGGTCTTTCAAAACATTTCCTCATTACTATTGCTAAGTCATTATTAACCAAGTTACTATTGTTTTTTAACTTATTTTCCTAAATAAATACATATATATATATGTCAAAAGAAAATTTCTTAATGTAATGTGTCTGAAGAAAAGTCTTAGAGACTGAATTCAATGGAACTGGAATTTAATGACTTCTCAAAGCATTTCATTAACTATTTCCCCAAACTGCAACTGTGAAGAAATTCACCAAAATCCACTAATGACAATTTTCTAGAAACTCTCCACCCCAGCAACAGCAGCCTGTGAAAGCCTGGGGACTTTGGCCTTTTTTGGGGGGTACTATTTCTATTGGAACAGTTGCATTTTTCTATTCTCTTATTTTTTAAGTAATATGTTAAATAATAGAATGAGTAACCAAGTTAAACTCTAGTTTTCCTTTCCCATCATGCCCCACATGCAATGAGTCTACATAGAGGTGAAGGATGTGAGTCCAAACAAGAAAGCACAAGTTGTAGCTACCCACTTTCTCTTGCAAGAGTTTCATGTAGAATATTTTCTTGGCTTTTGTATGCTTACAGTGTAAATACATGACTTATGCAATGGATTATAGCATTACATTTTGGCCCACAATGACAGTCTGAAGAATCAATAGATACTGTAGACATGGTTGTTTTAGTTAACAGGATGGTGGGACAAAGAGAGAACAAATGCACCAGTGATACTCACTAGACACTATGTGAAAAATGAACTATACAAGTGTGGGGGAGGGGGTTGGAAGGGAAAAACTGGGAGAAAATAAGGGAAGAAGTAACAGTGTTAAAAAAGAAATGTACTCATTACCTGACTTAAGAAACTGTAGCCCTTCTGTATAGCACCTTTGCAATAACAATTTAAAATATAATGAATAAATAAATAAGTGGTGGATGATTGGGATATCTTTGGACTCTATCAATTATAAATGAGCTACTTCTTGAAGAAAATTAGAATTTCTAATTTTCTATCCTTTTTCAGGTTACTCTTTAAGAAGAAACTTTATGAATTAGGGGGCTTCGTCTGTATTGTACTCCTGTCTAAAGAAATCTCATTTTTCTTCTGGGCTCATTCTGAATCACCGAGGAGAGTAACTCCTCAAAGAATGGGCCCCAATTTTTGCAAGCATCCAGGAAATTCTTCAGGGTTTCTAGTTTTATTTAGGTTCAGAGTCCTAGACCTCGTCAAAGTCATGCGGAGTGGACTATAAGTTTTTTTCTTTAAACTATTTATTTGACATCTACCATTCAAATGCTTTATCATCTTACATGATTTCTTCAAAATCTATACCCAAAAGCATTTTTAATAAATACAAAGTGTTTCTGGCAGCTTGAATTATAAAGCAAGATAAAAAGTTTATTCAACAGAATTAATTTCGTTACTATGTAGGGAAAGGAATCACCAACTTTTTGTGAGAACAGTGCTAGACTTCTTTTAAACATTAAGAGCATTAAGTGCTTAAATGACATAAAGCATGCTGTGATTTTCAAAATCAATAGGTATTTTACAAAATGCAAAGTGATAATAAAATAGTAAATGATACAATAATACCATGACACAATAATTAGTAGCATATTATTTAGACAAAGCAAACAAACATTGTTTTACATACTTGTTTTCGTTTTGCCACTGACAATTTAGGAGGACTTAGAGTATGGGCTTTCTAACATTACAATTGTTTTTAGGGTTCGGGTGTAACTCACTCCCAGAGAGTCTCCATAGCAGTCAGAAGGCCCATATTTCCTTTCCCAACACTTTTCTTCAGGTACACGTGCTGCTATTCTGACGCCCAGGAGGTTATATTGCACGGACACTGCCACAAGAGTTGAGATCTGCTCTGCAGCAGAGAAGCCAGGTCAGGTCAGAAGAGCAGCATTCATAGCTCCAGGCAGAGGTCCTGGAGCCCACAGGCTATTGAGTTGGGCCTCCAACGCACGGCTCCACCCTGGCTGCTCCATCTTCAGTGGTGTGAATGGCCCCTGAGCGCCCCCTCTTAACAGTTCTGCTCCTCATTCATCTAGCAATGTCATCAAAACACCAACAATGCTCTCTGGGCTATTTTCAGGCATCGTGTTTTGCCTGAAAAGATGAAAAGAGGATGAAGAACGGCGGTGGCAAAAGAGAAAAATCAAGATTTCATGTTATTGAAACAGATGTCAGTATAAGAATGGGACTACTTATCTGACGTTTCCTCAGAAAAATTAAATGTTTGTCAATCTAATTTTAATAAAGAGAAGAATCAAGTTAACAAAATCAGAGATGAGAAAATTAACATCAACAAATACCAGTGAAATTCAGAGGACCCTTAGAGAACTATTTCAAAATTTATATTCTGTTAAATGCTCAAGTTTAAATAACTATATAATTTTCTGGATTTATGTACAAGAATTGATCCCTGAGAATATAAGCCACCCAAGCAGATCTATACAAAGCAATGAGTCTGAATTAGTTAGAGTCTCTCAACAAAGGAAAGCCCAGAACCAAACAAATTTACGGCTAATTCTACTAGGCCTTGAAAGGAAAACTAACATCAGTGTACCTCAAACTATTCCATCACACAAAAAGAAGGAATACTACCAAATGCATCTTTGAAACCAGTATGATTCTGCTACTAAAATCAGATAAGGATATGACACAAAAAGAAAATTGTTGCATTGATGATCATAGATTCAAAGTTCTCACAAAATACAAAACAAATTCAACACTACATTAAAAAGACCATACTTCAGAACCAACTTGGTTTCATTACAGAAGTGAAAGGACAGTTCAAGGAATATAAATGTAATAATAAGTATCAATCAATAGACACAATACATCAATAAAAACAAAGACAAAAATCATGTATATAAATATAGTGTTGCCTATGGTAATATTAAATATCGTGGTAAAATTCATGATAAATTTCATGATAAAAGTTCTGAAAAATTGAAATGCACCTCAGCATAAAGGCTATACATAAAAAATTTATAGACAATGTTTTCCTAAACTGGGAAAACTGGAATCACCACCTCTAAAATAGAAGCATTATTTCCCATAATCAAGATATGGAATCAGTTCAGATTCCCCTCAGTGGATGAATGGATCAAGAAAAAAATAGTATATATACCCAACAGAATTCCACACTTCCAACAGAAAGAATGATATTGTACCATTCGTAAGGAGTGGGAAGACTTGGAAAAATTATTTTAGGGGAAGTAAGCCTGATCCAGAGAAACACTTATTGCATGGTTTCCCCCATTTGTAGTAGCTAGAATGTGCCTAAAATTCTACAAGTCAACAAACTTGGTGGTGAGCAACAGGTACAATCAAATGAATGAAAGTGTAATAGACTCTATGAAAGTGCAAATAGTTGAATTATTTTAAAAATCTGAGTCCAAGCAGTGGGTACTTGCAAAAGGGGAGGGGTAGAAGAATGCGAGAGAGTGCAGGCAAGAATTGATTATATATACCACAGGACTGGTAAACATAAGGGAAGGGGAGGATCAAAAGAGGGGTGAAGATGTTGACTTGACCATGCACGTAAGCTGCCCTGCTAAATTGCAAAAATAAAAATTCAGCTCACGACCTAAAATTAAGAGATGGGATGGTTTGGAGGAAAGAGTGAGAATGTTGAAAGGGCTGACACTGGTCAAGATGCGCTGTATTCATAAATTGCTTGGATGAATAGCAACTTCTTTGTACAATGACTGACAGGTAATTAGAATATTTCAAAAATGTAGTCCCTTTCTACTGGACTTTGCAACAGAATAAAATCCTAATTCCAAATGGTAGACTTGAGAAATCCACAAAGGTGGAGATTCCCAGACAATGCACACACTACAGCTAGGAAGAAGCAAAAATCTCAGAGGACACATACCAGCAGAAAATAAACAGTTCAAATGTAAAGAGCACATGCAGAGATCATGAAGAAAAGAACAATGGAAGTGAACAGCCACAAGTGTCGTACAGATCCTCATGTACTTAAGACTTAGCACTCGGCTCTTCATGGATCCTCATGAAACCTCCGCCATCTTTCCATGTCTCTCCTCTGTATCCCTTTGATTCGTTCTTGTTTTCCTTTTCCTTCCAGAATAGAAAAGAAGCTCTCCATGAACTCTAAGAAAAAAAGATTTGAGGGAGCCAATGGAACACAGCTTCCTTTTCCTCAAGTGGCTCAGTTCATGCGCTTTGGGTTTCCCAGGACAATTGTAAGCAAAAGTGTCCAGGACAACCTTGTGTGCTGAAGGTGAGCCATCTGGTTCTGCATCTGCACAGAAGAGCATTCTCTGTGACCCAGCACAGACCCATGGCGGAAGAAAAGAGAGGCCAAGTATTATTACAGAGCAGAAGAGAATTTCCCACTCAGTGTTCACCTGACCTTGACTTGGTCTTATCACTTCTGCAAGGTGCATTTTTTTGCACATGCAAATCGGGAGTGACAACATCTAACACATTTGAATTTTTCACAAATTAAGTGTAAGACTGTATGAGAGCATGCACCTGGTAGAGATTGCTAGACTGTGCACATAGCACTATCAGGAAGAAATAAAATTCTTGCAAGTGTAGTCTGTTTAGAAGGAAATAAGAAACATGTCTTATTTCTTCCAGGTAAGTAAAGAAGGGCTCTGAAGGGCAAGGCCTGCCAATACTTCCTAATTGTTATTAAGTGTTCATTATTAAGTTTCTGCAGATCATTTAAATCCAGATCCACTTCTTTCCAAAAAAAGAAAAGGTGCATAGCCCCACACAGCATCTTGAATTTATATTATTTTTCCATAGAGATGGTTCATAAGTCATTCAGTAGTTGGAGTGAAAGAAATGTGTCACCCGGATTTCATCATGATAGAAAAGTCGATGCAAGCCCGAGTGCTGTCAATAACACCAATTACACCCCATTGGTCATGATAAAAAGCAGTTTGCATTTACTTAATACAACGTTTTTTTTAAAAAAATTGATGCCTGATTATAACGTCACCTTCAGCACTGAATCAGAGCAAGCTGACGGGAAAATAAAACATATCTGTCTTCCAATGGCTCTGTTAGCTGCCTAAGAACACTTGATCTATCTATAACACGGAGTGCATAATTCAAAATGACAATAAAGGAAAAAAGGAGCTTGCATAATTTTACACACATGGAAAGTAAAGACGGCTGACAGATTTATGGGTTGTAACCTGCTGAAGACTGTGCAGAAATGTTTCACTCATTCCTCTTTGCAGACAAGCAAATTCTTTCATCTTCAGGCCCTTTGGATAAATTTTACCCCAAGTTGATAGACTTTAAATCTGTCAAAGGGGGATCTATTAAATCTGATTCCATGCTATAAACGGTAGCAGCTGGAGGCTTTGAGTTGTAGCAGCTCTAAAGATGACACACACATCCTCGTGTGGCATTTTATGCTGGAGGACAGCAAAGCTATTGGAGGTTGCCATTTTCCCAGCTGAAAATGCAAAGAGACTCTTTGCAAATCTCACTCCTCATGGTTACCAATCCTAGGCAGTTGCTGCAACTGTCTAGTAACTTCGTTCTTTTTAGCACCACAAGGAAGGATGGAAGGAAGGGAGGAAAAGAAAGAAGCTAGGAAATAGATGAGTGTGGAAGTGAGAAACCCCCAAATCTTCCTGAAGTCAGGTATTTCAGTCAGGCTACAGCTTCCCAGGATGTGTCCAATGATACTTGGCTCATTTTCCAAAATTCACTGGTAATTCATGATCAAAGGCCTAGAGGTCTTCCTTGGAAATGTCAAGTCCACTTCCCAATAGTGGAAGTGGGTGGAGAAGGTAATGCTTTGTGTTTCTAGGCCACAGAAGGCAGGAAAAGAACACCAGCAGAAGAATAACCTTGCTTGTTTTCAGCAATCACAGATACCAAATACTGGAGCACTCATCTTTGTCCACTAAACATTGGCGATCTTAGACACATGCGTGGATTCAAACACATGGGAGTTGGAGACTTCAATACAACATGGTCATCCAGATACTGATCAGTTTGGTGCCAAGCTAATTTTCCATTAAGAGGTCAGATGCCCTGACTCCTAATTCTGACTTTTCGGAGGCAGAAATCTCAGTGGCTCAGCTTAATTTCGGGGTAGAGACCAGATTCAGGCAACTGTGCTCAAGTTCTTAAAAGGGCATGGAGGAAATGGTTCTGTGTTTACACCTCTGATCTCTTCTGCTTTGTTGGTCTTGTGTGCAAGGGTTAAGTGTTTAGACTGCTGCATACCACTCTGAGCCAGTATGCCTCGCTCAGGCTTGTTGTGCATATAGCTGACCAACCAGGGCTTGCTTGCATGGGAGACAGAATCCAGATCTGAGCTTCTTTTTTCAGTGGTAACTGTTTACACCTGAAAGTCAGGGAGGCATTTTGGCCAAACTCAGAATCATAAAAAAGCCAGGTAGCAGAAGAGAAAGTAATATGGGCACATGGGTGTTAGAAATAGCCCTGGATGTTGGGGTGTCGTGAAGAATAAGGATACCAATTAGAAAGGAAACTCTCAAGGCAAAGTTTACTTTTGCAGAAGAGTGCAGCATCAGCCAAGATTTTGTCAGGTAAACACACAGAGCAGGCAGGCTGCTCCCTTTTCATCCCTAACCCTCCAGGCCTCACCCGTCTCATCCCATTGGCTGAGCTTAGGTTCATAATCTGTTTAATTACCAGGATGTAACTAACATCCCAGGAGCATCTAACAGGATATCTTAATTAAGGGCTCAGGAAAAGTAACGTAAATTAATGTGCTGTAAATGTAATTAACAAAGGCCAAGCCACTTGGTCACAGCAGGAATCCTCTAGGAAAATCATCCTCTAAATATTGACAGAAAGGAAACAAACTATTTTGCTAGAAAAGATGCTTTTTCTCACGTTGGTCCATACCCATATTCTCCCCTATTCACGTGGAGCTGGGCAGTGGGCACTGATGGCTCATGTCAGCAATTCTAGCTACTCAGGAGGCTGAGATCTGACAAAGAGATTCTTATGTCTCATTAATCAGCAAAAAGCTGGAAATAGAAGTATGGTTCAAATGATAGAGCACTAGCCTTGAGTGAAAAAGCTAAGCAAGAGCTCCAGGCCCAGACCTTAGCACCTACAGAGAGAGAGGGGCGGGGGAGAGAATACATGGGACCCCTGAAGTCTTGGTATATGTGACCTCACTGGACTGGGGACACCTTCCCTGGGGTTTGCTGCATCTTGACCTCCAGGAAAATGGGCTACATGAATGCTTTTTCCCTGGAGTCTACTTGGGCTGGTGAGAAGACCAGTGGACAGGACACCAGAGGCCTGGGCCTTAACAGTGATCCCAGCCAATGGGAGATATCATTATGGCTTGTGGCGTCTCGCAGCTTCTGTTCGGGACGTCTTCTGATACTCTCCTTATGTTACACATGAGATGAAGGTAAGCTAGTAGAGTACTGGGTTCATTCTAGCTGGTCCTTTCCATACCCACTCACTTCTCCTCTCTTTGCTTCTCCAGACAGTGGTAAAAGCTCCAGCATTGGCAGAGAAAGTGCAGAAAGACCTTGGCTATTTAGACAAAAGAAGGGAACCATATCATTGTGGGTACTATCCAAATTGAACAACATGCTCTTTCCTGGATACTGTCCACTGCTGACTTCTTATAGACCACAGAAAGGGTTGCTTTGGCATTTTGGATTTGTGATTCAGAATAAGCACCAGAGTCTAAGCTCTAGGCTAGTTTGACCTGACTTAGACCCTGGGGGTCAGGCTCATTCTTGTATTACCTTCATTTTGCTGTCCCCAAGCTGATCTCTGGAGCGGACAGAAGACACTCTGAAAGTTGGAATTCAGGCTTCAGGAATGAGATGCTTGAAGCCCCCTGGGGCTCAGTGGAATTCAAGATCCTAAAGAATGAGAAAAAGGAGATTTCATTTCTTGTCTACACCTGAACCTGTAAGAGACTTTCAGTTCTGCACTGCCAGCTGCCTGCAACACCAAACCCCCAGAAAGCAGTTTTACTGCATCAGAAAGCGATATATTCTCTGAAGTTAATGATCTGGAACAATAGATTGGCCTTGGTCAAAAAAATCAATTTTTATTATTTGGAGAAGGGGCTAGATAAAGTCTCCTTTTTCATGATCAGGCTCCCAGATGACACAATCCTAAATTATGGTTGTTCAAGGACAAAGCTTCATTTGGATCAAGATTTGGGCACATTCACATTTTTTTCCTTCTTTCATTAGTTCTTAAATCCATACTTGGTGATGATTCGTGTAACTCTCACTTAAAATAAATCAGTGAGATTTGGTTTCCAACTTAGAGAAGAGTAGACAGGCACTCTTGGATACATCACCGAGTGAATAGTTATTGAGCTGGTTGCTTGTTCCGTGTTGCTGCACTGAGATGCGCTAGCGCTTTGTAACATGGCTGAAACTAGAGCCAGGATCTTTATAGCCAATATGCCTCTGGCTTTTAATGTCCTAGAATGAGGGTAAGGAAAAGATAGTTGGCCACCTCTTTTTTTTTCTGCACTACTGAGTCTCTTGCTTGCTAGGCAGGTACTCTACCACTTCAGTCATGTCACCAGCCCCAAGCTTCCATATAACCAGGAAGAAGTTGAATACCAGAGGAAGTAGTCAGCAAAGTGGAACACTGCCAGGATGGTACCAGATGGGCCTTCTTGTGCCTGATGCTTCAGATAACCTCTTGTGGTTCCCTCTGGCTAAATAATTCTATTTATTCTTCCCCAGAGCCAAGAGTCACATTGTTATTCCTGAATCTTTTGGCTTCCTGGTAAACCCTTGGGGTCTCTCCTCCCTTTGCCTCCCAACTCCAGACTCTTAATTTTTAGATTGTCCATGAGTCAGTTTTGATCAGTTTGCTGACTTTGCTTCGCAAGTCCCCTGTCTGCCTGGAGTGCCCTCATTCCTTTGCTCTGAGGCAACTTACGTAAAGGTGAAAGGTGATTCCCTCCCATAGTCTACAGCCCCTGTGTTAGACCCACATTCCAGAGACGGGCCCAGGATCATGATTGTCTTTCTCTTCAGGCTCTGGGTTTATTGAGAACAGTGCTGATTATTCTCTGTGTCTCTAGAGCTCCCAGTAATGTCTGGCACCCTTGGGAAGGATTCCATAAAGATTCAGGGCAAGAACAAATACATCATTTTTTAAAAGGTGCTTTCCTACAGCTTTCAGCAAAGGCTGACCTTGACCTTTTCTGATTTCACATTTCTTGTTGCCTGCTCTGTAATTCCTTGGCTTTAGATTAAGGTCTGCTGTGTGTGGTTACAACTGTTCGCCCTTGCCAGCGGGAAACTCTGTTCCTTCTTGGGACCATAGCTCAGTGCCTAAGATAAGATTCCCTTGGTATTTGAATTTCTCTGGGGAGATTTGCGCGTGATCAGAACCACCTCCAGGAGGAGGAGCAGCATGTACTTACAATGAAGTAACTTCAGCCTTAACCAGTCCATATCTTGGTAGCTGATCGGAATCCCATGTGCAAGCAAGTACTCAGCTTCCCATGTATACTTCAAGTGTCTATTTTCTTCTGTTCTTCTCTCTTCCTTGAATACTTGCTGGTTATTTCTTATGAGAGGAACCTCCATTCTCTCTCCTCCCTGCCCTTCTTCAGAGCCCCAGTTTTCACCCCATCTGTGGCTTCTCACAGCTCTCCAAATGGCAATTCTCCCTCCCCTCGTCCAAGGGCCTTACTCTACAACCTATTCTTCATTCTTTCTGCATCAAAGTGGGACCTGTGCTAGGAAGAAATGGGAATCACATCTTGTGATGGCTTTTCAGGTAGGACCCCCCCTAGCAGTTCAGCCTGCCTGTGGAGCCTTCCAAGGTGCTCATGAAAGCTGCTTTCAGCTTCTGTTTGCAGTCATTTTATCACACTGCAGGCTGTTAGAAGATATCAATCTAGCTAGTCTTCCATCTAGCTAGCCTTCATTTCCTTACCATTTACTTTCTCCTATCTTAGAAGCCCATGGGCAATCCATGCATATAAATCCTGGGGCAAGGAGAGGTTTTTCTGGATGGAGAGAGAAGTAGGCCAGACCTCAAATTCTAGTTTGGGTGTGTTGAAAACTCGGGGTATGAGTACATGGTGCAGACCTGTAGTTTTGATCTTTTTTTGCATACATATATTTAACTTTTATTTTAATTTTTTCATATAATTTTTATTGTAATTATTAGAAGGGTTATATTATATTCACCAGATAGAAGGTGCATTACTTTACAAACATTGATACCATTTCTCATGTCTTGGTCCCCATTTCCCTCCCCCCACCCCGCTCCTCATCTTGTTTTCCCCTCTTCCCTATCCTATTTCAAATAACCAGATAAGCATATATACAATATATCAGATAACAAGGTAAAATACTGTAACAATATGAGATAACCAAGGGACAGCAAAAGAGATGAGAGATAACATAGTACATTAAGGACAACAATCACTCCTTATATAGTTTTGTTTTTGTATCTTGGAGTTCCTTTCATTTAGCATCATACTATATGGCCTTATGTATCTAGGTTTTGCTCTATTGTAAATCTCTGCTAGGAGAGCCCAAAGTTTCTACTGATTATGACAAATGAGGGAAACCATTGAGCCTATGTTCCTTTGAGTCTGGGCTTACTTCACTTAATATGATTTTTTCTAAGTCTTTCCTTTTCCTTACAAATGGGGCGTTGTCGTTCTTTCTGACAGCAGCATAGAATTCTATTGTGTATAAATACCAAGTCTTGTTAATCCACTCATCAACTGAGGGACATCTGGGTTGGTTACATATCTTTGCTATGGTAAATAGTGTATAGCTTTGATCTTTAGAGGCTAGTTCTATGGGTTTATTGAACCTGTCTATTTAAACCCTCTCTTCACTACTGCGATTTATACAAATGATAATGAGATACAAATAGGTTGTATAGCAAGAAATTTATACCAATTGGTTTCTTCAAGATGCAGACTAGAAGGTCAAGGGTGGATCCCATTGCAGAGTAGACCATGTAGAAGGCAAGTATGCAGCATCAGTGCCAGGGTTTCAGGTTTAAACCGCAAGCAGAGAGAGAAAGATTGCCGATGGTGATGTCATAGTCTTGGTGGGCTTTCCACTATGGTAGCCACCCACTTCCTGACACTTGGTGACCTATCTGTGAGTCCACTCAGATTTCTCATCATTCTTCATGCCCTGTCCTTCTGGCTATTATGCCTGTAGCCTAGGCATTGTGTGTGGATTCTGTTTGATAGGGAGTTCATTTTCTTTATCATTGTCCCATTCCCATTTCCACAGCCAACTTCTGTTTACAGATATGCCTCTTTTCAATGTTTCTAATTATCTTACTCTTTTGGAAGACCTTCTGCTATAGGTAACTGTTTTTTTACATTTATTTTTATTGTAATTAATAGAAGGGTTACATTATATTCGCCAGATAGAAGGTGCATTACTTCACAAACATTGATACCCTTTCTCATGTTTTGGTCCCCATTTCCCCACCCCCACCTCAGCCCCTCATCTTGTTTTCCCCCTTTCCTATACTGGTTCCCCTCTTCCCTATCCATATAATGTGTGATGGTTGGCCTTAATGTACTTTGTTATCTCTGATCTCTTTTGCTGTCCCTTGGTTATCTCATATGGTTACAGTATCTTACCTTGTTATCAGATATATTGTATATATGTTTATTTGGTTATTAGGTAACTTTATACTGAACTTTATACTGCAGTAAAGTTGGCATGCAACTCCTATTCCAATCATTCTCTCTATTAATTACTTTTATTTAGTGAAATATAAATTTACTTGTAATGATGTCAGTTATAATTCTTCTAGATTGGGGAGTCTCGGTTAGGAACAAGCTGGGGGTGGGCATTTGGAAGGTGTTTTGTTTTATGGGAAGATCCACAGATTAGGAAAGTATTTTCAATAGATGTTGAAGGGAGGAGTCATGGAATATGCTAATCAAGTAAAGAAATTCAAATAAGAGGGAAATTTTTAGACTAGATGACTATGAATGGGAAATGTGCCTTACCAAATATTTATGTTTAGAAATACGTTGTATTCTACCACAACAATGTTCATTGCAGTATTATTCACCATAGCAAAAATATGGAACCAACCTAGATGTCCCTCAGTTGATGAGTGGATCAACAAGTTGTGGTATTTGTACACAATGGAATTCTATGCTGCTGTCAGAAAAAATGACATCGACCCATTTGTTAGGAAATGGAAAGTCTTAGAAAAAAATCATATTAAGTGAAGTAAGCCAGACTCAAAAGAATTTAGGCTCAATGGTTTCCCTCATTTGTCATAATCAGTAGAAACCTTCTGCTCTACTAGCAGAGATCTGCAACAGAGCAAAACCTTGATACATAAGGCCACATAGTAGGAAGCTAATTGAAAAGACCTCCAGGATATTGAAACAAAAGCCATATAATGAATGATTGTTGTCCTTAATATACTATGTTATCTCTCATCTCTTGTGCTGTCCCTTGGTTATCTCATATTGTTGCAGTATCTCACTTTGTTATCTGATATATTGGATTTATTTGTATTTGGTTATTTGAAATTGGATAGGGAAGGGGGGAAAACCAATATGGGGGGGCGGGGGGTGTTGGAGGGGAGGGTAATGGGGACCAAGACATGTGAAAGGGTATCAGTATATGAGAATTAATGCACCTTCTATCTGGCAAATATCATGTAACCCTTTTATTAATTACAATAAAAAAGATAATAAAAAAGAAATACGTTGTATTTTTGCAACTGATGTATATGAGATTATTTAAAAACATTTGAAAATTGTTTATTATGAAATCTTTATTTTGAGGGGTACTAATTCTGGGGCTTGAACGTAGGGCCTGTCTCTAAACTTTACAAGGCTTGTATACTTTCACTTGAGTCACAGTTCCACTTTTGTTGCTTTTTGGGGTTTTTTGGTGGTTATTTTGAGATAAAGAGTCACAGACTTTCCTGCCAGCCTGGTTTTTGAATCATGATCCTCAGACCTCAGCCGCTTTGAAACTCATACAAACACAAGTGAGGAGGTGCCTTTTGTGTACTCGTTGTCCATCTTTTGTTTTTACTAGTCCTAGGGCTTGAATTCAGGGCTCAGGCATTGTCCTTGAGCTTTCTCGAGGCCAGCACCCTGCCACTTGAGTCACAGCACCACTTCCAGATTTTTCTATGTATATGATACTGAGGAATTGAATCCAGGGCTTTGTGCATGCTAGGCAAGCACTCTACCACTAGGCCATGCTCCCGGCCTCATTATCCAACTTCTGTAATTATCAGATATAACCAACTTTTATTCATTTGTTTCTCCAGGTTTATTTTTAAACAAATCTCATGTAAAAGATTTGATTTATGAAGTAACTACTAAAATAAGTATTACATCAAATAATTTACATGTATATAGATATAATATTTAAGAACTGAATAATCATTTTTTATCAGAGGTTAATGAATATTTTCATTTCTTGGGATGTTTAATAAACAAGTGATTTTTTTTGTTTATTTTGGTGCTAGACTAAGGACTTGAATTCCTGGATACTGTCCCTGAGGTCTTTTTTCCCCCCCCTCTCAAGAGTAGCTCTGTACCATTTGAGATTTATTTATTTTAAGTTGTGGGGCTTTAACTTAGGGCCCGGGCACTGTACTTGGACACTTTTTGCTCAAGGCTTGTGCTCTGCTACTTGAACCATAGCACCACTTCTGGCTTTTTCTGTGTATGTGGTAATGGGGAAATCAAACACAGGGCTTCGTGCATGCAAGGTGAGCATGCTACTGCTAGGCCATGCTCCCGGCCCTTTATTTACTTTTTAATGCTTACTTGGAGATCAGAGTCTTATGAACTTTCCTGCTCAGGCTACCTTTGAACTGTAATCTTCAGAGCTCAGCCCCTGGAATGGTAAGGAATATAGGTATGAGGTGGTGTCTGTCAGGTGATTTTTATTTTAATTTTTTGTAACTTATTTGAGTTAGAATGCAATGAAACCTTACAGCTGAAGATTGAGTCACCATTTTATATTCACAATATTTCATTACGAAAGAAACTTGACTATCCCTCTT
Organism: Megascapheus bottae; assembly: GCF_031878675.1. NCBI lineage: Eukaryota > Metazoa > Chordata > Mammalia > Rodentia > Geomyidae > Megascapheus > Megascapheus bottae. The sequence goes on along the minus strand of NW_028327837.1, from coordinate 288,098 downwards.
GTAGCAGTTTCCAGTCTGTTTGGCTGTGACCATCCTCATGGGACTGATCACCTGATCTGTGTAGTATGTTTAATAGATCTAGCAGCAACACCAGACTCAGGGAAATTTGTTGGGTAGCTTTTATTAGGAGACATGTAATACCAGATTGTTTTTCTTCCTTGATTAGTTGTTTGCAACATGCTAACACTCTAGTTTACCAACTTCTTCATGTCTAAGCTAGAAAATGTCTACAAAGGGACATTTCACCTCCTTGGCTACTAAATTACTCTGCCATGTAGTTAAAGTAGAAAGGAGAATGGACGACTGATTCTCTTTATTCAAAGCAATAAGTGAATGCTGTAATGTCTTCTAAAGATAGTCAATGGCTTTTATTTTCTTCTACTACATATCACCATGAACTTGTGTGTTGAAGCTAATCTGATAGTTATATCAACTTGTCATACTCTCATACTTGATATGCTTCAACTTGTTGTAACTGTTCTCCTTACTGATATTAAAATGGTCATATCTTAGCCCAATGGACTTCTAGGTTCCTGATGGGGTACATTCATCTTCCTTGTGCCTTGCTCTATCTAGAATGTGTCATGTCTCCTAGGAATCTGGCTCCTTTCATAGAAAATGGCATTTGGAGATAATCCGCAGAGAACTTTAGATGCTCATTGGTGTGGAGTTGACTATTATTTCTAGACATTGGGAGCAAACAGAGGCAGGAAACACATACCCATTTTTTACTGAAATGTATCATGAATTTCTAGTGATATTTTCAGTTTGAATTCTGGATTGTTGAGTTCTTATTTCACCTTTGCCAACCTCACTGAAGGAGGTTCACCTTTGTTAACCTCATTCTGGGTCTTCTTTCTGTCATACTATAAATCCCAAGGTTTGCTGACATGAACAATTACATACATGCAACAGAGACTGAGTGTTTAACATTCTGGCAGTCACAAGGCAGAACATTGATCTGTAGATTGAGCTGAGGAGAGCAGAAAGAATGACTACATATGTTGGCCAACAAGTTTGATTTGCAGAGAAAGAAGACTTAAAATAGGGAAAACTCCTGGACAGTTGTTATCTGTAGTTTATCCTGCTGGCTGGATCCTGGTCACCCAGTGCTTGTGAATCTATCTTCATACCCATCAGCTTCATGTAGAGGAAGTGCTGCCCGGACAGTGGAGTTCATGATGCTGGTGATTCTAGTGGGAGTGAGTTTCTCATGGCAAGGCAGACTGGCTCCTCCAATAATCTTGCTGTCCTTCCATGTGACCAAAAAATGTTGAACTTACCCACCACTGAGGAGTAGAGTAAATTGGGTGCATCTGTATCTCCCACCATCCAGCTACGGTATTTGCTTCATAATGCCAGAATATTCCAATCAAAACTGTCCCTGTTGTTTCCCTTTCCTTCCCTAATTCAAATAACCATATAGACAATATACCAGGTGCCAAAATCACATACAGTGACAAGGGAACCAACAAAATGGTGAGACAAAGGGTGAACTAGTGTCAACAGTGATACAAGACAGTATGTTGTAAATGAACTTTACAACTTGGCTGGGGGCTAGGGAGAGAGGGAAAGTGGGAGAAAAACAGGGGAGGGAATAAGCATGTTTGAGATGACATAAACTCACTACCTTATATATGTAACTGTAGCATTTCTGTACATCACCCTGATGATGAAAATAAATAAACACATACATACATAATACATACATACATAAAAACCAACTCTCTGTGTTGCTTCTCTGTGGCTCACCTCCATCTGCACAGGTGTCTTTAGGTTTTAGTTCCTAATTCTATTAAAAGAAGCCAATATTAATGTGGTATAGGACAATCACCCAGCTATATTTGCATGTACTAAGCTTTTTTCTCTACTCACAGCTTTCTTAGGTTTCCTTTGAGGGAGGAGGAACATCTATTGCACCTTGTTGCTTTGCTGGCAGGGTCATCATTCACTAAAGACAATGTGCAAAGTGGGAAATCTCCTTTGGCACTTTCCAATTACACTCCAGTGTATATTGTAGAGAGTTCCTCTGTATCACCTGAGGGTGGTCATTGCATGATGACCAGACAATAATAAGAGAAACAATCATTGATTACATGTTCCTGTCCTTGTGTTCCCTGTAAATAGATCCAAAGGCAGTATGGGATTCAGAGGAGATTTGTTAGCAAAGGTGATAGGTGACTGCTACTAGGAGATACTGAATGTTGTCTGGTTATTTCTCTTCCATGAAGAGTAGCCGTCGATGTGCACAGACCAGGCACATTAACTCATGGTTGATTGCAACAGACTGACAGACTAGTTTACAATTTTCTTCATTTAGAAGCTGGAAAATGTCTCCGGAGGAAAAAAAATTTCACCTCATTGGCTATTGGATTTGCTTTGTGACATAGATTTGCTTTATAACATATGAAGTAATTGGAAGACCGGCTTGGGCTCAACCTTAAGTCAGATATTGGAATCGGAATTATTAGACATCTACTCTGTGGAGTTTTGACACTGTCCTCACTAATAAGAAAGTATTAGCTTAGACTTTCTTTTCTGTTGTCATTGTGTGGGTTGTCAGGACCCTGGGGACTGGGGAATTACCTGTATATCCTTTGTTCCTGAACAGGGTATCATTTCAAAGCTTCAAAACACTATATTTTTTCCCAACATAAAAGTAACAGTAAGGTTGGAGCCTTAATTGCCTGGTATATATTGACTCTGTTTTATGAACTAGGCCATTTTGAACTGTGCAGGTGACACTCTGCCAATGCAGTGGTATGCCTTGAGATAGAATGGAAACGGGTTCTGATGTTGCCTCTGACTAGCTGGGTGACCTTGGATAAATCAAACCTGACATTTCTATCTATGAACTACAATGCTAACACCTACCTCAGAGGGTCCTTGATGTTCAATTGATCCGTGGTGTTCTACAGGTCTCCACTCAGTGGATAGGACTTTCCTTCGCAATCTGTATTACCACTTGGATTACTGAAGAACCCTAGAAGTGAGGTGAGTCCTTCCTCCTTTTTTCGTGCTTTTCTTTCCTTTTTTCTTGTCCATCCCTCCTCTTCCATCTTTTTTCCCTCTACTCTTTGACTTCCTTTCTCTTATTCTGTTAATTTCCCCTCATCCTCCCTTCATCCCCCCATCCGGTCCCTTCTTCCTCCACTGAAGTTAAACAGCGCCAAGTAACAACACATCAGTGATGTGAGTCTTGCTATGATTTCATTCAAGCAGCAATGTAGCAATGTTTCCAGCCCTGGGGATATCCAGCTCTCTGAAAATGAAAACAGATTAAATGCCATGCCTCCCCTTTATTAGAGATTCAATAAATTTGGCAGGAAAATGGTTGTTATTCTGAGACTGGACATTCCATGACCAATATGTGTAGGTTGGAGCTCCTCCTCTATGTGTGGGACAGTGGCTGACTCCCTGCATTTCCAATGTTTTATTTGTCCCTTTTATAGAAAGAGTTTCTTTTACACCTGGGCAAAAAGTTGAGATGATATCTACACGTAAATTAGGCAAAAGAATCTGAGAAGTTTAGCTAAAAATTTCCCATAAATAAGTGAAAACATGTTCCCTTCTTATGATAGAAACAGCAAATGTACCCTAGAGCACGCAACCAGCTGACTGTCAGCTTGCAGTTTCTGGCCATGACTGTAGTAGTTCAAGTCCACATACATTTTCTTTTTGCCAGTCTTGGGCTTGCACTGAGGGCCTGAGCACTGTCCTTGGACTTTCTCAAAGCTAGAGCTCTACCACTTGAGCCACAGTACCACCTCTGGCTTTTTTCTATGTATGTGGTATGGAGGAATTGAATCCTGGTCTTCGTGCATGCTAGGCAAGTACTCTACCATTAGACCAATCTCCCGACCCCCCCCCCCCCGCCACACAATTTTTATTGTATTGGAAATTCTCAGATCTGATCTGCAGAAGGATAGATTCCTAAAAATAAATCTTACATACCAAGCTTGGGTGATGCACCTTTTATTTTGCCGAATGTAAGCATTAGAAAAAAAAATCCAGCCAGGTGCTGTTGGCTCACACATGTAATCCTAGCTACTCAGGAGTCTTTGATCTGAGGATTAAAGCCAATCTGGACAGGAAAGCCCAGAAGACTCTTACCTCCAATTCATCACCAAAAGGGTGGAAGTGGTGCTGTGGCTCGGTGGTAGAACACTAGCCTTAGGCAAAAAAAAAAGAAGAAAAAAAGAAAAAGTAAAAAAGCACAAGGAGTATTATCCAACAAGATGTGCACTCATTACCTGATTTATGTAACTGTAACTGCTTTGCATATCCCATTTATAGTAACAATAAATTTCCTTTTTTTAAAAAAAAAGCACAGTGACAGCACCCACATGCTCAGTTCAATTCCCATCTGTCACTACCATCATTTAAACCAAATAAGTGACTTCTTAATGACAAAATCAAGGTCTCAGTTTCAGAATGTAGGGTAGAATGTAGTAGCACAGGAACCACAGGGTTATCTGAGCTTGAAGGTGAGAGGCTCAGGAGTCCATTGGCAAGAGTAGAGCTGATGTGGGTTTTGTCCATGATTTATCCTATGTAATATTCATGTATGGTCTTGTGTGTTGTGTGTGGTGTACATACATGCTATGTGTAGGTTCTACTCTGAAAAGGATGAAATCAATAATGCTTGGGGGTGCATGCATAATGGAGTTACCAGTGCTTGTTTGCCTACCCCCTCCCCCCCCCCGGCACTTCTTCCTGCCCTCTGGGCAGACAACACCTCCCAGGTAGAAGCCAAGAGTGCTTGTTGACAGCTAGGACTTCTGGAAACATATAAACACCAACTCAACTCCCCAAGAAACTTACTATATGGTCCATGGCATGCAAAGAAATGTCTGTAGAGAAATCTCGGTGTGGTTTCAGCTTCCTGGCAGGACTACCTCCAACTACAGGAAGCACTCTTACTAGAGCTAGTCCATCTAGGGTCCTCAGGCTGAAAGCAACCTCTGTTCCTGGGTCTCGTGCCTGCTAGACCCCACAATTTTTTTCTCAGTAAAAGCCTGTGGCTGACAGCTCCAGGCAGAGACTTCAAGAGATAGAGGCCATGTACTTCTCCTGAGGCACTTTTGACACAGAAACCTCAGCTACTGTCAGATTCTGCTGGCAGAAGTTCCTCCTAACAGCATTGCTCACAAAGCAGCCGCTCCCTTGTGTTTCTTAGGAGGAGCAAGGAGTCTGGTGAGGAAGCCCACACGTTGGTATATCTACCTTTCATTGTCCTTCATGCATCTGACCCTAACATGGCGTTAGGTCATGCTGACAGGGCAGGAAGTCTTCTATTCTGCCTAAAGTCTTTCCCTCTCCCACACACTGTCCATCCTGACACCAAACTCCATTATCAACCACTTCAGCAGAGATTGTCAGCAATGGCAGGTGTCTCACCTGTGCCAGGCCTGAAGCAAGATGGAGCAAAGGGTAAGAACGCAGATAGGAGGGAGAGCACTCGGAGTGATATTACATCGACAACCCTTGAGAGAGCATCTGGCCTTGTGTGCCAAGCCGGGCCCATTTCACTCAAATGGCCTGCAAACTAAACAAACCTTTGCCCAATGCACTGCAAGCTCACAATCAAGTGAGCCTGGTGTTGGGGTAGGAGCTGCCCATCAGGGTCTCGGCAGGGAGCGAGGCCTGTGTGTAATCACATCCATCTTCTCCAGGGTAGATGATGAAGACAAAAGGGAGCTCCACCTGACCACGGAGGCGGCGATCCTCGGATCCCCAATCACTCCCCAGGACACAGCAGAGAGAAGCTTCAGATTATAGAACTGGACAGAGCCACTGAGATACACTGGACTTATTCTGAAACCATTTGACATAATGAGAATAACATGTGACGGGAATCTCCATATTCACCATAAAGTTATCTCATCCTTGCTAAATGTTAAATATCTATAAATTTCTAATACATATAATATTTACATATTATAATATATAGTATATATGAAACATATCTCTATATATTTAAAGGTCGATGGCAAGGTACAACATTAACATGGAGGAGAAGGGGGAAATCAAGTGATAGTTGCTATATTACTAGCACATCACTCACATATGTGATATATAAACATACATTGTATACACACACCCAACATATTTGCACACCACATATACAATACTCATATGTCCTGCACATGTTTTCACTTACATTTGCTCATCCTATGTACACACAAACCATACACACACACACACACCACATGCATCACATACACTATACATGCCATACATATACCACACACTACGTATCACACACACACACACACACACACACACACACACACACACACTTCTTCTTTCTTCTTCCTCCTTTGTGTTTTTGGGGGCTGGCCTGTCTGTTGTACAACTTGAGAACCCCTACTCGCCCCCAGGAAAACCAAGTGGCATAACTCTGGGTGACCTTTCAGCCCAAAGTCAGTGGGCAGACAGATGTTTGCAGCTGGCAGTGACACTGACATCTTGAAAACCATGAATCCAGACAAAAGGGAGTGATATTTTCTCTCTAAGATTTAAATTTAAGACGTCATTTCACAAAATGGCACTCTCCTCCACGAACAAACAAATAGCTAAGGCGATAAACAAGCAGCTCAGGCAACAAAGAAATATGCTGCACAGATAAATGGCAGGGGAAAGAAACTTTTAAATATGTCTTCAGCCACAGTCTGTAAATGTCTCTCAATGAGTTGTCTTGCTCCTCAGGGAGTGTAAGTAAAGCCTTTCAGAAAGACAAGGAAACTATGAATGAGGAGACAATCCAAAATTTGCTAAGATGCTATGTGATGTTCTGTACATGAAAACAATCCCCTTTTTGCAACAGAAACAAGCATACAATCTGTCTTAAGAGAATATTTTTGTTCTACTGTATTGCATACATATGTAATATATATTAATACTGATTTTTGGGGCAGGGCTCCTGTAAATTGTGTGCTGCCTTGTGTGCTGGTGAGCCAGTGTCACCAGCTTGTCTGTTTATTTAGTCTAGCTCTTCTCCTGGAGGACTTGTGTTTCTGGAGCAGGTAATCTTCATCAGGGGTTGTTTCATTTCAGCCTCTGGGGAAAGGTCTTGGTCCCTTCCTGGTGTCCTCTGGAGAGAGAAAGGGGACAAACAGATAGTGAGCAGTGGACTCAGCATGGCACCTATTTAGGTACAGTGGGGAAATGGAAGAAAGTGTCACCTCTCAAAATACTACAGGATATAAAATAAGTACAGGCCTTTTGACTGTCTAAACGGAAGTGGTTATGTATGGGGACATATCTTCATCAGAAAAGAAGTTAGTTTCTCATCAGGAAATATTTATTTATTTATTGTCAGTACCAGGACTTGAACTTAGGACCTAGGTACTGTCCCTCAACTCTGCTGTTCAAGGCTGGTGCTCTATCACTTGAGCAACCGCTTCATTTCTAGCTTTTTGATGATTCTTTGGAGTTAGGGTCTTAAGGATTTTTCTGCTTGGGCTGGCTATGAAGTGTGATCCTCAGATCTCAGCCTCCTGAGCAGCTACGATTACAGGCCTTGACCAATGCATCGTGGTGAGTAGGGGACTAGTTTTGAGCTAAGTTTTTGAAATTTGGACCCTGTCTTTAGTTTCTTTTTCTTTACCAGTTTGTGGCTGACTCTACAATGCCATTTTGACCATTTCTGGACAAAGCTGGACCTGCATTGTGTGAACCTTTTTTTATGTGGCTTTTTCTCCTTGGCGGTAGTGGGAAGTGAAAGACATTTTGAGTCCTAAAAACTCAACTGTGCTAGAGTGGACAGAAACAACGATGTCATAAAAGTGCGAACGATGGCATGTCTGGGACAAATGAGGGCTCAATAAACCTCAGTGAGGGTGGAAGGGAAAGGATTTGCAGCAGAGAAATTAAAAAAGAGCTGCCACCAGCCTGAGAAGCTTTCTGCATTCCCAGGGAGGCCAAAGAATGTACAGCTCCACAGAACAAAGAAGCGCCATCAGGAAGCCAGCACAGCTCCTCCTTGGGAACTGTGGCTCTCTAAAGAGCCATCACTTCTGCTCTGAGTTTTGAGGATGTTCTAAAAAACAAAAACAAAACCAAAAAAACACAGAACATCAGCTAGAAAAGTGTTTTGGGAGAAAAGGGAGGGAGATAATTTCTGCACAAACAATAACTGGCCTTGTAGCTTAGCCCATTTGGAACCAGTGGAGAGAGAAAGATTGACTTTTGCAAACATAAAAAGTGATGCCTCTAATCTTAGCAACTTCATGAGATCTGAGGATTGTGTTTCGAAGCCAGCCTGGGTAAGAAAGTCTGTGAGATTTATTTTATTTTATCTCCAGTTAACCATTTAAAAATCCAGAAATTGTTCTATGGCTCAAACGGGAGAGTGCTAGCCTTGAACAACAAAAAAACTCAGGCGTTGAGTTTAAGCCCCAGGTCCAGAACAAAAACCAATAAAAAGAGTTCCCTGCTGGTGAGGAGGAACATTTATGTATGGATTATTCCTAAATCTTAGGGGTGAAATTCTGCAGCAGCCCTACTGTGTTCTTGTAGGAGTGGATGCAGGCATCTTTTCTTGGTTGCCACTGAGGTACCTTCTGCTCAGAAATCCAGAGGACGCAAGACAGGGGGCTTGGGGAAGATGCTTTAGGAATGAATGAACTTCTTCAAGTGCTCTATTCAGGCTTTGACACAACTGTCCTGTTCATCTTGAGATGCGGATTTGGGCCCAGAACTGGCAGGACTTTGTGTATCTTGGGAAAAACTCCATCTCTCTTTAGTTTGGAGTTTATTTCCAGAACGTGCCCACTCCGAGTTATGCCACCACAGAATCAGGAGGAGCCCTCTTCTCTTTTTATGAAATAGACAAAAATCTGGAACAAATCTAAAATCTGAGTTAAATATATATATTTAATGGAAAAATTCTCAAGCTTCTGAACTTGGCAGAGAAAATGAGAATAAGAAAGTTTCTAATTGAAGGGAGAAATGACTTTGGAGTGACATTTACATTCATGGAAGGCAAAGATGGAGGAGTGCAGATGTCTCTGGGCCAGCTGCAACCCTGCTGGCCCAGAGCTCCTGCTGTCTCTTTCTGTCCTTGGCAGTGGTGGTGCTTGTGTTTATGACAGCTTGGCACCTCCCAGAAGCAACAAAGACACGGATGTCATCTCGGTGTTCTTCTAGAACCCTATCTGGGTGGTTATCTAACTATCTTCTATCCTCTTCTCTCTCCTCCTCTTTCTCCCCTTTCTCCTCTTTCTCCTCTTTCTCCTCCTCCTCCTCTTTCTCCTGCTTCTCCTCCTCCTCCTCCTCCTCCTCTTCCTCCTCCTCTTTCCCCTCCTGATCCTTTTCCAGTGCTGTGCTGCTACTAGGGCTTGAACTCAATGCCTGGGCACTGGCTCTTAGCTCTTGGGCTTAAGGATAGCTTATTCTACCACATAAACCCCAGCTCCATTTTCGTTTTAATTTTGTTGACTAATTGCAGATAAGAGTCTCACACATTCATGTGTCTGGGCTAGTTCTGAACTGAAATCTCAAGTCTCAGCTCTCTGAGAAGGTAATATTCCAGGCATGAGCTCTTGACGCTTAGCTCCATCTGTTGTCTGTATTGAGGCAGAGGCCATGGCTCTTTGTTCTCTTCTTTAATTTTTTTTTTTAGAAAAAGTGATGAGCAGGGGACTTTCAGTTACACAAATATTGAATACATTTTTTTGAGCACTGTTACCCCATCCCTCATTTTTTCCCACTTGCCTCTCCCTATTCCCCTTCCTCCAAGCTGCTCATATACAACACAGTGTCAAGTGAGTCTCAATGTTGCATTAGTTCATCCTTTGTACTGCAGTTTCTGCGATTCCCTTTCCCTTCCACACATCAAATAAACTTATGTGCAATACACAGGCTACAGAAATTTAAGAGAAACACAAACAACAATAACAAAAAAATCCCTACTTACAAGATATAATAAGAACCTCTAGTTTTCATGTCTCAGGGTTCATGGATACATTTCATTATATGTGGTGTTGTGATCCAGGCAATTGGGTTATTGAGATACCCTGTTAAGAAGACAATAGACATATTCTAGTTCTTACAAATGAGGAAACCATGCAATCTACTCTTCTTTGGGTCTGGCTTACTTCACTATTTTTTTCCAAGTCTTATTCTCTTCTTAGGAGAAAGAAGCTTTGGTTGTCTTTGCTTTCCTGGGTGCCTGCCTATGGGTGTGAAGTTTCTAGGTCAGGGAACAGCAACACATTCCCCATTTGAAACTATGGGTGCTTAGCGACACCTTACAAGGGGAAGGTGGAGGTGGTAGGGTAATTGAGCTTGGCTGGTTCACAAAGCATCTATGTTGTGTCTATTGACTATATCTCCCAAATAGTTCTGGAATCAACCCCGTTTTCTTTGTTCAGGCTAGAACTTTAACAAAGCTTTCTGTAATTTAGGACATTTTTAGTTGCACACAATAGAAACTAAGCTGCAGCCTTAACAAAAAAAGGGGAAATAAAATACATCAGGTTTAGTTCTTGCAAGCCTATGGAATGCAAAAGCAAGGTGAAAGCTGGACTCTAAGAATGGAATCAGAACCTGGGACAGGGACAGTTGAGAGTCATGACCTCATACCCATCTGCCCAAGCTCTGAGTTCCAGTCCCAGGATTGGTTCATACACACACACACACATACACACACACACACCCCACACACACACTCCTGATGGCTGGGCAGATAATATATCTAACGCTTGTATGTGTACCATCCCATTCCTAAGGCAGAGCATTTTGTTTCTGCCTCTCTCTTCTGCACCTTAACACTCATCTCTAGTCCAAGTTCTAGTTTTTTGGGGGGACACAATAGTACCTTTTTGTTGTCAGTCCTATGCCTTGAATCCAGGGCTTGGGCATTATCCCTAAGCTCCTTTTTGCTCAAAGCTAGCACTTGAGCCACAGTGCCTCTTCCGACCTTATCTGACTATGTGGTACTGAGGAATAGAATTCATTCATGCTAAGCAAGCACTATACCACTAAGTCACATTCTCAGCCCCCTACAACTAGTATCTTTTGACAATAGAAGAAACTCTTACATCCACTGGCTTTGAGCAGCAAGTCTAGCTCCTAGCATTTTGCGTCCTCAAACACACCAATTTTGTGTCTGTTCTTACACTCGGGCAGTTTGTTTTCCACTAAATGTCCTCTCTGTCTCTCTCTTTCTTTCGGTACTGGGGCTTGAACTCAGGGCCTTGAGTTTTCCCTTAGCATTTTTGCTCAAGTCTGGCAATCTACCACTTGAGCCACATCTCCATTTTTTGCTTATTTTTTTTCCTGGTTAACAGATGAGTCTCCTGGATTTGTCTGCGTGGGCTGGCTTTGAGTTGGAATCCTCAGATGGCAGCCTTCTGTGTAGTTAGGATTATAGGTATGAACCACTGGTTCATTGCTTAGATTTTGGGTTCCCCCTCACATAATAACTGTTCTCAGGAACAAGAACCCCTCCTCAATAAGATATAGCTGGATAAGTGAAAGGATCTAATCAGGCATAAGGGATCCCCTCTATGAATTCAATATATTGTCAGTGGAGCTTATCTTCTAGGTTAGGAGGGGTGACCCTACAGTAAGCCTCGATTAAGTGTGTATGAGAAAGGAAGAAAAGAGCGACAGGTGCAGATGCTCAAGTGTCACTTGTGACAGCAGGACACTAAGAGGACAAGAGGGAAGGAAGAGTCCTGCTGTCTCAGGCAGGTGCACCCAGAGCACACTGTCTTCTCGTGCCAGGATACAGGTGGAAAAGCTTTCTGACATTCCTAGCTGTCTGTCACCTGGCAGTTTGTTTCAGGTTGAGTGTTGCTTTGGAAGCGGAGGAGCTGAGCATTGCAGACTGTCTGGGGAAGGAAAGGTGGAGTCTCTGTAGCCTGTCTGGATTGCAGGAAATTGAGGTGAAATGAGGAGCGAGCTGAGAAGAGGAGGACAGACACAGGAAACCCAGGTGCCCATGTCTGCAGCAATGCTGGCTTGTGCTGCCCTCCTTCTGCAGCAAAGCTTTGGCACTCTGCAGAAGAACCACAGGAAGTACACAGGAAACGGGGTATGGGAGGGTTTTCCCACAGTCAGGTTTCACATATTTCCTGTTCTTCATTGTAAAGCAACACATGTTTGTTATGGAAAATAATGAACTACAGATAAAAAAATCAAACTCATGTACCTATAAACCCACCATTCAGAAGTAAACACAGCAGTTGATGACTTTTGTCTTTTTCTCTTTCTGTCTAGGTGCTTTAATGCTATGGCTATAAATTTTGACTTAATTATTATCCTTAGTATTACTGGATTAATTAAGTTATCAAGCTGGACCTGGAGTTTGAAACTCAGAGCCTGGGCACTTTCTTTGAACATTTTTGCTCAAGGCTAGTGCTCTACCACTTGAACCACAGCTCCACTTTCAGGGTTTTATGATTTGTTTTTTATGGTTTTCTTTTTGCAGATTAATTGGAGATAAGAATCTCAGATTTGTCTGCTAGAATTGGCTTTGCACCTTGATCCCCAGATTTCAGCCTCCTGGGAAGCTAGGATTATTAGCAAGAACCACTGGTGCCTAGCTGTCAGGACCTTTGTCAACTTAAAGTTATGGGATACCCCAAGGGTTTATTTTGGCTATGTAGCTTGTATCAAATCAATTATATCAGTTAGGAGTTAGAAGTGAGAAATTGCAATGCATTTTTTATTAACTGGTTCAAACAACAGATCCACACATTAGTTATAAATATGAAAATATGCAAAAATAATTGCATTTGTAATGAACACTTGGCAAGAAGGGTGGCACTTTGGTATGTCATTGTAACTTTTTTTAATATCCGGCTTGGCAGAAGATGGCTGGGTCCTCATTTCCAAGTACAATCAATAGAATAAAGTTTGAATGTCCAACAACCATTTCAGGGGCCTCATTTGATCTGTTGTGGTAACCCTGTCAGGTTGCCTCTGGAAAAGCCTACCATATGGTCATGCAGGAAAGGGAGCAAATACCCCACTTACCGTGTATTATTATGGAAATAGTTTTGGCATCACAGACACCCCTGAAAGGGCCATAGGGACCTGTATGAGTCCTGTCTCTGATCTACACTTTGGCACTTTGCCTGAAATGCTGGCATCCAGATGCTATTTTTCCCCCCAGATGAATCTTTGCAGTTTGTTTTAGCCTTTGCCTTGGCCTCTGCACAATGGCAGACCTGCTGTTATAGTGCCTGGCCTTATTGGATCCATAGGCTCTTGTATTCTGGTGATCTGCTGCTCACCCTGCCAGTTGGGAAATAGGAAAGGAAGAAGAAGGGATTGTGAATGGTGAATTAAAAGCCGAGTTTGAATCCTAAATTCATGTGGATTTTTGTGTTCATGGCAAACCCACTTCCCTTCAAGAGATCATTCTTGTCCTTGTTTGGAGTAGGGCTTTTGGGCCCAGTTTGCTTTGAAAGATGATAACAAAATTTAAAAAAGTGATGATCCTAAGCCTCATGTATTCTTCTATGTAGTCTTTCCCCTATGGGATCTCTCTTTGTTTCTCTCTCTCTCTCTCTCTCTCTCTCTCTCTCTCTCTCTCTCTCTCTCTCTCTCTCTCTCTCTCTTTATCTCTCTCTGTGTCTCTCTGTGTCTCCCTGTCTCTCTGTCTCTCTCTCTGTGTGTCTCTCTGTCTCTCTGTCTCTGTCTCTGTCTCTTTCTCTCTCTTTTGGTGTCAGTCCTGGGGCTTGAACTCAGGGCCTGGCTGCTATCCCTGCACTTATTTGCTCAAGGATAGAGCTCTGCCATTTGAGCCACAGCTCCACTGTTGGCTGTTTTGGTGGTAGATTTTTCTGCCAGGGCTGGCTTTGAACGTTGATCCTCAGATCTCAGGCTCTTGAGTAGGTAGGATTATGGAGATGAGCCACTAGTGCCTGGTTTGTCCCATGGGACTTTTTGAAAGGTGTTCCCCCATGGAAGAACATGACTATCACAGTCACTCCCCACAGTGAGTGAGTAGCTTCCAAATTCTACCGTTCACCTGCTTCATGTAAAGCAACTTACACTTGCATTAAAAAGTTAACATAAAGTCATTAAAATAGAAACATAAAGAAAACCAAAAATCATCCAAATACATATTATGGTCTTTACCGCTGGGGATTATCCCTGATGACATTAGAATGATGATCACTTTGTCCTATGCATCTAGTTCACGATTTATCATTGCCACATACTTTCTTCTTTTTAAAACACGTTTATTTAAGTAGTTGCGCAAAGGAGTTTCAATTGGAGATGCCAATCTGGGAGTACAATGCATCTTGATATTGTTTTCCTCCCATTGTTCTTTATCATCTCTCTCAACCCTACCCATCTCCTTAATTCACATGGCTCAGTTTTACATAAATGAACTATTATGACTGCATTCTCCCACCTTTTCTCTCTTTGTTCATCTGACTTTAAAAAATGTCCTAGCTTCATTATGCTAATCTGTAAGTTAGTTATTCTAAAGAGTTACACCATTGAAAGCCTCCACTGTGTGGGCCATACGTCAGTGAACACATTTGTGTGTCTATGCATGTGATCCTGTATGTGTTTTCACATATATTTAGATTTAGATGTTACTACCACAGATGAGAGAAAATACCTGTCCTGACCCTCTCTAACGTTTTCTTCTTAAATATCATCTTATTATGTGACTCCTTATTACTGGGTACAGTTTGGTCCCTTTATTCTGGCATTTAAGACTATTTCCAGATGGTCTTTGGTTTTTGACAATCCCCTCATTTGTCCTTTCTCATATTGCCTCTCCCTAAGCAAACCATGAGCATTATTTCCCTGGATATTCAACCTGCACATTGGATATATTTTGTGGGGATGGGAAATTAGCACTTACTTTATAATATTCAGAATGTATGTGAAAATGGAACCACACAACTGCAGGGGCTGGATGGGATAGGAGAGATGAGAGTGAACTATGGAAGGGATGTTTAGGTCAGCGTGCATTGTACTCATCAACTGACGTGTTAAATTCAAATATCTTTGTACGATTGCAGATAATAAAAAAAGTTTTAAAGAAATTAGGACTTATATGTTCCCACTTAACTGATTACTATATAATCATTATGATTCTGACCCACAGTCACTTCTGAATCCTTACCCTATTCCTGAGATGTTTGTGTATCCCTCTGTCCTGTGGTTTCACAGACATCACCCAGACTATAGATAGTGCTTTGATCACTGCCTTCCATCTGCATGCTCCTTATTAACTGCCTTCAGAAGGTCCCCATCTATTGCACACTGACTTGGTTGAGACTGGGCATGTCAGGTCAGATGCTGTGTGTTTTCTGCATCCTTCAGTATGTGCACATTGTTGGTTATCTGAGTGTCTTATAGATTGCGTACCACTAAGGTGTGGGTGATGCAGGACTAATTAATCCCACTTGTGTATCTGGCAGGGCTAGTTCTGCTCTGGCCTGTGATGCTTGGGTCAGACAGGATTCTAGACCACAAGATGTCAGTGTTGTCTCAGCTACAAAGGATGTGACTAGACTTCACTCCTACATCCAGCCTTGCTTCATGCTGGCAAAGAAGGGCTGGGTGCTTCCAGAAATGTTGAGTTAGACATATACTCTCCTTGCTGCTGTTGGATCCGGAAAGAATTGAAGTGTAGGGGGGAAGATAGAATTCCATCAAGAAGGAGAAAGCACCCAGATAGGGGTGAGCCAAGTGAGAGCTCCCAGGCACCTTCCATGTGGGAACTGGGTTAGTAAAGTTGGAAGCTACTTATTATCCTGCTACATGTCCCGTTAAAGTGCTTTGTAGGGTCATAAAAAGGCAGTTCAGTGGGTTGGGCCAAGCCAGATTTTTTTTTTAATGTGATGCTTGTGTATGTGTATCACCTTTTGTCCTAACTTCAAGTCCAGCAGCCAGCAGAGAATTCAGCCCACTGAATCTGATTCTGGTCATGATTTTCCATAGGAGAAAAAAGCAGTTTATCTTTCTTTGTTGCCTTCCCTTCTTTTTTCTTTCCCTCTTCCCTTCGTTCCTTCATTCCTTCCTTCGTTCCTTCCTTCCCTCCCCTCTTTTTTTTCCCTCCCTCCCTCATTTCCTTCCTTCCTTTCTTTCTTTCCTTCCCTCCTTCCTTTCCTTCTTTTTCTCTTTCCTTCCCTCCCTCCCTTCCTTCTTTCCTCCCTTCTTTTCTTTTTTCGTTCTTATGCCAATATTAGCTTTTTTAAAAAAAATTAATTTTAACGACAAGGTGATATATAGAATGGTTACAGTTACATACATAAGGTAGTAACTACATTTTGTATTGAATATTGTTGCCACCTCCCTTGCTTTTTTTCCCACTTTCCCTCCTTCCCTTCAAAGATCTTTTCCAACATATTGACTTGTGAGCATTGTGGTTGCATTGGTTATTATTCAAGGATGGTGTTCTGTTTCTTGAACCATGCCTCTACTTTTGACTTTTCCCAGATTTATTGGAGATAAGGACCTCCCAGGCTTTTCTGTTTAGGCTGGCTTCCAACTCTGATCCTCACATCTCTGCATCCTGAGAAGTTAGGATTGCAAGTGTGTATCACCAACATCAGGCAACAACATGCTTTCTTCAGGATGCACATGGACCATTATCCTTAGCTGTGACTTCCATTTGAATGGAGTACCAGCCAGCAAATCTGTGGATTTCCTGTTTCTGAATGCCAGAGCTTTGGAATTTTTACCCTTCAGCAAGGAATATCAGAATGGGTCAGGAAACCATTTAGCCTTTGCTTCTGTCCTGGCTCAGCCCTGTAACAGCTTGTAAGCTCATGTGGGCCATATTTCTTTTGGTCTTCAAGCCTTTGAGTATCCTTCCCTCCTTCCAGTCTCCCCGCCCTCCCCGCCCTCCCCGCCCAACTGGTTCTCTCAATTAGCAATGAGCTACCTGCTTTGGAAAGGGAAACCTTGTATCAGCTTCCATGATCTGTGATTACAAAGCTGTCTTCACATTATTTCTGCTCACACAAACTATCAGTAACTATTTTAATGGCAAAAAGTAGCTTAAGGGTTTTCATTGCTGTTTTTTTTTCTATTTATTAACTAGTAGGTAAAATTGGGTTTACTCTCCAAAACTCCAAAAACTAATTTTCTTGAATGCCAAAATGATCCCGGCATATCTGTTTGTTTTCCTCGAATTTATTCTTAGCAAAGATTTTTCTGGCTTGCATGTTCTCTGTGAGTCCTTCTGACTCTTATGAATTCTAGAGTGTGTGTTTTCCAGAAAGCTTAGCACTTAGAGGTCTCACAAATCCTGTAATTTTGTACAGGCACTTCTAGAAATACCATCTTTGTAATAAAATCCAAGTTGATTATATTATTTAACATTTTCTAAACACATCACAGATGACTTGTTTTTTTTAAATTAAAATTGAGAAGAGAAAGAAATCCATGTGCTTTTTTTTTTGCTTTTTGTTTTTGTTTTAATTGAGAAGATGTTAGGCTCTGGGAGCTTCCTAAGTAAGTGTCTCATTTGAAAATGTTGAAAAACATCAATGCAAAAATCAATGCAATGTGACAGTAATGAAAAGATGAATAGTGATTTGAAACAGCCCTTTACCTCCGAGTCTGTGTTTCACTGATACATAGAAAGCATCCACAGCTTTGCCTAGCCATCAAGTTCAGGTTGGGAATGGAAATGGACAGCAGCCACATGTGAGATTGCCACTGTCACTTGGGATTTCCAGTTGTTCACCAAGTGTTTCAAATGTGTGCTACTACCAAAGTCCTATCCATTTATTCAGGTTCCCATCACTCTGAGTGGGCCTAGCTGACTCTAGAAAGACGTAAATGCAAGGAACTTGCATGAGGATTGAGTAAAGACCATAGCTCATCACAGTTACATGTCCCTTGATTCCTTACAAGAGCTCCAGTTATTTCAACCCATCTGCTTCCCCTATAAGTTATGAAGGACAAGTTATATGTAATCGTTTGCATTTTACAGAAGGAGACACTGGGACCCCAGAGACATCCAGGGGGTTGCTCATATTCACATAGGTGACAAGAATAGTAAGCAGCCGATCCAGGATTTGCACCTAGTACAGGCTCTAGAGGCCATGGACTGACAACTCTGCTGAGTACTATGACTTGATGGTGTCTGAAGAAAGAATCCCCCACTGCTTCCTACACTTGGATTCTATGCTTGGCCTCTGAGGAGTAGAGACTTCTCAGAAGCAGGGAAACAGATGGATTTCTGTTTGTTTTATTTCTATGTTGGTGGAGGAGCTGTGTTATGCCCATCACTGGTCAAAGATGTCTTTCTAAGCATTTGTTTATGGCTGGTGGGCCTGCCCTTGTTGCATTTTCCTCTAACCTATTTTTCCTCCCTTGGTTAATCTTACGACACAGAAGGAAAGCTATATTTTAGAGTGGTGTGTGTATATGTCTGTCTGTGTGCTTGTGTTGGAGTGTATCAGGAAAGGCCACGAAATGAGATGACATTTAGTTTAACCTACAGGGATGAACTTGAGAAAAAATATGTCTGGATTAGTGGGTAGGGTTGATAAGGGACATGTTGTACTACCAAATGGAGCAAATATTACAGAGCTAGGAGAGAGCGAAATGGTTACATAAGTATTAGTAATTCAGTGTCAAACATGGTATCCAAAAATATATACTGAGCATGTGTCAAAGATTGATGTAACACATTGAAGAAGGGGAACAAGCGTAAAGGCAAAACTGATTGCAGGGAGGAAATAAGAGCCTGAAATCTACTGTCAAGGAGAGAAGGAATGCAGAAAGGTAATTATGTTAGCGATTAAGATCGTATCTAACAATAAAACTATAACGTTTGCTTATCTTTTGGATTGTACAAATTCATTCTACCAAATACAAACCATTTGCAATTTATCAGTATTCTAAAGTTAACATTTATTTAGACAAAACCATAGTATTACTGAATAGTAAATAGTGAATTAAAATTCCCTTGGAACATAAGGAGGGCTTGCTAGAGAGTATGAGAGTGTGAGATTGAGAGGCATTAGAAGACCTTTTCCTTGTTTCTACTACCGACCTACATTTTTCTAAATACCAAAAGGCTGGAACTAGGGATAAGTAGGTAGACATGGATGGCTTTCTCTGCTATGGTAAGAAATGTAAATTTAATCCTGGTGTAAATTGCTGACTGTATTGACCAAGGAAGTGACACCATTCATCTACGCATCCATCCATCCATCCATCTATCCATCCACCCATACATACATCCAACCCTCTATCATCCATCCACCTATCCATTAACATATCTATAAGTCATGTTTCTACCTCTCAACTCATTTACACACCCATCTACATACTCACACATTTTCCTTCCTTTCTCCTTCTTCCTCTTCATCCACTCACCTGTCCACCTGCCTACTTATGATGCACTTATGTTCTCATTCATCCACCTACCTATCCAATGCATTGGTTTTTTGCCAGTCCTGGGCTTTAGCTCAGGGCCTGAGCACTGTCCTTGGACTTTCTCAAGACTAGAGCTCTGTGGCTAACCTGTTGGAAGTTCTGTTGTGTGGGACCTGGATTAGAATTCAGGAAAGAAGTAAGGAGAAAGACTGCCACACCTCTTTCTAGAGGTGATGATGGAGTTAAACCACAGGGCTCACATGACTGTAGCAATGGTTCTGATTTTCAAAGTGTCACCTTGGCAGCTGACATGGAAACCTGGAGAAGAGAAGGGGCTAGAACTAAGGGAGTACTGATAAGTTAGGAAAGAAGTTGAATGATGTGTGGAAGTTAAAGTAATTTAGATGTTGCTCCTAAACAAGGCCTTTGTTATCAGGGAGAGGCATCATCTCAGAGTTCACCCACAGACAGGAACATTCAACTCTCAGCAAGGCCCCTGGAGGGCACTCCGGGGAGGTTGTGTCAGTTTCATACATGAGGCTATGGGTTGTTCTAGGTTTCTCCTGCATCAGTCAAACGTTAATCTCAATTTGATAGGGATGCCTCTTGTGATGGTTCTACAAAAAGTGATAGTGGTTCCTAAATGTGTTGAATAACTTGGGGATGATTTTAAGAGGAGAAAAGTAATCAGCTATTTTCAAATACACTCCTTTACAGAGCTGAGATTCCCATTGCCAATAAAAAGTAGAATACTTATTTTCACTTAATCCTCTTTGGAGGGCAAAAGCCTACAGGGCTCATTCATGCAGCTTCTCAGGAAACTCCAAGCTTCCAGCTTTCTTTGTGGTTGGTATTTTCTCCAACACTGCTCTTATGTGAGGAAACAGCATTTTTCCATTCCAGGCTCAAAACGGTATGCAGTCATGAGCTTACTGACTTAGTATTTATGCAGGAATAAAAATGCTAGGACTTGGAGAACGTAGAAGAGCCAGATGAGGTCTCATTAGCTCTAATATGTAACAAGGAAAATGTGATTGTATTTCCAAGTTCTATTCTCTCTGGGTAATTATGCACAGTGTTATATTTTTGAAGATCAAAGGGTGACTCTGGATCTGCTTTGCAAATGAGTTAGTGCACTTTGCAAGTCAACTCCCGCAGTCTCTGCTGTATGAGATGGGGCAGGTGTGCTGGGTTATCACCCAGCAAACATACTGAGATGGCCAGGGCAGACTTAAAGCAAATCAGTACAGCATGTTAGAAAACAGGAACGAGGGATATAACCATTGAGATTTTTCAGGAAATTTTAGTTTGGAAGCTGTTCTCTTCCATGAAGTTAGGGCTGTCAACAACCCTAATCCTCTACCCTGATGTTGCAGCCAAGAGAAGAAGGTGTTCTGTCACATAGATACTCGCAGAATTATTTGGAAGGAAGTGTTGGTCCCGAAATCCCAATAATTGCTTGCATCTGTCACTAACAAATGGAAAATGGAAATAGCTCAAGAAATAGACTTAAACTTGCTGAAGTTACTGCTTGCAAGGCTAAACCCAAAGTAATTTTAGACACAGAATATGAAGATTCTTTGCAATATCGACCTGGCTAGAGAAGAGAGACTGATTCACCATAAATTAGTGAGAAGTGTCTATGGGCTATATGTATATGCGTGGAGGGGGGTGCATGTGAAAGTGTATTTCTTGTGGTTTAAGCTTGCCAGATACATTTCAAAGACAGGTATTATTATGTTTATTTGGTCAATAAGGAATCTGATACTCAAAGAAATTAACCAAGTAAAGCAAAAGACTAAGAACACAAGCAAAGCAGGAATATTTCTTGGTTTCTCCTGCCATATACCACTGTGGACATCAGCATTTACCAGTGTTTATTTTTTCTTGAACTGTGCTTTTAAATGTGTTACTTAATTTGTGGTATTCCACGAGATGTTATCAAGTGTCTTGCAAAGTCATCTTCTGTGTGCAAAGAAATTGTTTAAACATGATTTTTCAGCCAGGTGCTTCTGGCTTATGTCTCTCTTCCTAAATACTCAGGAGGCAGAGATCTAAGAATTGTTAGTTGAAGCTAGTCAGAGCAGGAAAGTCTGATAGTCAAACTCTTTTTCTCCAAGTAACCAGCAAAACACCATTGGAAGGGTCACCGTGACTCAATGTTAGCCTTGAGTTAAGTGTTCGAGTTTAAGCGCCAGTACCAGAACATACAAAACAAACTATCCTTCAATATAGAACCTTAGAAACCCTTTAAAAGGCTCCTATGTGTGCTAAACAAAAGACAGTTTTACCTATGTCCTCAATGTATTTGTTTTTGCTATCCCATTTTGTAGTGAAAGACTCTCAGCTCTCTGTTGACTGTTCTCTCCATAGATTGTTTCCCTTCTTCTAGGGACCTGTATATGCAGTTTCTTCTGTGGACTAGATTTCAATTGTTTTTCTCTCAACTTTTCTTGAACACATCTATTGCTGGACTCTCTACATGTTTGGTCATTCAGAACATGGTTGGCAGTTCATGCTGAGTGGATTGTAAGAGGGCAGAGATGATGAGCCTGGCAGCTGCTACAAGGGAAGAGGATGTGCAATCTGAACAAAGGATAGGGCTTCCGAGAGAAAATGATGAGCTGGGGAGAGATCCAGGTAAAGAGGCCATCAGAGGCCCACTGGGAAACAGAAAACTTGCAGTATAGTCTTGGAAACCTGCGAGTGAGTGGAGCTGACACTGGTAGGTCAAGACTGTGCTTTGTCTTTCAGGTATCATTTTCTAAGTTCTTTGAGGAAACTCCATAGTGGTTGCACTAATTTTCACTCCTCCTAGCAATGTGCAAGTGCACTTTCCTCCACATCCTCACTAGCATTTGTTGTGGTTGTTTTCTTGATGATTGTCATTCTGACTGGGATGGAATGGGGTTTGAGTATAGTTTTGATTTGTACTTCCTTTCTAGCTAAGTATGTTAAACATGTCAACGCTTTTCCAACAAGTTGTGCTTTTGAGAACTGCTTTGGGAGCTATAACTATTGTCATGATGTTCATTTCACTAATCCATAAACATGGGAACTCTTTCCATCTTCTGTTATCTCCTTCAGTTCCCCTTTCCAAGGCTTCTTAGGTTTTATTGTAGAGGTCTTTCAACTCTTTGGTTAAATTCATCCTTGGTTATTTATTTTTTGGGGGAGGGGCAACAGTGAATGGATTTTTTGCCAGTCTTGGGGCTTGAACTCAAGGACTGGGCACTGTCCTGGGACACTTTTTTGCTCAAGGCTAGTCCTCTGCCACTTGAGCCACAGCACCACTTCCAGCTTTTTCTGAGTACCGAGGAATCAAACCCAGGGCTTTGTGCATGGTAGGCTAGCACTCTACCACTAGGCTAAGCTCCTGGCCCTGGAATTTTTTTTATTGGTTTATTTCTCAGTCTGTTCATTGTTTATATACAAAAGCAATTAATTTTGTTAGTTCATTTTCTATCTTGCTATGTTGCCAAAAGTTGAGATGTACGTACTTTTTGGTAGAATATTTATACATCTCTCAATCTACTCCTTGGCATGTATTTGAAGAAATATATGTCCAATATATATGATAAATGAGCCAACATAGCCCTTATTTATTGTAGGCCTATTCAAAATAGCTAAATTTTCAAAACAACCTAAGTTCCCAACAGCTGATGAATGGCCAAAGAAACTATCTCTCTCTCCCTCTCCCTCTCCCTCTCCCTCTCCCTCTCTCTCTCTCTCTCTCTCTCCCTCTCCCTCTCTCTCTCTCTCTCTCTCTCTCTCTCTCTCTCTCTCTCTCTCTCTCTCTCACACACACACACACACACACACACACACACTCAAAGAATTTTCTTTGTCATAAAGAAAATGGATGGAACTGAGGATTTTAATGTTGAAAGAGATAAGCCAAGTTTGAAATGCCAAATATTACATGTTTTTGTTCATTTGTGGAATATAGCCCCAAAACAATGGTGATAGTATCATCACCATCAATGACAACATTAAGATAATAATAACAATGTATGAGACTGTAAAAGGGAGATTTCTTGGGGAGGATCAGAAGGGTTAGGGAAAGAAAAATACTGAAGGATAGAGAGAATTGAAGTGCCCGTTCTATTATATCAATATCATCTATGTAGTTATACATATATATCTTATAACAAAACATAGTTGGGAAAGTGAGAGAGGAGAGAAAGGAGAATGGAATTGGAAAGAAGGGCTTGAAATTACTCAAACCTCTCTGTAGTCATGTATGGAAACATGATGATGAAACCTTGTTAAAAACAATTTGTAATATAATGAAACCTGTTATTAATGTATGTTAATTCAAAATAAAAATGGAATGGTTTGAGGCAGCTGTAAATCTGTCAGTAGGAAGTGAGGTTTAAGTTTTGTAATGTAGAAATATTTTTTTTGCCAGTTTTGGGTCTTGAACTCAGGACCTAGACACTGTCCTTGGGCTTTCTCAAGGCTAATGCTCTACCACTTGAGCCACAGCACCACCTCCAGCTTTTTCTGTATACGTGATACTGATTAAACAAACCCAGGGTTTCATGCATGCTAGGCAAGCACTCTACCATTAGGCCATGCTACCAGCCCAAGGTAAAAACAATTCCGAAAATTAGTTATACAATAATGTGAATGTAATCAACACTACTGAAGTATATGTTTAAAAATTATTAGAATAGTAACTGGAAAGTTTTATGTGTATTTTGCCAAAATGGAAAACATAAAGAGCACCTGTGAGTCCCTGCTGGTCCTTCCACACTAGTGAATGCCTAGCAAAAGTACAGATAAATCAGCTGGGGATTTGCAGGCAAGTACCATGATGTGTGTTCAAATCCTGGTTCAGGTCTTTGCTCAGGTCTTTGCACAGAACCATTGAGAGGGTTAAGTGATTAAATTCAGGTAAGCCCATCATGTTTCCCTGGCCATTGAGGGACGCAAAGCACATCCCTAAGCATTGCTTCCTTAGTATGAAGCTTGCCAACACTTTCATCTACCAGAGACTCTGCTCTGCCCCCTTGGCTCTATTCCTTCCGTGTCTCCCAGCTCATTTCCTTCCCCACTTACTTCCTTTCTCATTTTGTGCTCTAGGCTTGGGAAACCTTGTTTCCTCTTAATTGGGGCTTGCTGTTCTGATAAATAATTGTTGTCTGGAGGTGGAATCTAAGTTCAGAAGATGGTTGTCCAAGGCAGTTATACCTTTGGAATTTACTGTTTGCAGGTCCCACACTCTAGTTAACATGTTTATGTATGCATGCATATGACTCTTTATATATTTACCGATAGACTCATAATTTAGATCTAACTTCAACATATCGGAGAAAAATGTGTCATTTGCCTTTCCCAGACTGATTTACTTTACTTAACATAATTTTTTTCAGGTCCAATTATGTCCCTGCCCCAACTATTTTTAAGGTCCAACTATTTCCTGATGGATGAGTAATCCATTGTGTGTGTATGTGTGTTTATAGTCATATATATATGTGAACATAAGTGTGCAAATATGTACGTATCATCATAAATGTGCAAATGTCTTTATCCTGATGTGTAATCTTTTGGATAAATGGCCATGAATGATATCACTGAAATAAATACTAAAGGGCTAGAACACAAATTGTGTATAGGGATGAGATGAAGGGTATGGTATAAAATGAATAGACAGAAGGAAGGTGGACGTACGCTTTCCATGATATTTAATGTACATATGGGAAAGTAGAACTAGGGAGATTGAGATAATGGGTGTGGTTGGGAGAAGAATGACAAAAGGGTGACATCGATCAAGATATATTACACTCAGAAACTCACATGTTGAATTGAAATCCCTTTGCACAGCTACTTAAGAATAAATAAATAAAGATGGAATAGAATGATGGATGAAAAGAGCAGCTTCCTGTGCCGAAGGGCACAGTCTCCTGGTGGTTTTCTCACCAAGGGTTGAAGAGCAACCTAAAGTACCCCTAAGGTACTTTAGAGACGAGCGGCTGAGAACTGGGGAATGGTGGCTATGTATCCTGGTAGAACTATTTTGTTTTATAGCAGTCAATTTTGCTAAACATACTTCAGGAGGAATTGTAACTCCAGTATAATAAAACTATAGGTAGCATTACATTAGGAAATTATTTTTTTAAGTGTGTGTGTGTGTGTGTGTGTGTGTGTGCATTTGCCATTTAAATTATTGTAAATCTATTGTCTTTCAAAATGTTTATTAAAATTGTTATGTATTTCTTTTTTTTTAATTGCCATTACCTTGCTTCATGTTCTCTGCCTGCTACAATCGGACAAGAGAGCAAGCTGAAAGTATAAAATGGCTGTTAGCTTTAGAATTCTAGACAGATGATTTTAATATATCTGAATGAACACTGGGTTATTTAAGAACACTGCTATGGTAGTATCCTTGGAGAATACTGTGCTTTAAAAGAACAGAATGACTGAATTTTGAAGATTTATTATTTTCCTTCTGATTTATAAGTGTAATAGATGTTCATTTTAAAAGTAGAAATACAGAGAACAGCTATCGAAATTAAACTATGGCATATTTTCTAAGTCAGTCTTTTTCTCTCTCGTTCTCATAAACCAACAAGTCATTAGACAATAAACGTGAGTTGTCCACTGAACATTCTGTTTTGAAGGATGTCTTACCTCATCCCATAATATTCCATTTATAATTTTAGTAGTTATTTCATCCACATAGGTTTACAATAGATTGTAGAATCAAATCCTTATGGACATGTACTCCTGAAGCTGATTCTTTAGGTTGCTGGTAAGTGTCTGTGTGTCAGAAGTAGGGCATGAACTCAGTACCTGAGAACTAATCACTTGTTTTTCTCTCGATGTTGGTGCTCTATCACTTGAGTCTCATCTCCACTTACGGTTTAGAGTTTCATGAATTTTCCTTTCCAGGCTGGCTTCTACCTGTTATCCTAAGATGGCAGCTTTCTTAGGTGTGAGCCATCAGTGCCTGGCTTGATAATTATTTTCGAAGTTATAAATAACACTGTGATAAGAATCGTTGTAGAAATGTCTCCATGCATGCCTCTTAATTATTTCTTCAGAATCATTTCCTAATGAGCATGCAAAGAACATGATCTAAAGAATGAGTGCTGAAGGTCTTTTACTATCCTTTGGGTGTATTTTTAGATTTATAGGCATATTATAACGATTGCAATGGAAGGAATCCATGCGACCTATGTTTCTCTGGCTCACTTAATATGTTGTTGGGTTTTTTTTTGCAACTCTTTCCATTTCCTTACAAATGGGGCAGCAGCATCACCTTTTTGATGGAAGAATACAATCCCATTACATATGTATACTACCTTTTCTTGATCCTTTTGGCCGCTGAATGACAAAAATTATACTTAATGTGATAAACAGGACTCTACACAGTGAATGGAGGATATTCTTAGGAAAGGATCACAATAGCTCAATAGCAATGTGCGTATGAAAATACAGAATGATGCTTATTGAAATGCTTTCCAAGCAATGGAAATGAAGGATTTTTATTTTACTTTTTGTGCTGTTTTTCTTTTTTCTGTTTTTCTCCTTTTGTCACTGTTTTTGATTTCTGCACCTTTTGTCTTTTATGTAAGTTTATCTGATTTTGGAAGGGAAGAGGAAGCACAGAAATCATGGGCCAATGGGCGAATTAATTCAGCAGTGAGAGACTATACAACTTGAGTAGAGGAGGATGGAGAGTGAAAAACAAAAACTGTGAGAAAATGAGGGAGAGGTTGACACTGTTCAAAAAAGAAATGTACTCAATACCTGACATAGGTAACTATAAGCCATTTGTACATATTTTCAATAAAAATTAAAAATAAAGAGTGCCGAATGAATCTAGGGTTCTGCATGCTTCTGCAGATTGACAGCTCCTGTTTGCCTTTCTCATCTGGCCCTTCTTCTGTGCTTCACTAACCTGGATCCCAAACAAAGAGAAGCAAAGCAAAAGCCGGCAAATGAACTTGGCCCATTTGATGGGTGTATTGCTATCTCATTATTGTCTTATGCTTTATTTCTTTGATTTCACATGAACATAACTCTATTATGTAGTGTTTATTTTCCACTAATTTCTTATTTTTAACTTGGCTTATCTATTCCATGTTTACATATCAACTTTATTGTCCAGAAAGATGTAGCCAAGTCTCTCTCTCATTTGATGTAAAATTAACTTATATTTTTCTTTTTTTTAATTGTCTTCATTTTTGTTCATGGTGCTTTTAGATGTCCAGAAGTTTAAAAATCTGGAGTAGTAAAAGTGACTTCTTATTTTCGATTTGTTTTCCCCTTTGTTTTTATGATTACAAAGATCTTTTCTCTCTTGAGATCTAATAGCTAATCAATTAGATGACTAGAAAGCAGAATGTTGGGCACATATAGTCCTAAAACTCAATGTATATATGACAATGTATGTGACAGTAAAGCCAGGAACTGAGGGAATCGGCACAATTGGGAAAGATGGAGAATGATAGAAGTGATGACACTGATCACGATGCATTTATTCATAAGTCAACACATTACCTTGAAACCTCTTTGTATTTAAAGCAAATAAAAATGAATTTAATAAAAAAGTCACTTATTTCATTTTCATCGCTGGTAGGTTAGCTTCTTAGTTTATCTCATTAATTGTTTGGAGTTTATTTTAGTTTATAGTATGAAATGAGGACCTGATTTGTTAATTTTAAATGTTTAAACAATGACTTCACTATTATTTATTAAATAAAATTCATATTTTTCTCTGCTTTCAAATGACTTTCTTCTCTTCTTAATAGTATGCTCTATGGCATACGATTAATTCTTTAGTAATGCCTTTGCTAGACAGATTAGTTATGATAGTTTAAAAATTACTTTCTTCTTTGTTACAAAAATATATTTATTTTGTAAGCTCCTCAGGAATCACATTAAATTTTCGATTAGTATTTTATCAAAATACAAAATAATTGCATGTCTTTATGACCCCTCATTAACTTTCTGTTGTTTATCCTTTTATTTTTCAAAGAAGAATAATTTTCTTCACATACTTGATTAATTGAATATTATAGGTTTATTCATTGTTGCCATCATGTATAAAATTTCATCCACATTGAATTATTTTTTTCTTGTGTAAATCACTTATTTATCTTGTAATTAATTATCCAGCTTATTGATGCTCTCTTGCTCGTTCTATATATTTTTTATTTTCTTAAATAATGAATTTTATAAATATATTCATATTTACATGTTATGTATAGCATCTATCTATGATACTTTTGTTTTTTCTTATTTTGTTGATTAGAAATTCCCAAATAACATCCTAATAAACTCAACCTTGACAGGCATTATTTCATTGCTCCCAAATTTAATGGAAATGCTTCTAAAATTAATTATGAGGAAAATGTCTAGAATTGGCTTGAGACATATGATTCTTGACACATCAAAGGCAGGCTTTTAACTTTGGTATTATTAAGGAGGTTTTCCTCTTCCTCATGAATAGGTGTAGATTTAATCAGATGTTTTTATCTACTCTGTGGAAATGGTAATGAAATACATGTTTTTCCTCCAAGTTCTGAAGAACTCTAAACTGGAAAGTAACTGGTGGTTGGCCATGTTTAATTGTTATGATATTTAATCCAAATGCATTTACATATGCAACTTGTTTTGTTTTGAATTTTCTCTCCCTTCCCTCCCTGTTTCTCCCCCTTTTCTTTCTCATCTGAAAGTAAGAGGTTGCAGTTTTGTCAATTCTATGATATTCAGTTCAAGTGCAGTAATACATGTAACTTGTTTTAAAATTTCATTTCTTCCTCCTCTCCCCCTTTCCCTCTTCTCCTCTTTGTTCTTTCCCTCTTTCATCCTTTTTCTTTTTCTTCATTTAATACTATGGTTTAAACTCAGGGCCTTAAGTTTTGTGGGTCAGGCACTGTACCACTTGAGCCATGGCCCCAGACATTGCTCATTTTTTTATGACAGTTATTGAAGCCCCACAATTTTATGAAACAGAGAGACTGTATTCATAGCTTTACAGCTTAGACATAAGCTGTAGATCCTGGGTAATTTTGATCACCTGTCACATGGAGTTTCCTGTGAAATCCCATTTGTGAAATTCAGGTAAGGAAATATACTAACATAGTTGATGCCAGAAGGGTCTTTGAGGCAGAATCTTTTCATTCTGGGAAGGAGAGTGATGGCTAGTATTTCACGGATGAGTTAGTTAATTTTATACCAAAACATTTCAAAGATTTGTCAAACTTGTAGATAAGTAAAACACATTTTTTTTCTCCTTCACAAAGATAAGCAATCCAAATTTGATATTTTCTTCTTCCTCTTCCAAGCAGACATTTTCCAAGACACAAACACACTTAATCTGTCCCTGGAAGGAAAGGTAATATTTGAACAATAAGTGAGAATCTGCTTTTTGATGGAAATATGTGCTCAGAAAAGAACATTTTGAAAATAGATGTCTGAAATGTGTCAATCCTACATGATTTTACTATTGAAAATAATACATGTCACCTATAATATTTTCATGTGTGCATACCCAAAGCCCCTGGAATAAAAAAAGTCTAATTTATCTTAAAACTGTTCAGAGAACTTTGTTGATTTTGAGCTTATTTCGTTAAACAAATCAGAACACTTATTTGTCATAAGTAACTGACAGCTGGGATGCAGTAGATTTACTAACAGAACTGCAGCAAACACCCACGACTTTTTGCATATTGGGTTCGGAACAGGCAGCTAGGAATGCAGCTCTTCAGGCTTTTGTAAGTAGCATGTTGGTTCTGGAATCCATTGAAACTACATATTGACAGACACTGAACACAGATCCTGAGTCTTGGAATGGTTTCACGGACATTTTTAAATTGGGATGAAATGTATTTAGCCCATTGCCTTCTCAAGGTGATTTTCTTCCAATGCAAGACCTCAGAAGACACTGATAAATCCTGTTATCTTTTCAACACCTGTCAGCCATTACCAGAGCCACCCTTGAAACACAGCCAGAGAACCACTCACTTACACTAATTTATAGCTTTATGTATTTCATTTATTGTCATTTTTTGGTGGGGGGTGGTCATAGAGCTTGAACTCTGGCCTGGGCGCTGTCCCGAGCTCTTTAGCTCAAGGCTACTGCCCTATCCCTGGGCCAGCATGCTGTCCCTGGGCTCTTCAGCTCAAGGCTACCACCCTACTCTAGAGCCACAGCCCCACTTCCCATTTTCTAGTGATTAATTGGAGATAAGAGTCTCTCAGCTTTGTATTGTCCAGGCTGGCTTTGAACTGTGATCCTCAGATCTCAGCCTCCTGAGTAGCTAGGATTATAGGTGTGAACCACCAGGCCCAGTTCATTTGTTGTCTTTTAAAGGCTAGGGACAGTAAAGATTTAATATAAGGTAATATATACACTATATAGGGTTTTTATTTTTGTCCAGGCCAGTTTGTTGTACAATACTCCCATTTCTACTTCCTACCATAGCTTGTGTGACACGTGTGTCCCTTTATAGCCAACTTTTCCTGTTGAGATGGGGAATCCCATGATCCATTTCCTTAAGCTGGTCTGGAACTATTGTCTTTCCAATCTCAGCCTTCAATATAGCTAGGATGAAAGGCACATATTACAGTGTCCAGCTACTGGTTGAGAAGAGGACTGAGTATCTCATAATATTTTTTTGCCCAAGTTGGTTCAAACTGCAACCCTTTTGAGTAGATAGAATTCCAGGCATTTGTCCCTGGCATCTGGCTATCGTGGCTGTATTTAAGCCTGCTGATTTTGCTTGATTACAGTTATTTGTTATGTTACATAGTTGACAAGCTCTTTTCTTTGACTGTTAGAATATCTTTATAGACAACATCTTTACCAAAGTAATCTTATTTGGGGTAAATTTTCTCAAAGCACATTATATGCATGCATAAAAAGATCACACTGAAAACCTTTGTGCAGTTTATATGTGCTAATAAAAAGAAAGAAATCTCTTCTGCTCAGTTTAATGATTTTGGTTGGCTTGGAGTCTACGACAGAGGCATTATATTTGAACAAACATCCTGTCTCTATTTTTACTGACTATTTTGCCTTTGTTTAATATGTGTGGTTTTTTTTAAATTGTCTCTGTGTTATACCTTGTTTTTATTCTTAGAGTTTGTAGTTGCATTTCTTCTTTGTTTGGTCTTTATTTTAATAAATTAACTGAGTTATACTTATTATTAATTGTCTTTTCAGTATCAGTTTTTCATCTTTTCTTTTTTGCTTTGCCAAATCCTCAGTCTTCTGAGACCTCTCTCTTCCTTACTGACTTTATCTTATGCATTATATTCAAATATTCACTGCTACAAGTTCATATTTTACAGTCAGGTATTGGTGACTCCTGCCTGTTATACTAGCTACGGGGAAGCTGAGTTTGAGATGGAGAGAACTGAGGTTAGAGGCTAGCTAAGGGTTGAGAGAGCTGAATGTAGTAGCAAGCAAAACTAACATAGTTTCATCACACACAACTGTGTGCCCCGACAACAAGAAAGATCCCTAACTCAAAAATAATTAGCAACTGTGTGTACTGGCTCATGCCTACCATCCTAGCTATTTAGGAGACTGAGATTTGAGGGCTGAGGTTTTGAAACCATCCTGGGCAGATGAATGCAGGAGATTATCTCCAATTAACCAGCAAAAAGTCAGAAGTGGAGATGTAAGTCAAATGGTAGAGTACCAATCTTGAATGAAAAAGTAAGCAAGATCTTGGCATGAAGCCCAAAGTTTAAATCTCAATACTGGTACAAACGAAGTAAAACAAGAGAGAGAGAAAAAAAAGATAGGACTGGAGATGTGGCTCAGTGGTAATAATACTTGCTGAACAAATTGAGGATTATTTTTCAGACCTTAGTACTGTTCTTCCCAAGTTTATTATTAGTTGTGTGAACTTTTCTTGTCATTTACATAATAAAATTTGGCATTTCTTTGGTCCCTATTTACACCAATCATTCAGGCAAGTCTTTACATGGAGAATCTCATTGTTAACGCCATTAAAAAAAATCTCAGTTCATTTACTTCTGAATTTCTTTGTTTCATTTCTATTTAGATTAGTCCCAATATATTTAAAACCATCCTTCTGTCAAACATATATCAATCATCTGGCAGTGTTTGAAGGAAAAATCTGAGTCTAGCTTGATATTTTATTCATTTCAAACACAATCAGCTTTCCTGTTTTCATGTTGATGTAATTCCTTCTCTATCTTTGGAATTTTGAAAGTCACCAGGGCATAGTTAGGTATCATTCCTTGTCATTAATTACATTTGATTCTTGGAGAGCAATGTTACTCCAAGATACCAGAAGAGGTTGCTTCTGTCTAGAAATATTTTCTTTTATTATGGCTCTGATATATGTCTTCTCCCAGTGTCTTATGACTCCTGTCAGGTACATTGCTTAGGTCTATGTGGTTCCTCATTCCATGACATCTATAATTTTCATCTTTTTGTTTCTTTTGTTCTCTTCAGGAAAGGAAAGCCTTCGGAGACCGATCTCTTCTTTATTGGCCTTCCTTTTTGTATTAAATAAAATATAGCCAGGTTCCCGTAGCTCATGTCTGTAATCTTAGATACTCAGGAGGCTGAGATCTTGAGGATGATGGTTAAAAGCCAACTCGAGCAGGAAAGCCCTGGAAACTCATCTCCAAAAACCTACTAAAGCAACATAAAAGCCAGAAGGATGGCTTTGGCTCAAGTTGTAGAGTGTTAACCTTGAGCAAAAGCAGCTCAGGGACAGCACCTAGACCCTGAGTTCAAGTCCCAGGACTGTCACAGACACAAAACCATTTGTCAACCTTTCTTTATTTTCCCCCTTAACCAGATTCCTATTCCTTTTATCTCTTGATTTACAGATCCATGCTTATTTTAACTGAAAACTAAAATCTGTTTTCAAAAGGTATGTTTCTAGAGTGCTGACACATTTCCTTTTCTGAACTCTGGAAGCTGTGTGCTCTTATTTTGATGGGGTGCTTGTATTATTTGTCATTCTCTCCGTGGTCTAGGGAATGGTCTTGTTGGAGATCTTAGTTCCCTTCTCAAAAAAAAAAAAAAAAAGAAGAAGACAATCCGCTAGTCTTAGATGAGTCCCTTGGGAAGACAGAACATGGTTAATCAGATGGAATTCTCAGGGCTTTTGAAACTAAAGCCAGTGATGCTAAGACCTGAGCCAGCAGAGGATGGATGCTCTGTATCGGTCACGGGTGGTTCCCTGGAGTGAAAGCAAAGATGTGGGGTGGAAGAGAGGCTTCCTGCATGTCCCACAAGGGGCAGGGGCAATGCTGTGTCACACTTCCACCTCTGGGGTGTGCTGCACCTGGACTCATCCTATGTGGGGACTTCATGTATCTCATGATGCCTCGTCCCTTCATTCCTGGCTCACTTCTCTAGTCTTTCTTTCAACTCTGGGATTTCAGGTCAATATATTTTCACTTAAATGGAATCAATTTCTCTAGCATTATGTAAATAAGAGTCTATCGGATACATCCTACATTCTACTCTTTTGATATCTAGGTTTAGGAATTTTTGGTTCCTTTCTAGCCCTATCTTCCATCCACCTGCTAAGTCTAAATTCCAACTTTTGCTTAAGACAATCACAATCCTTTATATTCGGTGCACCAAGACCCCTGATCATTAGCACATATTTTTGTATCATCTTCAATGCTTTTTTGTTTAGAAAAGGAGTGGTCTGTCCAGGTCTGATGTTTCCTCGTTAGCCAGCGAGTCAATGTCCTTTGATTAATTTGCCTTGATTGATTGTGCTGTTATTAAAATCATCTCAGATTTTAACCTATCGGATGGCCAATAGTCACAGTCTTTAGCCATATTGTTGGGGTTCACAAATTAAGCATTACATGCAGATATGATGGAAGAAAAAAAGATCATCTTTATTTATTTGATCTTTATGATCAAATTATCAAATTGTAATCAAATGATCTCTGTTTGATTGCAAACAAGGTCCTCCTGACCAAGAATATGAATAACAATTTAGATTGGCATATGGAAAAATAGGAATGAAAAAGGAGGGTGCAATGGAGGTTGGGCAGGCAGAGCCATTCTTCATCTTCTGTGAGGTAGTAGCCAATTTTCTACACATCTGGACAATATTTACCTAAATCACAACTTCAATTTCTGTCAAAATTTTATAAATGCATTTATATTGTATATTTGTAGGAATAGTTAATATAAAGGTAGAAGAGAGCATTAAATGTCTCAAGCTTTCTATTGGCACAATCTGTTCATTGCTGAGAGAAAATGTAAGCACAGGGAAAGCCTGCTACTTCTAGCACTGAAAAACAGCTTATAACACTGTCTTATAGCAGAGTATGAAAGCTTTTATTAGCGAGGCACTGACAGGTGGAAAAATAAAATTGCATCTCTACCTTACTCTTTATACCCAAATAAAAAATCCCAGATACATTGAATACTAAAACTTAAACAATAGAAATAAAGAAAAGTCCTCAAAGGAAATACAAAAGGAAACTTTTAGAGTCTTAAAATAGGAAAAATAATTGAAAGGACTTCACAAAGTTTAGAAATCTTAAGGGAAAAGATGATAAATGTGACTTATAAAATTGAATCATTCCTGATAATAAAAGCACTTCTAAACATGGCTAGGAAACAAATGGAAAACTAAAAAGAAAAATTACAACACAAATGACAGAAGTCCCATCCAACAGAATATGAAGACACCTTATAAATACATAATATGGATATTACTTCTCCAGTGGGCAAAGGACATGAAAGATAGCTTATAAACATGTAAAAATGTAGGAAATATTGCTCCACTTATTATAACAAATATAAATTAAAGCTATGAATTGTCCACTTGTGCAGTCACAAGATACAATAGTATTTGAATTAATACTGAAGTTTATTTATTTATTAATAATTTGTTTTTGCTGGTACTGGGGTTTGAACTCGGGGCCTGAGTCACACTTCCATTTTAATTTTTGGTGGTTAATTGGAATAAGAGTGTCACTGACTTTTCTGCCCAACTGGCTTTGTATCTTTATCCTCGAGTCCGAGCATGCTGATCTGAGTAGCTAGGATTGTAGATATGAACCACTAGTTTCTACTTTTAAGTTGTTTATTTTTCTCAAAGTATTGAGACAAGCAATAATCACTGTATTGTAGTTTCATCTCAGAAGATGATGTAACTTTACTCCCTCACCCGTGGGGCACACAGAGACCCTGGGGACAAGCATTAGGGCATCTATGGGTTACTGTAGTACTCTTTTAGGCTCTTGTATTCAAGGTAGCCTAAGAACTTTATGACAAGTTTCCAGTTTCCCCAGACCTGGAGTATTCCCACTCTGTTGCCAAAATGGCACAGTATTCTACATTCCACATTTATATCTCTACTTTCTGAAAAAACTGGGGCTGTCAAATCCTGGCTTAGCCCAGGTCTGAGGCTAGCCCTTTTCTTCCCAAAAGTGTCATCAATGGGCAAAGGGCCAAAATCACCACAGTGCGGTGTGTGGGAGGGGAGAGTCTGCCACAGAGGTGTCTCACTTACACATTATCGATGACACTACATGTGCATCCACAAGCATCTAAGGAAATCGGGTCTGCTAAGGCAAGTGAAGAAATTACCAGATAGACATTTTAAAATGAGAGTACGTCAATACCCAGAGATTGGAACAGTCTCAGAACTCTATTATGTAGGGGAAAAAAACAAAAAAGAAATATTGTGCAACAATGGGAGAAGGGAATACATATGGCTGGTCAGCATGTGTTGGCATAACTTGTTTCTGAGAATATTACTAAGAATATAATAACCCTGTTTAGTTATATTTTGTGCTTACTTGGGCCATGATCCTTCCAATTTCTGCCTTTGAATTGCACTGACATACTACTTTAGTGGGAGAAAAAGATTCACCTTTTAATTTATGATTCTCCATACAGTATTGGTAGATTTTTTGAAGTTATGTGTATATATTAAGTATTTAAAGAATAAAACATAATAAATATATACACTGGGGAAACAGTCATGGGTTTAGAGTTATTACAGCTGTCTAGGAAAAAAACTCAGTTTTTCTTTGAAAGAAATAAAATATTTAACTTATTTAAAACAGAAATAGGAATCATAAAACTTTTTTGTGAAAAAATATAGAATAATTTGGCTTCCATCAAATTGAATTATCATGAAGATATTGGACACCAGAATTATACAATGGAAACACTACTGCTTGATTATTTTTTAATGGATTTAAATGTGAAGTCAATAGACATTTTCCCAGTTCCTTTCCTCAATACACATTTTCTATAGTACACATTACCACCTGGCCAGGAGTTCTGGAATACTATTGAGTCCATTACTCCATAATATGGTGTGGTTTGATCCCTTGGCCATGTGCGGGTATGGGGGGAGGGGGACGGAGACTGTTACCGAATATAGAATTTCTTTTCCTTAACCTGGTCTTGTTCCTTGGTTTTTCACCATTTCCGAATGTCCTACCTCATTAATTCTGTATCCTCTGCCTGACCTTTTGATTTTTGCCTTGTAAACATCTCTGGCAACTTTTCACTTCTCTTTAATGCAATTTCTTTAAGATCTGTCTCTACCATTCTGTATCTCTTCTTTGTCATCCATTTCCTGTACTTACCTCATTAAGATAGGCTTTGGAAGCCCTTCCCTCCCTCTGACCCCCTATATCACTGTGGATTAGAAAATTAGGTAATTCCTTTGAAGATAATGTCTAGCCCCCATGTGAGGTTGAAGAGATTTCATACTCTTTTCCTTAGCTTCATTTCATCCTCCCTCAACACATACACCTTGCTACTTTTAACCTTTTGGTTACAGGTGAAGCAATTTAGAGGTGCCATGCTGTAGTCAGGATGGAGTTTGATTGGAGGATTCATTGCATTTCTTTGACACTTCCTCAGTCAGATACATCACATTTCTCTATCCTCAGTGGGTTTCCAATACAGGCTCCAGAAACTGGGCCTGTGTAAATTACTTCAGACTGAAACAACAAACTTGCAAAGCCCATTCTGACACTTTCATCCCCTCTTGCCACTGTCACTCAGAACCCTACCTAAGTCCCTTCACCCCTGCCCCCAGCATGCCATGCCTCATCTTCTGACTCCCCTTATGTCACCATGTTGCCCTTCTTTAACTTTTCAATAAAGTTGATCTGTTCTGTTAAGGTTGTTTTCTGCTCTTTCTGTATTCTAATACCCTCAGGACTCAGTTTCCTAACATCCCTGGCAATGTTGGTCCCATTTTGTCTTGATAGTGCTGAGGAAGGAAGTACAACCCCAGGGAAGAGTGCTTGGGCTGCATCCCTGGGCTGCAGGTGGTCAGAACCCTCACCCCACCATCTCACCCTATGCTTTCCCACACAACATTCCCCCCACTATGGACTTGAAACCAGAGTGTGTTTCCCCAGGCTCAATTCCAGTGGTTCCATGTGTCAGATCCAGGTACAAACCCTAGTATATCAAACAAAGAAATGAGTGGTGGTGAAGGACAGAGAAAGGAAGTTTATTAAGAGGCATATACACAGTGTGGGAAGAAACACAGTAAACAATTTGGCTCAGCTTTGAGGTGTAGGCATGAGTTTTAGCTTTAAATAGAGAAAGCATTGTGGCAGAGGGTGACAGCTATACACATTTAAGCAGTTCTAGTCCCAATGTGTCTTGATTCGTGTTCATTATGTTTTTTTTTTACCACTTCTATCTATCATGTAAAGGGAGTAGTAGGTCAGGTTAAACAAGGTCTTATTGCCTGTTAGAGAGTCAGTCCCAAGGAGGCTCTGCTACCTTTCCCTTGGGCATAGTTTTGAAATAAGGATGTTGGTTCTAGTCAGTGCCAGCTTGGCCACATGGTAGATAGGGAATTGGATTTAACTGGTGCCATCTTGTTTTCATGGTGGAGAAAGGGGAAAGTCCCACCTCCCAATTAATGGACATGCCTGAATTCAAAAGTAATGGCAGGGACTTAATAGGTTACTGGACCTGTTAGTGTTATGTCTCGAGCTTGAGAGACTTAAAATTTCCTGTGACCCTGCCCCCTGATTCTGACAAGCTCAGACACCATTAAGCCATGCCTATGTCAATGTCTCCTGTCTGCTGTCCCCTGGCTCTCTTCTGGTCACCATGGCTTCCCACTTCAGCGCTCGAGTGGAGTTGATCTGTTATTGTTTATTCTGCTCTCTCAGTTTTCTAAAAGTGTTCAGTGTATTAGAGGAGCTGCAGAACTTTGAGACAGGAGTCTACCTGCAGATGCCAGCTTTCTAATGAAGATTCCCAATCTGACCTCTCAAAATGTGGCTTCTCTGATTCTCATGATTAAAATTTACCTTACAACAGTTTCCTATCATTCTTGCAAAGATGGTATCTCATTATAAGGATGTCTTTGGAGAACTTCTGCCCTCTCTGGCTACCAAGGTGGTTGCAAAGTAACTCCAAGAGGAATGTAGGTAGCTATAAAGTGGAGGCAGAAATGGCAAGCTTTTATTTTGCTTTTACTCAATTCATGGGCTCAAGTAAAAGGACTAAGAGCTTTCATTATTTTTTGGCAGCAAAAGCAATTTCTAAATACATATAACAGTCCCCCCTTTTTTTGCTTTAATGAAGTCTTCTAAATAACTCTTTACCCAAATACACATAAATATGGGGAGTGCCTATTTTCCAAATAATTGGTACATGTCATTATTTACACTTACCTCTGTCTTACCGAAAACATTAGTTGACAAGTCTATCTGAACTAATGAAATACTTCTGGTATATCTATGTTTTCTACTTTGCTCTGTTACCATATAATGCAGAAGAGAAAGGATCAGAAGAGAAAGGAAGAAAATCTACTCCCCCATTCCTATCCTCCACCCAGAATATTATCTGCAGGCCTCACCTTCTTATTGTCCCCTTGGTTCTAAGGGTAAACTTACTTGGTACTTTTGAGGCTGGAGGCAGATTTGACCCACTGGGGATCTCTGATATCTAATCCCTATGTGCTGAGGACAATCAACACTCCCAGCTCAGAGGACCTGAAGTAGGAGAGGTAGCGACAAGCATGCTTGCAAAGGAGCAAGATCCTCCTGGGAGGTGCTGAGCGCCCCAGAAGCTTTCAGAGCTGCTCCAGAATTCCCTTCATCGAGAACTGATATCTATCAAAGTCACATTCAGCTGCAATGAATTAGGCTTTAGAGAGAAGCATTTTCCCCTCATCCTTCATGGAAATGATTTAAAGATGAAAGTGCAGGCAGTTTAGGTATTGCCTTTGTGTGACCGTCCTGCAACCATGGTCATCAAGGCTCCTCCCGGAGGCAAAAATCTTTCCTAGAATGGGTTCTCTGAAGTTGTGTGGAATTTAGGTACTTTTGTGTCCTAAGGCCTCAGGCACCCCGTTGTCATTAAAATTATCACACGTGGGAGGCTGAGGATGATGACAGAAATGGGACTGTAAACACACACCCAGTTGTTGTCCTAAGCAGCAGATCCTGCTGGAGAGAGCTGATGGACTGGGTGATATTGTCTTCTACAATGGCTCATGGATTCCAGAGAGGTTGGAATGGAAGAGTAGGTGGCACTGGTAATGAGCACTGACCCAATTAGTTGGGTAGAACCAAAGGATGTTGGGTCAGTGAGGATCACAGTAGGTATGGAGGCCAGGCCCTAGGAATAGCAAGTTCAAGTCTCAGTGCTTCTCTGTCCTCCCAGCATGCTCTTTGCTCATATCTGGTCTGCCTTTTGTGTGCTTATCTTCCACTGATGGGCAAAAATTCCCAGGGCAGAACTTTGAAAGTTCACTGGGGCTCTGACTGTGGACTCTGGCCTTCTAGTTTGGGCTCAAAACAATGGCCCAATGACTGACACTCAGAATTCTTTTAGTACAGGTCAAACAACTGAAAGTGGTCACTGCAATGGTCCACCCACCAACTTTCTTGGTGCTGCCATTGTACCCAAGGCCTAGGCCAGAGTCCCAGGAGGCATTGCTTCCATGCCCCTATTCTTTTCTACATTGAACTTGTCACTAGCTTCAGTTGTCCTAAAATATATCTATGGAAGCCATTACAGCCCCAGCTCAAGTTCTCCTAGTTTAGACTCACGGACAGCTCTACCAGCACCCTAGTGTTGCTACCTCCCTAAGAACTCATCCTCTGAAAGCCCAAAGAACTAATTCTAAAAAGTGATACTAGAATTTGAGCCAAAGCCCTGGTTCCAGAAGTCTCAGCACAACAGGGCCTTTCCTGGAAAGCCCAGCAATGATCTAAAGGTGCTGAAGGGGTGAAAATAATTCAGTTCACAAGGTGAACACATTGGGCAGAACAGGGGCTGAAAGACCTGAAGATGAGATTTTTTTTAAAGTGCATACAACAGTCTTGATGTTATGTAGTAAGGAGAAACAAAGGGCTGAATTAGGGGGTTCCTTGGTAGTAGTCCAGCTCACCCTGATCAGATTACTGGTTGGGTAGATTATTGCATACAGGATAGGATCACAAGAATTCCCCGCCCCCAAGGCAAGATTTTGTTGATATGAAGGAGGTCTTTCTGGGGATGGGGGTGAGATTTAATCTTTTATGTTAAGATGTTCATCAGTCACACTTGTTGCTCTCAGGATCAAGATGACCTTGAAGAGTAAAGATCCAGGGGAAACCAGAAGTAGCAAAGCAAAATGAGATGGCATCAGAAACAAAGTGGTCCAGGTACAGATGTCTCATGCCTATAATCCAAGCTACTCAGGAGGCTCAAATCTGAGAATCATGCTTTGAAATTAGCTTATGCAGATAAGTCTGAGAGGTTTATCTTCATGGTTGTTGTTTATAATGTACTATGTGAAGTTATTTCTTTTCTCTTTTGCTCCCCTTATGGTTTATCTCATGTTGTCACTGCATCTAACTTGGGTACCTGGTATATTGTATCTACATTTATTTGTTCATTTGAAATAGGGAAGGAAAAACAAGATGATTGGGAGGGGGTGATGGGAGGGAAAGTAGAAGAAAAACATGGGAAAGGGTGTCAATGTCCAAGAAGTAATGTATCCACTACCTGATGAATGTAACTGTCACTCTTCTATACATCACCACAGCAATAAAATAAAATTAAAAAAATAAATTCTTATCTAATTAACCAGTCAAAAGCCCAGAAATGTATATGCGGCTCAGTTGATAGAGCACCAGCTTTGAGCAACAACAACAAATAAGACAATCTAGAAGAAAATCCTGAGTTCAAACCCCAGTACAACCCGATCTCTGTCCTCCTCACACACACACAAAGAAAAAAATGGAGTCAGGTCAGTGACTCAGCCTGCCTTCCAAACTCAAGTCCTTCTGTTTCTAAAAATCGCTGTGCTGTTTCAACATCTCACTGGGTGGTGAGGACTGAAGTGGCTAAACCTATCCATGTCTGGGTAAGGAATATTTTCTGAGTGTCAATGCTCCTCTGGACTTCACTGGACCTCAGTGAGAGGCACACATGTGTGTCCCATGCTTGGGCATGGTGTACTTGAATCTCAGAAGAATCATTGAGCTGTTTGAATCTGAGAAAGTCCAGATCGATGTAAATGGGTTTTATGTCTGTGCAGCACGTGTCTCTGAAAATGGCTATGTTAGATTTGTGTGTACTAAGGTGTGTTCACTCCTGGGTGCTTGTGTGTGAGTTTGTGCTTTTGTGTGTAGGTGTGTTGATGTCCATGGGTGATCCTGTGGATTCTCTATCCTTTGTTGTTTCTCTGATCTTTTTCTCTCTGGGAGGGTGAGTGATTACTGTCAGTAGAGAATGTTCCAATAAGGAACACTGTGAAAGAAATCATTTCACACTCCCCATAGAACAGATCATGTGCTCTGTTCTTGGCAAGTGAGTGGTTGCTGAGTTACTGCAAGTCAGCTCCTTTCTTCTCCTGCGATGATGCATCGACTGCTTGCTGGATGTTTTTTTTCCCCCTCCTTTAAATACAAGCGAGTTTCTTTTCCTTTTTGTGCATCCTCCTCTAAGCTTGGGAGCACAGCACTGGACAGGGCACCATCTTTCTCTGAGATTTACTATATCTGGCAGAACTTGGGGAGGGCAGCCAAGATGGGGAGGGCTGAGTGTACCCTAGCTCTCTAAGGAGAGATGAGGCATTCTCTAGAATTTGGAGGCAGAGAGCAGCTCTTCTTTATTGCTATGGCTCTTCTGGCTTTAAGACCATTTGTAACAGAGCAGAAAGCTTTATAGGGAAGTATTTATTTGGAAAGAACTGGCTGAGAGGAAGTAAGGAGGGAATGAGTTCAAGCCAGATAAGTCTGGACTCTGAGAAATAGCTAGTTAAGAGAACCAGGGCCAGCAGATCAGAGCCTCATTCTCAGGTCTGTAGTTTTCTTGAGCGACTCCTCACCCTGGAGTCATCCTTAGAGGAGAAGAGCAGAACTTGTGTTCCATACCCTTTCTGTCCTCCTTCCTCACCACTCATTGTCTCTGGGCCTTTTTAATGGTCACTCTGAAAGCTCACTAGGAAAGCTCCTCACACATGCTATGTCAGGCAACGAAGCCGTGGGCACAGCTTTGCCCACCTGGCACTGTGGAAATGAGAAGGAAGCAAGACAGCATGTGGCTTTCCATTACACAGAATATCAGCCACAGAGCAGCGAATGTTAACTCTCAGTCTCCTGACACCCCAGCGAGTGTCCTTTCCATCACACAAAGGTCGTTTGGGATGACTTTTAGGTGTCAGATGACTTTTATTTAAAACCAGAAAATAACTTCCCCTTATGGGACCATACAGTGAAGTGGAAAGTCATGTAACGAGTCAGGAAAAGAGCCTAGCGACAGTGCAATAGAGGACTTTCATCTGGAAGGAATGTTCGTGCCTTTGAAGAGGCAGTTACAGGAAGGTTTGATGTGGGCCAGATATGGAGAGTTCTGAGAATGAACAGCACAGTGGCCAACTTAGATAGTCAGTTCAGTTCACTTCAACCAT
Organism: Megascapheus bottae; assembly: GCF_031878675.1. NCBI lineage: Eukaryota > Metazoa > Chordata > Mammalia > Rodentia > Geomyidae > Megascapheus > Megascapheus bottae. Next base: position 244,896 of record NW_028327837.1, on the reverse strand, counting down.
CGTTTACTCAAGACCCTTTGGAGGCCCAGGGCTGGGAAGGTGCCAGACATACAGAGAAGGAGAAGGCTGTGTCTTCAGGGAGCTCAAAAACAGATGGGGTGGGGGAGTCAGAAAACAACAAAAAAAATTACTCCTAATGAAATGTACAGTCATGTCCCAGCCATTTGGGCTGGAGATGTAACTCAATAGTAGAGCATTGCACAAGGCCTCAAATTTGATGCTCAGTTGTATAAACAAGCAAACTCTCCCAACCCTGAAAAAAAGCTCAGATGTCAGTTTCTGAAGGTTGCTAAGGGAACAGAAAAGGAGATGTACTCCATCTGCTAGGACCCGAGCAATACACAGATGCAAGTGCAATGCACTGTGTATGACGAATTATATGGTTGGTCCAGGTAGAGCTGTGCTTGCAAGATGGGTGGGCAGGTACAAGGATGAGAACAATTTTTTGAAATCCAGATGATATGAGCCCTTAAGCATTCTGGAAATGTTTAATGGGAATGAGATATGGATCAGATTTGTATTTGATATCTTCTTCTGGGACTATAAGCAGGAGAGAGTTCTGAAGAATAAATCAAAAGTAGAAGATCCATAGGGAGGTTGTGGAAATACAGGGAAGAGAGGCCAAGGGTTGGAAATGAGGTAGATGTTGGAGAAAGAAAATGGACTAAATTATATATGTGTGTGTGTGTGTGTGTGTGTGTGTGTGTGCACAAACATGTGTGTGCACTGGTCCTGCAGATTGAATTTTCTTAGGGCTCTACCACTTAAGTCACAGCTCCCCTCTTAACTTTTTTGTTAAGTGGAGATCAGAGTGTCATAAACTTGTCTGCCCTGGTTGGCTTCAAATTGCAATCCTCAGATCTCAGCCTCCTGAATAGCTAGGGTTATAGGCACGAGCCACCAGCACTCTGCTTTAGAACTTCTTGATGAGCAGAGAAATAACCTAGAAGTGATATGGTAAAAGTGAAGTGGGGTGGGAATGAGGACTAAGATGAGACAAATATGCTGATTTATAAAGTGTACTTCAACTAGATATCTATTACTCTGTCTAGGCAGCAGAGCCGTGAAGGGTACAGGAGGAAAGAGAGAGAGAGAGAGAGAGAGAGAGAGAGAGAGGGGGGGGGAGGGAGAGGGAGAGGGGGAGAGGGAGAGGGAGAGGGGGAGAGGGAGAGGGAGAGTCAGAGAGAGAGAGACAGAGAGACAGAGAGACAGAGAGACAGAGACAGAGAGACAGAGAGAGACAGAGAGAGAGACAGAGAGAGACAGAGAGACAGAGAGAAGCATCTGAAAATTAAGAGGTAGATAGGTAGATGGTCGGGTCAGGAGGGGGGCATCGGGTTTTGGACAGGAAGAGGATGTTTGCAGGTTAAAGAAGCTAGATGTTGAGCGGGGTACCAATAACACACCTATAACCCTAGCTACTTAGGAGGCTGAGATCTGAGGATCATGGTATGAAGCCAGTTGGGGCAGAAAGTCTGCGAGATACTTTATCTCTAATAAACTGCCAAAAAGCTAGAAGTAGATCTGTAGATCAGGTGGTAAAGGGCTAGCCTTGAGCTAAAGCTCAAGAGTACCAAGGCTTTGAGTTAAAGACAACAACAGCAACAGAAAGGCTAGATGTTAAGAAAAGTTACACGTCTAGTCACCATTTCTTAATGGAGAAGGAAACAAAGATTTATGCAAGGCATGGTCAGGGCTCAAATAAGCAAACGTGAGATTAATTAGAAAAATATGGATTAGAAATTAGTGAGAATGAATGGGGGCACTCACTACAGATAAGGGCTACCCAGCAGAGCCAAGAATCCAATGAGAATACTTAGGTTTAATTGGAAGTGATGGAATCTTTTCAGTGTTGCAAAGTTTTCTTTAGTAGTGTTCAATTTCCCAGTACAGGACTCTAGTAGATGCATTATTAGAACACTAAACAAAAATTGGGAGTGTGTGTGTATGTGTGTGTGTGTGTGTGTGTGTGTGTGTGTGGTGTGTGTGTGTGTGAGAGAGAGAGAGAGAGACAGAGAGAGACAGAGAGAGACAGAGACAGAGACAGACAGAGAGAGAGAGAGAGAGAGAGAGAGAGAGAGAGAGAGAGAGAGAGAGAGAGAGAGAGAGAGAGAGGAGACAAAACCGAGAGAGCCAATACTGAGTACCGAGGTTTGAACTCAGGGATTTACACTCTCATTTTGACTTTTTAGTTTGAACCCTTGAACTATGCCTCAAATCTAGCATTTTTTGCTGGTTAATTAGTTATAGATTCTGTTAGATTTTTCTGCCCTGGCTTAATTTGAATGGAAATTTTTAGGTCTCAAGTTCCTGATGAGCTAGAATTACCGACATGAACCACCAGAGCCAGCTTTTAAACTGGGATTCTGATGGATAGTGATAATAACACTGATACATTTATAGAATGCATATTATAGGTAGGGTATATAGATCTGAACTGTTGATGTGTTTGGTTTTGTTTGACATTCTTAGCTACTCTAGGAGGTTGGAATTAATACTAGAGTCACTTAACAGATAAGGAAACTAGGACCCAGGTGAGCAAAATTACATATATTATATGTACTGCACATAGGGTTGTAAACCAAATCATTTCTCTAATTCCAGAGGAGGAAGATGGTTCAGGGAGTAAATGATGAGATTAATGTTGCATTGGGAGGAAAACAGGGCTACAGCATCCTGGTAAACTGGAAGAAAATTAAGGGTATCAGGGTCTCATATGTTTCTGAGGTCATATGTTTCACGGGTATGAAAAGGAAGGCTGGAAGAACGATTGACTATGGAGGTCAGAGAGCAATACTGGAGTTGAGGAGGTCAAGAAATATAATGATAGTGTGCTGATGAAATGAAGATGTTGAACTATCTTAAAATGTTGGAAGTGAAAGGCAATAAATTAATAATGGGCATACAGGGGGCTGAGGTTAACTATGCTGGATCCTTGAATTATGAATTGGAAGTTATTTTTCAAGCATTGCTACTCTCCTGATTATTTCTACTTCTTAAAAGCCACCTACTTCACCTAGTCCAGTTTTTCCCAAGGTGCCATATCTATCTTCTTCCAAGGAGTCAGGGAAGGAATTATCAATGATCACCACCTTTTCCTCCTGGGTTTGGAGATCCAAAGAAGCCACAAACACATGTGACACAGGTTGGGTTCTGAATCATTACTACTTTACTGTTTTGAGCTGGTTGTTTCATAGATTTTCACTCAGGAAATTAAGAGAGTGTGTGTGTGTGTGTGTGTGTGTGTGTGTGTGTGTGTGTGCACATGCAGCACTGGGCTGGTTTTAAACTTCAGTCTTCTGCTCTCTGCCTCTTGAGCAGCAGACATGAGCCACAAGAGCTCAGATACATGTTTAGTTCTTAAATACATATCCTGGATTGTGTCAGTGGTGGAGATACAATGAGAGGCCTGGAGGTCTGTGTTTCCCTCTATACTGAGCTACAGAAGTGACCCTGAGAGGCAGAGAATCTCTGGGAACTACTACATGAAAGGCAAAGAGCTGGGCCTGTAAGTTACAGTAGAAAGATCACTGTGCCCACAAATGACCTGGAAATGGAAGGAAAGAAAGGCTTTGGGAAATCTTCGACAGTCCTCCTATCTCTGAGGGTAACTTTTAGATTGTTTTTTATGACTTTTGTAGAGCTACCATGCCTGTGATTTATTCCCAAGGCTGTGCTGTGGCTAAAAGAACACTGTGTATACAACCCAAAGTAATTTCAAACCAATTTACCTTCTGTGCTTGTCCCTCTGTCACCCAGGGAAGTGACAGCCTGCTCTTTGGTAATGCTTTTAAATTGTCCTTTTCTTCCCCCCCCCACATCGCCTCTTCTTTGCAACTGTTCCCCACAACTTTGTCCTCAAAAGTTTCCTGAATGAGCCCACAACTTTCAGCTTCTTATCCCCAGTTTCTATCCTTTTCTTGTTCTTTCACCAACACATACGACTGTGTAACTGACCTTGGAGTCAGAGATACACCAAGTTTGCAAATTAGTCTTATAAGTTGCTCAGTGAACTGAGGGTGGGAACATATTCGTGCACGTACAGATATGTTACTAATTTTACTCCATGACCTTCTACCAAAGCAGTATCATAGGACTATAGAGATGAATGGCATAGAAAGCCCTTTGCAGATTTTTGTTGCTTATATCACCATTGCCTATCCTTAGTGCTTGGCTGTCTTTGAGAATATTGGCACTTGGGGAACCTCTAGGTACCTAAGTTTGCTCACATTGAGGGGTCTTATAAACTCCTGAAACCATCCGCTTCCCTCCAAAACCAATCAGAATCCCAAAGAGAGCAGGAAAGGGATCCTGGTAATCTTATGCGAGTCCCTCCGTCCTTCTGACTGCCATGAACACACAGCTCCCAGTATCATCTCATGCCCACTGGTGACAAGACAGGGGACAAGTATACAGTGACTTTGGGGTTTTCTTTGTGGCCCTGTTTATCTCAGGAGAAGGAATGGAACAGTCTGTGTTCTTCAGTCAGCACCAGTTGAGGATCAGCTGCCAGTCTGAGCTCTATTTCTTTGGTATCAAACTGAAGTTGTCTTATTTTTTGTACTTATTTATTTAAATTAACAAGTAATGATTATATATATATATATAGGAGATAGAGTGATATTGATATACACATATTTGTGATGATCCACTCAGAATATGTGACTTAGCAGTTATGGTAAACATTTATTGATCTTCAAATTGTTGTGCAAGGGGATTGTGGTTTAACATGTCCATTTGGGCATACAGTACACCATAATCTTAGTCACCCCTTCCATCATTCCCCCCCCCCCAAGAAGGAAAACTTCATGGCAAAGAAGGTAGAAGATAAAGCAGAGATTGATGGTTTTAACTGTATTCTTTTTTGTTTGTTTTTCTCTTTTGGTACTGGATCAAACTCAGGAAGTTGCACTTATAAGTTCTGTTTTAGCAGGACTTAGGGCGACCAGCTGTGATTTATTTATTAATTCACAGTGGCCCCATTAGCTAGGAGAAAGTTTTTCCTTTCCTCTCCCTTTCCCTCCCTTTCCCCTTCTTTTCTCTCCCTTTCTTCTCCCTTCTCTTTCACCCCTCCTTTCTCTCTTCATTCCTTCCCCTTTCCTTTTCTTCTATCTCTCCCTTTCCTTCCCTTCCCTCTCTGGCCTCCTTCCCTCCCTCCAGACCTCCCTCTCTTTCTTCTTTCTTTCTTTGCTTAAGAGAAAGTCCTTAGTCCTTAGCTTTTCTTCCCATTAGAGCAAAGCCTCATACTTTGGGCATTTGTCAATACTGGCTTGGTGGACACTTGTAGGTGTCAGTCAGAGCTTAATAAGATCTGTAAACATGCACCTCCAGCAGCATCACACTTGGAAACTTCTTGCCTAAATGAAAGCTAAACAGCTTTTAATTATATATCACCTCTCAAGGACCATTTAAGAACCTAGCCAGTGTTTACAAGCGGATTTGAAATTTTCTCAGTAAAGGAATTAATTCTGTTACTTCTCAGTGCCTGGAAAAGCAAACAAGAGAAAAGTAAGGCTGATTATTTGTTCAGTGATATGGGTATTGGGGGCCTCTGTCTCACGTCAGGCACCTTTAGAATTATATCCAGTTAGAAACACAAATGTTAGACTATATTTGATTGGAGTTCTGACACCCAAAAGAAAAAAGAAAGTGTGTTTACATTGTGGAAGAGAGAAACAAGTTTCTCTACCTTTTTTGGTTCATCTGGATCTTCAGTTGATGGGATAATGTCCTTCCCCATTAGAAAGGCTCTTCCATACTCAGTCAAATAAACTACAAGCTAATATCCTCCAGAGATATTATCATAGTCAGGCCCAAACAGTCCAACTATTCTAAATGAAATGTCCAATTTTTGGCTTTACCTTTCAGCAGAAGAGCTGACTTAGAATCTACCCAAGAGCTGACTGAGAATCTTTAAACATTTGTGAATGTTTAAAGCCACTGTGGGGAATTAACAATATTCTACCTACTATATTAATTCAATTAACACTCAAAATTGACTATCACAATGAAATATTTTACCTGTTTTGTTCAATAGCAATCCTTTGGAATAGGATGTTTTGCTGTTTTAACACTTCTCAGTTCAGATGGGTGGCATCTACAGCATGCAGCCAACTTGTTAAAGATCATAACTGTAGACTAGCATTTCTAAGTTCAAATCCTAGCTAGGGTCCTGTAAGTTACTTCATTTCTTTGGACTATAGCATGCCCAGATTATTATTGTTTTTTTATTGTTGAGATAATGTATAGAGGGATTACAGTTATATTCATCAGGTAGTAGGTACATTGCTTCTCACACATTGATATCCATCCCTTCTCATGTTTTTGTCCCCATTTCCCTCACCGCCTCCCAATCATCTTGTTTACCACATCCTTTTCCTATTTCAAATAAAGAAATAAATGTATATACAATATACAAGGTAACAAAATCAGATACAAGTAGCAATATGAGATTAAAGGGCAAAAAAAGAGAAGAGAAATAACATAGTACATTAAGAACAACAATCACACAATATAAAGCTCCTGTTTCCATATCCAAGAGATCCTTTCATTTAGTCTCATCCTATATGACCTCATGTACCTAGGTTTTGAGCTACTATAATCCTCTGCTAGGAGAGTCTTAAGTTTGTACTAATTATTACAAATGAGGGAAACCATTGAGCCTATGTTCTTTTAGGTCTGAGCATGCCCAGATTATTTAGCCAACTGTCTTTGGGTGTGTCTATGAGGGTGTTTCTGGGTGAAGTGAACATTACTTAAGGGTAAGCCTAAGGCAAACAGACTGGTGTGGGGAGAGAGTACAACATTATGCAAGCCATTGAAGGTCTGAAGAGAACACTTCACTGACAGAGTTCTCTCTCTATCATTGAGCAAGAACATGAGTCTTCTGTTGCTTGAGACTTAGATTCAGACGAGAACATAGGCATTCCTCTCTATTGCATCTTAGACCTTTCAATTCCAATTGAAGTTATAACATTGATTTTCCCAAATCTCCATCTTGCAGACTATAGATACTTGGACTTTTCGATTGTGATCATTGTTTCAGCTTATTCCCTGGTGTGTGTGTGTGTGTGTGTGTGTGTGTGTGTGTGTGTGTGTGTGTGTGTGTATGTGTGTGTGTATGTGTGTGTGTGTATTTATTCCCCATAGACTGTGGTATTGATCACCAAATCTGTCATGGAAATACCAGTTGGTGGATGGTGGATTCCATCTCCATCCATAAACATACTGGAGGGGTGGCATTCTGGGTTCACTTTTTTTCGGGGGGGAGTGAATGATCCAAGTAATAAGGTGCCATCTAGGAGCCAGAAGCAAAAAGGACCCAGAAATCTAGAAACTTGGAAATGTCAGAAATAAATCTAAAAAATAGAAGGAAGTTATCTGCCTTGGAGAAGTTGAAAAAATTAATTTTGCAGCAAGCACCAGTGGCTCAGATCTTAATCCTTGTTACTTAAGAGGTGGAGATCCAGAGAATCATAGCTTGAAGCCAGTCTAGGCAGAAAAGTCTCTGAGACTTCATCTGTAATTAACTGGAAAAATGCTGGACTAGAGATATGGCTTAAATGGCCAGCCATGAACAAAAGTGCAAGACCCTGAGTTCAAGCCCTGGCAATGACACTCAAAACAAATTTATTTGTAAGACTGTGGCTGAGCTTTGTTGTTTTGCTAACCTGGATTAGCTTAAGGTATGTTCCCTGAAGTTATTAAGGAGGCTGCAATTTCAGTGGTGCTTTTCTTACTAAAGCTATGATTAATAGTTGGCTCCTGGATGCCTCCTACCTGGTTCCTTGTTTCCAGTCTTCCCTTTCTCTGCAGTGGGCTACACATAAGGAAAATCTGATTATGGATGTTAGCTCTTGGCTTATTACACATTTCATATATTTTGTGCTGTCCTGTTCCAGTTCCCAGAAATCCATTCAAGAACCTAATTTTTCTCTTTCGCTTATCTTCCTAGCCATCTCTCTCCATGTTCCAGATCTCTGTTACATTGTTACATATATGGCATTGTATATTTTCTGTACCAGTGTTCTTGCTTTCATATCTATATCTTTGTATATGGTGCTCTCTTGGCCTGCAAGTCGTGACCCAGCTCATTCCACCACTCAGTTCTACTCAGAATTTCTGTCATACTACTCATCTTCTTACACATTAATCGCTTGTTTAAATGTTTGTATCTTGGAAGTCTTTCTGTCTTCTAAGGACACATCAATGAGTTTAGTTGGGGATACGTTTCAGAAAAATTTTCTCCAATTCATTAGTTTACCTAGGTTCTATGAAGACTATCATAGAGACTTAGAGCCTAGGTGAAATCTGATGACTCTGAGCTTTCTATCTTGCTCAAATTGTGATATCCAACTGTCCCATGCTCAGTCAACTTAGGCTCCCCAACCCATTTGGGCAAAGCAATTTATTTGTGTGTATTCAGAGAAAGGCTGCTTGCTCAAAGATGTTCTGCAATAGAAGACACAATTAAATTGCAATGAATAAGTAAATTATAGCATGTCAGTGTGTTGGAATTTAAGCACTCTTAAAAACCATTATTACAATGACAGTGAAATGGCCTGAAAGAGAGAAGACTCAGCCCTTTTTATGAACCCCCAAAGCTAAAATCCACTTCCACAAACACTTTGCTTCTATTCATTCACTTAAAAATCATTTATCGAGTACTTACAATATACAAGGTCCTGGTAACGACCAGAGCAGGATGACTGAGTTTATCGCAAACATTTTTCAAGGGAAATGGAAGATAAGAGGAAATCATTCCTCACATGACATTTGATTTAGATAACCCTACTTACTAATCTTCCCTTAAAAAAATCCACTATTTCTTCCCTTAAAAAAATTACTCTTCAATGTTTTCTCGACCTTCTGACCTTCTTTTCTTTAATAGACTATTGTTGGGAGCCAGAGTGGAATCAAACTGTACCTTGATTTGCATCAGACAATGGCTTTATTGTCTTATTGTTTTCTGGCCTTATTCTGTTTAAATGACCTGAGATTTACCATATGAATGTAACACCTGGATGTTCCCTGGGTCTCAAGAAGGGAAGAGGCTGGAGTGGAAAATAAACGGGGCAGTCTTTACCTGGACTGCAGACATCCCGGACCTGGTGTGTCTGTCTCTCTTCTGTTTCTTCCTAGTCCTTGCCCCCTATTTCAGGAACCCCAATCTGCGAACCCTGGTTTGCTGCCGGCTGGCCCCGGCAGACTATTACTCTATTAATCAAATTTTCACTACTGTGACACAATACCAATCACTTTAGAGGAAGGAAAGTTTACTTTGGATCATGACTTCAGTTCATGCTGGGTCGTCATTGCTATGTTGGGCCTGTGGCCTCACAGTGCAGCTGGTGTGAGTGCATAGGGAAGGAATTCTGCTAGCCTTACAGTCACAAAGATGCAAGGAGGGAGGAAAAGGAGCTGTCATTTCAATATCCCCTTCTCACTCCAAATGATTTCACATCCTTCTAGTAGACTCTAGGTCTTAAGTGTTTCACTACCTCCATAATGCTACCCTGGGGACCAAACCTTCAACACAAGGGGACAGAAGATTTACCTCACTCCCCTTTCAAATCTCCCAAGTCCTTAGGTCCCTACATGTCTTACATGAGCAAATGGAGCTATTTATTTCTATCATTCTCTGTTCCTGCAGTTTCAGAAGGTCATCACCATCATTACATGCAGCAAACAAAAGGGTCTTGTAGGCTTTGATTTTGTTAGAGAATGGAGGGATTGGACATAACATGTTACATTTCCTGTCACAAAATTACACTGGGGGATGACTCCTAAGTAGACATCTTGGCTATCTTGGGTCTTGGTTTGCTCCAAACTCAGCCTGGAGATAAAAGTCCAACCACTAAAGGCATCTTGTAGCTGCTTCCCCTTCCCCACCCCTGCCCTGGAACAGGCAAAGAATTCTTTCCTCATGAGTTTGCAGGAGAGTCAGAAGTTGGTATCAGTGGTACTGATAAGGGTCTTTAGATGAATTTATAGACAAGAACATGGGCTTATCGCTATTCTATCCTTGTTATAGCCAGGAAGGAGTTTCTGGAAGAGGGGATAGAGTGGGTGGGAAGGGAGAAGGGAGGGAGGGAGAGAGAGAGAGAGAGAGAGAGAGAGAGAGAGAGAGAGAGAGAGAGAGAGAGTGTCAGCTGGACTAGTTCTAGGTACAGCCCAATGGTATTTAAATAATTCATATACTTAAAATAACAAAATAAATATTTTATGGGTTTTTAAATTTTAGCAGTAAGCTGAACCCTTGAAACTCACAGATTAAAAGCTAGACTTTAGTCACAAATACCATTGCATAGTAAAAGATTGCTATTAGTGGACAAACCTAATTACCAGTTTACATAGTTTCATGCAGAGGGGTCTTGAAAATCAAGTAGGACAGCCTGGCCTGGCTAAAGGGAATACAGGGGAGGGGGCACAGGGACCTCTTTCTTTCTCTTATGAGGCTTCTGTGTTCTCTAAACAATCTCTTGATTTGGGGGCTCTTCTTGTCTCTGTCATGAGAAATCCCAGCTCATTCTTGAGACCATTTTGGGTTGGGTAATTCTCAGACACTATGTCAATAGATTTCTGTTGGAGGATAATTATAAAGTAGAACAATAAGATTGGTAGGGGCTACATAAATTTTGTTTGTCTCCACTTCCCAGGAGAATTTCAAAGATGATGTAAAATACTCAGAGCAGTGTGACCAGAATATTTCCTCTAAATGATTGCTTATTCTCATTCTATTGGTTTTTGAAATATAATGCTCATTGATTTTGGGGGGTACAATTATAGCAGTAATGTATGTCTATTATATAAAATTTGGAAAATGTGAAAAGGCATAAAGAGAGATAGAGAGAGCATGTATAAATGATCACACAATAATAACCCCTGTCATCTTTTTGCAGGGGAGAAATGGGGGTAAAGAGGAAAAGGAAGAGTAAGAGAGAGGGAGAAAAGGAGAGGGAGATAGAGAGGAGAAGTAGAAGCCTGCTTTCTATCCTTACCTCTTTCTTCTCTGATCAGCTATCCTTTGGTTGCTGTGTTGGCCACATTTAAAGTTTCCAGTGAGGTACTCTCTTCTAGAACTTGTATGTGTCACCTGTATCTATGTCTTGACCAGGACACATTTTAATTGCAAAGATTTCTCTTTCCTTATCACATAAGATGTGTCAAACTTGAGCTTTTCAAGTACTGATCCTGGAGATTGATGAATTCAAATTGAGACAGTTTCTCAACCTTGGCACAAAGGGCATTGTAGATTAGATAATTCATGATCTTTTTTCTTTATTTTCTTTTTGCACTAGTTCTGGGGCTTGAACTCAGAGCCCAGGCATTTTCCTTTACCTTTCATTCAGGGTTGGCACTCAACCACTTAAGTCATAGTTCCATTTCTGGCTTTTCGGTGGTTAACTGGAGATCAAATTCTTATGGACTTTCCCACTTGGGAAGGCTTTGAACTCTGATCCTCAGATCTCAGCCTCCTGAGTAGCTAGGATTACAGGCTGATAACTATGTTTTTGTAGGGGTTTCTTCTCATGTTGTGAGGTGTTTAGTAGCATTTTCCTTCCTTATTACCTAATTGTGACTGCCTAAACTACTAGACACTACTAAATATCCTTTAAGCATGCAGGAAGAATTACCTCTGATTGAGAATCACTAGCTTGTATACCTAAAAATTGGGTAGACCTGAGTTTTAGATTCATAATTGGTCATGGTTGAGGTAATAAAATTCCATTTGAATGGAATTTCTAAAAAACATTTTTTTTCACAAAGCATAATGAAAAGCTAGGCACTACTAGCTCATGACTGTAATTCCAGCTAGTCAGGAGGCTGAGATCTGAGGATCTAAGTTCAAAACTAGCTCATGCTGTAAAGACCCTGAGATTCTTATCTCCAATTAACTGCCAAAAAATGGAATTGGAGTTGTGGCACAAATCCCTAGGTTCAACTCCTCAGTACAACAGAAACAGGAAAACCTGCAAGAGGCGCTGAGAAACAAGAGGTAGAGCCTTGGCCAGAATCTCTAGGAAACACCAACCCACAAATAACTACTCCAAAAAAGTAGGCAGTGACCCTGTGGCTCAAATGCTACAGCACTAGTATAGGAAAAAATGAAGTTTAAGGACAGCTCTCAAGCATAGACTTAAAGATATCCAGACTGGTAAAAGAAAAGCAAAATTATATTTGGCAATTCAGTCAAGGCTTCTGAGAATTACTTGCATATATCCATAGAAGAGGGAGATGCACAAACATATAAGTATATAGAAGTGTGTGTGTGTGTGTGTGTTTGTGTGTGTGTGAGTGTGTGTGATCTCTCAAGAAACTCAAGGGTATGATGTAACATAGTGGAGATAGAAAGCAACTGCTCTATGTAGTCGAGAGTTCCAGCATCCCTAGATCTAATGACTCTCCTCAGTGTGTAGGCCCTTCCACTGTTAAAGAAGCTTCATTCTTGTACAGATGTTCCATGTCTCATGATGTCCTGTAATGCTGACTTCTATGCAGTCCAATAATTGCTAGAAAAGTGATTTCACTGCAGAAAATGGACAAACATATCTCTGAATTCAAATAATGCCAATGAGGCTAATAGGCCTCAAAGGAGTATGTCACCAGATGACCATGAACCCCACATTCAAGAAGCTGCACACAGAACATTCTCCAACAATGATCCACTGCTAGATTATACAAATAGCCTAAAAAATACCTGTGCCAACCCATCCTCTCCACAGCCCCTGATGTCCAGGCTTGCCTGTCCTTACCATGGCCTTGCAAACAGGAGTAGAGCATTGATGTAGTGTTTTAGGATTCTACTGACCCTAGGAAGGCTGGCAGAGTAGAAGGCCTGGCTGGGTCACCAAGAGAACAGTGAGGTGGGGAGATAGCCCATGTGTGGCTCTTGGAATTGAGGCAGCAGAGTCACCAGTGGATGTGAACCAGCAGCCAGTTCATGCCAGGCATACAACAGACCCCATGGAGACTCCATGCAGTGGGGAGGGATTGGAGAGCTGCAGGAGTATGGGGAGCTCCCTGGAGAGGGCAGAGTTGCTCATCCCTTGATTGGGTGCTGGCTCCCTGGAATTCTCTTCAATCCCTCCTTGGTTCCTGAGCACTGTCACTACCTCCACCACCAAAGAAGCTTGGCTTGGGGAGATACTGATGTCCATGTTTCAAATGAGTGCTGAGAGTGTCTGGGGTAGCCGCTGGCCAGGTTTCTGACTCTGCTGCCCCCCATCTGCCCCTAGTGCCATCTCTTCTATCCTGGACATGTGGCTGGACAAGTACTGGGAGGACTTCTGCCAGCCTGCACACTTTGCCTGCCTCAAGCAGTTGCTGGCTCACCTGAAGAGGCACATGACTGGATCACACGTGGAGAGCCGTGCACAACTGCTCCTGGCTCAGACGGAGGCCCAAGAGCCCAGCCAGACACAGCCTGATGGTGTGGAAACAGGGTGGGAAGGCCAAGGAAAGAGGCGGGATGAGTGTGGGCCATCAGAGGGTGGAGAAGGCTCTAATATAGGCCTTCTGCCATGAAGAAGAAAGATGCTGGAACATAGAGACTCTGCAGAAAAGTTGAAAATGAGGATGTGTAGAGGGATCCAGGTTGGGAAGTCAAAGGGAAGAGGGTCTTTATTCTCTTTTCAAAGACTCAGGACAAATCCTCCATGGAGAGGGCCTTGTCTTCTCCTGTAGCTCTAGCATTAACCCAGTGTTTGTCTAAGTAGAAGAAGAGGGCAGCATTGAGCTCCAAGCTCTGGCATGCAGCCTAATTGCAGGAACATTACCAGGATTAGACCAACACCCAAAGTCAGCCTTGACTCTACTGTACCATGAGATGGGAGCAGCAGCATCAGGTGTGGGGGGCAGCCATGTCTTCCCGGGACACTGAGGCTATGTCACATGCAGTACCAGCCTCCTTTGCTCTGTCGATTGGGAGCCAGTTCGAAACTTGGCCTCATGGCAGACTCCCAAGGGAACCAACAACCTGGCACCTGGTCCACAGCTTGGGTGGGATCCCTTAATTTATGGAGAATCGAAATAGGACCCGGCATGCTTTCCTCACAGGATCTTCCCATCCTTCTTCAGGAAGCACAGGGGAGGGACTGAACCAGGAGAAGAAGGAGGTCTTGGATTTCCCTCCCCTGTTGGTGGCCGAGCAGCTCACCAGGATGGACTTGGTGAGGCCCTGGCAGTGAAGTGTGCATGAGGCTTCCTTCTGTGCATGGCTGCATTCTCATCCTTCTCCTTCCCCTAGAGCCCAAGCTTTTATCCAGCCTGAGCTTCACCTTGGCTCACGCTTCCTAGCATCACTCTCTTAAGTGCAGACACTAAAGTGCACATGACACCTCTGTGTGTCCCAGGAGCTATGCGTGGAGAGGTGCAGCCAGAATCCCAGCTCCTCCGCATTCGGAAGGGACCACATGAGCCCAAGCAATTATGAGGATTCTGGTGTGTGTGCCAGAGCCTAGTTTAGAAAACAGAAAGTGCTACAGAAGCAGCATCTGTGGATATGAACCAAAGGACAGGCATGGGGTGACTTGGGGAGGGCAGAAATTCGGGCTAGGTCAAGGAGGAAGAGTCACATTGCACAGCAGACCCTGACATGAGGTAGGGACACTCAGGTGTCCTCCAGGGTTGCAAAGTGGCATGACATCCCTACAAACCCTCACCCAATCTCCAGAGACCCCTACACAGCCTGAGTTCTCAGAGCATCTAAGGGACCCAATCTGGGGCGGGGCACTGTGCTGTGTGCCAGGCAAGGAAACACTCCTTCCTTTGGCAGGAGCTGTTCCTGAAGGTGGTGCCCCACCACTGCCTGCATTCTGCCATTTCCCAGTAGGACAGACACGACATGGAGAACTTGGCCCCCACCATCCGGGCCACCTTCACACAGTTTGACCAGGTGTTCTCCTGCGTGCTCACCACCTGCTTAGGGGACCACAGCATGCAGCCCTGCTCCAGGGCAAGAGTGCTAGAGCATTGGATCTTGGTGGCCATAGTAAGACACAGCTGCTGCCTAGAGACTCTCCCTTCAGGCTCTTGTATTCTGAGGTGTGGCAATGTGCTCAGAGCCCTGTGTGGACTCCAGGCCCTCCTGCCCAAGGCCATCTTGTCTGGACTCCCACATACCACACATGCAATGGTGCTCACTCCTTCCTCACACTCACGACCCAGAGGCAACTGCACCCAGGCCTGGTCAGCTCCCCAGAATCCTTGTACTGACCCTGGCTTAGCCCAGCCAGCAAGGCATCAGGTGGCAGCAGTAGCATGCAAGGCTCACACCCCCTTCCTATGAAGGAATGCAGAGTCCTCAGGACCTTCTCCTCCCTCCATGCCATCCTCTCTGCTCTGCACAGCAGCGCCATCCAGCGCCTGGACAGCACATGGCAAGTGGTCTCCAGGTGGGTCCCTCTCTCCACAGAAGCTGTGCACACACAGGGACTAGCCAGCTTCACCACCAGCCCCAGAGCCAAGCCTGTATGACCTCGGCTGCTAGCCAGGAAAACAGGGACAGTGCCTGCATTATGCCTGTTCATGCATCGGCAAATGTTCAGTTCAATGTCTCACTGAAGCTGGACAGAGACCCAGAGGAGCTGTCCAGGGTTTCTGTGATAATTCTACATTTCTGTCCAATGGAAATCCAAGCACAGTTGTCTAATACAACTGGGCTGGACTCCACTGGGACAGGAAGAAAAAATTGCTTCCAGCTCCAGGCTCCTTGGAGCTTCATGCAATCATTTGAAAACCTCCTGTTCAGACAACTTGCAGGCCTGACTCTAAAACAAAACCAAGCCTGTCTCCCTTCTCTCTCACTTTCCCATTTGTCACTTCTCTCTGTCCCTCCTACAGAGACAGCATGCAGATATACCAGAAACTCTCAGAGATCCTTTCTCCTTCATGCTCTTACTTCCGGACCAAAGTGCTACTCTTTCAGGTAGAGAGAAAGGGGTCAGAAAGAACAGGGCTAAGAAGGCAAAAGTGGGATCCAGTTCCAAAAAGAAATGCTTTCCCGTTTTTTTTTTTTTCTCCATTCTCGATCTTGAACTCAGGGCTTGGCTGTTGTCCACCGTTTTTAATACTCAGTGCCCTTCATTTTCAGTCACAAGCCCACTCCACGTTTGGAGTTGATTGTAATTCACAGACTCAGTGACTGTGGTTTGAACTGGGATCCTCCGATCTCAGGCTCTTGAGTACCTGGTATGTAAGTCACCTGCACTGATCAGGAGTGAGTTGCTCTGCCATGGGATATTTCACAACTGTCCTTGGAGCCAACCAGACATAGTACACACTTGTTTGGGATCTTAACATTCAGACCGAGGATGTCTACCTGAAGGAACTGTGTCTCTCTGTGCTCTCCCTAGAGCAGATGCTGCTCACCACCATACAAACACAGAGAATGACTAGACAGGGGAACTGAAGGTGGCTGGGGGTTTTCTTGACAAGGGAGGCCAGGCACTGCTCACTCAGCCCTGAAATCTCAGCTGGACATGACTGCGAGCCCAAACCTTGAGACTGAACCATGAAACCCCCCAAGTGAACTAGTCGTTCAGACAGTCACCCACACAAATCAAGAAAGGAAAAGATGTATCTACCTCTACATTCCAACATACTGAGCTCCTTCACACACGATTCCAGAAGCCTCAGTGGGAAGGGCTACAGATTGCACTCCTCAATGCCTTGACCCGTTTATCCACTAGAGTATATCTGGGGAACTCCCCACCCAGATGCATAGAGAAAGATTTCTGCCAGGGCACAGACACATAGGGAAGAGCTTTGTGGGACAGAAGCTTTCTCATGATTCAGAGCCCCTCCCCTAGGTGAGGAAATCCAGAACTTTTTTGTTAGGAAGTTGGCTGAAAGTCGATAATCCTCTCCCTCCTTGACTATTCTACCCTCTGGCCCATGACAATTATGGGAGCACTCGCTGACTGGACCCTGCTCACAGAGTTAGAGTGTCTCTTCTATGATTGCCTACAGTGAAGTGGACAGGCCACCATCCCTTCCTATTCCTCGGTCCTCTCCTCTCACCTATGAAGACTGAGGAATTCGGATGACTGATGAGACATTGAGGAGAAAGAAATTTCCAGGAGTCCAGAGAAGGCATTGGCAGAGAAACTCAGGGCAGCACCAACAGTGGGAGAAACCACTGGATGCCATACCGCCCAGAGGATAGTTATTTATTTGCAGAGTTTGCAGATGAGGAAGCAGGCAGAGAGAGTCCAGTTCACAGCATGGCATCCCACAGATATGCTGAGGCAGAGACTTAACCAGAACAGAGCAGCAGGTGGCACTAGCTTTGGCACCATCCATGCTCAGGTCAGGGATAAAGGTTGAGAGGACACATGTCTCAGGAGTTCTGCTCTCCATTGTGACAGGAGCCTGGTGATTTTGCCCCCAAGGAGAAGAAGGCCAAGACAGGCCAGAGGCAGGCTGAGGACATGGTGAGTGAATGTGTCCTGAACGCATCAAGAGTGCCTGTAAGAGAAGAGAAGAGAGGTCTGCTTGCTCATCTTACCTCTTGTTCCCCTGCCTGAAATAACTCCATACACATGGGATTTGATTCTTATAATCCCTTGTCCTGAGTGGCTGCCAGAGACAAAGGAGGAGTAGAAGCCCCAGCATGGCAAAGCCTGTGTGGCAGGTGGCCTTAGAGGCTTCCTAAGTTGGGGAGGTGTCAATGCCACCCTTATACTGTTTATTATCCCAAGTGCAGAGAAGGGGCTCTAACAGATTGGCCAGAAGGTCCTCAGGTGACTCTGATAAGAAAGGCCCTGTGAGGATGGAGGCTGTCTGGGGAGGCCTGCAATGGGGTCCTAGGCCATGGCACATCAACCCATCCAATTCCACAGGTTCACCTCAAGGGCACCGTGCCCTACCTGAGAACTTTCCTGGGAGACTTCCGAATGATCTACACGGCCTTTAGGGACTTCCTGGATGTGAGTAGTCTGGGCATCACTGAGCTCCTGGGGTTGGGACAGAAAGTCTCCTGCTGTGTGCTGACCTCTGGCACAGTGCAGTTTCTTAAGATATCACTGCATCCATCTTAAGAAGGGACATCCAGAGCTGCTGGGACAGGGAGCTAGGGCACAGAGCACAGCTGGGACTCAAGTCCCTCTGGAAACAAATGGGCAGTTGGGATCACTGGAAAACAAAGGACAGGCCAAGCAAGCACCAGTGTGTCCAGCTCAGCTGTGCCCTCAGTCTCCCCATGTCCTCAAAAGATTTGGCAAATGATAACCAAACCTCTTTGGAGATGTGTCCAGGTCCCATCTAGGACTTTGTTCACAGGCACGTATAGATGCCCTCGATCCCATGGAAGAGGACCAGCCCCTGACAGGGAGGACTGAAGGGAGGAAGGGTGGGGTTCTCCTCACATTGTTCTCTGCCTTCTAGGAGGGAGTCATCCATTTTGAGAAATTGAGAAAGGTGAGTTTCAGGTGCCCTCCTGGCTGGACGGGGACCAGCAGCAGAGTCAGCTTCAGTCACCATGACCGGTAGGGAAATTTGGTTCAGAGTGCAGATCTTTCCTGAAGACAGGGTGGGAATGTCAAGTGGGAGAGGAGAGCTTCCTGTGAATGAGTGTGGACACAGTTATGAGAGCCACAGCACCCTGATGCACTGAGGCTTTCCAGAGCAAAGCCTGGTGAATGGTCTTCCCCTGGGCATCACAGCACAGCCCTCCACTCTCCTCATGCTCTCCCTGGCCAGGAATATGCAATCATGGAGCAACTGAAGCAGCTACAGGCAAGCTGCAGCTATGAACACATCACCCCAGAGGAGATGTTTCTAGGCTGGTTCACGGGCCTGGAGCGGCTCAGCGAGGAGGCCAGGTGAGCTGGGAGGCACTAGGACAGGGAGAGTGGCCTGTCACTGGGATGTGGTGTCAGCCTGAGTGTCACATGTCTGGAAATGAGGAGTTACATTCCCTAGGGGCAGTGACCAGGTGGGTGGCAGGGTCAGAATTCCAAGCAGACTCTGGGAGGTCCCAAGCTTCAATTTGGTCAGCTCACCTCACACTGTTGACCTAGATAAGAGTTTTCTAACTAGAAGTCCACTCAACACTTCTTTCTTTTCCTTAGTTAAAAACAATTCTTACTTTTATCTGGGTCACTGTATAACTAGATATAGCTAAACTCTGATCAATGAAGTGGGAATATTTAGTGACAAATTCTGGAAAAAGATTTAAGAGAGAACAGGCAGGATAGATAAGGCCTTTGCCATCTTCCTATCTGGCTTCCTGTAACTCTGATCTGATGGTCGTGGTGATGAGGGTGATCACCAATAGGAACGGTAATTAAGAACCCAAAGGGAGGCCACCCCTCTCGTGGCCCTTTCATTCCCTGCAATATACTCCTCATCTACCCTGAGACAAGCTGGCCAACAGATATCCCAACTGGAGCCAAAAGGATGCAAAAAAAGAAAGGGAAGGCAAGCAATTTCCTTCCAAGGACTTGTCGCAGAGGTTGTGAACATTTCGATGACATTCTGTTGGAGGAAACGTAGTCACCTGGTCACATCTACCTTCAGGAGAGGCTGAAATATTGGCACGGGCTGGGAAGTCATGGGCCCACCTAGTTCTAATGCTAGAATGAAGAATTAATGATGCTTTAAAAAAAGAATTAGGGATGTTTAAATTTTATTTCCACACAAGGGACACACACACACACACACACTCATACATCAGGTCAAATCTGATATGCAATGAAGACAGCTCTGTCTACTACCATTTTACAACATAGCTGTGCAAACAATTTTAAAGATCCATGCTTGCTCCATGAAAGAGTATCTTAGTCAAAATACATATGTGTCCATTCTAAAAGGTCCCTGCCCCTGCTATGCAGCTCTTCTGTCATTAGATAGAGAAAAACAGAGTCTATGGATAGTAATAAACTGGATGTTTAGAAATGGAGAAAATAGAAAACCTACTCTTAAGTGTAGCTGTGACCTAATATTTGAGCTCCAACTAATATGAATATAAACTGATCAAATGTCAAAGGAAATATGAGAACCCTTGGGTGCCTGAAGTTTGGTTTAAAAAAATCCTCACATCTGTCTTTATTACTCCCTTTGACCAACATATCAATGACACCTTAGTAGAGGATATAGGATAAACAGAGCCAAACATGCATGAACTGGGAAAAATGAAGACATGAGAAAAGCCACTTAGAGCATTTAATAGACAATACAAAGTAAGGCAGGCACCAGTGGCTCACACATGGAATCCTTGCTAAGCAGGAAGCTGTGATATGAGCACTGCAGTTCGAAGCCAGCCAAGGATAAGGAAAGCCTATGAGACTCAGTTCCATGCCTTCTGCCCCCAACACCATTTTTTCTATTCTCTTGGCATGCCCCTGACTTCGTGGAAATGGCTTACTCTTGTTTGTGCTCATTCATGCCCTGTCTCGTCTTTATAATTTTACTGCCTGCCCTTTCCCCAGAGGACATCCAGCAACTGGCTGGCCTTTGGCATCTGTTCAGCTGAAATTCAGCTGAGAACTTTCCAGATGCAGCATTACCACTACCCTCTCTAGAAAGCTGTCATTTGGTGCTGGCAACACCTCAGGTCAGCTGTCCCGTGGCCTGCTTCTCAGCCGTTCCACTTTACTGGAGACCCACAAACAGTAAAATGAAGCCAGGAATCACTTCATCCCTTGCAGAACAGGTATTGGTCACCAGTGGCCTCTGATCAGGATCTCAGATGCTCCAAGCATTGAATTGCAAGGACCCAGTGTAGTCTAACCCTTAACGTGAGGGCAGTGAGAGGACACTGTGCTGCAAACCAGCAGAAGGCAGAGCCAGGTGCAGAAATCCTGGGAGCTTCAGTACTTACTTACAGGTACTTATTTACCTTACTGCAATGCAATGAATCATCTAGATGAGGTAGGTGGCCTACTGCTCAGTTGTCCTCTAGCTTCATTAGCCTTTACAACCCCATTCTCCTGTTCCATGAGAGATGTCAAATCAATGTTATTAACTGAAACTCTAAATGTCCAGTATATATAAATACACTGAAGTCAAGAATGTGGTGTAACTAAATTTGTATGTCTGCTGAGAAATGTGATCCACCTTCCTTTACCTCTGATAGTCCTGCTTTCTGGTGACCTCTCAACCTCAAACCAGGGTATAATTCCCTGCAGCCTCTGAAAGCTTCCTGTTCCATAACTCATTCTCACCTGGAGAAGAGGGCTGAGGAGCTCATTTCTAATGTGGTTAATAACAAGTCTTAATCCAGGCACACTGGTGGCTCATGCCTGGAATTCTACCTCCTCAGGAGTCTGAGATCTGAGAAGCAGGATTCAAAGTCAGTCTGGACAGAAAAGTTCATGAGAATCTTAGCTCCAATTAAAAACCCAGGAGAACCATGACATGAGAAAGGGTATCAATATTTGTGAAGTAATGTACCTTCTATCTGGAGAACATAATGTAACCCTTCTATTAATTACTATAAAAATATATGGAAAAAAAAAACAGGAGAAGAGGACTGCCTTAGTTGTTAGGACACTAGCCTTTGGGTGAAAAAAATAAAACTAAGGAAAACTGTTCTGACCCTGAGTAAGCCCCAAGATTGCCACATACACACACCCCAAAATAGTAATAATTCCTTATATATCATCATTAAAATGATGCTTCCAACTACTGCAAGTCATCCAGTGATGGACATTCTCATGAGACAAGAAAGGACCCACCACCACTTAGATTACCACACTGCTAAGGGTCACCAAGAAACACATGTGTACCCCCTCTCTGAAGGCCTGAGACTGGAAAGACCATTAGCATTCACCAGTGACTAATGTGAGGAACACACACACATACACACAGATTTAATTCTGGCCTCTTTAATAATGGTGGAAGAGCTGCTCTGCCATTTCTGTAACTACAGGGATTTTCCAGGAAGAACCAGAGAATAGAGTTCACCCACAGAGCTCACAAAGCTATCCTGGCTGCACAGCTTTGCAACTGAAAATGCTACAATCTCATCCCCAGGATCTCCAGTTTCCTGCTCCTCCCACGCTAGTCTTCCACCCACCACCACTCACATACCATACCATCTCACACTCCACAGGTTCCAGTCTCAGTAAATAGGCTTGAACTATCAAAGGGAATTCAAGATGGGCAGGTACAGGAAATTTGAGTCATGTTGGAGTGCTACCCTTTTGTTAACATGGCTACCTGTATCAAGTCAGTGGCAGAGCATCCAGAATACCCTTGATTTGGTCTGCAGAGGCCAGCAATATTATTGCAGAAGGATCAACCCTCAACTACATGGACATCTTTCTGAAATGTTTCTAAGAAAAAGGTGAGCTGAATGACAGGGATGTTCTGATGCACCTCTCTTTCATGGTACTATGTATTGTAGGTCATTAGGGGAAAGTGTTTCCTTCATTCATTCATTCATAAAGTGTGAGCAACTAATGACATCATCCCAGTTGTAAGGAAATGGAAAGACTTGGAAAAAAATCATATTAAGTGAAGTAACCCAGACCCAAAGAAAAATGAGCTCCATGGTTTCCCTCAGTTGTAACAATTAGATAGGCCAAAGACTTAAAGAGAGTCTTCTCTGAAGAAGAAACAAAAATGGCCTAGAGACACATGAAGAAATGATCGACATCTCTGATCATAAAAGAAATGCAAATCAAAACATCTCTAAGATTCCACCTCACTCCAGTTAGAATGGCCAGGATCAAGAAAACTAATAACAACAGATGCTGGAGGGGATATGGCCAGGAGGGATCACTACTACACTGTTGGTGGGAGTGGAAAGCAGTATGGCAGTTCCTCAAAAGACTAAACATAGAGCTCCCCTATAACCCAGCAATCCCACTACTTGGCATTTACCCAACCATCCAGAAACAAGGGCATACTAAATCCAATAGCACAATGATATTCATTGCAGCAGGATGTACCGTACCAAAGCTATGGAACCAACCCAGATATCCCTCAGTTGATGAGTGGCTCAACAAGATGTGGTATTTATACACAATGGAATCCTATGCTGCTGTCAGAACGACATCACCCCATTTGTAAGGAAATGGAAAGACTTAGAAAAAATCCTATTAAGTGAAGTAAGCCAGACACCAAGGAACATAGGCCCAATAGTCTCCCTCATTTGTCATAATCAGTAGAAACCTTGGGCTCTCCTAGCAGAGATTTAAAATAGAACAAAATCTAGAGACATTAGGCCAAATCTATATTGGAGAAAAGGATTGTATAACATTGGCATTACTCCTGATGAAACATAACGCGACTGGCACACGACATTGTGCCTGGGCCCAGGACCACAGTGCACATATGACACAACAGGGCAAATAAGCCACACTCTGCAGTCTCTGGAGACATGGGTGCCAGTGGGAGGTGTGTGTCACTGATTCTCACAGTGTACCCCTCTGTAGGGAATGTTGGTTGTGGGGGAGACTGGGCCTGTGTAGGGACATAGGAAGTATCTGTCATTTTCTTTTAATTTTACTGTGAACTTAAAACTACTCCAAAGTATTAAATTCTGAGCTGGGCACCAATGGCTCCTGCCTCTCATCCTAAACTACTCAGGAGCCTGAGATCTGAGGATTCAGGTCAAAGCCAGCCCACGCAGAAAAGTCCATAAAACTCTTATCTCCTGTTAAGAAGCAAAAACCCAGAAGTGAAGCTGTGGATCAAGTGGTAGCAGGCCAACCTGTGGGACCAACTGAGTGGCCCTGGCTGGGACAGGCAGGTAGGAGGAGCCTAGGTAGCCTTGCATTGAGTGGGTGAGGTCCGCCGCCTACTGGATGGTAATGGAATAAGGTACTATGGAACTAGCACTGGAGAAATAAACACCTTTATGCATCTCAGCTTATCTGTATCATTATTGTGCTCCCTACACAGCCTTAAGCAAAAATGCTAGTGGACATGCCAAGACCCTGAGTTCAAGCTCCACTACCAGCGTACGCATGCATGTGCGCGCGCACACACACACACACACACACACACACACACGTGAGATATCCCTCTGTACATGACCTTAATAATAACAATAAAAAAAATGTTTAAAAGCCAAATGAAAGCTCTAGCCCTGAGTTTAAGCCCTTGTACCAGAATGACGTAGTAAGATAATCAAGCTCTTTGAATAAACTCAAACCATCTTTGTGGCCTGACAGTAGGCCCAAACTTCTTAAGCAACACAAAAGTAACAACCATTAAAAAAAGAAGGAATGGGGGTGGGTGGAGTGAAATGGGGACCAAGACATGAGAAAGGGTATCCATGTCTGTGAAGTAATGCACCTTCTATCTGGTGAATATAACGTAACCCTTCCATTAATTGTAATAAAAATATGAAAAAAGAAAGAAAAAGACAACAATCATTTATTATATGGCTTTTGTTTCAATATCCTGGAGGTCCTTTCAATTAGCTTCACATTATATGGCCTTATGTATCAAGATTTTGCTCTATTGCTAGTAGAGCCCAAGGTTTCTACTGATTATGACGAATAAGGGAAACCATTGAGCCTAAGTTCCTTTGAGTCTGCCTTACTTCACTTAATATGATTTTTTCTAAGTCTTTCCATCTGCATTTCTGAAACTCTAACACCATACAGTCATTTGCTTCCTTCTGAAACATATCCCTTGAAGGAAGATGTATATCTTCCTTGCGCTGATATACACTTTCATAAAATTTAAGTAATGACAACTTATTTTTCACAGAATTTCCTAACAATCAATGTCAAATGTCAAATGTAAGGCTGGATTTATTGGTCTAAAAGCATTCTGCTCTAGAAAACTAAAAGTGGACCAAAGTAAAAGAAAAATTACTCCCGTGATGCCAAAATGCCGTGTTGATATATTGACCAGTTTTCTGAAAAACAGGGTATTTGACAACACAACAGTATTTATTTTATTTTTCACTTACATTTAAAGTAAGTAAACCTAGTGTCTACTCTCAAAATAGTCAAAGAATTATCATCCTAAAAGAACCCAGAACTTTATTGCAAATATCTTGTCTGAAATTCTCTAATTATTATACATTTGGAAGTGAGTACATAGCATTTTCAAGGCAATTATACATACTAAATGGTATATAAAAATTAAGATTAAATAAACCTAACCCTACCTGTTGTTACTGTATGCATTTATTTGAAATAGGGAAGAAAGGGGGAAAAAGAAGATGACTTGGAGGGGGTTGGGGAGCAAAAGAGGGAGAAAAGCATGAGAAGAGGTATCAAAATTCAAAAAGTAATATACCCACTATCTGCAGGGCGTAACTGTAATCCCTCAATACATTACCCCACCCCAACCATTTTTTTTAAGTCTACCCCTAAGGCAAAGTAAAGCCCCACCAAAGTTCTAAATCCAATCACCAAACACTTAGTTCTTAATCCAAGTATCTTATATACATTACACACATTCTTTAAAGAAAACTTCCACCTAAAATAAAGCCCAGATACAGAAAAGCACACATAAGAGGTATTCGGCTTAATGCATTACACAAAGGCCAACTCCACTGCACCACAACTAGGTTAAAAAACAAACGGTGGAAAAACAAAAACACCCTGCCACTTCAGAAACAAAATAGCAATCACAGCCTTCTCCTTCCTAACCTATCTTTTAATGAAATAAGTTTCCTGCAGACTTTTTTTTTCTTAATGTAGTCTTGCCACCCAAGTTTGCATTCCAAGACAGCAAATATTTAACTTATAAAGGCATAATTTCATTGAAATTGTATCTCTTAACAGACAGATGTATATTCCTAGACAGCAAATCTTAACAATGCTTTTCAAAATGTTTTACTAGGCTTCTTTCTTAACTGGACTAATAAGGGATGTCCACGGAACTGATTGACTAGATTAAGACCTAAATATATTTGTGTGGGTTTTTTTTTTTTTTTTTTTTTTTTTGCTACGGCTTGAATTCAGGGCAAGGTCTCACTTGGCTTTTTCACTCAAGACTAGTGTTCTACCTTTTGAACCATGCCTCCACTTCTTGCTTTTACTGGTTAACTGGAGATAAGAGTCTGCTCAGAATTTCCTGCCTTGGCTGGCTTTGAACTCTGATCCTCAGGTCTCATCCTTCTGACTAGCTAGGACCAAAGGCTTACACCACCAGTGCCCAACGTAAGAGCTAATTATATTTTTAAGGAAAAAATTACTCATATAAAAAGTATGTATAACTTAAGATCCACGAAAATGAACCATGAATAAACAAGTTGGATTGGTAATAAGTATCTTACTCAGTCACTGCTTTTCTTTTAGTATATTTATTCTTTTACTACTACATATAATAAGATACAAATTCATTTATATAAACACTGTTTTTTTTTCAGTTTCAGGATTCCTGAACTAGACATTTTCCCCCAACAATGTATTAATATTATATATACTCTAACCATAAGACAAATTCCACCTATCCCAGGAAGACAGATAAAAGCTGTAATTTCACTTTCGGTCAAACAGAAAAGAGTCAATTTTGTGGTTTATGAAGGCAGCAAAACTAACTGGAAAATTAAAGCTATTATAACATTACGGTAGTTATAACTAAGTACATATGTTAGGAGCCCTTTCATCTTTTATCCTTGAAACATGTATATGAACAATCTTGTGTTTAAGATTGCGACCAAAAGCAATTGGTTGGGGTTTTATTTTTTTCTAAATTTAGGACCCTCTGTGTCCTCAACAAACATATCAATTTTTCACTGAGGTTCAGCTAGTGTCTAAAAATTCTGATAAAACTAAATGTTGATATGGCAGGGTTTGCACATAATTTTTTTTTAAAAAAAATGGCCTTGGTGAAATGTAACTTTGTCTCAAAGTATAATGTACGAATATATGTGAAGAACAGAAGAACCCTGGCTTCTAGTTCAAGACATTCCTTTATTACCTATTCCATTCAAAATGTTTCCTGTCTGCTGTGTGCCAAGGCACCGTGTTGGTTGATATCCTAGATTTAATACGTATTTTCTCGCAAATGCAGTCACATGCACACATTTAGCAGTATTTTCCTAAGTGTGTCATTTAACTCTTAGGAAGTGAATGGTATAAACACTTTGAGCACAACCATGCACGTATATACGACCACGACATACATTCTTGAAATTACCTATGACAACCTCCTCATCAGCAGACGAACTAAATGGCATGAATGTGCTAGCTTCAGTGCTACTAGAAGACTTTTCACTGAGCAACTTACAAGGTGACCACCCTGCACGTCATTCCATGACTGGTTCCATGAATTTTGCAGAAAATAACCCAGACTGAACTGCGCTGCGTCCCACTCCACTCACAAAACAAAAACTAAAGCAATCCCTCCACACCAGACACGATTTTCCAGGAGCTCCTTAAAACAACTCTGCCCAATAAAGCAAAAGCTGGAAGCCATTACCAAGAAGAACACACACACACACACACACACACACACACACACACACACACACACACTTTTAAAACAAATTTCCTTGAGCCCATGTGGACCAAAACCGAACACAAGGGGAGGCGGCGGAGCGGCCCGGTGCCGCAAGAGTGGCCGCGGAAGGGTGGATCTCCCCACCCCCCAGGCAAAACAAAGGAAAACTTTACACAGGTTGGGGTTTTCTATCCAACCCGGGGCCACCCGGAGCTCCCCCCCCACCCCCGCTCGTCCCCGCGCCCAGGTCCTCCCAGCCCGGCTCAGCGGCCCCCTGAGCCCGGCGGCCCGCGGACCTCCGTCCACTCTCCAGGGCAGAAAGGAGCTGCTCCCCGCGACCCCTCATCGGGCTCGGGGATCCGAATGAAGGTTCAACGCCCCCCCCCCCACTCACACACACACATTGCCCACCCAACCTCCCTCCCCCACCAACAGGCACACCTCGTCGGGGGCGGCGTGGGCACATGACGCCCCGGAGGACGCGGGCAGGGACCTGGAAGCCCGGGGTGGGGCGGGGACCGCGGCTGCGGCGAGCAGGTAGGGCGGGCAGAAGACACACACCCGCCGGGCCGGGGGAGGGGAGAAGTTTCTCCCCAACTTCCCGACTCCGGGCCGGTGGAGAGCGGCGATCCTGGAGTCGCCTTCCCGGAGCAGGGCGCACGGGCCCAGCGCCGCCGCCGCCGGAGCGGGGTCGGCAGTCCCCGCCCGCGGGGCCGCAACGGGGTCCTTACCTGCCCTCTGGCTGCGCTTGCTCGGGTCGCCGTGGCCTCGGCTCTGGCACGACGGAGAAGGGGCAGCAGGCGGATACACGCCCGCCGAGGCCCTCCTGCTCTCCCTCCTCCACCCGGACCACCTCCTAGGCGTGGGGGCGCGAGGCGCGGGGCGGCAGGCTGCAGCCAGGACTGCGGAGCCGGCCAGGATGCCTGACTTCAGGAGGAGGGAATTCCCTGGCTCCGCCACCCCAGGACTCCCAAACCAAGCCCCTTCCCTGGGCCACGCCCCTTGCGCCTTCCGCGGGGGCGGGGGCGGGGCGGGGGCGGGGCGGGGGCGGGGGCGGGGCAGGCGGGGGCTGAGGCTACTTGGGCCTGGTGCCTGCTCGCAGGGACTAGTGTGGCAAAAAAAACTGGAAGTGAGGGGCTGGGAGTTTGGCCTAGTGGTTAAGGTGCTTGCCTAGCATGCATGAGGGCCCGGGTTCGATTCCTCGGTACCACATACATAGAAAAAAAAAAAAAGCCGGAAGTGGTCCCGAGGCTCAAGTGGTAAAAGTCCAAGGACAGTGCTCAGGCCCTGAGCTCAAGCCCAGGACTGGCAAAAAAAATAAAAATAAAATAAAGTGTACATAGTTGATTCATTGGTTTGTGCATCAATGTTTATAATAATAAGTATTAATAGAACTGAAATCCAAGGATTGTAAATATTAGTAGAATTTCAAAGACCTTGTATGCTCTTTATTTCTAAAGGGAAATGAATTAATACTATAAAAATGTTATGGTAAATACTTGACCTGTGGAAATGATTTTTCTTAATATACTTGAGGTAATGTATAGAGGGGTTACAGTTACATTCATCAGGTAGTGGGTACATTCTTTTTTTTTTTTTTTTGCCAGTCCTGGGCCTTGAGCTCAGGGCCTGAGCACTGTCCTTGGACTTTCTCAAGGCTAAAGCTCTACCACTTGAGCCTCAGCCCCATTTATGTTTTTTTCTATGTTTATGTGGTACTGAGGGATTGAACCCGGGTCTTTGTGCATGCTAGGCAAGCACTCTACTAGTAAGCCAAACTCCCAACCCAAGGTGCATTCTTGAACATTGTTACCCCTTCCCATGTTTTTCTCCCACTTTTGCCCCTTGGAAAGAGTTTTTGTTTTTGTCAGTCATGGGGCTTGAACTCAAGACCTGGGTGCTGTTCCTGACTTTTTTGCTCAATGCTAGTGCTCTATCACTTTGAGTCACAGCTCCACTTTCATTTTTTGAGTGGTTAATTGAAGATAAGCATCTCACAGATTTTTCTGCCCCCTGACTTCGAACCATGGTCCTCTAATCTCAACCTCTTGGGTAGCTAGGATTACAGCCATGTGTGTTTGTTCTAATTGAAATAGCCATTATTTTTTTAAACCTCATCTAGTTTTATTACCATCATTATTACTTTTCATTACTTTATAGTGAGTTTATGTATAATCCAAGCCATTTCAGATGGGGTCCTGAGTTGTGATGATGAATTTGCATAGGTAAATGTCCTTAAACATTTTCAAAACTATGTTTACTAAAGAATTAACTACCATGAATTGAAGATTCAAATACATGTGCTAGTTTTCACAACTTAGAGAATGCTATTTAAATGACCCAAACGTGCTCATTTTGTCCAAGATTAATTCCGACACATTAAAATAGAAGCAAAGCAAGACACTAAGGGACGGATGTTTTAAAAGCCATAGCCTGGACATTTCTGTTTATGAGATGATGAGTTAAAATAAAAGATAGTTCCACTTTTGTTCAAGAAAACATTTAGGTTCTCCTTAAGCCCCTTACTGATCTTTGTTGTCTAGTTGTGGATTTTATGTGAAAACCTTAAAATTGGGGGTGGGGAGAATAAAACCAAAAACCTTTTAGGAAAAGATCCAGAACAAACAACTTCTTTAAGCTTTTCTCTGAAGCTTTATAAGTTCTGTGTAAAAATGCCCAGTGTCATTTCCTTTAAGATGATGTGCTGTTCATCCAAAGAACAGAGCATTTCCTGAGTCTGTGGAGAGTACATAGGACCGGTTTCTAAGTGTTTGTTGTGAGTGCTCAAGAATCTGGGAGATGTCTGGGGGTTGTGGGGCAGGCAGAAAATCAAACACTAAAGGTTAAAAGCAAACACTAAATAGAAATTTTATATTTAGTTATGAAGTGGTTAATAACAGAACTCTGCAAGTCACAGCAAGTCATTGATCAATTTCAATGTTTTGATAGGTAAACACGAAGCCTTATTTACATTAAGATGACAAGTTTGAATATACTCATAAGGAGTATATTCATTGTCATAAGCTATGACAATGCTAAGATCTTTGGACTCTGAATAAAATACAAAGTTTGGCTCCACTATTAATAACTATAGGATTTCCTTTGGAGTGATAAAAATATTCAGAAATTATGATAGCTTTGTGAATATACAAAACCAAAATTAACCCACTCAACCATATACTTAACAGGTGACTTTTACTGAATATAAATGACAATTCAAAAACATTCTGGTCCCAGAATTGTATGCTGTTTTGTAGCTATGTGACACCTCCAGTTCTGTAATCTAACTTAAACTTGTTAATTCCTAGTTCTTAGGGTTTCAGTTTTCTCAACTCAGAAGTGAAGAGACTGTGTTAAATCAATAGTTTTGGAACTTTGGATTGCACCTCCGTAGTGAATGAAAGAAAATCAACTGAGTGGTAAGTGGTAACCAATTTTTTTTAAAGGAAGATCAAACTACAATGCTTATAATAAGTAGCATGTTCAAAGTTGTTTCCTTTGTATATGTATGCATACTGAGTAATAACATAAAATAAAATAAAAATTTCCACCCTAGGTGACTGTCAGAAAGTTAGAAATCCAGTATACTAGCTGATGTGTAAATTTCCCCTTGTTAGTGAAATATAGTCAGTTATGTGTTCAATTTGTAAGTAGCAAATTCTGATCTGGACTTTGTAAAGATGCAGGTAACATTTGAACAGAGATGCCAGATGCTGTTCTGAGTTTCCTACATGTTAACTCAATCTTCATCACAAACATGAGGCAGAAAATTATGATGGTCCTATCCTGTAAGGAAAATGAGAAAAAAGAGAAGTTAACAGACAAAAATCCTAGCTGGGAGTGATTAAGCCCAAATAATTTAATTTAGAGCCAGCACTTACCTTACCTAGAGTTCTTGGAATAAATTTTTGAAGTTTAAAATTGGCCTGCAATGTTTTAGCTCTGCACTTATAAAATATGTATTCTTGCTTCTTGCATTCTTACCAAATGTTGCTTTGGTAGAAAATAAATCATATTAGGTAGAATATTGAAGGGGAAGTAGATATCCAGTTTAGCCCATCAGCTCTCTTACAGCTATTCTTCGTTGAAGTCAACTTTCAACTGAGTAGCAGAAAATTTTCATTTAAAAATAAACATATGGGCTCGAAGTATGGCCTAGTGGTAGAGTGCTTGCCTAGCCTGCATGAAGCCTTGGGTATGATTCCTCAGTACTACATATGCAGAAAAAAACCTGAAGTGGGGCTGTGGTTCAAATGGTAGAGTCCTAGCCTTGAGAAAGTTCAGGGACAGTGTCCAGGCCCTGAGTTCAAGCCCCAGGACTGGCTAAATAAATAAATAAGCTGGGTGTTGGTGGCTCACACTGTAATCCTAGTTACTCAGGAGGCTGAGATCTGTGGATTGTGGTTCGAAGCCAGCCCAAGCAGAAAAATCTATAAGATTCTTTTGTCCAATAAACTACGCAGAAAAAAGGCAAAAGTGGTGCTGTAGTACAAGTAGAGCTCTAGCTGTGAGCAGGGAGGCTCAGGGTCAGTGTTCAGGCCCTGAGTTCAAGCATTAGGACTGGCAAAATAGACAGATAGATAGAAAGATACAACAAGACATCTCTCTGTATTAAGCAATCCTCCCTTAAGGAAAAATAAAACTTTCCTTCAGCAACATGAACATCTCCTTGGACTAGGGGTATGGAGGAAGAAAATACTCCAGATCCAATCCCCAGCAGCAGATAAAGAGCTGCTGTGGTGGCCCATGCCTGTAACTTTAGCACTAATGAAACTGAGGCAGAAAGACGGAATGACTGAGGCCAGCTTTGGCTACATAGTGAGAGCCTGACTTAAATAATAATAATAATAATATCCACTGTTTTTTCTCAAACCAGAATTGTTATAAGTTATTTCCAAAGAAGTCAAGGGACCACCACATGCCTGAGAAATGAAATGCTGAATTTACATGAATGGTAGAAGGCAACGCAAATGTCCTATGTTGTTCTATACCTTACTCTATCGTTGAATACACTCTGAAGCCTGTCTTCTTTTTGATGATGCATGAATTCATTGCTCTGTCCCTTATACTCTCTTCTGATGATTCAACAAACAAAAAATGTTGATGTAAGATTTACTCCTTTAAGCAGCTTCCATTCTCTTGGCCATAAAAATATGAGGCTTGGATTGGTGGCTCACAACAATAATCCCTGTTGTGTGGGAGGCAGAAATCGGGAGTTTGAGGCCAGCCTGGGCAAAAAGTGAAATCCTTATCTCAACTAATAAGACAGGTGTGGTGTCTTGTGCATGTAGAATCCCAGCTACGCAGGAGGCCAATAGTAGACAGATCAATGTCTAAGGCCCATCCTGAGCAAAAACTCAAGACCCTACCTGAAAAATAACTAAAAGCAGAAAAGGGTTAGAGGTGTAACTTAAATGATAGAGTGCCTCCTTAGCAAGCATGTTTAATACCCTAGTACCACAAAAATGAATTCAAAAACATGAAAATTGAATCCGTATTCTTTATTCAGACTTGACTGCCCTTTTCTTGGCAGTCCTGGGGCTTGAATTCAGGGCCTGAGCATTGTCCTTGGGCATTCTCAAGGCCAGTGCTCTACTACTTGAGCCACAAGCACCACATCTGGCTTTTTCTGTGTGGTACTGAGGAATCAAACCCAGGGCTTCATGCATGCTAGGCAAGCACTCTACCACTAAGCTACACTCCAGCCTTTGACTGCTTTTATACATTAAAGAATTTAAATTAGTTTTTACTATAGCCTCTGAGGTTATCCCTGTCTCCTTCATCTCTTTGTCATCTTCCTTATCTTGCGTATCTTCCTCTTCCTTGTTTTGTAAGTACTCTACAACTCAGTGTAATTTAATTTTATCTACCAAGATCCAGTCTCAATTATTACGGTCTCTCTGAGGCAAGCCTGGTGGGCGTCCTATTACCTAGCTCCTTATCATCACCACTCATACATATAACCAACACATTGCATGATTTTTTTTTCTTTTTTGATGCCAGTTTGGGGGCTTCAACTGAGGGCCTGCATTCTGTCTCTGAGCTTTTGTGCTCCAGGATAGTGCTCTAACCATTTGAGTCATGGCCTCCACTTCCAGTTTTTTGGGTTGGTTGTTAATTGAAGATAAAAGTCTCACAGACCTTCTTACCTAGGCTACCTTCAAATCATGTTCCTCAGATCTCAACCTCTTGATTAGAGTTACGGATGTGAGCCATCAGGACCTGCCTATATGCATTTTATAAGCTTTACCTTGCCTCAGTTATTTCAGTGCATGTAGGGTATTTATTTATTTATTTATTTATTTATTTATTTATTTATTCTGTGAATGGATATATTTATTTTAATATATTTTTATTGTAATTAATAGAAGGGTTACATTATATTCACCAGATAGAAGGTGCATTACTTCACAAACATTGATACCCTTTCTCATGTCTTGGTCCCCAGTTCCCTCCCCCTACCCCCAACCCTCATCTTGTTTTACCCCCTTCCCTATCCTATTTCAAATAACCAAATATGCATATATACAATATATCAGACAATCAGGTGAAATACTGTAACAATATGAGTTAACCAAGAGACAGAAAAAGAGATGAGAGATAACATAGTACATTAAGGACAACAATCACTCATTATATGGCTTTTGTTTCTATATCCTGGAGGTTCTTTCATTTAGCATCATCTTATATGGCCTTATGTATCTAGGTTTTACTCTATTGTAAATCTCTGTTAGGTGAGCCCAAGGTTTCTACTGATAATGACAAATGAGACAAACCATTGAGCCTGTGTTCCTTTGGGTCTGGCTTACTTCACTTAATATGATTTTTTCAAAGTCTTTCCATTTCTTTACAAATGGGGCAATGTCATTCTTTCTGACAGCAGGATAGGATACCGTTGTGTATAAATACCACATCTTGTTGATCCACTCATCAACTGAGGGGCATCTGGACTGGTTCCATATCTTTGCTATGGTAAATAGTGCTGCAATGAATATTGTTGTGCTAGTGAATTTAGTATGTCCTTGTTTCTAGACAAGTGGGTAAATGCTGAGTAGTGGAATTTCTGGTTCATAGGGGAGCTCTATGTTTAGTCTTTTGAAGAATGCCATACTGCTTTCCATAGTGGTTGAAGGAGTTTGCACTCCCACCAACAGTGTAGTAGTGATCCCTTCTGGCCACATCCCCTCCAGCATCTATTGTTATTAGATTTCTTGATCCTGGCTATTCTAACTGGAGTGAGGTAGAATCTTAGAGTTGTTTTGATTTGCATTTCTTTTATGGCCAGAGATGTTGAGCATTTCTTCATGTGTCTGTACGCCATGTAGGGTATTTATCTAGACATTTTCCTTATCTTTATAAAACATCTAGAGGATTGGGTCTAACTGCAGAGATTAGGTATTTTGTTTTAACTTTTGATTCGGCCCAAATCTTGACTATTTAACTTATATTTAGAAGCCAAATATAATGTTTTACATCATTGCCTTTTTCAAATTAAAAAAATAAAGAAAACAAAAACCTTCTGTGCTGGAGATGTGCTAGAGATTGAACCTAGGACCTTTCATAAGTGAGTACATGCTGTACCTTGGAGATACATTTCTATCCTTATATTATTTTCTTTCTGATATGTAAGTCCAGCTGCTAATGCTGAATGGATCAGAAACAATGTAGCAATTCAACTGGAATTTGCAAGTTCATCCTGGAATTCAGAGGGTAATGGAGACCCCTGGCTGAAGTTTTTCTCCTTTTCTTTTTCTTTTTTTCCATAATTCTTTCATTATTTCCATTCTTCCATTATCATAAGAATAATGATCCTACCTCCCCATCGCCAAAGAACATTCGCAATACAGAAGAAAAGCACTTCTTAGAACATGAAATGAAAATGAAGTGGGGATACCAATTCACAGGTTTCTCCCAGGTATAAGAACGCATTCCACAGAAATTACAGCCAACTAGGAATTAACACCTAACAGTAGGAAAAGTTTAGTGACTCAGCCACTAAGGCACTGATTTTTTTATAGTTTACAAGTGCCAGGCAAATTGCTAGTACCATTAATTTCTAACACCAAGGAATTTAGGTATTAATGAAATGAGAATTCTGTAAGTCAGAAATGCCTTGTTTGAGCCAGGCCCCAGGGGCTCATGCATATCATCCTAGCCACTTGGGGGGCTTAGTCCTGGAGGGTTACAATTTGAAGCCAATACAGGCAGGAAAATCCACGAAACTCTCTCTGCAATAATAATAATAATGAGGAGGAGGAGGAGGATGATGAGCCAGATTGGAGACAAAAGTCAATTGGGAAGGCCATGTACAAGGTGAACTAGAAGTGAAGCTGTGGTTCAAGTGGTAGAGCTCCTGCCTTAAGTGAGAAAACTAAGTGATAGCCCTGAGTTCAAGCACGTGTGCACGCATGCACACACACACACACACATGCACACACACACACACACACACACACACACACACACACACTGAGCTAAGAACAATAAGTTCCAGCCATGAAACCAGAAAAAAAAGTGGGGGAGGGGAAGAAAAATTTGTGACAAATATCTTTTAAAATTTATGCCAGCTAGAAAAAGTCTGAAATTCTAACATAAAGTTTCAAGGTGAGGAAAATGAAGATTAAGAACTAACCAGGGGCTGGGAGTTTGGCCTAGTGGTAGAGTGCTTGCCTAGCATGCACAAAGACCCAGGTTTGATTTGTTGGTACCACATACATAGAAAAAGCTGGAAGTGGTACTGCAGCTCAAGTGGTAATGTGCTAGCCTTGAGAAAGCCCAAGGACAGTGCTCAGGCCCTGAGTTCAAGCCTCAGGACTGGCAAAAAGAAAAGAAAAGAAAAGAAAGAATGTAACCAAGCCCAATTCTGGTAGCTCACATCTAATCCAACCTACTTGGAAGGCTGAGATCTGAAGATTGAGATTCATAGCTAACCCAGGCAGGAAAGTTCAGGAGACCCATATGTCCAGTTGATCACCAAAAAGCTGGAACTGGAGCTGTGGCTCAAATGGTAGAATGATAACCTTAAGCCAATAGCTAAGGGAGAGGACACAGGTCCTGAATATTGGTACCAGCCCCAATATTGGTATATGTGTATGCATACACACACACATGCACACACATACCACACACACAATGTAATAGCTGGGTGCTGCTGCTTATGCCTGTGTTCTTAACTATTCAGGAAGCTGAGATTTGTCTGAGGATCCCAGTTCAAAGCTAATTGGGGAAAGAAATGTTTATTTTTATGCAGCAAAAAGCCAGAAGTGGAGTTTTGGCTTAAGAAGTAGAGCACCAGCCTTGAGTGAAGGAGCAAAAGGAGAGCACTTAGGCCTGGAGTTTAAGCACTAGTCCCATCTCAAAAGAAAAGAAAAGAAAAAAACCTTTTCTGGCAGCAATACATATAAATGGTTTTTCACAAGTATGGTAATATAGTCAGGTATAGGTAAAGGGGAAGTTTTTGTCTCTGAAATTCTAAGGAAAACAACAACATCAATAATAACAAAAAATCACCAAAATCCCAAATGAATACCAGGAAACAGAAGACAGTTGGGGGAGAAGAAGCAATAATAAGTGATAGGAAAACGAGCAGAGGCAGGCAGGGAAGCGTTCCATGGGAATAAACTTTTTTTATTGTAATTAGTAAAAGGGTTACATGATATTTGCCAAATAGAAGGTGCATTAATTCACATACATTGATACCCTTTCACATATCTTGGTACCCGTTTCCCTCCCCCCCACACTCCCCACCCATCTTGGTTTTCCCCCCTTCCCTATCAAATTTCAAATATCCAAATACAAATAAATTCAATATATCAGATAACAAGATTTTGCTCTATTGCAAATCTCTGCTAGTAGAGCCCAAGGTTTCTACTGATTATGACGAATGAGGGAAACCATTGAGCCTAAGTTCCTTTGAGTCTGGCTTACTTCACTTAACATGATTTTTTCTAAGTCTTTCCATTTCCTAACAAATGGGGCGATGTCATTCTTTCTGACAGCAGCATAGAATTCCATTGTGTACAAATACCACAACGTATTGATCCACTCATCAACTGAGGGACATCTAGGTTGGTTCCATATCTTTGCTATGGTGAATAGTGCTGCAATGAACATTGTTGTGCTAGTGGGTTTAGTATGTCCTTGTTTCTGGGTGGTTGGGTAAATGCCAAGTAGTGGAATTGCTGGGTCATAGGGGAGATCTATGTTTAGCCTTTTGAGGCACTGCCACACTGCTTTCCATAGTGGTTGAACGAGTTTGCACTCCCACCAACAGTGTAGTAGTGATCCCTCCTGGCCACATCCCCTCCAGCATCTGTTGTTATTCGTTTTCCTGATCCTGGCCATTCTAACTGGAGTGAGGTGGAATCTTAGGCAATGTTATTTCAGGGACAGATAACATAACCATTTTTTCTTCTGTCTTGTGAGTTTTATTATTCTAGTTATCTCACATAAGTAAAATTACCCAATATTGATCTCTGTGTGTATGAATGTAGTGTACCTGTATGTGTATGTACATATATATACATATATATATGTATATATATATGTATACACATATTAGGGCTTGAACTTAGGGCCTGACTTTTTCACTAAGGCTGGCACTCTACCACTTGAGATATGGCTCCACTTCTGGCTTTTTAGTGTTTAATTGGAGATAAGAGTCTCACTGTCTAGACTGGCAGAGGAGGAAAGGGAAGTTCTGTAGTAGGAGGAAGGGCAGTGGGCAGACTGGATGCCAGATGGTTTCTGCTTTTGTTTTTGTTTGCCAGTCCTGGGCTTCAGCTCAGGGCATGAGCACTGTCCTTGGGCTTTCTCAAAGTCAGAGCTCTACCACTTGAGCCATAGCACCATTTCTGGCTTTTTTTTTCTATGTATGTGGGACTGAGGAATCGAACCTGGGTCTTCGTGCATGTTAGGCAAGCACTCAACCGCTAGGCCAAACTCCCGGCCCCAAAATGAGTCAACTTTTCTTTTCCTTTTTTTTTGCCAGTTGTGGGCTTGAGCTCAGGGCCTGAGCACTGTCCTTGGACTTTCTCAAGGTTAGAATTCTACCACTTGAGCCTCAGCACCATTTCTGGCTTTTTTCTATGCATGTGGTACCGAGGAATCGAACTCGGGTCTTCATGCATGCTAGGCAAGCACTCTACCACTAGGCCAAACTCCTGGCCCCTACTTCTGGATTTTTGTCTGTGTATGTGATACTGGGGAATCAAACCTGGGTCTTTGTGCATGCTAGGCAAGCACTCTACCTCTAGGCTAACCTACTGGCGCCCCATTTTTGCTTTCTAACGGAAGCTCCAGGAACAGTCACCAGTGGTCATATGGATTTTAACTAAGAACACAGGTTTCGGGGCCAGCATTCCAGCTCTGTCATTTCTCAGCACTGATCTTTGAGGCCTCAGATTTTCATCTGGAAAACTGGGATTGTTTTCTTTTCCTACTCTTGTTGGACTGCAGTGAAAGTGACCTTGAGCTCCATTTTTTTTAGAACAATAAAAGGCAGGCTACAAGGAAAACTAAGATGGGCTGGATGGCTAGACTACCTCTGTGGTGAATAGATAAGAAATTTACTTGCCTGCAAAGGAGTGCTGAGCCATGCATGGCCAAGGGCTAACATTGAAATCCAGTTAGATGCAGTTAGATTTTTATGGCAGCAGGAGAAGCTAAGGCAAGCTATTAGACAGAGAGGAAGTAGGGCAGAAAACCATATGGCCAGCCAAGTTCAAGTGTTCCCAGGACTGGGACTAAGTGTATGGACTGTAGTCCAGGGTGGAACTGGTAAAATAGGTGTCAGGAAGAACCCCAGCATCAACGAAGCTATGCGTGAAGTGACAAGGGCAGGCTTAGCAGCTATGAGTTATGGCCAGGCAGAGAGAAACCAGATGCATTGTTCTGGGACCCTTAGTTCAGTTTATTCCACACCCCCCACTACCTGGGAATCATGTGCTTCCCCAGTGGTTCCTCAGGGACAATTCTTACAATCAGAGTAACTCCACTGTCATTTGTCTAGACCAGAGGGGAGGAGTGCTCAGGTGGTGGAAGAAGTAAATTCATTTGTAAAGTTTCATTAGGTGAGAAAAGGTGTTTCATTGTTCACTATTTTCTTTTGGTTTAGAAACAAACCATTTGAAGGAATGAACTTGAATTTGATAGTGAGAAGACTTATTTGGGTCTTGCAAAATAGTGTGTGTGTGTGTGTGTGTGTGTGTGTGTGTGTGTGTGTGTGTGTGTGTGTGTGTTGATACAAGGGCCTTGCAGTATCAATTGCTAGGCTTTTCTGCCCATGGCTGGGACTCTACCTCTTGAACCATACAGGCTATTTGTTAGTTAATTATAAAAGAGTCCCAAGGATGTTTTTCTCAGGTAGGCTTTGAACTCAGCTGTGTCTCCCCTCACTTCATGTATCTAGGAGTGCAGGTATGAGGCACTGACACCTGACTGATCCTGCAAAGTCTGGTCCTTCAAAATAGTGAGGTTTGGGCTAAGTCACTTGCCTTCTTGGGGGGTCTCTGGACTGGATCTTTGGCTAACATCCATTCTTTCTGGCTTGCAAAGGGATGGAATCAGCAATTTCTCCATAAAGTGCCAGAAAGGTTTTTATATGCCACCTTGTGTTCTAAGTGTATAGTGCTATCAGGAGGCTCAGGCAGGGGGAAGGGCAGCTTTTTATCCATATCTGGGAAAATTCTTTCCAAGGGCATGAGGCCCTGATCAGGGTAAGAGTATTGTTAGAATAAATTGAGGATGAATTAGATATGGCCCCATAGCCAGAATCTCATCATGACAACCAGCCTATCTCATTGACACATATGAATAATTTATGGTGTGCTTAGCTTGTTGGAAAGAAGGTTGAGCATAGTAGCCAAAACTTGCTTGCAATCATGCTACTTCAATTAGAGTTGGTCTTTCATTTTCAGGGATCTTGAAAATGACTCCATTTTCAGGTTCAGATCTAGCTTATGTTTCCCAGCATAGTTATAAAAGCACTCCAATGTCTGTGCTGCTTATTTAGCAGCACTACTTGTTCGCACAGAGAAGAGGTCAGAGGCACCGCTACAATGATCCACCATGGTTTCTTTTATCTCTAGGACTTTAAAAACTAGCAATGTGGGAGAGCCAGGTGTAGGATTCAGAAGGGTTTTCAGAAGAAAAGTGTCTGGAAATAGCCTTGAATTACGAATTACCTACCCTCCGCATACAGGGTGTCAGCAACAACGGCTGTCACAAAACATGAACTAAAGTGATGAAAGAACACAAGCCACAGGGAGTTGTTATTGTTTTGTACTTGTGTTCATTCTTGAACCCTTCAGGATATGGAGGCAAGGTCTCTCCTGGAACTTTACATACCCATTTCCTAGCTTAAATCCTTACTTTTTTTGCATTTTTTATTGTAATTAGTAAAAGGGTTACATAATATTTGCCAGATAGAAGGTGCATTAATTCACATACATTGATACCCTTTCACAAGTCTTGGTACCCATTTCCCTCCTCCCCCACACCCCTCAGCCGTCTTGGTTTTCCCCCCTTCCCTATCAAATTTCAAATAACCAAATACAAATAAATTCAATATATCAGATAACAAAGAGAGATACTATAACAATATGATATAACCAAGGGAAAGCAAAGGAGATGAGAGACAACATAGTACATTAAGGACAACAATCATTCGTTATATGGCTTTTGTTTCGATATCCTGGAGGTCCTTTCAATTAGCTTCATACTATATGGCCTTATGTATCAAGATTTTGCTCTATTGCAGATCTCTGCTAGTAGAGCCCAAGATTTCTACTGATTATGACGAATGAGGGAAACCATTGAGCCTAAGTTCCTTTGAGTCTGGCTTACTTCACTTAATATGATTTTTTTCTAAGTCTTTCCATTTCCTAACAAATGGGGCGATGTCATTCTTTCTGACAGCAGCATAGAATTCCATTGTGTACAAAAACCACAACTTGTTGATCCACTCATCAACTGAGGGACATCATCACTGCTTGTATTTTCCTTGGCAGGCCACGCAAAGGTCTATGACATAGAGTCCGGGAAAGGACCTTCAGATATTGGCCTGTCAGGAAGGTCACGACAACAACAGTGGGTCCAGCAGTTGAAAGGAAAAGGAGATGTGATACACAACAGTGAAAATTCATTATAGAAACCAGGCGCCAATGAGGAACCACTGTATTAATAGCTTCTCAGGGGCTGAGATGTGGAGACTGAGGTTCCGAGCCATCTCCAGAAGAAAAGTTCCTGACACTCAAAGGTCAAAAGTGGAAGAGTGGCTGAAGTGACAGAGTAGGAGCCTGGAGCCAAGAAGCTTAAGGACAGTGCCCAGAACCAGAATGTAAGCCTCACAACTGGCACCAGGAAAGAACACAAACATTAACCACTTCATATCTGTCTTCCAAGCTCCACTGGAGGCATAAATAGGAACATCCCAGTCCAGAGGTAAGTGTGGATGAGGGGGCATGAAGGGACAGGTGTCCAAGGAATATCATAGGGCCTGCAAATGACATCACCTTTCCAAGCTGAAATGTAGTGTCCCCTAATCCACTGCTGACAGCCACACACTTGAAGGAAATCAAATTTTCCTAACTCCATCAGACAGACAGGATTCAGCCAGGCCTCAATGCTCAGGGCCCTGTGAGGACGGGCTTGTGATTGTACACTGAGAGACTCTGTGTCAGGGGCCAGAACATATTGGGCTGAGCCTCAGTGCTTTTCTGTTTGCAGCTTGGGACATGGTGGAGTTTAGCCCTGAGGCCTGTCCACTGGGCATCCCATACAATCTTTATGGTTCCTCAAATTTCCATTGCCCTGTTCTTTCTCTTTAAAGTCACCAGCTTAGAACATTGGAAATTGTGGTTAAAGGGATACAGGACTGGGCACCAGGAGGCACAGAGCCCATCTGTATCTCCTCTAAGGTGGTGTGGCTGCTGCACCCAGGTCTACCTGGGGAGAGTAGTATTGAACAGTTGCTAGAAGAGTGAATGGATGAGTTCATGCTCAGGACTAGCAAGTGGTGAGAAAAGGGGTCATCTGGGGAGGGTGT
Source organism: Megascapheus bottae (assembly GCF_031878675.1). Lineage (NCBI taxonomy): Eukaryota > Metazoa > Chordata > Mammalia > Rodentia > Geomyidae > Megascapheus > Megascapheus bottae. Next base: position 202,490 of record NW_028327837.1, on the reverse strand, counting down.
GTCAGAAGGAAGGGCTCAACTGAAGGGACCTCCACAGATGACCTCACTTCCTTCACAGTGGAACTTGGAACCTTGGTATCCCGGCACCCACAGTCAACACAAGCCCCCAACTGCTTACCTGTGTGGCTAGCAGACGTTCAGGAGATTTTGCCCGATTTTTCTCAAATGGGAGAGGCTCAGGTCCCATAGAAGAGCGCAGAGGGTGCTTGGCCCACGTGTGCCCAAACAAGGCCAGGCCTGCCCGTGGACACTTCTGGAAATGTTGTTACTGGACCCAACAGGTGACATGGGGAGGTTCAGGGCAGTGAGAGTCTGGGGAGCTGAACATATGGAAATTTCCTGGTCATTAACGGCTCTCCTCTCCGTGTGTGTGTGTGTGTGTGTGTGTGTGTGTGTGTGTGTGTGTGTGTGTACTTGTGTGTATGTGTGGTTAATAATTCTTTAAGTAATTCACCTGACCCTATGTTTGCCTATTCCATGTGCCTTTTTTTTTAGCATAGAGCTATTAAGTATGCTTTGTCAATAGTCACGTGCATGCATACTAAATGAATGACAAACAAAAATCAGAGATGTGTACTCATATTCGTTGACTCTCTGGCTGATCCACACTCGTGTAAACATGTGATGACACACTACTCAGGAGGAAGCATAGGAGTATGCTTGGTCTTAAAAGGGAAGGCCAGGTGAAAGTCATCCTAAGGGAACACAAACATTGCCAGGGGTAAGTTCTTTTGGCTAGAGTCCCCTCAGCTTTCCTGTCTCAGGTTAGTACTATAGTGCATGAGACACACGTTCCTATGGCACTTGGTGGATACTTGGACATGTAACTCTCACAGAATTTCCACCTCAGGCTGCCTTTGAATCTCCTTGACATCTCAGACTCCATAGTAGCTAGAGTGCAGGCATAAGCCACTGTCACTGAGCCTGTTTCTTTCTTTTTTTTTAAATTAATTTATTTATTATACATTCATTCATTTACTTACTTATCCTGACACCCAAAGTACGTATTTTTCATATTTTTATTGTAATTAATAAAAGGGTTACAAGATATTTGCCAGATAGAAGGTGCATTAATTTACATACATTGATACCCTTTCACATGTCTAAGTACCCACTACCCTCCCCCCCGCCCCGTCTTGGTTTTCTCCCTTTCTCTATCAAATTTCAAATAACCAAATACAAATAAATTTAATATGTCAGAAAACAAAGTGAGATACTGTAACAATATGAGATGCCCAAGGGACAGCAAAGGAGATGAGAGACAACATAGTACATTAAGGACAACAATCATTCATTATATGAGCCTCTTTCTTTCATCTTAGAAAAGGAATGAATCAAAGCAGTGCAGGACAGATGACTTTTGGATTGTTTGTTTGCTTGTTTTTGTTATGCATTGAACCCGAGACCTTATTCTTAAGATAGACAACCCCACGAGCCTGTAAACCTTAATCACTGTTCTTTTTTCAATAACCGGACTCCTCATTAGTACATTGTTGAGTATGGAGGATATTCAATGGGATAGGGGTACCTTGCTCCAATCCTCCTTATGAATGGTGGTTATCCCATAGGCATGTGGTTCAAGAGACCCGAGGTCACCCACCCACACAGGACTGCAGCCTCTCAGAAAATGTCACTGGAATTGCAGAGAATATACACTGGACTTACAACACATGGTATTCCATTTAAATGCACAGGGCGGGGAATGTGGCCTAGGGGTAGAATGCTTGCCAGGCATGCACAAATCCCTAGGTTCAACTCCACAGTACAACAGAAACAGGAAAACCTGCAAAGAGGTGCCGAGAAACAAGAGGTAGAGCCTTGGCCAGAATCTCTAGGAAACACTAAACCCCAAATAACTACTCCAGAAAAGCAGGCAGTGACCCTGTGGCTCAAACGCTAGAGCTCTAAACATAGGAAAAAATAAAGTTTAAGGACAGCTCCCAAGCATGTATTTAAAGATATCCAGACTGATAAAAGAAAAAAATTATATTTGGCAATTCAGTCTAGGCTTCTGACACTTACATATATCCATAGAAGAGAGAGATGCACAAATATATAAGTATATATAAGTGTGTGTGTGTGTGTGTGTGTGTGTGTGAGTGTGTGTGTGCTCAAGAAACTCAAGGGTATGCTGTAACATAGTGGAGATAGAAAGCAGCTGCTCTATGTAGTCGAGAGTTCCAGTATCCCTAGATCTAATGACTCTCCTCAGTGTGTAGGCCCTTCCACTGTTAAAGAAGCTTCATTCTTGTACAGATGTTCCATGTCTGATGATGTCCTGCCATGCTGACTTCTATGCAGTCCAATAATTGCTAGAAAAGTGATTTCACTGCAGAAAATGGACAAACATATTTCTGAATTCAAATAATGCCAATGGGGCTAATAGGCCTCAAAGGAGTATGTCACCAGATGACCATGAAACTCACATTCAAGAAGCTGCACACAGAACATTCTCCAACAATGATCCACTGCCAGGATACACAAATAGCCTAAAAGAATACCGAACATGCACATCCTTGCTCATATCTGGCTGAATGTGGGATTTGTATGAGGTTACACCATAAAATAGACTTCTGATTCAAACCAGTGGAAAGAGACAATGAAGGACACTGCATATTCATGAAGGGAATGATCTAAGGGGAAAACACCCAAGAAGAGGTAAATAAACATTGATGCACAAACCAATGAATCAACTATGTACACTTTATTTTATTTTTATTTTTTTTGCCAGTCCTGGGCTTGAGCTCAGGGCCTGAGCAATGTCCTTGGACTTCCTCAAGGCTGGAGTTCTGCCACTTGAGCCTCAGCACCACTTCTGGCTTTTTTTTCTCTGTACCGAGTAATCGAACCCGGGTCCTCCTGCATGCTAGGCAAGCACTCAACCACTAGGCCAAACTCCCGACCCATCAACTATGTACACTTTAAAACAGTGTCTTAAGGCTAACCAAAGATGATGGCTCCGTTCAACAATAGATGTTAACAATCTACTCTCAGCAAAATAAAGGATAACCCAACTAAATCATCTGTGAAGACCAGGCTGAAACATATGAGAAAACAATTACCCAATATACTTATCAGTTTGACATATATATATAAATACATAGCTATATACTGATGTATACATGGGTTAAACAATAGGTATATATACATACTCAGAAACATATCTCTATGAAAGACACTGTATAGAAAAACATATTTTTCTTATGGGGTTTTGCTGATTCTGTTTTCTTATTTCTTTCTGTACATTTGTTTTCGTGTGTATCTTGGGTAGGAACATAGAACTCAGGACAAAAGTGTGAAAATGTCCATCAGTGATGTTCAATAGACATTGTATTGAGAGACATCTACACAAGTCACATGTAGAAACAGAAGCAGGAAACTGATAGTTTGCGGAAGGATTGACACTGGAGAAAAGGAAAAGAACTCAACACATGTCCTATGTAACTAACCATTCTACGCATCTGTGAAAATAATGTAACTTCTTTACATAGTGATAAAAAATACAGTGAGAGCCTGGTTGGTGCTGGTGGGAGGCTGAGATCAGAGGATCACGGTGCCTGTGCAGAAAAGTCCTCATGAAGTGTTCCTGCCACGTAGCCACTGAAAACTCCACAAGTAGGCATGGGGCTTGAAGCTGCAGTACTCTAGCTTTGAGCAAAAAGAGCTCTAGAACAACGTCCAGGTCCTGAGTACAAATTCCTAAAGACAGGAAGGGAAAGGTTGGAGACCTTGACAATACCCAGGTGGTCATGGGATCCAAGCTATGTGACCACAGCTGGGAGAGACTGCAGGCTACATGGGTCCTCTGCAAGCTGGCCGCCAGCAGGAAGGAGGGGCCCAGTCCTCCACCTCACTCCTGAGGGCAGATGTCCATTCAGTCTCTCAGGCCCTTGCCAAACGCTCTAGGAATAAGTGGGAGAATGTGGGGGGAGCGATGAAGACGCCAGAAAGACAGCAGAAGCACACGTGTGTCCAGGAGCAGGTAGGAAAGAGGTCCCTGTGGCTGGAGAGACATGACAGAACACACTTCCCAGACCAGGAAATGGCCGCACAGGTCCATCCTGAAATACAGTGTTCCTCAAACCCACTCTTGACAGCCACAAAATGAGGAAGTCAAACTTCCCTTGGCCCACACTCATGCATGCTCTACCCAGGTGTCAGTCCTCCGGTCCCAGTAAGGAAGGGGTTGTGCCCTGTGTAGACAACAACTGTGTATCAGGGACAGAGCACCTTGGCCTGAGCCTCAGTGATTTTCTACTTGAAGCATGGCAACTGGTGAGACTTGACCCTGAAGCCTGACCACTGGGGAGTCCATAGCATCTCTCAGGAATCTTCATCTTAAGGTTCCCCTTTCATGTCTTAGAAGACAAGTGAAGAGCAGAGTGGGACTTGAGAGAAAAGGGGTTTAAGTTTGGGTCCCATGAGGCTGAGAACCCAATTGTGTCTCCTCCAGGGTGGTGTCAACTCCACTCAGGTCTACCTCAGGACCATAGAATTGAGGTGCTGGGGCAACACTGGACAGCTGTATCCTGCTCAGAGCCAGCACATGGATAGAGAAGGGGACCTTTGGAGAGAGAGTGTCAGAAGGAAGAGGTCAATTGAAGGGACCTCCACAGATGACCTCACTGCCTTCACAATGGAACTTAGGACCTTGGTATTCTGGCACCCACAGTCAACACAAGACCCACACCACTCACTTGTGTGGCTAGCAGACATTCAGGAGATGTTTGCCAGTTTTTCCTGAAATGGGAGAGGCTCAGGCCTCATGGAAGAGTGCAGAGGGTGCCTGGCACACGTGTGTCCAAACAAGGCCAGTCCTGGCAGTGAGAACTTCTGGATCATTGGACCCCACAGGTGATATGAGGAGGCCCAGGCCAGTAAGTGGCTGGAAAGCCCACCACATCTAAGTCTTCAGTCATTACCAGCTCACCATTTCCTCTATTTGTGTGTGTGTGTGTGTGTGTGTGTGTGTGTGTGTGTGTGTGTGTGTGAGAGAGAGAGAGAGAGAGAGAGAGAGGGAGAGAGAGAGAGAGAGAGAGAGAGAGAGAGAGAGAGAGAGAGAGAGAGAGGGAGAGAGAGAGAGAGAGAGAGAGAGAGAGAGAGAGAGAGAGAGAGAGAGAGAGAGAGAGAGAAAGAAAGAAAGAGACAGAGACAGAGACAGAGACAGGGACAGAGAGAGGCAGACAAACAGACAGACACAGACACAGAGGCATACAGACAGAAAGACATGGAGACAGAAGGACTGACAGAGTGACAAGACAGTAAGACAGAGAGACAGGAAATGAGATACAGAGACAGAGACAGCAAGACATACATAGAGAGAATAGGAACTTATTTTAATGTAATTCCTTGGACTGTATGTCAGAGTCCTCTTTGGTTCCCTAGTTTCTGCTTAAACTATTCCCCTGGTCCCACTCCAGGATGAAGTTCCAAGCCAGGATGAGGGCTGCAGGGCAGGCACCCTGGAGCAGCTGGTGGAACACTTGGTGCCTGCCCAGCTGACCGGGGAACACTTCTTCATCCCCACCTTCCTCTCCACTTACCGAAAATTCACCAGCACCGAACAGGTCCTGGACCTGCTCTTCCAAACGTGAGTACCAACTGCAAGGGCAGTGGACTCTTTTTCTCCACGGGACCCGGGGAATGACCTGCACAACTCTCAGGGCTACTGTGATCCTGTGGAGTGGGGGTGGGCAGAGAAGCATCTTAAGTTATGCCAGGGCCATGGGAAATGCCTTGTGTGCTCCCTAGTAGTGTAGGCTCAGACCTGTGACCTTCTTCCTCAGGACACAGCTTTCTGCCTCCAAACTCTGAGCCCTCAGACAAAGCAGACTTTCCCTGTTTGCAGAATGGTTCCTCAACTACATGTAGACAGAGCAGGGATAGTTGAAGGCAGAGTGAGAGACCCTTGGCCCACAAGATTCTCAACGGAGAAAAGGCTTGTGCCTTTCCATTGCATAGAGGTTGAAGCCCCTACGAGTCTGGACATGTTTGTAGGGAGAAAGCACAAATAAGCCACACTGTTGCAAGCTGGATAAAACACAGGAAGAGACAGCCAGTAACTGTCCAATTCCTCCACAGGTTCAGTAGAGGTGAGGCCTTCAAGGACTCCTCTACACAGGATGAAATCCTGCCTTTCTCCAGCCAGGATGGCATGCCACAGGACAAACTCAGAAAGTGAGTGGACTTTGGTCGCAAAGGAGGGCATCTGTGTGCAGAGTGGAGCCAGGTTTGAGTGTAGCGTGGTGGGCAAGCTCAGGATCCCAGAGATCTTGACGTTCTCACCACAGGGTTGAAGTGTGGCATATGTATGCAGGAGGAGGATGACCCATGACCGGGAGTGCTGTTGGGATCACTGGTGGAGGCTTCAATTCAGAGCTGAGCCCTGTGCCAACCCATCCTCTCCAAAGCCCCTGATGCCCAGCCTTGCCTGTGCTCACCATGGCCTTGCAAACAGGATTAGAGCATTGATGTCATGTTTTAGGACTTCTACTGATCCTAGGAAGGCTGGCAGAGTAGAAGGCCTGGCTGGGTCACCAAGAGAACAGTGAGGTGGGGAGATAGCCCACGTGTGGCTCTTGGAACGGAGTCAGCAGAGTCCCCAGTGGATGTGAACCAGCAGCCAGTTCATGCCAGGCATACAACAGACCCCATGGAGACTCCATGCAGTGGGGAGGGATTGGAGAGCTGCAGGAGTATGGGGAGCTCCCTGGAGAGGGCAGAGTTGCTCATCCCTTGATTGGGTGCTGGCTCCCTGGAATTCTCTTCAATCCCTCCTTGGTTCCTGAGCACTGTCACTACCTCCACCACCAAAGAAGCTTGGCTTGGGGAGATACTGATGTCCATGTTTCAAATGAGTGCTGAGAGTGTCTGGGGTAGCCGCTGGCCAGGTTTCTGACTCTGCTGCCCACCATCTTCCCCTAGTGCCATCTCTTCTATCCTGGACATGTGGCTGGACGAGTACTGGGAGGACTTCTGCCAGCCTGCACACTTTGCCTGCCTCAAGCAGTTGCTGGCTCATCTGAAGAGGCACATGACTGGAACACACGTGGAGAGCTGGGCACAACTGCTCTTGGGTCAGATGGAGGCCCAAAAGCCAAGCCAGACACAGCCTGATGGTGTGGAAACTGGGTGGGAAGACAGAAGAAAGAGGCGGGATGAATGTGGGCCATAACAGGGTGGAAAGGCTCTAATATAGGCCTTCTGCCATGAAGAAGAAAGACACTGGAACATAGAGATTGTGCAAAGAAGTTGAAAATGTGGATGTGTAGAGGGATCCAGGTTGGGAAGTCAAAGGGAAGAGGGTCTTTATTCTCTTATCAAAGACTCAGGACAAATCCTCCATGGAGAGGGCCTTGTCTTCTCCTGTATCTCTAGCATTAGCCCAGTGTTTGTCTAAGTATAAGAAGAGGGCAGCATTGAGCTCCAAGCTCTGGCATGCAGCCTAATTGCAGGAACATTACCAGGATTAGACCAACACCCAAAGTCAGCCTTGACTCTACTGTACCATGAGATGGGAGCAGCAGCATCAGATGTGGGTGGCAGCCATGTCTTCCCGGGACTCTGAGGCTATGTCACCTGCAGTGCCAGCCTCCTTTGCTCTGCTGACTGGGAGCCAGTTTGAAACTTGGCCTCATGCCAGACTCCCAAGGAAGCCTGGAATGCATATCCTGGGGAGCAACAAGCTAGCACCTGGTCCACAGCTTGGGTAGGATCCTTTAATATATGAAGAATCGAAACAGGACCCGGCATGCTTTCCTCACAGGATCTTCCTGTCCTTCTTCAGGGAGCACAGGGGAGGGACTGAACAAGGAGAAAAATGAGGTCTTAGATTTCCCTCCCCTGTTGGTGGCTGAGCAGCTCACCAGGATGGACTCGGTGAGGCCCTGGGCAGGGAAGGGTGGACGAGGTTCCCTTCTGTGCATGGCTGTCTTCTCATCCTTCTCCTTGCCCTAGAGCCCAAGCTTTCATCCAGCCTGATCTTCACCTTGGATCACGCTTCCTAGCATCACTCTCTTAAGTGCAGACACTAAAGTGTACATGAGACCTCTGTGTCCCAGGAGCTATGCGTGGAGAGGTGCAGCCAGAATCGCAGCTCCTCCGCATTTGGCAGGGACCACATGAGCCCAAGCAATTATGAGGATTCTGGTGTGTGTGCCAGAGCCTAGTGCAGAAAACAGAAAGTTCTTCAGAAGCAGCCTCTGTGGATATGCACCATAGGACAGGCATGGGGTGACTTGGGGAGGGCAGAAATTCGGCCTAGGCCAAGGAGGAAGAGTCACATTGCACAGCAGACCCTGACATTAGGTAGGGACACTCAGGTGCCCTCCAGGGTTTCGAAGCGACATGATATCCCTACAAAGCCATGCCAAGCCTCAGAGACCCCTACACAGCCTGAGTTCTCAGCCCAACTACGGGACCCAATCTGGGGCTGGGCACTGTGCTGTGGGCCAGGCAATGAGACACTCCTTCCTTTGGCAGGAGCTGTTCCTGAAGGTGGTGCCCCACCACTGCCTGCATTCTGCCATTTCCCAGAAGGACAGACATGACATGGAGAACTTGGCCCCCACCATCCGGGCCACCTTCACACAGTTCGACCAGGTGTTCTCCTGCGTGCTCACCACCTGCTTAGGGGGCCACAGCATGCAGCCCTGCTCCAGGGCAAGGGTGCTAGAACATTGGATCTCGGTGGCCATGGTAAGACACAGCTGCTGCCTAGAGACTCTCCCTTCAGGGTCTAATGTTCTGAGGTGTGCCAATGTGCTCAGAGCCCTGTGTGGACTTCAGGGCCTCCTGCCCAGGGCCATCTTGTCTGGACTCCCACATACCACACATGCAATGGTGCTCACTCCTTCCTCACACTCAGGACTCAGGGGCAACTTCACCCAGGCCTGGTCAGCCAACTCTCCCCCCAGAAACCCTGTAAGCAGCTCCCCAGTATCCTTGTACTGACCCTGGCTTAGCCCAGCCAGCAAGGCATCAGGTGGCAGCAGTAGCATGCAGTCTCACACCCCCTTCCCATGCAGGAATGCAGAGTCCTCAGGAACTTCTCCTCCCTCCATGCCATCCTCTCTGCTCTGCACAGCAGCGCCATCCAGCGCCTGGACAGCACATGGCAAGAGGTCTCCAGGTGGGTCCCTCTCTCCACAGAAGCTGTGCACACACAGGGACTAGCCAGCTTCAACACCAGCCCCACAGCCAAGCCGGTATGACCTGGGCTGCTAGCCAGGAAAACAGGGACAGTGCCTGCATTATGCCTGTTCATGCACCGGCAAATGTTCAGTTCAATGTCTCACTGAAGCTGGACAGAGACCCAGAGGAGCTGTCCAGGGTTTCTGTGGTAATTCTACATTTCTGTCCAATTGAAATCTGAGCACAGTTGTCTAATAGAACTGGGCTGGACTCCATTGGGACAGGAAGGAGAAATTTCTTCCAGCTCCTGGGTCCTTGGGAGCTTCATGCAATCATTTGAAAACCTCCTGTTCAGGCAACTTGCAGGCCTGGCTCTAAAACAAAACCAAGCCTATCTCCCTTCTCTCTCACTTTCCCATTTGTCACTTCTCTCTGTCCCTCCTACAGAGACAGCATGCAGATATACCAGAAACTGTCAGAGATCTTTTCTCCTTCATGCTCTTTTTTTTTTTTTTTTGCCAGTCCTGGGCTTGAGCTCAGGGCTTGAGCACTGTCCTTGGACTTTCTCAAGGCTAGGGCTCTACCACTTGAGCCTCAGCACCACTTCTGGCTTTTTGCTATGTATGTGGGGTACCGAGGAATATAACCCGGGTCTTCATGCATGCTAGGCAAGCACTTTAACCACTAGGCCAAACTCCCGGCCCCCTCCTTCATGCTCTTACTTCCGTACCAAAGTGCTACTCTTTCAGGTAGAGAGAAAGGGGTCAGAAAAAACAGGGCTAAGAAGGCAAAAGTAGGATCCAGTTCCAAAAAGAAATGCTTTCCCGTTTTTTTTTTCTCTCCATTCTGGATCTTGAACTCAGGGCATAGCTGTTGTCCACAGTTTTTAATACTCAGTGCCCTTCATTATCAGTCACAAGCCCACTCCATGTTTGGAGTTGATTGTAATTCACAGCCTCAGTGACTGTGGTTTGAACTGGGATCCTCCGATCTCAGGCTCTTGAGTACCTGGTATGTAAGTCAGCTGCACTGCTCACGAGTGAGTTGCTCTGCCATAGGATATTTCACAGCTGTCCTTGGAGCCAAACAGACATAGCACACACTTGGTTTGAATCTTAACATTCAGATCGAGGATGTCTACCTGAAGGAACTGGGTCTCTCCGTGCTCTCCCTAGAGCAGATGCTGCTCACCGCCATACAAACACAGAGAAGGACTAGACAGGGGAACTGAAGGTGGCTGGGGGTTTTCTTGACAAGGGAGGCCAGGCACTGCTCACTCAGCCCTGAAATTTCAGCTGGACATGACTGCGAGCCCAAACCTTGAGACTCAACCATGAAACCCCCCAAGTGAACTAGTCGCTCAGATAGAGTCACCCACACAAATCAAGAAAGGAAAAGATGTATCTACCTCTACATTCTAACATACTGAGCTCCTTCACACACGATTCCAGAATCCTCAGTGGGAAGGGCTACAGAATGCACTCCTCAATGCCTTGACCCGCTTATCCACTACAGTATATCTGGGGAACTCCCCACCCAGATGCATAGAGAAAGATTTCTGCCAGGACACAGACACATTGGGAAGAGCTTTGTGGGACAGAAGCTTTCTCATGATTCAGAGCCCCTCCCCTAGGTGAGGAAATCCAGAACTTTTTTTTAGGAAGTTAGCTGAAAGTCCATAATCCTCTCCCTCCTGGACTCTTCTACCCTCTGGCCCATGAAAATTATGGGAGCACTCACTGACTGGACCCTGCTCACAGAGTTAGAGTGTCTCTTCTATGATTGCCTACAGTGAAGTGGACAGGCCACCATCCCTTCCTATTCCTCGGTCCCCTCCTGTTACCTATGAAGACTGAGGAATTTGGATGATTGATGAGACAATGAGGAGAAACAAATTTCCAGGAGTCCAGAGAAGGCATTGGCACAGAGACTCAGGGCAGCACCAACAGTGGGAGAAACCACTGGATCCCATAGCGCTAAGAGGAATGTCATTTATTTGCAGAGTTTGCGGATGAGGAAGCAGGCAGAGAGAGGCCAGTTCACAGCATGGCATCCCACAGATCTGCTGAGGCAGAGACTTAACCAGAACAAAGCAGCAGGTGGCACTAGCTTTGGCACCATCCATGCTCAGGTCAGGGACAAAGGTTGAGAGGACACATGTCTCAGGAATTCTGCTCTCCATTGTGACAGGAGCCTGGTGACTTTGCCCCCAAGGAGAAGAAGGCCAAGAGAGGCCAGAGGCAGGCTGAGGACATGGTGAGTGACTGTGTCCTGAACGCACCAAGAGTGCCTGTAAGAGAAGAGAAGAGAGGTCTGCTTGCTCATATTACCTCCTCTTCCCCTCCCTGAAATAACTCCATAGACATGGGATTTGATTCTGATAATCCCTTGTCCTGAGTGGCTGCCAGAGACAAAGGAGTAGTAGAAGCCCCAGCATGGCAAAGCCTGTGTGGCAGGTGGCCTTCAGAGGCTCCCTAACTTGGGGAGGTGTCAATGCCACCCTTATACTGTTTATTATCCCAAGTGCAGAGAAGGGGCTCTAACAGATTGGCCAGAAGGTCCTCAGGTGACTCTGATAAGAAAGGCCCTGTGAGGATGCAGGCGGTCTGGGGAAGCCTGCAATGGGGTCCTAGGCCATGGCACATCAACCCATCCAATTCCACAGGTTCACATGAAGGGCACTGTGCCCTACCTGAAAACTTTCCTGGGAGACTTCCAAATGATCGACACGGCCTTTAGGGACTTCCTGGATGTGAGTAGTCTGGGCATCACTGAGCTGCTGGGGTTGGGACAGAAAGTCTCCTGCTGTGTGCTGAATTCTGGCACAGTGAGGGGTTTCTTAAGATATCACTGCATCCATCTTAAGAAGGGACATCCAGAGCTACTGGGACAGGGAGCTAGGGCACAAAGCACAGCTGGGACTCAAGTTCCTCTGGGCACAGTGGGCAGTTGGGATTAGTGGAAAACAAAGGACAGGCCAAGCAGGCACTTGTGAGTCCGGCTCAGCTGAGCCCTCAGTCTCCCCATGTCCTCAGAAGGTTTGGACAAGATGATTCCAGAACCTCTTTGGAGATGTGTCCAGGTCCCATCTAGGTTCACAGGCACATGTAGATGCCCTCGATCCCATGGAAGAGGACCAGCCCCTGACAGGGAGGACTGAAGGGAGGAAGGGTGGGGTTCTCCTCACATTGTTCTCTGCCTTCTAGGAGGGAGACATCCATTTTGAGAAATTGAGAAAGGTGAGTTTCAGGTGCCCTCCTGGCTGGACGGGGACCAGCAGCAGAGTCAGCTTCAGTCACCATGACCGGTAGGGAAATTTGGTTCAGAGTGCAGATCTTTCATGATGACAGGGTGGGGATGTGAAGTGGGAGAGGAGAGCTTCCTGTGAATGAGTGTGGACAGTTATGAGAGCCACAGCACCCTGATGCACTGAGGCTTCCCAGAGCAAAGCCTGGTGAATGGTCTTCCCCTGGGCATCACAGCACAGCCCTCCACTCTCCTCATGCTCTCCCTGGCCAGGAATATGCAATCATGGAGCAACTGAAGCAGCTACAGGCAAGCTGCAGCTATGAACACATCACCCCGGAGGAGAAGTTTCTAGGTTGGTTCAGGGGCCTGGAGCGGCTCAGCGAGGAGGCCAGGTGAGCTGGGAGGCACTAGGACAGGGAGAGTGGCCTGTCACTGGGATGTGGTGCCAGCCTGAGTGTCACATGTCTGGACTTGAGGACTTACACTCCCTAGGGGCAGTGACCAGGTGGGTGGTAGGCTTTGAATTCTAAGCAGATGCTGGGAGGTCCCAAGCTTCAATTTGGTCTGCTCACCTCACACCCCTTGCCTAGCTATGACCTGTCATGTACACTGGAGCCCCTGGACAGAATGACACTGCAAGCCCTCCGACCAAGAATCGCTTCAGCATCTGGAAGGCCTGGAAGAAGTAAGGACCTGGCCACTGATGGGCAAGAGCCAGGGAAGATGATGGGATGGTTGTGGGAATGAGACATTTCCATTGAGAAGCTAGGTGTGGCACTCAGTTCTCTGGGGTGTCTGCCCCTCTGCTCATACTGAGTTCTGTCTCTGTGATTCATCCATCACATAAGGGAATGGGAAAATGTTAACTGACCCAGATCATGGAGTGGAGATTCAGTTCCCCAGTGTTTGAGGTCTAGGGTCTTGTGTGTGTCCTGAGAGAAGTTCCTTCAGTAAGCTGACCCCTCTCTAAAGTCACCAGACCCAGAGTGCTGCAATTAGTACCAGTGGCAGCTCCCAGTTGAAGTGGATTGGACCAGAACAAGGGTGGCCCTGAGATGAGCAGCACAAACAGCGCTGCAATGCAGTCAGACAGCAATGTGCAGTCAGCTCCCTCCTCCAGCTCCTACCCAGAGCTCATCAGGAGCAACTCACAAACATCCTCAGGAGACCCGAAAAAGGTGACTTCCTGTCTTGCCCATAGTCCTGCTTTCCACTGCCTGAGAGGAAAGCCCTAGACCTGGTTGGAAACCTGGACTTCTCCTGATGTTGCTGTCATCCACAGGTCCAGGGATCCTCCTCCCGGTCCACTGGGATGACTAGCTTGGCCTCTGCCAGCCAATCCTCACCCACAAACACCAGCACAATGGACACCAATTCAGCCAACACTCACAGTGGCACGTCAGAGCAGAGTAGTGACAGCTCATCCGTGCCTCCCCATCTCAGGCTGGGAGACTCGTGTGTTATCAGGGTGGTGCTGCCTGTGGAAAACAGACGTCTATGCAGAAGCATTGAGGTGAGTTGGGCGGCTGCATTTCCTTCTGCTCTTCTGACCTAAAAAAGAGGGAGGGAAAATTATGCCCAGTCTCCAGGCTAGAATAGATCCTCAGGCAGGGTCAGTGAGGAGTCCCGAGGGGAAGAATGCGCACAAAGATTGGGGAAATCCTAGGCTCTGGAGGGCATAGTTTAGATACTTCACTTTCCCCAGGAAACAACCTAAAGGCTGGTGTTTGATCACAAGATTAGTAGTGAATGAACACGATTGCCAGTTGAGACTGTTTATTGTCTCACAGACAATCCTCGCACATTACTTAGTAGGCTCTTCTGACAATCACATCTGGGTTGGAGGACAGCGAGACATAGGGATCCTATGTTCTGGGAAGATGAGGAATGTCTAAGGCAGGGTGCTGCAGATGATGGAGCTAAAAGATCTGCTCACAAGTAAACTCCTCACAGGAGAGAGAGATGTCTGCTCTTCTAGCTACTCAATTGGGCCGATGACATTCAGAGCCCCTCCTTCCTCATGCTGGGTCTGGTGTCTGCATCTGCTTCAGTCCTCTCACCAACAGGAATGAGAACAGGTGTCATGAGCACTCATCTGGGGAGGCAACGACTTCCTCTCTCCTGGACTCAGTGTTAGGGGAGTTGATCAAGGCTCCACGGGGTGTTGTCCATCACTGCATCCTCCAACTCACCCCCGACCTGGCTAGGAGCAGGCACTGGGCATTGGCTGGCTCCTCCCTTGCCTGCGGTTTCTGGAGTTTATTGTGTATTCCACTAAATCTCAGGGGCCCAAACCTGGAAAGCAGATCCAGGAAGAGCTGGTAAACTCTCCTAAGAATACTGAATAACCAACTTCAATGCATGGACTCCTCTTTAGGAAGGAAGATTTGAAACACACCCATGACACCGATGGCATTTCTCATGTTTAACACTGAGATGGTTCCACAGAAGCCCTGGATACTGACTTCAGGGAGGGATCCCTGGGACCCAGTACTCAGGGCCTGTTTCCTGATCCAACCCAGGTGACCAACCAGGAGAAGACCCGAGACGTCATTATGAAAGCTATGAAGAAATTCCAGGTGCATGGATACAAGCCAGAAGACTTAGAGTTGGTGCAGATCATCACACAGGATCAAAGTGAGTCCTAAACCAATAGCTAGGACAGGCAAATAAGAAGGTGGGCAGAGGCCCAGGAGTTTGGCCTGGGGTAGAGAGCTCGTCTAGAATGCAAGAACACCAGGGTTCGATTCCTTGGAAATATATACATAGGTAAAAAAAAAAAAGCCAGAAGTGGTTCTGTTAGAACTCTAGCCTTCAGAAAGCCCCAAGACAGTACTCAGGCCCTGATTTCAGAACCCTAGGTCTAGCAAAAAAAGAGAAGAAGTTTGGCAGGAGAGAGTGTCCTCACCCACCAACCCCTCCATCAGGGTATGGCAGCATAAGGGCAGCCTTAGACCCCAGGCCCAAGCCAGCCCTGGTTGCTGCACAGCTATTGCCCTCATGGACATGCTTGTTCTTGCCCTGTCTGAGGAGGAAGTAGCCAGTGCAGAGACCATCCATTAGGACTGGAGAGAATACAGCTCATAGGACAGAATGGCTGGCTTGCTTACCAGAACGGACTTTGTCATTCCCCAGTGTGAACACATGGCTTGAGAAAATACCTGACACTTGAGTGTCACACAGTTGTAAAGTGTGTGCCGAGAGTTCCTGAGACCCTTGCATTGTTACCACACCATTAAAACTATGCCTTCAAACACCACTTACCCTATATCATGGACTAATGCAAGCCCTGAAAGAGCTATTGAGAACTCATGGGCAACTTCCCAATATTCTCTACCTATGTGTTTTTCTTCCAAATGGGTTAGAAGCCAGGTGCCTAGGACTCAGCGTACAAACCCAGTTCATTAGGAGGCTCAACTGAGGCTCTAGGTTGGAGGCCAGCCTGGGTTAGAAGTCTGTGATTCTCTTTCTTCTTATCAACCACAGTAAAGCAGGAAAAATCATATGGCGCCAGTGGCACAACACTTATCTTGAACAAACAGGTGAGGGGGAGAACCGAGTCACTGAGTTAGATAAGTGAACCAAAAGTTGACTTACTCATAAAAGATATAAGTTGAAAAGCTAGACAAAAGTTTAGGTAGATGAGACAGAGACAGAGAGACAGGGATAGGGACAGAGACTGAAGTAGCAAAAGAGACAGGGACAGGCTGGGAATTTGGCTTAGTGTTAGAGTCCTTGCCTAGCATGCACTAAGACCCGGGTTTGATTCCTCAGTACCACATATACATACAAAAAAGCCAGAAATGGTGCTGAGGCTCAAGTGATAGAGCTCTAGCCTTGAGAAAGCACAAGGACAGTGGTCAGGCCCTGAGTTCAAGGGCCAGGACCGGCAAGAAAAATGAGACAGAGACAGACTCACAGATGGTAAGAGGAGTCAGACTCAGGTAAGACTCATGTATACCAGGAACACAAATGGTAATGAGCCACAGTGGTGTTGCTGTCTTGTCTTTGCAATGAGGTGCAGAATCTGTCCAGTTCTTTGTGGAGTTGACCAGCACTGATTACTGATTACAAGTTCCATGCAGGATGCGTTCTGAATTCCTTCCTACCTCTGGGACCATTCCCACTATGCTGGCAGCATGGGGTTTTCCCTCTCACAGCATGGGGTTTTCCTCTCACAAAGAGTGCAGGACAGAGGAGACTGGGGAGAAATTAAAGGCCAAAGGCAGGACTTGCAGTCTACTTGGGGCACATGGTCTTAGAGGACCCTGGAACTCACTGCAAGAAGCCTAAGTTAGGCCTTGCTTTTTGTGGTACTGAGGGTACAGGTTTGTAGGACAATCTTAGGAGAGCTGGTTTGCACATTGCAAAGCCTGTTGTATCTGTGATGCTGATATGGCAGCAGTGAGGTCAGAAGGGGATTAGCTTGTGCCTCCTTCACCCTGACCTGGCAGGACCTGAAGTCCAAAGTCCTCTGAGAAAGGAGTTTTCAGCAGTTCTTTCACATGCAAAAATCAGAGATTGGAGGCATTCGGGGTCCTAACCCACAATTGATCTCTAAGTGCATGGGAATGGTAGTGGTCTCAGCCCCAGTTTGGACAGCTAAGAAGGCTTGTGTCCCTCTTCCACCAGAGCTGAGGATTCCTGATGATGCCAACATTTTCTATGCCTTGAAGACTATGGACGTCTACCATGTGGTGCTGCGGAAGTACACCTTCCCCAGGAGGACACCTGCCAAGCAGAGATCTAGCTTCAGTGTCTTCCACAGGAAGAGGAGGGGAAGCAAGGCTTAAGGAGAGCTCCACGTGCGCATGTCTCCCTGGATCCTACTGACCATGATGACTTGAGTGGCCCTGGCCACCCTGCACCTTCTTTTACTACAGCCCAGGATACCCACACTCCACCTACAAAACCACCCTGCTGTGCCCAGGCTACTTGCATTAGCCAAACTCCCCTCCCCTCCTTGGACTCCCTGAGTGCCTAGGGCACCCTGTGCCATCACAGGACAACTGTACCCACCACACTATCACCTGACATTTTGGACTCTACTACAGGTCACCACCACTTGTGCACTTGGCTCTTCCACTCCCAAAATCGTAGTTCTGTTCTTCAAAGATTCACCAAAGGACAATTCCCCACCCTCAGCCTTTCTAATCTTTGTTAGGCTACACCAAAATCCAAGCCTCTGCCATGAGGCTTGATTGAGACTCACCAAGTGATGGAAACCACACACTGCAGAGCTGTGGTGTTGAGGAAAACGCCTCTGCTAGAACTTATTCTTACATACACAGGCAGACTCAGTGGCCCATTGTCCGTGTACATTTCACAGAGCAGTACCACAGACATTGGAGACCACTGAAGGTTGGAATTTCAGGAAGCATGGGCCCTTGCTCTGTACATGATTTATTTGCAATGACCATTTGTGTATATGCCAGAAAGTAAAATACTAATGGGACTGGAGGGTTTTTTCAGAAAGATAAGTTAGATTTGAATGTTCACATTTAATTAAAGTTCTTGTTTTTCTCTGCTCTGGTCCTTGTGCTTTTCTTCTTTTATCTCTATTTTACAGAGACAGTCTTCCATCTGACAGGATGCCTATGACTTTATGTATGAATAGGGAAGGCTGCCACCCTCAGTACTTGAGTGAAGGGAAGGGCCTGCCCCCCACCCCCTCCACTAAGGAAGAGGTCAACTCTGTTTCACTACAGTGGGGCTGCCTTAACATGGTTCCCAATAAGTGGGACTGGAGTTTGCAGGTGATCTCATAGATGGTGGAATATACTCTGAAAACTGATTGTCTTTGAAAAGAATATTTGTAAGTCAAAGTAGCAGACTGGGAAGTTGCATGGCTGAGTGTTTACAAGGAAAACAGGCATTATCCTTGAGAGTGTTCTCTTGTCTTTCCCTTTCTCTCCCTCAGCATTATCTCTCCATCGTATGGTTTTGTATGGCTTTAATTGGAAGATGATGATGAGAAAAGTTGGTGGACATTAAGAAAGAGTTCACAGAAGGTCAAATAAAGAAAGATAAACTATTCAAGGAGCTATAATCTAATAGCTCTGGGTATCTCTATTACTCCCCACAGAATTGCAAGTGACTTTGATCTTCACAAATATTTGTCATTGCAGACCACTTTCTAAAAGAAAACAAAAGTATTCAAGGTTGTCCCCACTGTTGGGATTCTAAAATAGATCAAGTGGAAAATTGTATTTCACTTTTATGTTTGACCTAAGCTCAGAAATGATGTTTAAGACTAAGTCACGAGTACCAACTTGTCTGCTTCATGGAGTGAAAGAATTTCCATTTCTTGGAAGGCTAATCTTTATATTAGCTCCTTCTGCAGAAAGTATTAAAATAGATCAATTTCAAACTGTATCCTCAAGTACAACAGAGTGAAGTCTATGAGATAGAAGGTAATTGAACCAAACACCAATTTGGGAAGTTCTTTCCACATTAACCTGTGGCCCGCTGATTTCTCTTCTTTGTCCTAATCCTGGGGTTAGAACTCTTGACCTGGGAGATATCTGTGAGCTTTTTGGCTCAAGGTTACTATTCTCCCTCTTGAGCCATAGCTTCACTTCTGGCTATTTTTGCTGGTTAATTGGAAATGAGAGTCTCATGAAGTTTCCTTCGTGGGCTAGCTTCAAACTTCTATCCTTCTATCTCAACCTCTCAAGTAATTAGAATTGCCACTGCCCCCAGCCTAACTGGATGGATTGATTCTGGATGAAGACTGGTGTAAAAATAAATCATGAAAGGATGTGAGGGCAACCTCAGTGTGACCTGTCACTGCCTTGATCAGCAGGTCTGATTTGGCACATTTGGCTGGATAGGTATGTATCCCCTTCCCCCCTTATCACTCCAGGTGCTTCAGGTACATCCACAAATAAAGTACCTCATGGTAGGTCTGCTACAGTGTTTCCAAAGACAATTAGAGCACCAGGAACTTGGCTAATCCATGGACTGATCACTTCTTTAATTTTTCGAATATGATGGCATTACTGTGAGGCCACGGTATATGTGAGAAGAGCCTTCCTGAGGGATTGCGTCACCAGCCATCAATTTCTCCTGAGGTTGAGATCTGAGGATCATGATTCAAAGCCAACCCACATGAGAAAGTCCATAAGACTCATCTCCAATTTACCACCAGAAAACTGGAATCGGAGCTGTGGTTCAAAGTGATAGAGCACAAGTCTTGAGCAAAAGAGCTCAGGACAGTGCCCAGACCCTGAGTTCAAGCCCAACAACGAGACCCAAAACACCCACAGACACAGACACACACACACACACGCAGGCAGGCATGCACACACACATGCACACAGAAAAACTTGCTTCTAGGGTAGGTTGAGGGAGGCTCTTCCTGTAAGATAGAGGTCTAAACTGTATAGCACATGCAGCTGAAGGAGCATGGGCTCTGCCCAGAGAAGGGCTCACTGACCTGTCCTTAATGATTCAAAGCCTCCCTGAATCCCCCCAATCGAATTCCTTATATACTTGTACCACACTTGGAAGGTACTAGGTGTCTTATAAGCTCAGTAATTGTCTTAACTGTGCTCTGTTCGTCTGGAGAGGTGGGAGGAGAAAGACAGATGCAACACTTCTGTTCTAATCATTAAAGCTACCCAGTGATACTTTGTTCTTCAAAACAGATCTTCCTCTACCAGATCACTGAAGAGTCTTTGCACGTCATTAGATTGCTATCTTTGGTTGAGAAGAAATACTGTGGTGTGTGGATGTAGAAACTGCAGATGGGCTAACCAGGAAGCATGAAGCAGATGGGGCTAAGATCCAGCAGAGGCTCCTTGTTCTCTACATGCTGGATTGTGATGCATTGTGACAGGAACGCAAGTCCAGGTGCTGGTATCCCTAGGTAATAGTGCTGGCATTTCTTGAGGTGGCGGGGGCCATCTGTCTGTGGATGATTTGGGTGGCATATTTGGACAAGTAGCAAAGTGGGAGCTTGGATGATGAGAAATAGATGGTTGGTGAAATGAAGCTTTCACTTGGGAACCCCAAACCTTAATTTCTTAAACCTTGAGCCACATACTCTGCTTGAACTGTATGCCTTTTCTGGTAGATTTTTACTGAAGCTTATGGTACTGAAATTGAACTTAGTCACATTGCCTACTGTACTAGAAATCTGAAAATCTGCAGCTGACTTGAATTCTTTTTTCTATCATTTAGAAGACTTTTTCTTTTACTTTTTTCTTTTTTTTGCCAGGCCTGGGGCTTGAACTGAGATCTGAGGATTGCAGTTTGAAATTAGTGTCTGCAAGCAAGTAAATGAGACTTTTTAGTTTTTGTGCTAGTGCAGGGGCTTGAACTCATGGCCTACTCTCTGTGTCTGAGCTTCTTTTGCTCAAGGCTAACACTTTACCATTTGAACCACAGCACCACTTCTGGCTTCTTTTGAATATTGTATTGGAGAGAAGAGTGGCATAGACTTTTCTGCCCTAATTGGCTTTGAACTGTGAGCCTACAGATTAGTAAACTAATCAGGAAGCCTACAGAGTGGGAGAAGATCTTCACCAACCAAACAACGGACAAAGGCCTCATATCTAAAATATATCAACAACTCAAAAAATTGAATCACTCCAAAACTAACCTCCAAAGTAACAACCATCCCATTAAAAAATGGGCCAAAGACTTAAAGAGAGTCTTCTCTGAAGAAGAAACAAAAATGGCCTATAGACACATGAAGAAATGCTCAACATCTCTGGTCATAAAAGTAATGCAAATCAAAACAACTCTAAGATTCCACCTCACTCCAGCTAGAATGGCCAGGATCAGGAAAACGAATGACAACAGATGCTGGAGGGGATGTGGCCAGGAGGGATCACTACTACACTGTTGGTGGGAGTGCAAACTCATTCAACCACTATGGAAAGCAGTGTGGCAGTGCCTCAAAAGGCTAAACATAGAACTCCCCTATGACCCAGCAATTCCACTACTTGGCATTTACCCAACCACCCAGAAACAAGGACATACTAAATCCACTAGCACAACAATGTTCATTGCAGCACTATTCACCATAGCAAAGATATGGAACCAACCCAGATGTCCCTCAGTTGATGAGTGGATCAACAAGTTGTGGTATTTGTACACAATGGAATTCTATGCTGCTGTCAGAAAGAATGACATCGCCCCATTTGTTAGGAAATGGAAAGACTTAGAAAAAATCATATTAAGTGAAGTAAGCCAGACTCAAAGGAACTTAGGCTCAATGGTTTCCCTCATTCGTCATAATCAGTAGAAACCTTGGGCTCTACTAGCAGAGATTTGCAATAGAGCAAAATCTTGATACATAAGGCCATATAATGTGAAGCTAATTGAAAGGACCTCCAGGATAGTGAAACAAAAGCCATATAATGAATGATTGTTGTCCTTAATGTACTATGTTGTCTCTCATCTCCTTTGCTGTCCCTTGGTTATCTCATATTGGTATAGTATCTCACTTTGTCATCTGATATATTGAATTTATTTGTATTTGGATATTTGAAATTTGATAGGGAAGGGGGGAAATCCAAGATGGGTGGGGGTGTGGGGGGCAGGGAAATTGGTACCAAGACATGTTAAAGGGTATCAATGTATGTGAATTAATGCACCTTCTATCTGGCAAATATCATGTAACCCTTTTACTAATTACAATAAAAAAATTTAAAAAAAAAGAGAAAGACACTGAGATAGCCTGCGAAAATCATAGTCTGAGTATTAAAAAGTAATGAAGATAAAATGCTTTTTCTTCTAATTTATACAAGACAATGTTCAGGGCAGGACATATGATTATTTTGTTTGCAGGTAGGCTAAAGTTCCTGGTGATCCAGCAGCATGATCAGCAGGAGCAGAACTCAAAGACACACCTGAGCTTGGAAAATGGGTGAAAATAAAGTGCACCTGTTAGAACTGTTTGTTTCATCTTCTTTAATAATATAGGCTCAAAATATCAAAGTCCTTCCAGATGGCATTAGTAATTAATGTATGCTTTGATTTAAATACTGTATTATGGCCTTACTTATTATATGCCAGGCATTATTGCCTGAAAAGAATATTAGATCCTGGCTAGGAGTATGGCCTGCTGGTAGAGTGCTTGCCTACCATGCACAAAGACCTGGGTTCGATTTTTCGGTACCACATACAAAGAAAATATTTAGGCAGAGTGCCTCACAACTGTAATCCTAACTACACAGGAAGCTGAGTTCTGAGGATCAGGGTTCCATTACTTTACATTTCAGTCAACACCCTTTTAATATCAGCTCCTGAAAGCACAGTGTATTCTTACAATAAGACAAAATGCATCAAAATCCTTAAGACATTAATATTTCTAAATTGAATAAATTTATATATGCATATATACATTACATATGAAAGAGTAGAAAATATTACAAAGCAACCTATAATTATCTAGCAACACTCAATTTTCTAATCTTAAGCTATTCAGTCTTGTACAGGAGATTCTCATCAACAGTATAAGGAAAGAGGCAAAGTATACATATGTTTTTAAAGAAAAGATATAAGCAGTCTTTAAAAGCAATCTAAGACGTCTATGAAGAGCAAATAAATTTAAGTGAATTTGCATGGGCTTCATTATATAATATTAGAATAAAAATAACATTTACTTCTTTATACTCACAAGAAATAATCAAGTTATAGATTCTGAAATATGGTAGTTGAATAAATAATAAAATATATGCAGTATATAATATGATACACATGTTAAAATCTGTTAAAGATTCCTTAGAATCTTAAAGGGAAACTGAAATATAAGGAGAAATAACCCATGTTCAAATGTTCAATGATATAATCGTGACAAGCAGTTAATTTTCATCAGGTTTATCTACACTTACGTTGTAATTTCTATACTTCTACATAGAAATAAGCAAACATATTTCATATTTTATGTAGGAATTGAAAGGATATAGATTAAAAAGGTTTTTGCAAAAATAACCAAAATATATTTATACACAATGGAATTCTATGCTGCTGTCAGAAAGAATGACATCACCCCATTTGTTAGGAAATGGAAAGACTTAGAAAAGATCATATTAAGTGAAGTAAGTGAGACTCAAAGGAACATAGGCTCAAGGATTTCCCTCATTTGTCATAATCAGTAGAAACCTTGGGCTCTCCTAGCAGAGATTTACAATAGAACAAAACCTAGATACATAAGGCCATATAGAATGATGCTAAATGAAAGGACCTCCAGGATATAGAAGCAAAAGCCATATAATGAGTGATTGTTGTCCTTAATGTACTATGTTATCTCTCATCTCTTTTGCTGTCCCTTGGTTATCTCATATTACAGTATTTCACATTGTTAACTGATATATTGTACATATGCGTATTTGGTTATTTGAAGTCAGATAGGGAAGGGAGGAAAACAAGATGAGAGGCGGGGGGAGGGGGAGGGAAATGGGGACCAAGACATGAGAAAGGGTATCAATGTATGTGAAGTAATACACCTTCTATCTGGTGAATATAATGTAACCCTTCTATTAATTACAATAAAACATATGAAAAAAAAAGAATTCTTTTTGTTCCTAATTTAGTGTGGTGGCCAAAAGAAATTTAGTGTTTTGTTGTAAGATTCAGCAGGTTAAACATTCTGGTGACTCCGTTGTTTCTAGTTAGAGGATAAGACAAGTTAAAGGTGGTCTCTCTGTCTGTTTGTCTGTCTGTGTGTCTGTCTGTGTGTGTGTCTGTTTGTTTTGCTCTCTCTCTCTCTTTCTCCCACACTGTCTCTCTCTGTCTCTGTCTCTGTCTGTCTGTCTGTCTGTCTGTCTGTCTGCCTGCCTGTCTCTGTCTGTCTGTCTGTCTGTCTGTCTGTCTGTCTGTCTGTCTCTCTCTCTCTCTCTCTCTCTCTCTCTGTCTCTGTCTCTGTCTCTGTCTCTCTCAATGAATGAGTAAAGGCTGATCATTAGGGGCTTTTTAATTTGTTATGTATTTTCCTAAAATGCTTTACTGATAAGGTGCGTTTTTGGCCCCAATCAAAAATTTGCCCAATTATGTGATGGATGTCTATCTCAAGTGATGATGATGATGATGAAAACACCAGCAAATCTCTTCACGCCCATGTTCATCCTTGATGTGTCTCATTTCATTGCTGTGAGAAGGAGGCTGTCTAAAATAGAATGACTTACCTAGGTTTTCAGATGTTCATGGGAGACGTGACAGCTGAAGACAGCTCCCTCATAGCATTTGTGATTTATTTAGTGAATGAAAAGTCTTTTACCATCAAGTCAGGGTTGGAATTTTATGTGAAAGGCAAATATTACTAAATAGCCAAAGCATGTCTGTGTGTTAGTTTCCACATATATTCTGTAGTTTAAGGTGAATAACTCATGAAGTACCAATCCTATTATGAATCAGAGAGGCTGGACAGACAGAGGAAGCAAGGAAGGGAGAGAGGAAGCAGAAATGTAGATGAATGATCAGCTCAATTTCCTTCATAGCAAGGGAAACGGAACATCAGGAAACCCACGAAAACAGTGTAAACAGTGCTTTAGGGTCATAGGAAAAGAACTCCTTGTGAATCTTACATAAGTTTTTATTTAGCACAGGTAATCATTTCATTGGAGGGAGAGGCCTCATTTCTAGGAAATACACCCTTACATATATAGTGTATGTAGTGTTCGTTTTCTGGGTATTATAGCAATTTGGGAAGAAAAAGTCTCTTTAGGAACTTCCATAGTATTTGACTGTGCATAATTTAATGGTTCATGTTGATAATGAGGAGCAGAATACACATACATTGACAGATGAGAGCCATTTGTTGTCAGATACTCAAATGTAGACAGATTTGTGTAGAAAGCTGTACAGAGACTAAGTACCATGTTTGTGGGAACCCCTTGGAAGGTGAAGGAAGTGAAATTTTTCTGTGCCATTCCGTGTTTTCACAAATTGGGTAAAGAATTGAGGCTCCTTTAAGGAGAGGGAATTCTCAATGTCCTGGTGAACAATGAAGTGTTCTCTGTTTCTGGCCTGCCACCCATTGGTCCAATCTGAGAGTAAATCAGTAAAGACATCTAGGATTACTGAAGGTAATGAGGGAATAGAAGGAACAGAGGAAGCAGAATATTAGCTATGATCTCAGGTTGAGTTCCCTTGAAGAGTATTGTATTGAAATTCATACAAGATGTCAAGAGGTACTATGGTAGGGGTACTGGGAAAAATTCTTCAACCTTGCATGCAACTGATCCATATTTAATTTCCTAAATAGATTCAACTGTATTTCTGTGGTAAAATAAAAATACTGCTTTTCATTTGGTTCTGGTCTCTTAGTTCACACCGGACTACCAGAGCAAAGGGCTAGAGGGAACAGAGGAGCTGGAGATGGAGCTGTAGCTCAAGTGGCAGAACCTGTTCCTAGGATGAACGCAGTTATGGTTTTAGTACCGAGCCTGCAGAAAAAGTTTGATTTCCTCTACAGTTTCCAACTCAGTTTTCTGTGTCTTTTTTTTACTTACATTTTAGGGATGACACAACCTTAACTGCCATTGCGGTTTGTGACTCGAGCATTAACATTTGGTGAGTTATCTGTCATCTGAATGTAAATTCATTTGTGGTGTGAGTTTAGTACACAGTCTATATGACAGCTGATCGTTGTCTTCATTATTCCTCCTCCTGTATTGAAACTAAATAGAAAATGACAGCATCTGGCAGCAGATACTTGGTCATGGTCTACTGTGAATTCAAACATAGCAACCGTATCTTTATTTACCTATTCTCTACCTTATTTACTTATTGCCTACATGCAACTTTTACTGAGCCAATGGAGGTAAGAATCACAGTCAGGCACATTGAGGTGGTCTCCGTGTTTCTGAGGTGAAAGAGCTGGTGGGCCTCTTTCATTCTCCAGAAATCTGATACTTGGACAGGCCCACTGACAGTTATGATGAGAGTCCAGCTTCTAGGCTGTTGTTCCTTGTCCTTTGGTGAGAAGCAGTTAAGAATACAGCCAAGTATGTGAAAAGAAGGAGGGAGAAGAGCAGAGTTAGAAAGCTGAAAATCAGATTGTATAGTGGATTGATTTCTTCTGAAGTGAGTTACACGTACAAATGAACTAACACATACCAATAAACAGTGTGTTAGGTTTACTAAGAGAGAAAAATTATTTGACCATGCATAAAAGCTTTCTTTTGTAGAGGTAAAAATATAAGTTCCTGCAAAACGAATTTCCTTTCTAGGGAAAAAAATGGAAATACCTTGTTCCTTTAGCTAAATGTGTAAAGGTTTCAATTTCTACAAATTTGTCAGTGTTAGATTAACTTACTACCTTGAGTAAAAAAGTAAAACTATGATTGCACATGGTATTTGACTGTATATAATTGAATTCTCTTTAGCTTTGATAAGAATGACCCAACAGAATTTGGGACAGAAGAATTCAAGCAAAGGTCAGATATCTATAAATAGAAAAACATACATAAATATATATGTTATGAAACAGACTGTGATCATTTCTGGGTAGTTTCCAAATATTGTCAGTGTATCTTCTGTCTGTCATATTACTCCTTTTCATTTTGATGAGTAAATGAGAAATGAGTTGCACAAAATGTTTTGCTATTTTAGGGAGCAGTGAAGGAAAACTCCTAAACCCCCCACTCACATTGCCAGTGTATAAGATCCTGCTACAACTGGTTGTGTTCCTTTGGTCTGGTGGCAATGACATACAATCCTTTGCATTTATTTCGTGCCGTAACAGTTTCTTCACAGGTGAAGAAATACAAGTGTCAGATCAAAGTGACTACAAGTTTGTTCGGGCCTTTCCATATTTTATTGGCTCTATCCAGTTCTTTGATGGGTATACTCTTTCTCTATATCTATTCTTTTCATTGTGAACTTCATGCCAACTTTTCAAAACTGTGGTTCTAAGGTTTGTGACACTGTGAATACTTTATGGACACCATTTATATTGTATAGACAGATGACTCCACGGCGTTATGACAAGCTCCTTACTGCTCACACCTGTGAATACAGGGTTTGTGAATAAATTTATGTGTGCAATGAAAGAGCTAGGAGACTAAGAGAGAGAGTGTGTGTCCACATGTGTGCTTTAGGTAAAGGGGCTCCAAATCAGGTTTCCAGGATTAATCTGTTTTCTTGCTTATCATTGGGCCTCTGCTTCTTGATCCACACATGAAGTGCACACTTTTGTTGATTCAGTGGAGATGTACTTCTGCAGAAAGGAATACCCTGGATGGCTTTCTATTGCTATCCTGTCATATTTTCCCCATCTGTAAACCAAAGGTCTGCACATCTATCTAAAATTCTGTTGAAAGCCTAATGGGAAGGGTCATTGATCAGGCAAGCCTAGGCATGAAGGATCAACATGCCATGATCATGGGAGTAGCAAGGACAGTGCTCTGAGTTCTGACCTCAGGAAAAGAAGGGTTGACAGAGACAGAAGACGTAGACACATAGTACATTTGACAGACCACCTGTGTAGAAAAACAAGGCCACAGTTTTCTAACCGAGTAGTGTTAGAACATTGTATCATTTCCTCCCACATTTTCCCACTTAATTTTTTTATGTTTTGATATGTCCACAACAAGAACAGCAACTTAACAACTGTTATTGTTCCTTCAAATGAAGACATAAGTAGTGTGCGAACTGATTTTTTTTTTGGTCGTGACAAGGTATAGAGGGGTTACACTTACATTCGTCAGGTAATAGGAAGATTACTTGTCACAAACTGATTCCTCTTTTTCATATTTTTTCCCATTTCTTTTCCCCACCCCCTCCCAATCATCTTGTCTTCCCTCCTTTCCTTTCCTATTTCAAATAACTGAATAAGAACATATACAGTATACCAGATAATAAAGTCAGATACAGTCCCAATAGGAAATTAACCATAAAGAGGAAAAAGGAAAAGAGAAATAACATAATACCTTAAAAACAACAATCACACAAAATAAAGCTCTTGGTTCCATTTTTTTAAAGTTCCTTTCATTTAGTGTAAATTGAGTTTTTTGTCATCAAGTGATAAATCAGAATTGGACAGTGGTGACTTTTCAGGATACAGAGGACTACCTATGAATATCATATATAATCCAGATGTGTTTTGAAACTCAGCAGGATATGAAGAGCAGATCAAAAGAGAGTGGTTCATGGAGTGCTGTGATGTCAAGAACTAGCACCTAGAATCCCTAGGTGCCTGTCAGCTACTCACAATGAGCCAAGGTCGCAGGGAATCCTTTTCTGAAACAAAAAGGTACTCTCATTTGTCTGTAGTTCCCAGGAGGTAAGACACTGATAAAACACCAGCACAATGCAAGGGACATTTCACAATCCCTCTACCCACACTGGCAACGCCTTATCTCTGACTACTATTCCATCTTACACATCTGGAATATCAGCTTTACTACCATATCAAAGTTAGTGTGTTTTGCAATAGTATCAATTTTTTCCCATTTCCTTTAAGTAAGTTAAACTTTCTTTCTTGGTTTATCAGTCCTCTGATTGATCCATTACTTATCAGTTAACTTTCATATCTAATATAATCTCTAATACCTTTAGTATTTTTGTAGCTCTATGTCCTTAAATAAGATACACTGCTGCTGTCATTCTGGCCACTCAGCAGGCAGAGATCTGAGGATCACAGTTCAAAACCAGCCCTGGCCTGTGAGACTGTGTGAGTCTCTTACCTCCAATTAACCACTAGCAAAACCATAAGTGGTGCTGTGACTCTAGGGACAGGGTAGTAGTAGTCTTGAGCTGAAGAGCTCACGGAAAGAACCGAGGCCTAGTGTTGAAGCCCCATGAATTGAAAAAAGTAAGATACACTTTTGATTTCAATTTTGTTTTTTGATTTCTTCAGACTAGGTTAGTAGCTCAGCATCTGATCTTCTGATAGAATATATATTCTTCAGCTAAAAGATGAAATGTTTTCAAGTGTCTTCTAAACAAATTTGGACTGTAGTAAACTTTGATGTTTTTTGATTGATATTTTTTATCTAACTGATCTTTCCTTACTAGCAATGGATAGAATGCATCTAATGTCATTCAAGTGTATGTCTCCTTGAAGATTTCATGCTGTTGGTTTTATAGAACAGCAGTTTCCTGCCCTACATACCTATATTGTTACAATGACTATTCATGGTTGTTGTTTTTTTTGTTGGTCCTGGGGCTTGAACTCAAGGCCTGGGCAATGTGCTTGGACTTTCTCAAGGCTAGAGCTCTTCCACTTGAACCATAACTCCATTTCTGGCTTTTTTCTATGTACATGGTACAGAGGAATTGAAACCGAGTCTTTCTGCATGCTTGGCCAGCACTCTACCACTAGGCTAACCTCCCTTCCCCCCCTTTTAATACACTTATTTGAAATAGAGAAGAGGAGGGGGAAAACAAGATGGGGTTTCTGTTTTTGTTAGTTTTATATATTTTAACCTGAGTTCTCCATAAAGAAAGTCTAGAGACAAGAACTTATGACTAATTTCCTTCTTTGGGAATAACACCTCAGAAAAGCAGAAATCAGGAGATATCTATGCTGCCATGGTTGTTTATTTGATATAGTTCACAAAATTTCCTGCCAGTCTTGATAGTTTTCCACTGTTTACTGCCCTTTTCTTTTAACTGTGTAACAAGAATTTTCTGTCATTGCTTACATTTGATTGTTTTCCAGAAATAAATTCCTCCATTCCATACTCACTCATGAAATGCGTGTTTAGTGGGCAGTGTATCATTGAGTCAAGGTTAAATTCATTATATTTAAACCATTAAAACCATTGGCATCTTTCATTAAAGAGAATAGTCCGTATCACCCAAATACTGCTTGATCATAAGGGACATATTGCTCACATTTCTTTTTCTTTACTGTATCCTTGTTTCTTTCCTCCTTTGTTGTTTGGAGAAAGTGTAGAGAAAGTTTTATTCTCTTCTTCTTTGTGTATCTGGCCTATCAATTTACTTTTTACTACTGGCAGTAGTTAACTTAATGAGCAACAGGAAGCATATGGTTAAAAGACTTAATAATCAGTAAAATCTGTGTGGGTGCAGTATTTACACTCTAACTTTCCAAGTGATACATGCCTTCATGTGCATATATGGTAATACTAAGAAACTGTTGTTAAGTGAGGGACAGTTCCACTATTAGTAATCATTAACAACATACTTTCATTCGAATCAAACTGATGACCTAGCTTCATTTATCTACTGATTTTAATTACTTATATGTATACTGAAGTATGAGGTATCAGTGTTATAGCAGTAGAGAAAATTGATCACTTCATGTATAAAGTAGGTAGCTATTTGACTGAAAATGTATAGTATAGTTGTGCCTTATGACGAGACTTTCTTATCCTGGAAGAAGTGTCTGTAGAATGTTATGTGGGATCTAGCATTGAAATGTGAGTTTAAATCTAGGAGGACTCTCTGAATATATATATATATATATATACATATACATATATATATCCACACATATTTCTAAAGGCAGCATGAAGGAAAGAAATATATTTGTGCGTACACCAACAGATGTCAAAATGTGAAATAAGAAGTATGGGAAGCAACTAAGACACAGGCATGACAGCCCAGCTACTGAGAGACAAATGCACATCTTTCTTCCTTCTTTATAACAACTAGGGTAAGAGAGGAACAGGTCATGAGGAGAATTTCTTCTAGTCATTATATCAGCTACACTTCAACCAAAGGATAGAATCCTTTCTGGAACAAAGCAGTGGCATTCTAAATAGGAATATCGGCAGGAAACCCGGCAGTTTACTTCCCGAAAGCAAAAAGTATGGCTCAAGTGGTAGAGTATTCATCTTAATAGAGAAAGCTAAAGTAGAACACCCAGGCCCTAAGAGGAAACCCAATAGTACCTGCAGAGAAACATAATAAGAAAGAGAAAGAAGGAAGTCCACGTCCCTAACAGAGACAGTCACATGCTTGATGTGAATGGATGGAAAGAGATATTCCAAGAATGGCACCCAAAAGGAAGCAAATGTAAATGTACTCCTATCTGGCAAAGAAAACTTGAAAGTATTACAACATGAAAGTCATTTCATTTTGCTAAAGACACTGTAATGATTAACAACAAAAAGGCAACTAATCCTCAATGCACCCAATTTGACACAACAGACATCGCTGAACAGAAATGAGTTGATGGATCCCAACCATGTTAGATCCTTTCCAAAGAATCCGCAAGAAACCAGATTTAACTGAAGACCCAGAGCCAAAGGTAGCACATATCTGCAGAATATTCCATCCAGCAGTCCCAGAATAAGTATCGTCCAGGCAACCCCAAGCTTTCCCCAAAGGAAATAATATTTACAGCATAGAGGCAGCGTTATTCTCTTTTTTTCCTTTTCCTTTCTCTAATACTCCTCCGTAGTAATTATTCAAAGAGGTTTCTTGGCAGAGTCTAAAGGAAGTCTTAACAGGACATATAAGAAAAGATAATATTACCATGTGCTATCATACTATGGTGGAATTCAACTAGAAATAGACATGGAAGTAAACAATAGAAAAAATTAAAATACATAGAAATGGAACAAAAATCTGAATGTTTAATGGGTTATGGAAGAAAGAAAGGAGGGACATGTAATCAAATGTAGAAAATCATTGGAGCCTCTGACTATATATTTTGGTTTCATTCTTTAGTGATATTTTATCTGATACCTCAACTGAACATGACAAAGGAACCAACAATGAAGGGTAAGGTCCGAATAAACATACAATGTGACCCATGTGTATTTATGCATATTTACATGTATGTAAGTACAGTCATCCATGAAAGGACAGTCACAGAAAAGAAAGTAATTGAGATTAGGGACCTGTAAGTATAGATGACAATTGAAAGTCTTTGATATTTTTCTAATTTACTTTGGCCATAATATCAGTAGTTTCTTTCTAAAATGTTAGCTATTTTTAAGAAGAAATACCAAGAATGTTTCTTGTTCCTAATCTATTTTAATGGCCAAAAACAATTTAATGTTTTGCTGTAAGATTTAGCAGGTTAAGAAACTTCTTTCTATTGAATTTGTTTTCTCTAGCTAGAGGATGGTTATCTCCCTCTCTCTCTCTCTCTTCCTCCCTCTCTCCCTCCCTCCATTCCTCCAGAATGAATGAGTAAAGGCTGGTCATTACTGGGTTTTAATTTGATAGGTATTATCCAAAAATGCCTTACCTCTAAGTTCACGTTCAGGCCTAAACAAAAATTTACACAGTTATGTGCTGGATGTCTATTTCAAGAGATGGTGATGAAAAGACCAGAGAATCTTTTCATGCCATATTCATCCCTGATGTGTCTCCTTCAATTGCTGTGGGAAGGAGACTGGTTAAAATATAATGACCAGGATATCAGATGTTCATGGGAGACGTGACAGCTGAAGACACCTCCCTCATACCATTTGTGATTTATTTAGGGGATGAGAAGGCTTTTACCATCAAGTGAGGGTTAGAATTTTATGTGAATGTGAAATACTACTAAATAGTAAAAGCATGTCTGTGCGATCATTCCAACATATATTCTGGAT
Source organism: Megascapheus bottae (assembly GCF_031878675.1). Classification (NCBI taxonomy): domain Eukaryota; kingdom Metazoa; phylum Chordata; class Mammalia; order Rodentia; family Geomyidae; genus Megascapheus; species Megascapheus bottae. The sequence continues at coordinate 169,638 of NW_028327837.1, read as the reverse complement.
ATTAATGCGAATAACTCATGAAATACAAATCCTTTTTATCACTCAGAGAGGCTGGATGGATAGAGAACAATAGTGCCAGCATGGAGGGAAGAGAGAAAGCAGAAATGTAGGTGGTAGATCAGCTTGATTAATTCCATAGCAAGGGAAATGGAAGATAAGGAAACCCATAAAAACAGTGCTACCAGTGGTTTAGGAAAAGAATTTGTCAGTCTTGCATAAGTGGTTGTTTAGCACAGGTGAACATTTCATTGAAGTGAGAGGCCATATTTTTAGGAAAGCACACGAAATACCCCCTTGCATATACAGTATATGTAGAGTTAGTTTTCAGGCAGTTATAGCTATTTGGAGAGAAAAAGTAGGTTTTGGAATTCTCACAGTATTTGACTGTGTGCAATTTAATTATTGATGTTGATAATAACTAGCAGGATGCACATGGATGCACACAAGACAGCCCTAAGTGGTCAGATACCCAAATGTCGACAGACTTGTGTAGAAAGCTGTACAGAGACTAAGCACCATGTTTGTGGGAACCATTTGGAAGGTCAGGGAAGTGCAATTTTTTGTGCCATTCTTTTTGCAAATTGGGTGAAGGATTGAGACTCCAGAGGAGAGGGAGTTCTCTCTGTCCTGGGTAGCAGTGGAGAGTTCTCTGCTTCTGGCCTGCCACCCATTGGTACTCTCTGCAAGTAAGTCAGTAAAGACATCCACGATTGTTGAAAATAAGAAGGGAATAGAAGGAACAGAGGAAGCAGAATATTGGCTGTGATCTCCGGGTTGAGCTCCCTTGAATTGCATTGCATTGAAAGTCATACAAGATGGCATTATGTACTGTGGTAGGGGGAACAATTCTTCTATCTTGTGTGAAAACTTTACTTTTCTAAGTTCCATGTTTAAGTTCCTGAAGAGATTCAAATCCATTCTATTGTAAAATGGAAATACTGCTTTTCATTTAAGTACAGGTCTCCTACTTCACACCATAGTACCAGAGCAAATAGCTAGAGGGAACAGAAGAGCTGGAGATGGCGATGTAGCTCAAGTGGCAGAGCATGTTCCTCAGATGAACACAGTTATGGTTTTAGTACACAGCCTTGTAGAAACAGTTTGGTTTCTTCTAAATGTTCCAACTGATTTTCTGTGGCTGATTTTATATTATTTTATTTTTTAGAGATGACACAGCATTAACTGCCATTGCAGTTTGTGACCCAAGCATTAACATTTGGTGAGTTGAATTTTCTGTCATCTGAGTGTAAATTCACTTCTAGGGTGAGGTTAGTACCCAATCTATATGACAGCTGATCAGTGTCCTCATGTATCCTTCTCTTGTATTGAAACTAAATTGAAAATGATAGCGTCAGGCAGCAGATACTTGGTCATGGTATACTGTGAAGTAAAACATAGTAACCGTATCCTTATTTACCTATTCTCTACCTTATTTACCTATTTCCTGCAACTTGTACTGAGACAATGGAGGAGAGAGTCCCAGTCAGGAACAATGAGGTGGTCTCAGTGTTTCTGAGGTGAAAATGTTGGTGGGCCTCTTTCCTTCTCTAGAAATCTGGTACTTAGTAGACAGGCTCATTTTCAGGTATGATGAGAGTCCAGCTTTTAGGCTGTAGTTTCTTGTCTTTTGGTGAGAAGCAGTTAAGAAATCAGCCAAGTTAGTGACAGGAAGGAGAGAGAAGAGCAGACTTAGAAAGCTGAAAATCAGATTGTATAATGGATTGAGTTCTTCTGAAGTGAGTTGCATGTACAATTAAACTACATGATACCAATAATCAGTGTGTTAGGTTTAGTAAGAGAAAAATTCTTTGACCATGCATAAAAGCTTTCTTTTGAAGTGATAAATATGTAAACGTTTCCAGTTCTACAAATTTGTTAGTGTTAGGTTAACTTACTACCTTAAGTAAAAAAGTAAAACTATGATTGCACTTGGTATTTGACTGTATATAATTTAATGCTCTTTAGCTTGGATAAAAATGATCCAGCAGAATTTGGGACAGAAGAATTCAAGCAAAGGTCAGATATAGACATATAGGTCAACGTGTATAAGTATATGTTAGGAAACATATTGATCATTTCTGGGAAATTTCCAAGTATTGTCAGTGTATCTTCTGTCTGTCATATTATTCCTTTTTCATTTTGATGAATAAATGAGAAATGAGTTGCACAAAAGTGTTTTGCTATTGTAGGGAGCAGTGTATTAGGTTTACTAAGAGAGAAAAATTCTTTGACAATGCATAAAAGATTTCTTTTGAAATGATCAAATGTAACTCCCCTACCCCAAATTAAATTCCTTTGTTCATTTAGCTAAATATGTAAAAGTTTTGATTTCTACAAATTTGTTAGTCTTAGATTAACTTACTACACTGAGTGAAAACGTAAAACTATGATTGCACATGGTATTTGATTATCTATAATTTAATTCTCTTTAGCTTGGATAAAAATGACCCACCAGATCTTGGGACGGAAGAATTCAAGCAAAGGTCAGATATCTACAAGTAGATAAACATACATAAATATAAATGTTATGAAACAGATTGAGCATTTCTGGGTAGTTTCCAAATATTGTCAGTGTACCTTCTGCCTGTCAGATTGCCCCTTTTCCATTTTGATGAGTAAATGAGAAATGAGTTGCACAAAAGTGTTTTGCTATTGTAGGGAGCAGTGAAGGGAAACACCTAAAACCCCCCACATTGCCAGTGTATGAGATCCTACTACAAGTGGTTGTGTTCCTTTGGTCTGATGGCAAAGACACAGAATCCTATGCATTTATTTCCTGCCATAACAATTTCTTCACAGGTGAAGAAATACAAGTGTCAGATCGAAGTGGCTACATGTTTGTTCGGTCCTTTCCATATTCTGTTGGCTATGTCCAGTTCTTTGATGGTTATAGACTTTCTGTAGGCCTAGACCTTAAATTATACATATTATTTTCATTGTGCACTAATGCCAACTTTTCAAAACTGTGGTTGTAAGGTTTGTGACAGTGTGAGTACTTTATGGGCACCATTTCTATTGGATAGACAGATGGCTCCACAGCATTATGTCAAGCTCCTTACTGCTCACATCTGTGAATACAGGGTTTGTGAATAAATTTAGGTTTACAATGAAAGAGGTAGGAGACAGAGAGAGAGAGATCGATCATGTCCACACGTGTGTGGCAGAGTGGCAATATTCTGATACTATGGCTTCAAGTCAGGGCTCCAGGAATATTTTACTTTCTTGTTTATCACTGTATCTCTTCTTCCTCATTCACACATGCAATGCATTTTGCTCATTCAGTGGAGATGGACTTCTGCCAGAAGGAATACTCTGGAAGGCTTCATATTGCTATCCTCTGCTGTTCACTCCACTGTAGACAGAATCACACCTGTGAACCCAAGTCTACACATCCATCTACCATTCTGGTGAAATCCTAAGGGGAAGTGTTATTGAACAGGCAAGCCTTAGGTAGGAGGGATCACCATGCCATCACTACAGGAGTTGCAAGGACAGGGCTCTGAGTTCAGAGTTCAGTACTGGAGAGAAGTTTTGGCAGAGACAGAGGAGATAGAGGCATAGTACATTTGACAGAGCATCTGTGTAGCATGCACAAGCTATAGTTTTCTAACCTAATATTGTTATAAATACAACATTCCTTCCCACATTGTCCTACTTAGTTTTTATATGTTTCAATTTGTCCACAGCAAAGGCAGCAACTTAACCACGGTTGTTGTTCATTCAAACGAACATCAGTACTACGTGAGTTAATTTTTTTTTATTTGGGGGATCATGTATAGAGTGCTTATACTTATTTTCCCCAGATAGTAGGTGAATTTCTTCTCACACATTCATACGCCTATTTATGTTTTCATCCCATATGGCAAGGGACCTGGGAATCCTTTGCTGAAACCAAAAAGTAGGCCTAGCACCAGTAGCTAAGAGGTGATCCTTCCTTCTTTTGAATGCTTAAACCCTGAAAGGCCCACATTCATACTGAGGGGGAGCCTTACTTCTAGACTGCTTTTTCTTATTCCTATCTGAAGAGCAGGAGCAGCAGCAGGGAATATTAGATGATAATTAGATGATATGTAAGTCTTGAGTTCTTCTGAAGTGAGTTGAACGTGAACAAGAAGTCATTATCTACTAGAGTAGGTAGATTTGTTGGGTTATGGTATACTTTTCTTTCTCCCTCTCACTTTTTTTTTTTTTATTTTTTTTGGTAATTCATTGGCTTGAACTGGGTGCTGTCCCTAAGTTCTTCAGCTCAAGGCTATTAGTGCTCTACCGCTTGTGCCACAGCGCCACCTTTCGTTTTCTGGTGGTAAATTGGACAAAAGAGTCATGGATTTTCATGGCTGGGTTGGCTTTGAACCATGGTGCTCAGATCTCAGCCCCTGAGAGATTTGTGGATCACTTTCTTTTCTAATACCATTGAAGGGTTGGAGAAAGACTCAGTCATGACAATATGCTTCAAGTACATTGTTAACATTAGTAACATATTCCTCTAGAAAACATGACGTTTCCAACTTGTGAGTCTGTAATTGATTGGACCAAAGGAGCAGATCCGATGTGCAGAAAAGTAAAAGAAACAAAAATAGAGGTTACTGAGTCTGCACAGAACTGCATGTATAAGATCAAGATCATGCATGCATCCCTGATAGTTCAGAGCCCTGTCATTGTGAAATTAGTGTCTACAATGGCACTGTGTCTTGCTCTGCCACCATGCAAGACTTGTTCTTATCCAAGTCTGTTACACACTGAAAAGGCTCGACCTCGTGCCACACATAGTATTAGAGCAAGGTAGATATTTATAATGATGGCAATAAAAAGTTGGCACAAGGAGTGGAGAACCTGGAACTTAACTAGGAAGAAAGAGGAAATTTGGACTGAGAAAACAGAAGGCCATTAGGGAGAAAACACAAAAAGCTAAGAGCACTGCTTTCACTTAGTTGTAAGTCACGAACATAAAGATTTTGTTCTATCTAATTGTCTCAGATTAAATTTTTCCCTTCCCCTAATACTCACACTTATTTGCATGGAAAAGTGGTTGATAAGTTTCAAAGTGATGGATTGACATGGGAATAAATGTTCAATAGAGGGACTACACAAAAGTTCCTTGCTCCAACAGTCACTCTGATGATTTCCCCAGCATGTGAATGGAGGACACTGAAGTTTTCAGATCAGAAATGAGTCTGTAGCTACTTTTTCTCATCTAACTGTAGTTACTTGGAAAAACTGGAGGTTTTGATTAGATGTGAGGAAGGTCATGGATAGTCCACGAGCCCGCCTTCCCCTTAGTGATTTGAGGCCAAATTTCTTTGGTGGCTTGGTGAGTAATGTGGTTGTTTTCTCTTTTGGAGATGACCTTGCACCTGTCCTTCTTAATGACACACTGAACTAGAAACACACTCACTCCCAGAATGCCAGTCATGCTAACTGTCATTTTTGTGTCATCAAGTGTATTTCTTCATGGTCTGAAACTGTAAGGTTGCATTTATTTCAAATCAACGTGAGAAGAGAACCAGTTATAGGGAAAACAGTGCATGAATGTAGGACCTGCATCAGAATTTGACCCAGAATTTGAACTCTTCCGTATTCATGTGATATGTGACCATAGGTGTTTTTGTTACTTTAGCACAACTGCACATGATCCTTGTCCAGCACCTGATGATGGCAATGTGACAGAAAGGTAAGATATAAACCAAGACAAGTGTAGAGGTGGAAGTTTATGTTCATATTATATATATATATATATGTACAGACACATGTACTCATAAGGATGCACACACACATGGCTGGAGCTGAGCACTTGGACACAAAGAAACACCAACACCATGAAAGGACTGGTGGCAGGCGTGGTGCAGCGCATGGCAGAAAGTAAAGATCCTGTGTTGGAACACCAGTGCTGCTAGGAAAATGAAAGAAGCATACATCAGGAAGGGTCAGCCTGTCACACATGCCTCTCACATGGCTGTGTGGTGAGTGGAAGTTGGATGTGATCTCATTTAGAAGCCTGCTTGGGAAGGCACTTATCTCAAGCCGTATCATTTTTATTCTAATTAAATGGTGACCCAATTCACTTATCTTCTGATTTTAGCTACTAATATGTATGGTGTCATATGAAGTAGCAATATGACATGAGCAGTGAAAATCGATTGGTTCATATGTAATCAGTTTTTTGACTGAAAATTTATGCTAAAGAAAGAATCCTTTGTGGAGCAAAGTCAAGGATCACACATAAGCTCTTCTTTAACCAGTCCTAGGTCATCTTGTGAGCCTGTCTGCCTAATTCCACATTATGGTGAGATTTTTATGAATATGATGATACTTTTTCTTCCTATGGCATTTTGTCATCAGAGTCATGTAGTTTGGTTTCTCTTCACATTGTATAAATCTTTCACTTTTTAATAAAGATACTTTTATAATACTATTTTCTGAGGTCCTCATTGCTAGCCTATAAAGTCCTATTGTAGTAAAAATAAGAAGTTCAACAATACATCTTTCGGCATTTTGCTGCTGTTGTTAATCCATGGTCTCAAGGTACTCTGAGCTCTCCTGGAATGAACTTTCTTCTCCTGCGTTCAGTGTGTATTGATTACAGGCATGCAGAACTATAACCAGGTTGAAATCTTCTGTCTTCACAGGCCTGATATGATCAATTAGAATCATTTTCTAGAACAGATGACATGGTAGATTGCTACGTGTAAAGTTTAGAAGATCAGCTTGCTAGTTAAACATTAATTATAACTAACTTGACCCAAACTTACATGGTTTCTTTTGCATTCCTTTTTATTCTTTAGCAAAACTGAAGTAGAAACCAAAAGAGTACCTACAAGTGGATTACCAATTAAAATGTAAGATAGAAAGTACAGTGTGTGTGTGTGTGTGTGTGTGTGTGTGTGTGTGTGTGTGTGTGTGTGTGTGTTTAAAGAAGCAAACACGGAGATCACTGTATTGGCATCCAAGTGTCCACAGATTTCTTTCAACACTTTTCTTAAAGTCTTCTCACAATTAAGATTTTTTTTAAAGAATTATTCTTTATTTTTCAAAGAATTTTATTTTGAAAAGGTATACAGACTTGTTTATTTGCCTCATATTCAGAACAAAAAGAGCCAGGGCCCCACCCACTGATGCTGGTTGAGATGGAAGTGTAGCATTCCTGCCATTCTTACTGGCCCACAGCAATGGGAGAAAAGCCTGCTGTCAGGAGCAATAGCTCCTTAGTGTTCTGAGGCATGTAGTGGCATAGGCTTTCTCATGTTTTCTGGGGTTCTGTGTCTTCACACTTGGTTATTTTTAAATTAGCTGCACTGCTCCAGAAGCAATCAGAGGAACAATACTGGATCAAGTGTTGGGAGTCCTCATCCAATCCATCTGCTCATGTGATTCGGGTTCTACCAAACTATGTTATTGCTGTTCTTTTACTCTCAGAAACACATATGAGTCTGGATCTAGTTTGGTAACTGCCCTCTAGAGGTCCACCTTCTGTAAGTTGGGAGGCATGTGCTTTAAGGTGACATTTTTAAGATAAATGTCCTTGTGAGCCATGTGCCCTTTGGTGAAGGGCAATTCCTCTGGAGAAAGGCTGCAAGGTTCCCCTTCAGGATCCTGTCTTCTCCTTCTCTAGAATGTGAGGGAAAAACTTCTCTATCATTGTGAGTCAATACTGCAAGCAGCTGCTAAGGACATAACGGATTCTCTCCATCTCGATTTGACGTATACTAACTTTCAGATCTCCCTTTTTGGCTCTTTTGAGATTTTCTTCCATGTGATCCAGCTGTTCTGTGACGCATTCTACAATTTCACACTTGCTTTCCAGAAGTTCAGGAGCAAATTTTGCATCCTCCAGGCCTGCTCCAGCCTTTCCATGAGCTCTGCAAGAGTTAGGACCACCTCCTCACTGAGTCTTGCCCTATGAAATCCAGTTCCTCTGTCATCTTCTCTGAAACCAGGAACCTCACCTCCCGCCACCCAACTCCCGCACTCCTGCGGGAGATGGATGACAACCATGTTCGATCCTCTCTATAGAATCCACAACCGATTCAACCGATGACATATAGCCAATGGAAGCACATATCTGCCTAATATTCCACTCAACAGTCACAGAATAAGTATCATCCCAGTACTCCCCAAGCTTTCTCCAAAGGAAATAACATTTACAGCACAAAGGCAGAATTGTTCTTTTCCTTCTCTATTACAATGTAACTATACGAACGGTTTTCTTTGTAGAGTATAAAGGAAGTCTTAATAGATACACATAAGAAATGATTGGGGGAGCTCTGTTTAGTCTTTCGAAGAAATGCCATACTGCTTTCCATAGAGGTTGAAGGAATTTGAACTTCCACCAACAGTGGAGTAATGATCCCTCCTGTCCACATCCTCTCCAGCATCTGTTGTTATTAGATTTCTCAATCACGGCCATTCTAACTGGAGTGCGGTGGAACCTTAGAGTTGTTGTGATTTGCTTTTCTTTTATGGCCAGAGATGTCGAGCATTTCTTCATGTGTCCATAGGCCATTCATATTTCTTCTTCAGAGAAGACTCTTAAGTCTTTGGTTCGTCTGTTTACTAGATGGTTGTTTCTTTGGAGATTAGTTTTGAAGTGATTCATTTTTTTTGAGCTGTTAATACATTTTAGATGTGAGGCCTTTGTCTGTTGTATGGTTAGTGAAGATCTTCTTCCACTCTGTAGGTTGTCTAGTTAATTTTCTAGCTATGTCCTTTGCCATACAGAAGCTCTGCAGTTTAACGCAGTCCTACTTCTCTAGACATAGAGCTCCCCTATGATCCAGCAATTCCACTACTTGGCATCTACCCAAACATCCAGAAACAAAGACATACTAAAGCCACTAGCACAACGATGTTCATTGCAGCACTAGTTACCATAGCAAAGAGTGGAACCAACCCAGATGCCCCTCAGTTGATGAGTGGATCAACAAGATGTGGTATTTATACACAATGGAATTCTATGCTGCTGTCAGGAAGAACAACATCACCCCATTTGGAAGGAAATGGAAACACTTAGAAAAAATCATATTAAGTGAAGTAAGTCAGACTCAAAGAAACATAGGCTCTATGGTGTCCCTCATTTGTCATAATCAGTAGAAACCTTGAGCTCCCCTAGCAGAGATATACAATAGAACAAAACCTAGATACATAAGTCCATGTCATATGACACTAAATGAAAGGACCTCCAGGATATAGAAACAAAAGCCATATAATGAGTGATTGTTGTCCTTAATGTACTATGTTATGTCTCATCTCTTTTGCTGTCCCTTGGTTATCTCATATTGTTACAGTATTTCACCTTGTTATCTGATATATTGTATATACGTATATTTGGTTATTTGAAAACAGATAGGGAAGGGGGAAAACAAGATAATGTTCCGGGGGGAGGGGAGGGAAATGGGGACCAAGACATGAGAAAGGGTATCAATGTATGTGAAGTGATGCACCTTCAATCTGGTGAATATAATGTAACCCTTCTATTAATTACAAAAAATATATGGGAAAAAAGAAATGATTGTATTACTGCATGCTATCATCCCATGATGGAATTCCAGTAGAAATAGACAGCTAGATAAACTACAGAATATATTGAAATACATAGAAGTAGAACAAAACATTTTTGAACGGTTGGTTGATGGTTATTGGAGAAATATGGGGGGATATGTAATCAAGTCTAGAAGATACCTGGCAATGTGCTTTGTTTTCATCCTGTAGCGATATCTTGTCTGATACCACAACAAAACGTGATGAACTTAACAACAATGAAGGGTATGTTCTGAACATATATGCACCACTCACCTAGATATACTTATAGATATTAACATGAATGTAGGTACAGACACACATGAAAGTATAGTCAAAGAATGGAAAGTGATTTAGATTAGAGAACTTTCTTGTAAGTATTGATGACAATAAGGGATTTTTGATATTTTTCTAAGATGCATTGGATGTAATATCTGCAGCTACCTTTCTAAAACCTTAGCTGTCTTAAGAATAAATATCAAGAATTCTTCTTATTCCTAATCTATTGTGGTGGCCAAAGCCAATTCAGTGTTTTGATGGAAGCCCCAGCAGGGTAAGAAACTACTCTGCAGGTGCTCCATTATCTCCAGCTAGAGGATACAACACCAGCATTGATCCTCCTCCTCCTACACCACCACCTCCTCCTCCTCCTCCTCCTGCTCCTCCTCCTCCTCCTCTTCCTCCTTCTTCTTCCTCTTTCTCTCTCTCTCTTTCCCTCCCACCCTCCCTCCCCCTCTCTCTCTCCCTCCTCCCTCCCTTCCTCCCTCCCCCTTCTCTCTCTCCCTCCCTCCCTCCCCCCTCCCCCCTCTCTCTCTCCTTCCCTCCCTCCCTCCCTCCCCCCCCTCTCTCTCAGAATGAGAAAAGGCTAGTCCTTAGGGAAGTTTAAATTTGAAATATGTTTTCCTATAATGGCTCACCTCCAAGGTGTATTTCAAGCCTTAAACAAAATTCTGCCCAACTACGTGTCAGATGTGTATATCAAGAGATGATGAAGACACGAGAATCTTTTTGGGCCCGTGTTTATCCCCAATGTATCTCATTTCATTGCTCTGGGAATTGGGTTGGCCAATATATAATGACTTGACTTGGTTTCCAGTTGTTCATGGAGAACTGACAGCTGAGGACAGGCCCCTCTTATTGTATGTGCTTTATTTAGTGGATGAAAAGTCTTTTACCATCAAGTCAGGGTTAGAATTTTATGTGAAAGGTAAATATTACACTAAAGATTCAAAACTTGGTGTATGGTATATGTATGTTTGTTTCCTCATATATTCTGGATGTGAAGGTGAAAAACTCATGAAACATAAATGTAAATATTTTAGTTGTTTATTAAAAGCATTTCATTATAAAACTGGTGTAGAATATCCCTTTAAATTGATATTATATAGGACTTTGGTTTTGGTTAATCTTGTACAATGCATGCACTTTTGTTTGGATTTGCACCAAAGTTTCGGTTCCTAAGACCAACAGATTACAATTTTCCTAAAAAGGTAAAAAAGCCATATGAAGAGAGACAAAATGTGACTGATTTTATTTTTATTCACATTTTACAGCAACCACATGCAGAAAATTGCAAATAAAATTCTACTGTCTCTATCATTCAGGTGGGTAAGACTGTAGAAATACAAGCAATGAAGTATGTATATAAAATATAACATCAATATTTGAAGTGAAAAGAATCTAAGAAAGTCCAAACTGAGCAACAAGAGTTTCTACTGTTAAGATGTTGAAAAATAACCCGTGTGTGCCTTCATACTATAATCCAATTGATCTTGGAAAATTGTCTTAAGCTGGTCTTATAACTCAGAAAAAAATGGCATTTAAGCAAGTCTATGTAATGACATATGGCTATGTGTTTTTCTACTCATGAAAGTAAGTAAATATAAGTTGGGTGCTGGTGGCTCACATCTCTAATCCTTGCTGAAAGCTGAGGATTACCACTGGAAGCCAGCTTGGACAGGAAAGTTCTTGAGATTCTTATCTCAAATAAATGACCCAGAAAAAGCCAGAAGTGGCATTTTGGCTCAAGTGAGTTTGCTAGTCTTGAGCAAAAGCAGCTCAGGGACAGCACCTAGAGTACAAGGCTCAGGAATGGAAAAGGAAGAAGGAAAGACAGAAATACTGGAAGAATGAGAGGAGGGGTGTGAGGGAGAGGGAGATTGAGAGGGGGAGGGTGTGGGAGAGGGAGAGGGAGTGCAAGGAAGGAAGGAGGGAAGCAAGCAAGGAAGGAAAGTAGGAAAGAGGGAAAAGTATGGAGGGAGTGAGGAAAGAATGAAAGCAAAAAGAAAGGAAAGAATAACAAAGAAGTGTTAAACTTTTGGAAGTATAGGTTGTATTCTAATAACTCCCTTATTTATGTGATTCCTCCATTCTGGAAACACGTTCCTTAGGCTTCCACTCTACATATGAGAATAATTTTATACTGTGCCTTAGAGTACATAAAAATTAATAGTATTTTCATTTGAGTTTCAGTTTTAAAGACTTTGAAATCTTCTCAATTCATCGTCATAACGACATAAACGATACAATCAACCAATGGGTAGTTCGTTTAAAATATGTGACAGGAAGGCTTCAAAGCACTTAGAGTTCAATTCCATAAATATGTATGGAATTGAATTCTTTTTCATGTGTCCATAGCTGCGCAAGGAGCACCCCCAAATAAATAATCATATACATGTTAAAATCCTCAATAAAAATCTTAGGATCCAAGTGGGCATTAGTCATTTTAGGGCCTCATGCTTCCTGGACAGGCATTTTACTGACTGAACTAGACTTCTAGCCCTTCCTACTTTCTTATTTCTGAGGTAAGGTTTGGCTTTTTGCTGACTGGCCTGGACTTCAGTAGGAAGACTGAAGTTGCCTTATTGACCTGGCTGGGACAAGAGGCTCACATCATCACACCTAGCTTGTCTTGTTGAAGTGGGTTTGTGGAATTTCTTTGCTGGGGCTGGCCTTGACCTGGTATCCTCCTCAGTCTCATGAGTAGCTAATATCATAGCTATGAACCACCGCACACAGGCAGGTACTCCTTCAAGCGCTTAGGTCAGTTATGCCTTCACTGAGCTTTAACTATTACAGTCTGACAAAGATTCAGATTGATGACTTTTTATGTGCTAAAAGAAACTGATAGATTCATCTTCAGAATTTATCAATATTTAAAGAGTTTATACAGACAGACTAGTCGTTTCATTTCCATTTTTGTTCTAGCTTGCAGTTATTGTGTGGTTTCTACATACCCTCCAGTATACTGTTTAGGAGGGAATGTTGTTCACTATTCAGTGCTTCTATTGGATAAAAAACTGAACAATGTTTTTAGATAGGAATGCACTAATTCTTCATACCACTGGCCACGATAATCTTAAATAATGTCTTTTTAGCATCTGACATATAGTTTTAGGAATTGTTGAAATGTGGTGCCAAACTCTCATTGTCTTCATTTTAGGATTTTGGCAATACTACTGATTTCTGTCGATCTTGGTCTAATGGTAACAGATATTATAATTACGACCAGCAAACTACATATTCCATTAGAGTACAGAACAATTTCCCTTGTGATTGCTATATTTTTCCTTTTGGATGTTGTTCTACAAGTATTTGTGACAGGGTACTTTTTCTCTCTGAAGCCTAAATCTGAAGAACCCTACTGAGACTGGCTCCTCCACCAAGTAGCTCAGGCTCACTATTTCCCTTAACTGTGTGCTTGAAACTCCCATTTATCTCCTTGATTTACATAAAATAACATTTATTTGTCAGTCCTGGTGCTTGAACTCAGGGCCTGAGCGCTGTCCTTGGACATTTCTCAAGGCTAAAGAACTACCACTTGAGCCACAGCACCACTCCCAGTGTTTTTCTATGTATGTGGTGCCAAGGAATTGCACCAGGGACTTGGTGCATGATAGCAAACATTCTACTAGGACAAACTCCCAGCCAAATTTTTTTCAGGATACTAAATTAATTAGAAGATCAATCCAAACAAATGCGTGCCTCTTGAAAAGCATTCTTGAAACCAAAGCCCAAACCCAGATTTTCATTGAGTAGCTTTAATTAGTTTTATATTGCTTGAGACACTCTCATGGAGTAGTTGAGAAAAGTCTTTGAACAGATAAAGCTTAAAGGGATTTACCAAAAGGGACCAGGTAATTAATATGTCAATGTGTATGTTAAGAAGGAGAAGTATGAGTGCCAGGAGTCTGTCTTAATGGTGGAATGCCTGTCAAGCATGCAGAAAGACCCAAGTTCAATTCCTCGGTTCCACATATAGAAAAAGCCAGATGTGGTGCTGTGGCACAAGTAGTAAAGCTCTAACCTTGAGAAAGTCCAAGGACAGTGTTCAGGCCCTGAGTTGAAGCACCAGGACTTGAGAAAAAAAAGGAGAATAATCTGGGCCCAGTGTCTCATGCCTGTAATCCTAGCTACTCAGGAAACTGAGAACTGTGAATCACAGTTCCAAGCCATCCCAGGTGCTAAAGTCTGTGAGATTCCTATCTCCAGTTAACTACTAGAAAACCAGAAGTGTTTCTCTGGCTCAAGTGTTGCATGGTATCTTTGAGCTAAATAGCTCAGGGACAGTACCTAGTCCCAGAGTTCAAGCCCCATGACTGTTAAAAAATAGAAGGAGAAGTATATACTTGAGGTCTATAGATCAATACTTTGATTCTGACTGGAATTTCAAGTAATGATTGATAGTATGTGAAATACTAGATACTGCACTCTAAATAGTCCTGAGTTCATTGAAAGGAAAAGTTTCAATGAAAGCATCTGCAGGTGATGTGGAGATTGCTTATCATCTCATTAGTGAGATGTAGCAAGAAAGAAATAGATTGCTTCCCTCTCCTGCTTGCTGGTTTTCTGAAAAGTAGGATGGGTGAGGCAAGCCTTGGGGATGGGCTGCTGGGCGAGTCAGGCACTGGGTTTCCTAGCCTCCCTTTCTCCAAGTCATTTCAGAAGGCAGTGTATGTTCTTTCCTGAGGACTTGTTCTCCTTCTTCTCTTGAGCTAAGCAGAGTTATTCACTGCCAGGTTAGTCTGATCCTGACAGACTGCCTCAGAGTGTGAAGATGCTTTTCCTGGAGGACTAGTGCTCACTTCTGCAGGAGTCAGTGGTGGAAAGGAGTCTGGTAGATGGATGTCTGTCTTTGTCCTTTTAAGGACACAGCAGCCCCTTGGGATTCCATTGTGGGTGCAAGGACAGATTATGAGGTCAGAAGCGCAGTTCCTACCCATCTCATATGATACTCACATATTGATCTGGGGATAGTATGATGTACTGAAATTGTTGCTCAACAGAACTGTACACTTGCACTTGTCTTCTTCCAACTCCATTGGAGAAGGCAGTGCATACCTCTTGTCCAATGGCTGGGGTAGATGGCTTATCCATTAAGCTTTGATTGTCATCAGGTATGCAAGTATGTAATAATACAAATTTAGTACTTGAATACCTTCCACCAGTATTATGTTTTCTCTTTTCCAAATCCAGTCCATCCATTTCATAGAATCTATTACAATAACAATTTTAATGAAGTTGAGTCAAGTACTTTTTGCTCTAAAGATTTTCTTCTATCATCTTAAAGCAGATAACCATTTTTTTAAACTTTCTCTTAGAGGAAAAAGCATTATTTTTCAGATTTCCTCAATATTACAGATGCTGCCATCACTATCATTATTTTATTTATGGACATCACATACATATTCTTTAATGCTACATTTTTTAAAGATATCCAAAGGTAGGAAGCCCATGACTTAACTGTCACACTTTTCTTTCATTTGTTCCTTAATTTGTACTTATTCTTGTCTTAAATTGTGTATATTGAACTGATTTCTGTTTAAGTTCTGAACCTGATACTTTTTTTGAAAATAAAATATTAGGGATGATGACATGGATTGAGTGGTAGAGGCCTACTTAGCAAGTGTAAGAACCTGATTTCAAGGGACTGTAACACAAAAATGGAAGAACAAATGAAGGAAAAATGATACATTTTCATACCCTTGAGATCTAAAAAAAGACAGCATTTAAGGCCAGTTAAAGGTGTCTTCACTAAAGTACTTCCATTGGATATAGGAACTGGAACATCATTTTGAAATTCTCCCCTTGATGATCTACTAACCTGCTTTTCCTAATATTGCAAGTGTATTGACTTGAACATGTATGAAGTTTCAGTGGCTCTAGTTATACTTCTCTAAAAAATAGCCGATGGAAACCAGGAAATCCCGTATATGGCAACCCAGATAATGGATTTTTGCAATGGCAGTTTGGTAAAACGAAGAATGTTAAGGCAAAGTTAAAGCAGTAAGGGATTACTAAGTAATATGTGTATGGGTGTGGCTGTCTGTCTGTATCTGTGTCTGTGTCTGCCTCTGTCTCTATCTCCCTTTCCCTAAATGAGATAGAAAAATACCAATGTACACTGGAGGGCTAATGTTAGGAGGCTTTTAGCTATATTCATTAGAAGTCAACGAAATAGATACTTTCTTTACCAAAGTTTCTGAGAGGTCCAGTGTGATCCCCAAGTAAATATTGCTTTCACTAGGGTTTGGATCTGGAAAATAACCTCAATCCATATGGTCCTTCAATGGGCAACCTCAACACCACTTGAGACCTTGGTAGCAAGACAACACTTGAGGTAGCAGCTACAGCAGCTGAATCAAAATGGATCGGAGTCAGAGTCATGGTCATGGCCAGAGGTAGCATGAAGGATGATAAGGACAAGAAAAGGAAATATGAATTACCTGTACCAACTAGAGTGGAGAAATAGAAGAAGAAAACGAAGTGACCAGATGCTGCCAGCAAACTGCCACTGGTGACACCTTACACTCAGTGTCGCTTGAAATAACTGAAGTTAGAGATAATTAAAGATTATCTTCTCATGGAAGAAGAATTTCTTAGAAATCAGGAACAAATAAAGCTATTAGAAGCAAAGCAAGAGGAGGAAAGATGGAAGGTGGATGACCTGGGGGGGACCCTGATGTCGGTAGGCACCTTGGAAGAGGATCACTGATGACATTTGTGCCATGGTGTCCACATCTGTGGGCTCTGAGCACTGTGTCATCATCCTTTCCATCCTGGACAAGAACCTGCTGGAACCAGGCTGCTCAGTCTTGCTCAACCACAAAGTGCATGCGGTGATAGGGATGCTAATGGATGACACGGTCCCCCTGGTCACAGTGATGAAGGTGGAGAGGCTCCCCAGGAGACATATGCAGATATGGGTGGCTTAGACAACCAAATCCAGTATATTAAGGAATCTGAGGAATTGCCTCTCACTCATCCTGAATATTATGAAGAGATTGGTATAAAACATCCATCATTCTCTATAGGCCACCTGGCACAGGTAAAACTGTTGGCTAAAGCAGTAGGAAATGAAACATTGGCCACTTTCTTGAGAGAGGTGGGCTCACAACTTATTCAAAAGCACCTAGGCAACGGGCCCCTACTTGTATGGGAATTGTTTCGAGTTGCAGAAGAACACGAACCATCCATTGTGTTTATTGATTAAATTGATGTCATTGGCACCAGAATGTAAGATTTGGACTCTGGAGGTGAGAGAGAAGTTCAGAGAACCATGTTGGTGCTGTTAAGCCACTTGAATCGTTTTGATTCAAGGGGGGATGTGAAAGTGATCATGGCCCCAAACCAGATAGAAACTTTGGATCCAGCACTGATCACACCAGGCTTCATTGACAGAAAGATTGAGTTCCCCCTGCCAGATGAGAAAAAAAAATAAGCTCACCTTCCACATTCATAAAAGCATGACTGTCCTGGCAGACAACGTGACTCAAGATGACTTGATCAGGGCAAAGATGATCTCTCTGGGGCCAACAATAAGGCAATCTGTACGGAAGCTGGGCTGATGGCCTTGAGGGAACGCAGAATTAAAGTAACAAATGTAGACTTCAAAAAATCTAAAGAAAACCTTGTTTATTAAAAACAAGAAGGCACACCTGAGGGGCTCTATCTCTAGGAACCACAACTGCCTCAGGAAAGTGATGGGAGTTTTCCTGGCTCTCCATTGGGAAGCCATTAGTGCCTGCCCAGTGGAAACCATGGGTCAGATGATTTTACTAAAAATTCCCCTTTGTCTTAGGAAATGTGGCTTGTAGGTCTCACATCTGGCAATCTCTGTTGTCTATGCTGTGCAGCACTCTGCTTCCCAATAAAGTGCGTTTTTCAGAAAGAAAGATAGAAAGAAAGAAAGGAAAAAGAAAGGAGGAAGGAAAGAAGGAAGGAAGGAAGGAAGGAAAGAAGAAAGGAAGGAAGGACGGATGGACAGAAAGGAAGAAAGGAAGGAAGAAAAGAAGAAAGAAAGAGAGAGAGAGAAAGAAGAAAGAAAGAAAGGAAGAAAGAAAGAAGGAAAGAGAGAAAGAAAAGATGAAAGAAAGAAAGAACACATCAGCCTCCACCCTAGACCACTGAATTGGAAACTCTGGGATCTGTGAACCATGGTTGAAGCAGTTCTGCCAAATGAATCTTGTTGGACATGACCACACCTTTGTGTTTCTGAATGGAGGAGAAACACCAGCCAGTATGGTTGGGAAGTATTGCAACCTGTTCCCTGCCTGATATGCATGTACTAGCTGTAGGGAGCCTCTGTTACTAAAAGGAACAACACCAATGTACAAACAATCAGAGTCCATTTGGGGGGAAGATGAAAACTAAAATAGTCTATAAATCTGAATGAACTCATTACTGTTTGTCCAGACAGTAATTTCTCAATCTTAGCATTACTGATATTTTGAGAAGATAGTTATTACTTTGGTAGGGAAGAGAGGACAAAAACATCCTATCATTCTTCCTAGATTCATATTTATTGTAGGGTGTTTACTAGCAGTCCTAGATGTGATTAGCACCTGCATCCATTTGGTTGTGACCACCAAGTATGTCCATATGTTACCCAGTGTCCTCTGGGATGAGGGGTATAGCTGACTGTTAGAGCACTAGAGCAGAACGTGGAGGCCATGGGGGTGGTGCAGAGCAATGTAACATATGTACACAGATTTAAACGTATGTATTGATGAACTCTGCTCTTTCTGAACTAAAAGTATGTATCTATAAATTTTTAGAATGATTGTATTCTTTCGGCTTCTGAGGCTGATAACACTTATGAGGATCTTTTACCTTGCAACTCAGAAAAGACATCTAGAAAAATTAATCAGAAGACTGGTAAGTGGGCAGGACATGTTTGCTTCCCATCCTGGTAAAAGTTTTAGGTAACAATATCAAATTCTTTGTGGTTGACTTCTGTTTTACAGCTTCATCATTTTTGTTCCTCCCAGGTGTCTGGCAATAAGAGACGATATGCCAAGGATGGATTTGACCTAGATTTAACTTACATCACTGGTTTGTGAAACTTAACTGTTGATTGACTTCTCTTAATTATATTACTGTTTTTTGAAACTTGTCATGTGATTGACTTATGTTTAATCCACATTTTCCTTTGAAGTAAGAATATTCCCTTTGATTTTCCCAAACTACAATGTTTTTTATCTAAGGCACATTGGTTTGAGCTTTTTGTTTTTGATTTGTTACTACGTTGGCTTCTTTGGTGGTTCTGGGAAAAGAACTCAGTCTCTTGCTTGCTTGGGAGGCTCTCCTACTTCTGCCACACCACTAGCCCTTTTTATGTAATTGTTATTTTCAAGGTAGGCTCTTGCTTTCTGTCCCAGCTTTTCTGTGCTCCAGTTCTTCTACTTGTATACCATTGCACCAAGCCATTTATTGACATGAAGTCTTTCCATGTTCCTCAGATCTTTGCCTCCTGAATAGCTGATTTCCAAGATTGAGCCAAAAATGCCTAGCTTTTTTGCTTTCTCTCTCTTCTTTTTTGTTTCTCTTCTTTCTTCCTTTCTCTGTCTTGCTCACCTTCTCTTCTTTCTTCTTTCCTTCCTTCCTTTCCATACTCTCAAAGTATTTTTCTCAATGATTTCATAGGCTACTGTGTTATGGTAATATATTGGTAGATTACATCTGGGCACAGATAATCTCATTCATTTCAAACCAAGACTCCCTGGTGGTTAGACAGTAAATACGGTGCAATTTCAAGTGGCTCCATTAAAATTTCACTTATTATTTATTCAGTTTTGTTAGCTATCTAAGCATCCAAGGGAAAGAGACCTTAATCTTCTAAAATCCCAGAGAACAAGTACATTATCCATGAGGTCAGGTTTGCTAAGGGAAGAGGGCTTCAAACACTAAGTTCCAGTTGAGCCTAAGGGTATTATGATATTGCATAGCTTATTTATTTACTTTTGTAATGTATTGTCAGTCCTGGGGCTTGAACTCAGAACTTGGGAACTGTCCTTGAGCTTCTTTTGCTCAAGGCTAGCACTTTACCAGTAGAGCCACACTGCCACTTCTGGTGTTTTCTGTTTATGTTGTCCTGAGGAATCCAACTCAGAGTGTTTTTGCATGCAAGTCAAACGCTCTGCCACAAAATCACCTCCCTAGACCTCTATTGCTTTATCTTAATGCATCATCTTGGTTATGTCACTATCATATCAACTCTTCTTGTACGCTGAGAAAAGAACCTGGATAGATGTACAAATAATTTTTGTTATTGTTGTTCCCATCTGTACTGAATTTCCTAATAGGGATTCTTTTGCCAGGACAGTTCCTGGCACTGAATTCAAGCCCCAGGATTGGTAAAAAAAATATATATATATATATATATAGTTTAAGAGAAAATACAGAACCTCACGCATCATTAGAAAAATACAGGTGGAAACTACAATGTGATATCACTGCAACATTCCAACAAGCATGGCAATTATTGAATAGATAAGAGATAACACATGCTAGTAAACCTGTGGAGAAAGATGGCCTTTGACAAGCTATTGATGGGGATACCAATTAGCATAACCATTCTAGAAAACTGTGTGAAGATTCTCAAACAAATCACCCTTCAATGATCCTGGCATCCAATCATACCTCGACTGGGTATTGATGCGACTTTAAGAGATCATTATGTGGCAGAGACGTATGCACCCGTGGTTAATAGCTCACTGCCCAGCAGTGAATAGCCAAGGGATGAAATGCACCTCTTCAGTGTCCATCCAACGTGAATGGTGTGGCACCTCTAATGATAGCACATTGTTTACTCCTGCAAACAACTATCTTTGTCAGCAACACAAAAGGAGAAGTTATATGTTAAAAAAATAAGCCAAATGGCAAGTATGGAATATGCGAAATAGCAAAGCATTGATTTCAAAGAAGGTGAGCCTAGACTAGTGAATACCAGAAACTTGGGTGCGTCAGAAGGAGGAAGGTTTGGAAAAAGGTTGATCAATGAGCAAGAGATTATAATGACATAAGAGGTAACTTTTCACTCAGCTGTTGCACAGTAGATTGATTACATACAACAGCATTGTGTTATATATTAATGAAGAAGAAAGGATTTTAAAGTTTCACTATGATGTTATCTAATGCTTGACATAATAGTTGTATTTAACCTGATTTATGTACATACATGTGTGTGTTTTTGTGTGTGTATATGTATATACATGTGTGTGTCTCAAAATCTCATGTGGTACTTATTAATATGCATGATATTTATTCTTCTGTATGTATCAATAAATAACAACACGGTACCACATACCTAGAAAAAAGGCGGAAGTGGTAGTGAGGCTGAAGTGGTAGAGCTCTAGCCTTGAGAAAGTCCTAGGACAGTGCTCAGTCCCTGAGCTCAATCCCAGGACTGGCAAAAAACAACAACAGCAACAATAAAACAATGGGTGCTTAATTGAAAAACCATAATTATGTAATGCATGCTTATATAAATAAACCTTTACTGATGCAGACTCCACATTGCCCTCATGTTACATTTGCCTATTAATGCAATTATGTATGAGGGCGTGCAATGAACACAACTATCAAATTGTTGACAATGTTCTGGCATTTATATTCACTTTCCAAACACTGAAAGTGTTCTTTTGAGTATTCATTACCATAGACCAGTTTTAATGTTTCTTGAGTTTCTCATAGTAGAATCATATGGTAGCTCTTTTGTAACTGTGTTTCTATCAGCAAAATAAATTCTAGGTTTGTGCCCTGGTTGTTCTTTTAAAAATAGGATTAATATTTATAGATCTGTGGAAAATGCACACACAGAAAATATAGTGTTATATACTGCTCCAAAGAGTCATGAAATGCATTATATTCTGCAAATCCATTTGGTAGAAAGGAAAATGTGCAAATATGACAAAATAAACCTAGAGGAAGTGTAAATTTGGCAGCTGGAAGTTTTTGAGGGGACATTTTATAGCTCATATGACTTTAAATATTTGAGTTTGAAAACAATAAGGGTAAACATTGTACTTTGTGTTGATCTGTACATCATAAACATAACACTGAACAAACTTAATTCCTGAGGAGGCTAAGCAGGTCATATGCTCCTGCTTGTCCTTCAAAGGGAAGAAGGTTTCAGCATTGTATTTTGAACAACACTGAATATAGAAAGAAAAGGGTCAGAGTGCAGATGTGTGGGACACAACCACAGTTACTGGAGAAACAAACACAGTGAGGAAGCATCAACAAGTCTGGCCACTTCTGTATGCAGTCAGGCCATGTCCCTTTGCCTCTAAGTCAAGTAAAAGCTACTTTTGCTGGAAAATACAATGTGTTCTTGATCTTAGCCATGCTCTCTTGCAGTCACTTCATAGATATCTAGGGATCCAGGAAGAACAGGATTTATAAAACTGCAAAAGGCAGACTGCTTTCCAAACACAATGCCTTTTCTTGTCATCTTGAAGAGAAAAATCCAGAACTATAAACACTGGCCAGGCCCCAGAGACAAAGGCTAAGGGCAGGTCATTCAGACTGAGACTTGGACAGATTTAACATGCCTACCTTAATGCCTCCAGCACCTTCCTGTTTAATATGAGGGTCTATCTGGAGATAGACAAGAATTAGAAGGCATGAATGCTTGGCTGCTTTGTCCTTCAGAACAAGGGGGGAGCTAGTGTATACTCTTAGGTCAAAAGAAGCATTTCACAGACTTGAAGAAGAAGAAAATCAGAAGATTAAAGCTGTGACAAAAGCGTTTTCAAAAGTAGACAGCATGTTTTACTAGTATCTTTAAGTAGTTGTACAAAGGAGCCGCCTTCAACAATATAGTTTAGGAATGTATTTATCCTTTTTAGGAAGTGGCTCGTTTCTTCAACACCAGACATTATTTTGTATACAACCTTTGTAGTATGTATATCACTTTAATATATTTGCTACTGTAGATATGTAAGAAAGTCACCTTGGGCATCTTTCATTTCATCGTAAATATTACATAGTAAGAAGTCAGATCAGAAATCTCTGTATTGCGCTGGTGCTGTGTGGTAGGAAAAGTGAGCTTGGCAGCACAACATTCCCTAAGAGAGAGATGGGCCAGTGAGAGCGAAGAGGCAGACTTGCAGAGGAAGTGCTCAGGAAAGATCTGCTCGTGCTCTTATGCTCAATCAACTCTTCCTGCCTTTCATGCCAGATTGTATCACAGACAATTCAGCAAGTATGTTCTATGATCCACCAGAAAGGGTTGGTGATGAGAACAAGGCGCGTGATGAGAAACGACAAAAGAAAACAGAAGAAAGAGAAGAATGTGCCCCCAGTTTCTCTGCTGTGTCTGTCTTCAGTTTTTCTCCTGTCTAGACATTAACACCTGTCTAGATTTTTTTTATGGTGGTGTGGGGTTTTTTTGTACTTTATTTAGGGTTAATGTATAGAGGGGTTACAGTTAGATTTTTTTAGGTAATGGTTACATTACTTCTCAAACCGTGATACCCCTTCTCATGTTTTTGTCTCCCTTTCACTGCCCCCTGATTTCCCAATCATGATTTTTATGTACATTTTATTGTCAGAATAAACATTTAATGATGTTTTCAGGGACTGAGCATTTAGACAGCACCATTAACCTCTGCTTAGTGGTACCTATGTAGTATTGTCGATTAAGCAGTCTAGAAAATAGAATAAGCAGAATGCAGGATGATAGGATATGCAGTCTAGAAGATCGAATAATCACTCTGTTAGAAGGTTGAAGGTAAGGAATATGAAGCATGAGCTGATTTTAGATTACTTGGGATGAAAAAGTCTTTAAGGACAAGAATCTGTCCCTAACGTCCTTCATGTCTCTTTGGCTCTTTTGTCCACTGGTCTGCTTGTGTTCCTCTCTGGACCTTTGTGCTGGTGATGTTAAAAATCCTTTTAGAACAATGGAAAGGAGATAAGAATTCCTAAGAGAAATTTTAAACTTCGTTCCTAACTTTCATGTCAGTAGGTATACAGCTCTGTCACATATCTCATTTCTTCTAGGCGAACGGTCTTATGACCCCAAGTATTTTCATCACCGTGTGCATAGAATAATGATAGATGATCACAATGTCCCCACTCTTGAGTAAGTCTGATGCCACACTGATGGTCAGAAAAGCACTAAATTCACTGGGCTTGAAATTTGGGAATGAATTTTAATTAACTAAAAATCCTTATTAAACCAGAGAGATGGTCCCAAGCTCCTTGAGCTGATTCAAAACTTTGGAAGGGTAGCAGGGTATAAAATTAACCCTCAAAAATCAACTGCCTTCCTCTACGCCAACAGTGAGAAGAATGAGGCAACAATCAGGAAAGCAACTCCTTTTGCAATAGCCTCAATGAAAATAAAGTACCTAGGAATTACCTGAACTAAGAACGTAAAGGACCTTTTGGATGAAAACTTTAAAACTCTGAAAAAGGAAATTAATGCTTGAAGTCTTGAACTGTATCCCACATAGCAAGTGAACTAGAAAATAACCCACAAAACCACAGGAAACACTGGTGTAGATTCATAAGGCATGAACTCTTGTTCATCCTTTCATAAAACCTTTGTTTAGCAGAGGTGAACACTTAAATGGAGCAAGAAAACTCATTTCTAGGAAAAGGCAGGAAATTCAGCCTTGTAGAGTCAGTTTTTGGTGAATTATAGGCATTTGGGAAGGACAAGTAGGTGTAGAAATTCACATAGTATTTGACTGTGTAGAATTCAACAATTCAGTGCTGATAATAAGGAGCAGAGTACACATACATCCAGAGGAGTCAGCCAAAAAAGTTCAGACACCTGAATATAGATAGAATGTGTATAAAGATGCACTGAAAACAAGCACCAAGATTGTGAGGAACTAGTTTGAAGGCCACAGCAGTGCAGCTTTTGTCTGTGCCATTCTGCCCTTTGACAAGTTGGGTGAATGACTGAGACACCAGTGAGGAGATGCAGTTCTTCTTCTACTGAGCAGAGAAGAGAACTCTTAAAAAATCCTCATCAAACCACCTGTGTATGAAACCCAATTCGAGGGGTTGTATGCATTTTCTAGAGTACAAGAAGAAATAATCACCAAGTAAGTGCCTATGCACTAACAATTTACATCACAGCACTGGGGGATACGGGTCTCCAAGGAGTAATGTCCTCAGTTGGTGTCTGGACCTAAACACCCGATGAGTCCATGTCCTTGTCATCTCAGTGCTTTAGAATATTGTGACAATACCAGTATACAAGACAGAGTATTGGTATCACCATGTCCTCGTGTTCTATTTTGAAACTTAATTGGAAAGTTCAAGGCTCTGAGTTCATATCTCACCACCGGAGAGAAGTGGTAGAGGGGT
Organism: Megascapheus bottae; assembly: GCF_031878675.1. Taxonomy (NCBI): domain Eukaryota; kingdom Metazoa; phylum Chordata; class Mammalia; order Rodentia; family Geomyidae; genus Megascapheus; species Megascapheus bottae. The sequence goes on along the minus strand of NW_028327837.1, from coordinate 144,519 downwards.
AACCTAAGCTGGAGATGTCGCTCAACTGGCAGACCACATGCCTAGCATGCACACGGCCATGCCTTCAATACACAGCACTGTAGACAAAAAGTGTGATTTCTCTGATATTGTCCAAATTAACGTTTTGTGTATTTGCAATGTTGAAAATGTGGACAATATACTCACAAATATTATCATATACTGAACTGCCCAGCCAAATACCTGGCATATCCATGTACTTGTCCTCTGAGTGTTAAGCCATTCTGGAATATAACAATACATAGTATACTCGAAAGCCTGTCCATATCTTGCTCAGGGATGCAATTATGTTCAATTTTGAAATGAAACAGAAACAGTAGACAAAGTCAAAGACATTTTCCGTTGTGATGTCAAGTACTTGCAACCACAATGCTTAGTCAGATAATCACAGTCTGTGTATGCCACTCACAATAAGTCCTGGGACGTGACAAAGATTTCAGATGAGGAAGAGCTATTTGACCTTGCGTCAATCCCTCATACCCCAGGACTCTGCAGCTTGAAATGCTAAGCATCACTTTGGATGGAGTCCTGCATTCCACCTGCAGATGCTTTTATCCATCAGAGCGGCAGGACAGACAGCCAACACTAGAGCAAACAAGAAATAGAGAAGACATAGAAGCAGAAATTTAGATGTTATATCATATTGAACTCCTATTAGCACATGAAATGCAAAATACATAAAGCAACAAAAGCACAATGAACACTGAATTAGGTTAGCTAGGAAAGTAATATGTCTCAATCTTGCATAAAAGCTTTGTTTTGGAGAGTTTACATTTTAACTTTTGCTAGAAGAAGCTTCATTTCTAGACAAAAGCAGGAAATACCCTTTGCATTTACAGTATGTAAAGTTGGTATTAGGTGCACTATTGCTAACATCAATGAAAAACCAAGTCTATGAATTCACATGGTCCTTGACTGTGTATAGTTTAATCATGTAGCACAGATGAAAATGAACAGCCGGGCACTGATGGCTCATGATTGCACTCCTATCTACTCAGGAGCCTAAGCTCTGAGGATCAGAGTTCAAAACAACCAGGCAAGAAATCTGAGAGACTCTTTTCTCCAGTAAACCATCAGAAAACTTAAAATGATGCTGAGGTTCAAAGCAATAGAGTACTATCCTTGAGCTGATGAACTGAGACAACACCCAGGCCATGAGTTCAAGGCCCATGACTTAATCAAACAAAAATGAACCATACTTGTGAAGTCTTCCATCAAAGGCTAGATATCTGCATATAAATACACATGTGTATAAAGATATGTAGAGACCAAGGAGCTATTTTCAAAGTCATAGCAGTGCAGCTGTTGTGAATGAATGAGAAACAGTGAGCAGACACCTTCTCAGAGGAAGAGGTAAGAATGACAAAGAAAAAGAGGATGTGCAATCCACCATCCCTAGCCATAAAGGAAATGCAAATCAAAATGTCTCTAAGATTCCATCTTATTCCAGTTACATTGCCCAACATTAGGAGTTAGAACAACAAATGCTGGGGGGATTTGAGGGAAAAGGAATCCTATTTCACTGTAAACTAATACAACCGCTTTGGACAGCAGTCTAGAGGTTCCTCAAAAAAATCCCTTAACTGTGACCTAGCCATATCATTTCAGGGCATCTATCCAGAAAAACACAAGCCAGAACACTGTAAATACAGTTGCACCTCTATGTTCATTTTTGTAATATTCATAATAGCCCAGTTATGGGAACAGTCCAGATGGCCTACAGTGGTGAGTGGATCCAAGTGATGCAATACTGATACACAATGTAGTTTTACACTGCCATTAAAAATTATGTAATTTGGGGTCGGGTGTTTGGCCTAGTGGTAGAATGCTTGCCCAGGATGCACAAAGACCTGGGTTCAATTCCTTGGTACTACATATATGGAAAAGCCAGAAGTGGTGCTATGGCTCAAGTGTTAGAGCACTATCTTTGATTAAAAAGCCAAAGGACAATGCTCAGGCCCTGCGTTCAAACACAGAACTGACCAAAAAATAAAATAAAAGAATGTAATTTGGGAGCCTGGAGTGTGGCCTAGTGGTAGAGTGTTCACCTACCATGTACAAAGCCCTGAGTTCAATTCCTTAGTATCTCATATTAGAAAAAAGCTGGAAGTGGTGCTGTGGCTCTAGTGGTAGCGTGCTAGCCTCAAAAATCCCAAGGACACTGCCCAGGCTCTGAACTGAAGCTCCAGGAATGGCAAAAAAAAATCTGTCATTTGCGAGTTAATGGATGGGCCCAGAACAAATCATATTAAGTGAAGATAAGTCAAGTTCAGAAAGACAAATGACACATAGGCAGAGAATAAATCTAAAATACATGGTGACATGATAAGTCATAGAGGACTCTGGTCAATCATATATCGTTAGACCAAAGCAGGCGCTCTTGGAGGAGGAACAAAGAGCCTCTCTGCTTCTGTCTATGGGGAGGATAAGGGAGGTACACAAAAGTGGAAGGACAGAGAGTGAACAAATGAAGTAGTGATATTCAGTAGAAATCATGTAGAAAATGAACTATATAACTCGTGGAAGGGAACAGAGGTGAAATATGGGAGAGAATAAAGGAGGGGATGTCATTATCTAAAGACAAATATATTCATTACCTGACTTGTGATATGGTAACCCCTCTGTATATCACCTATATAATAAAAAGAAAATTGCAAAAGCAGCAAGAAAGCACAACACAAAAAGCTGCCACTCTAAACACTTAAACAGAAAGGTTCCATTGTTGAACTGATGTTGCAAAACTAAATGGGTCTATCACAAATCTGTCAAACACAAAGACATAGAAAAATGATGAAAAAATTATAAGCAACTACTTTATATGAGAACAAATCGCACTAATCATTTAGCTGTAGAGAAATACTAACCAGAATGTATGATCTAGGAAGTCATATAATGTCAAGAGTCATATGTACTTTTTAATTACATAACAATATTGCATTCTTATATTTTTGAATGGGAAAGATTGGATAGTAATATTCACAAAAGACATGTGGAAAATAATGATGGGCAAGTAGAAATCCATACTACCTGTAAAGAGGCTTGTGTGTGTATATGCATGTGTACATGCACATGTATATATGTTTATATGTATATATGTATATATGTACGTATATATGTGTATATATGTAGGCAAGTATGTCTGTGGCCCACTGAATACACACAAAGAAAGCCAGAAGTTGGCATGTAGGAAGATCATAATGAGGACTAATCTTACACAGAGTGTCACTGTCTATATTTCTGCATAGTCATATTGTAGTATATGCTTGCACTATTGTATCTTTAGGAGTTCTCTGAAAAAAAGTGTAAAAGGTTATTAGTCAAATCTTTACTTTTCCCAGTAAAATGAAAGGTTGGAGATAAATGAGCACCTAATATGCATAGATACAAGGGGGTTAATACTAATTTGTTGTAATCACATATATATGAAATATGTGTGGACATATGTATCTTGGTGTTTTTCTTTGGATATGTATGTACATTTTCATACATGAGCCTCTATCTATGTATATATTATACATATTATACCCACAACACAGATTACAGTATTATATAAGATATGCTATATGTAATACCTAATATAAACCAGATTTACTATATATACGGTACATATAAGCATATGTAGTATATATTCACACACAAAATACTCAGAATGTGGAATTTGCATTGGGGAAGTTCATATATAAAAACTGCAGTACAGATATCACTGTCCCCATTTTTGCATGTTCATTGTAGCATGAGATGTACCTTTCTGATTTATTTGGATAAATGTATAACATGTTAAAAGACAGCATTGTCTTTCTTCTAGTTTTTTAGCTACATTATGCTTTTTGACCATTGCAAATTAAGTGTAGTGATCTGAATGTATCGTTGGCATTTCTATGTGAGCTTAGTCACATGTCACTGATTGCTATTAAAAAACTTTCAGAATTATACCTACTTTCTGTTTCAAAATTATCTGATTAGTTCAAATAAGTTGCCTTACTTCTACTTCATTATTTTGTGGAAGCTGCTTTAAAGCATTAAGGGCTATTGCATCTGACGCAGCTTCCACAGAAAGTTAAAATATTTCAATTTCCAATATACTTATGGGGTCAAGAAACACAAAAATGTATCTTTTCTCATTGTACCTTTGTGCTTATATTAGCACTATTCAAAAGAGCTGAAGCTGGGCACTGGTGACTCACGCCTGCCATGCTAGCTACTCAGGAGACTGAGATCTGAGGATCACTATGCAAAGCCAGCCTAGGCAGGAAATCCATGAGACTCTGATCTCCAATTAATCACCAGAAAAACGGAAGTGGCACTGAAACTCAAAGTGATAGAGCCCTAGCCTTGAGCAGAACAGCTCAGGGAAAGAGCCCAGGCCCAGAGTTAAAACCCCATGACCCACAAAAAAACAAAAGCTACCTATTCACCAATGAGTACATATAAAACTGCTGTGTGTGGACGAAATGAGGAACGAGTCTGCTCTAAAAATGGAATGATATCATTATCAGGAAAATGGATAGGAGAACTCAGCATGCTAAGCCAAATACATCACACTGAGAGCTAAATGTCACATTTTTCTCTCCATTTGGTAAATTTAGATTTAAAGATGAATAATAGGAATGTACAAGAGGACCTTTTGGGGGAAGGACAGCAGTGGGGAGTGAGGACATGACAGGAGAAGGTATGGGACATATATAAAATGCTCTTTAGTATACTATCTGATAAAGTCAGAGCAACGGTTGAAATTATTCCGAGAGTGGAGAGCACATGTATGGAGGATACTGGAAGCACCACTGTAAACAACAAAGGTATTCCAATAAAAACAACCCCAAATCTGTAGACATTCAGAATGAGAGCTTGAAGTTTAAAAAAAATACCCAGATCTCCAATTCTATTATGAACACTGAATGATAGCAATATTAACTGAACACAAGGCAGTCAAACAAGTCAGGATGTCAAAAAATGAAGTGTAATCATTCAAACTTTGCAAACCAGTGGAACATATTGAAATGCAACTGACCCTGCTCAGGTACTACTGGTCCAGGCTCTCAACTGAAGTGTATGCATTTGAGGAAGAAGTCACATGGTTTTCTCCAGGAGGGAAACTTCCCTTCAATTCTTCATCATGTGGAAGTTTTTTCATAGAAGACCCCTCGCTGGTAGGATTTGTGACAGGAGTATGGGCAAGAGACTGAGAGTGTGCAATCACCAAGGAAATTCCTTCAATGGCCTCCTTCATGCTGTCCACAGTCCTGTGAAGTTTGCCAAGGACAAGTACCAGCATTTTCTTAGTCAATAAAGAACTCCTTAGAGGTATTCAGTGGTATTTTACATGGAGAAATGCTCATCATGAGGCAAGGCAGACTCCTCTGAGACCAATTCAGACAACTGAGAGAAGACATTAGAATCATCTGCTCCATTTACTTGATGTGTAATCTATAAATTAAATAACAGTATTTCAAAATGTATATGTATTTCAGAAAATACATTCAATCCCATACATCAAATTACATCTGGTAATTATTCATTACCAGACCTGGAGTTCTTTTTGCTTCTTAAAGGTTAGAGGAAAAATTAAAAAGCAAATGCATAAGATAAAGATGTAAAGATCCTATTTCAGCTATAATTCATGGCTACTATTCCTTAATTAGTATTCAAAATTAATTAAGTAAAAATGTTTGAATTCGTAAAAAATTAACTTTGTTGTTTTCAGTGTCTTTATCACTGAGCTCTTTTCTTCTGATTTTCATGTGAAACCACTGTTGTTGCGGCCATGGTTGTTGTCAGGTCATTGTTCATGTCATTCAAGCATGTGACTATAGAAAAACCTTACAAATATACAGAAGTACGGCTGGTGAGAATATTTCAGCAAGCAATTAACTCAAGAACACAGAAAGCAACCTTGCACATCCCATAATCTTTGGAGGATAGGGTATCAAATACATATTTTTAAAGTACAAATATTTTCACTAGGATAGTAATAAAATACAGAAACACTTTCCAGGAGAGAATTTGCTTATGTATCAAAAGATGATATTTGTATGATAAGAAGGATCCTAATACTGAATTAAGCAAAAGAAAAGGTAATGGTCAGCTGGGCTCTACTAGCTTGCATCTGTAATCTTAACTTCTCAGGAGGCTGAGATCTCAGAATCCATATTTGAAATCTGCTTAGGAATCAAAGTCTAACAGACATATCTCTAATAAACCTGCAAATATTCAGTAGTGGAGCTGTGGCTCAAATGGGTGAGTGGTAACCAAGAGCAAAAACACCTCAGTGGGCCGGAAGCATGGCCTAGTGGTAGAGTGTTTGTCCAGCATTCACGAAACCCTGGGTTCAATTCCTAGGTACCACATACATAGAAAAAGCTAAAAGTGGTGCTGTGCCTTAAGTGGTAGAGCACTAGCCTGTGAAAATGCAAGGACAATGCCTCTTTCCTTCTTTCTTTCTTTCTTTCTTTTTCTTTCTCTCTCTCTCTTTTTTTTTTTTTTGCTAGTCTTGGGGCCTGAGCTCGGGGCCCCAGTTATGAATACAAGCGTTGGAACTGGCACAGAAAAAAAGAAAGAAGAAAAAAAAAAGAAAAACATCTCAGTGCCCAGGCCCTCAATTGAAGTCCTAGGAACAACAGCAATAGAAAAAGAAAGAGTATTTTCCTAGATGCACAAGGACACAAGTGTATATTGATCTATGCGTTAAGAAAAAGCATTCACTAACAAGAAAACTCACTGGAATTATATTCAGTGTGTTAGTTTTAAATACTGAAAGTTTTACCACAATGTAAAATTCCCCTTAGGAAGAAAAAAGTATAATAAGCTTAAAGAAATTGAAAGGACAATTTCTTACTGCTTGTGCGCTCCCCCCCTCCCCCCCTCTCTCTCTATTTCAGATTCTGACCATGTCAACTTTTAAACTTAGGGCTTCTCTTAACTCTTGCTCAACTTTCTACACCATGTCTGGCTTCAACCTCATCTCATAAGGCACACTGCCTGCCTCCTTTAATGCTACTTATTGTGAACAGGGAGTCTCCCAGAATTTCGTGATGGGTTGGCTTTGAACATGGACCTACCAAATCCCATGCTTTTGATTACCTAAAGGAGAAGTTTCTGGTAAGAAGAGCTATTTCTTTTTTTTCATATACTTTTATTGTAATTATTAGAAATGTTACATTTTATTCACCAGATAGAAGGTGCATTACTTCACAAACATTGATACCCTTTCTAATGTCTTGGTCCCCATTTCCCTCCCTCCGCTCTGCCCCTCATCTTGTTTTTCCCCCTCTCTTAGCAGTAATGGGCCAGGAAAATGTGAGAAACATGTATATGACATGAAAGATCATGAATACAGGGGCTGATACACAACTTGTATGGCCAGTATGTCTTTTTAAGATGTAGAGCCATTGACCAGGAATCCAAACTCCTATGTCCAGTCACAACTTCCTGACACACAGAGTGATAGCTAGGGTGCATAGTTCCACCAGGATTTTATTGGGAATAAAAGCAGGAGGACAAGTCCTGAGTTCAAGCCCCAATTCCAATACCAGGAAGTACATAAATGACAGATAGAAAAGACAGACTTATAGATGATAGATTGTATACTCATATCTGCACATAGGTACTTGTATTCAGGGAGGAATTATCTGAACATATTAATATTCAAAAACATCAGCAAACTAAATGGTTATGGAAGTCTAGGAGATAATTTTGAAACATTTGTGTGGTGACAGTTTCTATGACTAGTTTTTATCTTTATATTCATCACTATTCATCGCTTCAGAATTTTTCTGTGAAATGCTGTGTAACAATTAAAAGAAAAAATAAATAGTTGACCTTTCTAACCCAGAGTCTATAAAACTAGCCTCATGTATCTTCAGCTAATCACAGTCTTTTTACTTATGATATTCAAATATCTATTGCTGAAGAAAGCACATAATCCTACATTCCTATACATGTTCTTTCTTATGATCTTTCCTTTTGTTCCAATTAATAGCACTGCTGAGAATTAGTCTCTTCACTAATAACACTTTTCTATGTTTTTAAATCTGCTTACTTAAGGCGAAAAAGCAGATTACATTGAAATGCAAACTGGCCTTCTCCTGTTTTTTAACACAGTACTAGAGCTTAAACATAGGGCCTAAATGTTATCCTTTCCCTTTTTTCAGTCAAGGCTAACGTTCTACCACTTGAGTCATAGCTCCACTTCTGATTCTTTGCTGCCACTACTGGCTTCAATCTGATCCTCAGATCTCAGCTTCCTGAGTAGCTAGGATTCCAGGCATGAGTCCCTGGTGCCTAGCTCAAAGAAAATCTTTATACATATGTCTTGTCATTGAGCAAAAGATCAACACAGAAAAAAAACAACTAGACTGAGCTTTTTACCTCAGTATCATAGTCCCAGTAATGTTCATAAATATATTAGATGGTGTGATTACATCTCTGGTGCCAAGGGCATTTTGTGCACCATCTGCACCTGTGGAAAAAATGGCAATGCAAACGTATTATTGGTATAAAAATGCTATTTTTCTTTTTGTCTTTAATTTGATGCTGAGACCTGAAGGCAAAGGCTCATACACACTATGTACATGATGAAGCTACATTTCTTTTGTCAAGGAGTAATCCTTAATTCAAATGCTATATCATTTACAATCTTTTGGACAGACTAATTCCCTGCTCCTACCTAGGAAAGCATTCTGCTCTCTGGATTTACCAGTTCTGAATATTTCATACTTTTTCGTTTCAGATTTTATGAACAAACTACTAACCCAATAGCTCCATGTAATATTCATAATATAATTACTATATATACAGGGCTTCATATGACTTGAATTTTGATGAAGCCCCGGAGGAAGTGTAGAATAAATGTACATCATCAACAATTAAAATGAAAGGCCAAAACCACTACACTGTTAGCCTGAGAAATTAAATTTAAGAAGCACAAAACACATGGGATCATCAAGGATACAGAACAATTTTTACACTTCTACATCATTTTAGATACATTATTGGGGAAAAATCTGACATTTTCATAAAATTTACACTTACGTTTTATGAGATAGCACTTATATTCCAGACATTTCCCTCAGAAAAATAAATGCATCTGAAGAAAGACTTCCATAGAATGTGTAGCCCAGGCTCAGTGGCTCACACCTCTAATTCTAGCGATTCAGGAGACTGGAATTGATAATATCATTGTCCAGGGCCAGACTAAGCCAAGTACTCACAATCCCTCATCTCAACAATAAAAAGCTGGACATGGTGATTCATGCTGTCATCCCAGTTCTGTGGGAAGCATAAATAGGGGGATAGAAGTCCAGGACGGCTTGGGATAAAGGAAGGCCCTATTCAGACAATCACAAGCACAAAGCTAACAAGAGGTATGGCTCAATGGTTAAAATAAAATCAACCCCAAACTACCTGGCAAGCACAAGCCTCTGAGTTCAAACTTCACTAAGTGTAACAAGGAAAAAAATAAAAACCAAGAAAATAATGCAGAGTGTTTATGTAATTAATGTAAGTATCTCAGGCTGAAACAAATTTTATATGAAATGGTGCGTTCTGCAGTGTTCCTAAAAATGCAAAAACTATACTATGGTAGGAAACAATAATATGTCAGCTATGGTGAAGCTTATGTGTAATAACAGCTCCCAGAGGGCTGAGACAGAAAGATCTGGAATTCAAGGCCAACTAGGCTCTCCTTGTCTCAGACCTTGTCCCAAAAGAAGAAGCACAGTAAATGGAAGGAAGGAAGAAGGACAAGAAGGAGAAACTGAGTGTGATGGTACATGCTTTTAATCTCAGCTACTCTGGAGGCAGAAGGATCATGAGTGTGACATTCCTATAGTAAGCAGATGCCATACAATTTGTATTTTATGGTGGCCTTTTGGGGGACTGTACTGGCACAGACACAACCTCAGTCTCTAAGTCTGCCTTGTAGCTTTTAGCTTAAAGGTTGTGCTGTACCATTTGAGCCATTCTCCTCCACTTTTCACTGGTTAATTATGGATGTTCCTCTATGGCCTGGCTTCAAACCACCATCCTCAGCTCTTAGTCTACTGACTAGCTAGAATTACAGGAATGAGGTGCCCAAGTACAGAGCTTAGATGCAAATGTTAATATTCTATACCTAAAACTGTAACAAACAAGGCTTGACTATCTTGAAAACATGGATAAATTTTCATCTTATCCAGCAATTTTAAACTTTTATGAGAGAAAAAGGTGATATATAAATTTCAGTGGTGACCTCTTCATCAACTTAACTTACAATTGCCAGATCAATGTTCTCTGTACTTCCTAACAACTTTTTGTAAGTTATTGTTTGAGTGAAACTGGAATATATGGAAAATGACAATGTTATTATTAAGAAAACTTTTAGTTGGTTGTTAGTGTCAAACATCTTTCACCGTAGCTACTCCGCAGGCTGAGATCTCAGGATGACCGTTTGGAGCCAACCTAGACAGGGAAGTCCAGGAGACTCTTATCTCCAGTTTACCACCAGAAAGCCATAAGTAGTGTGGCTCAAATGGTATAGCACTAACCGTGAGCAAGAAACCCAGACCTTTTCCCCAACCCAGTTCAGGACCCACTCCCCACGAAATAAACGAACAACTTCTTAATGATAAGTAAACTATACATAAAGAAACATCTAAATTATAACGGCAGTACCTATTTTAAGGTAAAGTCAATGTACGAGCAAACTCCAAATGCTCCTTTAGTAGGTCTACCAAGAGCCCCTGTCCCTTGGCCTCCAACTGTGCTTTCCACAGGGATTCCAGGCAAGCAGCTCCCATGGTCCTCTGGGCAGGAGGGGCGTGTCTAAGCGCGGGTGGGTGGGGCCGTGGGGCGGGGCTTGGATGGACTGCAGTCCACCTGCAGGCTGCCAGCCCAGCTGGTAGGGGCATCCTCACTGAGCTCTGAGGGAAGGTCAGTTGAGCAAGAGCCAGCCGAACTCTGCTAAACCATCTGGAAGAAGATGGGTGAAAACCAGCTGGTTGCCACGAAATAGCTCTTGCACCCGCAGCACTGATCTCACAAACTTGGCCAGGATTTCTGTTCTTTTTGGTTCTTTCCATCTTCTTGTTAACTGAAGATAAGAGCTTCATACCCTTTGCAAACCAAGTTCAATTTGCACTGCAATCCTCAGATCTCAGCTTTCTGGGCAGCTAGAATTACAGGTGTGAGCCATCAATGTCCTGCAAAGCCTCTCCTCTTTAGAAGTTCACTCTCAGGTATTTGTTTCACGAATGGAAACTTGATTTCCAACATCTACCATTGCAAAAGCATGTGTTAACTAATAAAAAAATTTATCAGGCACCGAAAACCTCTCACCTATTCTGTCTAACAAATCTAACTAAAAGTAGTGATTTCCTGTCAGATATTTACATTGTCATAATTCTTGGGCATGTATGCCAGGACTGAGACTTAAACTCAGGGCCTTGCATTGTCCCTGAAGTTTTTGCTCAAGACTAGTACACTAGTGGTTAATTGGAAATAAGGGTCTCATGGAATTTCATGCATAGACTGGCTTTGAACCTCGATCTTCAGATCTCGATCTCCTGAGTAGCTAGGATCACAAACATGAGCCACCAGTGTCAGGCAATTTGATTTCTCTATTTCAAATAAATGAGAGTAGCTGCTTTCTTGGGGTTAATAATTTATCAGTAATATTTTACAATCTTTTTGTACAAACTAGGACTACAATTAATTCTCAATGTGAAAACACAACAGTTGTTGATTCCAGTGACTCACAACTATAATCCTTGCTACTCTGGAGGCTGAGGATAGTGGTTCAAAGCCTACCTCAGCAGAAAAGTCCATGAGACTCACATCTCCAATTAACCAGAAGAAAAGCTAGGGGTGAAAATGTAACTCAATTAGTAGTGAACTAATGTTGAGTGAAAAAAGACAAACAAGTGCCTTAGGTCCTCAATTGGTGCCACATTAAGGAAAGAGTAGGAGGAGGGAAAGAATCAGGAGGAGAGAGAAGAAGACGGTGAGAGAGAGGGAAAGGGGGAGAGAGAGAAGGAGAAGGAGAGGGGAGAGATACAATTACTGAAATTCAAAGTCTTCTTTTCAGTTTCTCTTAGTCTGCTGCCAACCTGCACTAGCCATCTGGCTGCTTTACCTGAGTCTCCCTTCGGGAAGAACTATGTGAGAAAGAGAGTAAGAGGCCTGGGAGGTAGCTGAGTCATGCCCAGAGAAGCAATCCAGCTCATTCTTGTGGACTTTGGACACGATCTTTACATTCGAATTTGACATCTTCCTACCTTAACCCAAAATATCACTCACACTATCTGCCCATATGCGTAAAGTTTCTCACTTGCCATTTACAAAATAACTGGAGCCTACCAGTAAATTTTGATCTTATCTTTATAAAGACATTACTGTAAGTTGCCAAATGTAAAAGTCTTACATCTATTTAAACCATCAAACTACAGCTGCTAAGGAAATGTACTTAACATGTAAAACACAGGAGGCCTGAGGTGTTATAAGCTGTAAGCATACTATTACACATTCTAAAGCAGCATATGAAGGCAAGGACAGTTTTATTAAAGAATTTCTATATTAGGGGAAGCATTCACTGAAATCTAGCTGTTATTTTTACAGCACATCATTAGCCAAAGATGAGTTAGTGATAACCAAGAATCATTTATGAGAAGTGTGTGTGTGTGTGTGTGTGTGTGTGTGTGTGTGTGTGTGTGTGTGTGTGTGTTTCTTCCTGGGAATCAAAGTCCTGGCCTTGTCCTTGTTTACCATAGGGCTTCACCTACATTTCTATTCATGACATTTTTGGGGGGAGGGGTAGCAGTGCTGGCACTTGAGCTCAAGGCCTTTTTATTCACCTAACATGTCCATTTTTCCATGATTGCCTGAGTCAAGGATTAAAGCAGTTTTAGAATTTCAGATGTGAATTTTGTTTTTCAACTTGAAAGAGAAGCAGTAAAGGCTGGACTGTGGTTTGGAAAGAAATTGATAAGTCTTCCCCAATCCAATGTAAGTTCTGTAGTTAAGCACCCCCTGAAATTTTCATTTGATTTCAATGGAACTAATTGTACTCTGTCATGCTATCTGTGGCTGGTGGCTATTGTGTAAATGAATACAGATTGTACCACTTTCCCTATCTACCAGGGTAGCCTTCCTTCTCTCTTATGCATTTGCAAAATGTCCTCAACAAATGAATGGATAGAAAGATGGATGATGGATGGAGAAATGGATAATGAATGATTGTCTGTATGGGAGGATGGAGAGCTGAATGGACGGATGGGTGGTTATGAGGTATGAATGGATCAATAGGTCAGTGCGTGAATGAACAGCCTCAAATGTGCTTAACAAGGTTGCTAGTGCTGAAATTAGTATGCAATTTCTTTTCTTTTCTGATATTTAGTTCAATTTTTGGTAGGGCCTCTGTGTGCTAGGGAGTCTTTACCACACAGCTGTGCCCTCAGCCCAAAGCACTGCTTCCTGTCATCAAATTCCTTTGTATAATATCTTGTTGCATGTAGCAATTTGAGCATTCTTGGTGGGTGCTGAACAGCAGACATTATTCTTGGCTTGGAAATACCTACCCATTTCTTTCCAAATCCTTTCAGTCCTTACTGATCCTACTTTCAAATGGAAAAGCGAAATTCACATCTATGATCCCCAAACCAACTGAATTCCTGACTGAAGGGAGCAGGAAAAAAAATGGACATATCAAGTGAGGCAATATGACTTTTTTTTATTAAAAAATAATTTTATTTAACAGGAATTAAACAATGTACAGAAAGAAAAGGTGCTGGTATCAAGATCTGTTTGTGTTCCTTCCCACGGCTTTCTGGTCTTCTTCAGCCATCGTGAGGCGCTTCTGAGCCCCTTCATCAGCCTCCTTGCCTGAGCGCTCCAGGACATGGCGAGACCGAGCCTTGTCCCACTGACGCATTTGCTCCGCAAAGGCATCGCGTCCCGAAGGCGCTCTCGTTCTCTCCACCCGTCCTCTGATTCTGCTTTCGGTGTCCGTTCTTCATGCTCCCCTGTCTTCCTTTTCCTTTTTTTAGAAATGTCTTCCTCTTCTTCCTCCTCCTCATCACAGTGCTTCTTCCTGGGATGTTTCCGTTTTTTACGCTTTTTTCTGGAGGCTGCTCTTACTCAGAATCCCACTTTCCTCACTGCTCTCTTCACTCTCTTCCAACAACTTGTAAGATCTGTTCTTCTCTAGCAGGGCTCGAGCCTCCCCTCTGCGACCCTAGCTGGCTTTTCTACCACCGGCTTCCCTGGTACCTTGTGCCACAGCTGGATGGCGAAGTCCCGCGCGGGCGCGCTCAGGTCCAGCGCATCTTCCAGGTGCTGCAGGAACTCCTCCGCCGAGGCCTAGCGCTGCATCTTGGCCATGAGGAACCCCTGGAGGTGCCGCTGGCTCAGCCCCAGCACCAAGTGCAGCACCTCCTGCAACCTGTGCTCCTGCTCAGTCGGCTCCTCCATGGCCACACACGCTCTTGGCTCCCAGCCGCGCAGCCCGCAGAGCCCAGGCTGAAGCTCCAAGCTTTGGCTCTGCAGCCAAGCTGCCTCACAGGTGGGATTTAAACCGTCTCACTAACCGAACCGTCTTCTGGCACCGCCCGAGTCCAGACAGGATTTCAGAGTTATATTCTGATCCTGGATTAATTCCACCCTAAACGGGGTGGGAGCCTGGGGGTAGACTAAGGATTATGCAAATTGTCAGCGGTTTACTGTTTAGCTTTAGTTTGGTAGGGGATGCAGAGTACCTGGCTTCTTGGTGATTAAGAGTCCATCATTATGGTACCAAGTGAATAAGAAAAAATAGAGAAAGCTATTCCCTTACTGGCATGCTATCCAAGGTATTAGATTACTATGTTGGGTGTAAATCCTGAATTTGTTACTTTACTAATTTTTTGATATATCTAATTGTCCAAACTTCTAATTTCCCAGGAAAATAGAAGTAATGATAGCACTTGAATTATGAGGACTAAATGAATTTACTATTGAAGAGCTTCTAGGCAGTGCGATTTATTATGATTGGGCTCCATAAATGTTACTATTTTTAGAATTATCATGAATAACTCTCTAAAGTAGCTACCGAAGTATACTAATAACTTTGCTCTTCTATGATATTGAAAAGTCTATTTTCCTTTTTAAAATTTGTGTGTGCATGTGTGCATATGTATGTATGTGTGTGTGTGTGTGAGAGAGAGAGAGAGAGAGAGAGAGCAAAAGAGAGAGAGAGAGAGGGAGACAGAGAGAGAGAGAGAGGGAGGGAGAGAGAGGGGGAGAGCCCATACATGCGGGAATGTACCTGGGTATGTGCCCATTATGTGCTTGAACTCAGGGCCAGGGCACTATCATGAGCTTTTTGGCTCTAGTGTAGTGTTCTACCACTTAATCCACTTCTTACTTTTTTGGGGACGTGATTAACTGGACATCTGAATCACATACATTCCTGACCAGGCAGTCTTTGAACTGGGATCCTCAAATCTTAGCCTTCTGAGTAGCTAGGATTACAGGCATGAGGCATTATCTCCCAGTTGAAACATCTTTGGAAAATCTTTTGTGCATTACATTTAATTAGTACATTATATTTAATTAGTGGTTTCAATCGAACATGTCACTTTCTGAGTGCAATGCATGTTGATCCATGCCACGCCTTCAATCATTTTTCCCAATTTCTCCCAATCTTTTCCATTTCTCAAGTTACCTAGGTCCATTTTGATATAAAATTCCTCACTCTTCCTCTCTCTCTGGATCAATCTGATGTAGGGCATCTGAGCTGTTTCCTTAACATGGTTGTATAGTAATTAGTGCATCAATGAACATGGAGGTATATATATATATATATATATATATATATATATATATATATATATATATATATATATCTTTATTGTATACTGACTTTCAGTCTTTTGGATAAATTCCCAAGAGGGTTACTGCTGGAACGTAAGTAGTTCTAAATACCTATCTTACCTGAAAACTCTTTTTAAAATTTAAAGAGCTTGTAACATAGTGTATTGGAAATAAATTATTTTCACTATAGACTATTAGAGGTAGAATGATGTAAATTATATGCATATTTTTCTAGCAGTACTTTTTTATTTTTCTACTGGTCATGGGGTTTGAACTCTGGGCCTGGGCACAATCCCTTTGCTCTTCAGCTCAAGGCTATTGCCCTGGCCCTTGAGCCAGGGGCCACTTCCGGTTTTCCTAGTGGTTAATTGGAGATAACAGTCTCATGGTATTTAGTACCCTGGCTGGCTTTGAACCCAGATCCTCAGATCTCATCCTCTTGTGTAGCTAGGATTACAGGAGTGAGCCACCACTCCTGGCTTTTTTGTAGCAATTCTGAAAAATGGATACACAGGGAAGAAAGAAAATGAGTTGAGAGAAGAAGGCCAGTAGTTGTGGAGACATACAATTGGTAAATTCATAAACTAGCCAATTCAAGATTATGATGTATGTACATATGTATACATGCATTGATGAGTTCATAGAAACATACACACTCTGAAGACAGGTTACTATTACCAATATATAATTTATTTAATAAACATACAGAAAATTTAAACAGTGATGGGTATAAAGATAGTGTGTTTGTCACTGAAAGACTTCTTCAAAGAATATATCTACAGCAAAGTCTGGACGATATATGTTCCATGTCTTTTCTTTATGTGGATTGTCCAGGTCAGCTCGTGTTAAATAAAGTCTAAGGACAGGAAAAAAAGTCATTACATTTTCTTTTAGGGCTTACAGTATGTGATTGTAGTTCTTAATGTACTATGTTATTTCTCTTCTCGTTTTTTTGCCCTTATGGTTTTTCTCATGTTGTTACTGTGTGTGACTTGCTACCTGGTATATTGTATACACATTTATTTGTTTATTTGAAACAGGGAAGGGAAGGGGGAAAAGAGAGGACTGGGAGGTGGAGGAGGGGACAAAAGCATGAGAAGGGGTACAATTATATGAGAAGTAATGCACCTACTACCTGACGAATATAACTATAATCCATCTTTACATTCTCCCGACATTAAAAAAAGAACAATAAAACCAAAACAGAATAGTCATCCAATAGCACACCCTTGTTTACAAAGAGACTTGCTGGCTGCAACCAGGATTTAAGTCCTACTTGTCTTCATTACTTAGCCCATTCTGCCTCTTTGGAATGACATAAAAGACCTTAATCTTCAGAAACAAATTGATCAGTCACAACATGCCTGTTAGAGAATTACTGACACCCACATTGAGCATATTATCTAAGTGTTTTGTAAAACTTTTTAAATTTCATTTGTCAGGTAGTAGGAGGTGCAGGTCTTCTCACACATTAATACACCTTCTCATGTGTTTCTCCCTGTTTCCCTCCACCCACCCCCTTCCAATCATGTTGTTTCGCCCCTTTCCCTACTTCAAATAAACAAACAAACATATATTCTAAGTGTTTATAATTAACAAAAGTTACTAAGGGGCTGGGAGTTTGGCCTAGTGTAAGAGTGTTTGCCTAGCATGCATGAAGACCCAGGATCAATGACTCAGTACCACATACATAGGAAAAGCTGACAGTGGTGCTGTGGATCAAGTGGTAGGACTCTAGCCTTGAGAAGGCCAAAGAACAGTGCAGAAGCCATGAGTTCAAGCCCCAGGACTGTCACAATAATTACCAAGACATAATTGGGTGTATAATGAAACCTCGTAATTAAATAGTGTTCTGGGTTTTTTTTTTTGTATTTGTCTTTGTTTACATTAATGTCAGTAGTGGGGTTTCTACTCACGACCTTGAGTTCTCAATAAACTTTCTCTGCTCAAGCTGACCCTCTCTTACTTGAGCTCCAGTTGCATTTCTGATTTTTCAAGGACTCATTGGAGATAAGTGTGACATAGACATAGCCTGCCCAGGCTAGCTTCAAACTGTTCCTCAGATCTCAGCCTCCTGTGTAGCTAGAATGACAGGTCACTGAGCCACCAGTGCCCAGCTATATCGCCCTGAATCGGTGAAATGATGTTTTTGTCTAAGCCACAATCTCATCAGTGTAAAAAAGATTTATCAAGGGCCGGGAGTTTGGCCTAGTGGTTAAAGTGCTTGCCTAGCATGTATGAAGACCCGGGTTTGATTCCTCGGTACCACATACATAGAAAAAAGCCGGAATTGGGCGGGGAGTTTGGCCTAGTGGTTAAAGTGCTTGCCTAGCATGCATGAAGACCCAGGTTCGATTCCTTGGTACCACATACGTACAAAAAAGCCAGAAATGGTGCTGAGGCTCAAGTGGTAGAGCTCTAGCCTTGAGAAAGTCCAAGGACAGTGCTCAGGCCCTGAGCTCAAGCCCAGGACTGGCAAAAAAAAAAAAAAAGAAAAAAGCCGGAAGTGGTGCTGAGGCTCAAGTGGTAGAGCTCTAGCCTTGAGAAAGTCCAAGGACAGTGCTCAGGCCCTGAGCTCAAGCCCAGGACTGGCAAAAAAAAAAGATTTATCAAGCAAGGAAAAAATGATACCAATTTTCCAGAAATGACTACAAAAAGGAGGATCCAATGTTCTTATAATCTCCAATGAGATGATGGTGCTGGAAAGGACAAAGCTATCCTTTAGCAAGAACCAGTTTGACAAGAAGCAACAAGTAAACACCCTGCCTTTGTCGAGGACTTTGCTCAAGAGACAGCTGGACACGTAGGAAAATTGATAGAATTTTTCCTTTAAATGTAGAGTTTACTCTTTCCAAAATCAAATTGTATGTGAGTTACAAATCTGTAGAAATGAGGCTTTCTTGCTGCTGTCTTAATAGATTTGAGGTATTATCAGGCCCAGTTCAGATTTCAAGAGAAGTCTGGCACTGGATGTAACCAGTACTATCCAGCACCTCTTCTGGCTTTTTCTATGTATGTGGTACCGAGGAATCAAACCTGGGTCTTTGTGCATGTTAGACAAGCACTCTACCACTAGGACAAACTCATGGCCCAAGGTCTTCATTCTCCTCCCCGCCCCCCCTCTCTCTCTCCCTCTTTCCTCTCTCTCTCTCTCTCTCTCTCTCTCTCTCTCTCTCTCTCTCTCTCTCTCTCTCTCTCTCCCTCTTGGTGGGTCATGGGGCCTGAGTGTTGTCCCTGAGCTCTACAATCCAAGAATAACACCCTACCCTTAACCCAACCCCTATTTCCCTTTTCTAGAGGTTAATTGGAGATAAGAGTCTCAGGTCCTTTAGTGCCCAGGGTGGCTTTGAGCCTTAATCTTTTGATCAGGCTCTTGAGTAGCTAGGATAATAGGCCTGAGCCACCTCCCCCAGCTCCAAGGTCTTCATATCTATCCTCACACTTTTATGAGGACATGGCAACAGTCATTTCTGCCTTGATGTGAATGATCTAGAAAGTGTTTTTCTTTTTACCACCACAGGTCAATACTCCTGAAAACTGAGTCTTTGTAGGTTCAGGAATGAGTTTCTAGATAAAGTAGTAGGTTCTTAGCAATAATACATCATTCAGTCATGAGGAAACCTTTTCAAAGGGGAGGTTAACCAAACAATGCTTTTGAAATTGTTAATACTTCTCAGGCCTTAAAACTTCTGTCCTACATGGAAATGTGCCTACAGCAGAAGAAAGCCAGCTAAAGCCTCCCTAGACTAATCCCACAATCATGACCCAATAAAGTGACATCCACTTAGACCTTTTATATTCCAGGAACCGGGTAGATGTACACTTCGTGAGAGAACTTGATCATTATTATGATCTGGGTAATTGCCTCTTCACTGACACATTGCCTTATGGTAGGGGATAGGAAATGTTTGCTTAAGCAATTCTTTATTTTTGTAGAAAATGAGCTTAGTATAGTAGGCAAAGGAATTGCCAATCTGTCTTACAATCTGTCCTTACCTGTTTTTCTCTATGAGAGATGTATGGAACCACATGAAGAATGCGCAGTCATCATAATAGTTTGGAAGCTTCTAAAAACACATGATTAAAGAAAGAGGTGATTTGTATAATAAAATGGATACCAAAAACTAATAATTGCATTGGGGTTGACGTTCCTTCCTTCTGCCTTTTTGTGTACATCAATTGCAACATCCTATCTATTACAATGTACTCAGAGGCTTGAAGAGAATACTTTTTCATTAAAAATATAAAGGATCAAAATTACTACAATGAAATAGAAAACAAGTGTTCAGTTGGATTTCATTAAAAGACATAATCAGGGTGAAAAAATATTGCACCAAAATAGAGGGAAACATAGGCATATTTTGTATCTGGATGGGATCTTGTATTCACAATATTTTTAATTCAAAAACTAATGTCTGAAAAACAAAAGCAGATGCAACAAACACCAAGGGTTTGAGCATATACTTCAGTTAGTCAGAGAGTATACCCCAAAGGTGGCAAGCACATGCAGAGCAGAGCTGGACTTCTACTGTCTCACCCACTAGGATCACCAACAAAATTCAGCAAAACCACAGACCACTGGAGTCCTCAGACCTTGCTGACACAAATGCCAAATGGGAAAGCAATGGTAGAAAAGCGTCTGTGGGTTTCTCAATAAGTTAAACATAGAATGACCATTTGGCACCAATTCAACTTCAGGGATGTTTTTATATGATTAATATAGACAATGATCTCTCAATCTGATTAGAACACCACTAAAGAATCAACTAAAGACCTATGTTTACACACACACACACACACACACACACACACACACACACACACACACACACACACACCACAAACATAGTGTGGTGAATTCTTCATCCTTTCTGTTTGCTCTGCTTTCATTTTGACTCTGTTAGGCTGGAATACCAGAAGCAGGGCACAGCCACCCCCAACAGTTTCCAGTCTCTGCTACCTCTCAGTTCCTCAGTGGGAATGAGCTAGACACTTGTCTCATGCACCCATTTTCTAGTGATCACCTGTCTATGTGAAAGCAGGTACAATGCACTTGACCTAGTGACTCCATACTACCAGGGACCTCTGAAGATATGTCATAGTGACTACTTGTGTTACAGCACCTTGGACCACAATGAAACCTCCCATGGAAAACCTGCTAAGGTCACACCTGGCACCCAGGAGAATGTTATTTGCTTCTAAGGTTGCCTTGTGTCCCTCCACTGGTCAGGTATCAGTTTCCCCTGGATGGCTCCCCTCCATCCACTGGCCCTGCAAGATGTGCTGCCTTTCCCTTCTCTGTCATAAACTGCTTCTCTTATTCACTGTGTTGTGTTTTCATGCTTTGTTGGTGACTTATGTAATAAGCATATACAACCTGCTCTATTCAGGGTTTTCCTAGAGTGATTAATTTGGTAGAAAGTCAGACAGCAGATATAGGTCATCTGTGAGTACAAACAAGCTTCCTGTGAGGAGCATCCATGGTCACCAGTGGGCCAATTAGACATGAAGCCACTCCCCACCAGGGTAAACAATCATCCTGTGAAAGACACACTGTACAGCATCCACAGCCATTTCACCTGGAGCTCCATCACAACAAAGCTGGAATGTATGGTCCTGTCCAGAGACAGAGTCCTTGAGAGTCAGCCCAAAGACCTAGTACTCACATCTATTTCCATAACTGACAGCTAGTTTGAATAATTAGGCATCAATATTGGTGATGGCTAGCTACACAAGAAGCTGAGATCTGGAGGATCAAAGTCAGCCATGGCAAAAAGTAAAGTATTGTTTCCACGTTAACCAGCAAACAAACAGGCTGGAGGCATGACTCGAGTGATAGATGTTTAGCCAAGCAAGTAAACCAAGCAAAAATCCAAACCAAAGTATGGCCAAAAACAAAACAAACCAGTAATCAATAATTTCCTCATTTTTCACAAGCATGCCATCCCATCTTAACCCTTAATAATCACAAAACTAGCTCTCATCAAGACCCCCTGCACCAGGGAAAAAAACCACAGTGTTTGTTTAGAGACACTAGCTAAGCAAGAATTCACAGTGGTTCTGTTATCCAAGGGGAAACATTGAAATGGAGAGACTTCCCAGGTGGTCACTTGCTTCAACATTCACATTCATATCTCAGAACCTAAGACTGCTCAGCAGTGAGCAAGCAGGTAATGAAGGAGAGCATACAGAACACATGGAAATTCTTACTGAGAGTAGGAATAGATGATTTCATAGAAAATCATTATAGTCATATATGACACTCAGACATGACATGTACGGCTGATCCATTAAAATTACACAGTCATACTAATGATAGCAAGTCAATAGATAATTATGGACAGGAAAGTAAAATCTCCCTCACATTTGGTAAACACACTGATCACGACGTGTTTAAAAGATAGACAACATAACTGTAATTACTCTTATGGAAAGCCAACAATGTCGGGTTCTTTTTAGCATCTTTGCTTTCATACTTTTCTCATTTGATAAGTAACAGATATCAAGTGCTTACAATTCAGAAGAAAGTGATCAGAAATATTTTAAATATATACAAGAAATCCTGATGACTTTGTTTTGTGTTTTCCTCCCCTTCCCGAGACATGCATTTTTATCTGTCCTTTATATTTTAGGGAACTGCAGCAAAGGAAATCGCAAACCCAGACCAAACAAAAGAGCATACAATCATGCAGGATACTTGAGGACTCACCGAAGAAGAAAATTTTACTTTTATATCATCACATAAGTCCGGACAGTTGGGCACCAAAAAGATTGCTCTATTGGTATCAATATCATGGACAACCTGTTAATGAACACATGGAATTAGGAACTCAAAGTGTTGCCAGCGATTAGTATTCTTTTTCACTCATGAAATCATCCTTAATTCATTATATACTCATAATTTCATAGCTCAGTAATTTCATATAGAAAATAGCAGTATTTTTTTTTTCTGAAGTGGTAAAGGTACTGGGCTCCAAATGTTTGATAGCTATCTTAAGACTACACTTGAGAAGCAAAGTATTCATTTTTGACAAGTGTCTTTTTGTTTATTGTAATGTATAGAGGGATTACAGTTATATTCACCAGATAGTAGGTGTCTTACTTCTCACACATTGATACCACCTCTCATGGTTTTGTCCCCATTTTCCTCTCCCAACACCTCTCCCAATCATATGGTTTCCCCACTTCTCTTTCCTATTTTAAATAATCAAATAAACATACATACAATATACCAGGTCACAAAGTCAGATACAGTAACAATATGAGATTAACCAGAAGGAAACTAAACAGAAGAGGAATAACGGAGTGCATTAAGAGCCACAATCACACAAGATAAAGCTCTTGTTTCAATATCCTAGAGATCCTTTCATTTAGTCTCATCCTATATGACCAGGAATTTCTAATGTAATACACATGACTGTTCTATGTGAATCATCCGATTTTTATATTCTTTTAAGGATGCACTTTAACTTCAGTCTGAAACAGTATATTGATGTTCAAGAAGCAATGAATAATTGACCCCACTTTCATGACAAATATTATGTTGCTGATGAGGTCAATGAGCCATTCCAGTGAATGGAATGACCACAAACAGGTCAAGTTTGGGGATTAACAACTATGAAATCATCCCATGTATTACTCTGATATTCATATACCATCATAGAATAAGAAGAAAGCTATGCTAGGCTTCAAGAAACATACCCACAGAAGACTCTCACATGATTTTCAAGTTTTCAGGAAGTTTTCTACATACAGAACAATATGAAAATAATATATTGTTTTCAAGCTTTATAAGGAAGTGTGCAAGTGTGTCCTATGGGAGGGCAGTATACAGCAGAAAGTTTGAATAACAAAGCATATTCTAGAAAGTAGAATTTCAGTTGGTCATTGGAGGATTTTAATAAAGGAGGAATAATATAGGCCTGAGAAGAGAAACCAGCAAAAATATCACTGAAACTGAGAATTTTATTCCATGTGCCAAACAGATGAGTCAGTCTTCTCTAATGGGAATTTGTAGGTCCAGATATTGATGGAAATAGCTTGGCTACACTAGGGTTGTTACGGATTCAGAGCTTAAAATCCAGGAAAATAAGAATAAATGTGGGCTAAGAATTGATGGGATCAGTGTCCCATGTGACAAAGTGGTTTGAAAATGGTCACTTTTTACACTGATTTGATAACTCATAGATTAGAGATTAAATTCAAATATATTACCTAAACCTCACAACACACTACACTTGTGTGCATGTACAGAAGTTACAACAGGAACCTGGGAATCATTCTGAAAGCTTCCTTTGGGATTAAAAAGGAAATTAGCCAATTTCTCCTGGAAAAGGTGCACAGTCTTGAGAATTTCTTGAACATTTCAGAAATGGCTGTGGGTAAAGAGGCATCTCCTCAGATATGCTGTCTCTACTGCTCTCAAGGTGACATCCAACAAAACGTCTCAATGACAGTCACTGAGCCCATTGCTGAGTGGACAGATTCTGCATCACTCTTTGAACCTATGACTTTCCACTTCCACAAGTGCCAAGGTGACCTTCAAGAACACTGCATTTGAGAATGAGAGCTTTGTAATAAATGATCAAAATGATCAAAAGGAAGATCATATGGCAAATACTGACATGATGTATGCATTTAAAGCCTCGAGTAATTCCTGGGGACATTCTTAGCATTTGTGGGCACAAGTGAATTCGAAGCAGCACTAAACTGAAGCACAGTTTGACAATATCTTTCAGAAACTGTTTGGAACAAGGCTCTGCTTTGCATCTGAACTAAGCAATGCCAACTGGAATGGTGACAGAGGGCAAGAGCTGTCTCTTTTTGGTGAATGTTACTTTGGGGAAGACCATCATGCCACTTGACTGGGAGCTTTGACACAAACATGAGAATTCTCATTCATGAGCTTTGGCTCACCGTGCAGGTTTGGCGAGTACAAGTAAATACAGTCTTGTGCTGCATTATTATTTCAATTTTCAGGTCTGCTCCATTACCTTCTCCTACTCCTGCATAAAAGTGAAAAAGAAAACGTGTATGTTTGTTAGAGTACAGAGCAAAATGTCTTGCCAGTTAACTCAATGGAGAATAAAGAGAGAAAATATTGGCCTACTAAGGTTGTGGGTTTAGTTAATCATTTGATCTTGCATAGAATTTGTCCTTTACAAATGGTTTCTGCCTCTTAAAGCAGTTCACAATATTGCAAAGAAAGAGAAAAATCATTATATCTTAATCTTCTACAAGATAAATTCTTACTACATCACCATTCCAGGAAAAAAAAACATTGGGAGCTTCCAGAATTTCTTGCTTATGAAATGCTACCTTTAGAGTTCTATAATAATAATCTAAATTTAATTTTCTCTAAGTCAAATTTATAAATCAATATCAAGGATAATATTGGTGAGGTATACCCAAACATTAGAGAGAAATAGTTCTATGCCATTTTAGCTTATACTTTTAGTATCTTAGGTGGTTACACAAGTGGGTTTATATTAACCAATCAGTTTATAAGTACAATATATCTTGATGGATATATCAACCCCTATCCTATCTTCTCCATTTCCCTAGGTTCATAGGATATATGTTGTTAAATATTATGGCTGCATTCCCCTATTCTCTCCACATTAATCTAAATTCCTCCTCTATATAGACATAAAAACCTATGACTCTATAGACATAGTTTTATTTCATAAATTAATGTGTTTCTATGACATACAAACCTTAGCTTCATTGTGATTAAGTTCTAAATACTAAGTCCCAGTGATTGTAAATAGAGATTGCCTCCTTGAACACTTGTATGTTAAACTTGTCATTTAAAAGATGATGTAAAAATCAACGTTAATAAATTCTTTTTTTAAAAAAAGAAAAGGTTAAAAAAAAACTAATGGGTTGTCAGCCTGACAAAATGAGTGTGCTCAGGAAAACAACCAGGGAATCATTGGGAGAATTCACCAAAGTCAGGCCTTAGGTTTAGCTTCTTTAACCAGTTTGTGCAGAAATTTGCTGGCAACCCAGCAGGAGGTGTGACATTCCATTGGAGTTACTGAGAGATGAAACTGCTGCCACATATTCTGTTCTGCCTGATTCTACCACCACCCCACAGCCGTTTCCTGAGAGGACTGGAACCAAAAACTCTTGGTGATGGGACATTCTGTGCTAAACTCAAAGTCCCCTAGTTGGTTCCAGCCATTATGGTGACTCTGGATGGGTGAATTTTCCATCCAGTGCTGAACAGCCTAGATGAGGGAAAGGCTAAATGGGTATGAGGACTATGGGGCCCCCAGAGGAACCGTAATCCCCACTCGAGGGATATGCATCTACCGTTGACCGGTGTAGAGCATTTGCATGAGGTGCAGCTAAGACTGCGAGGAGACAGCCTAAACAGCCCTCAGTCTCGGGGTCTCCTGAGGGACACGCCCAATAGCATGGAGGTTGGCATCTATGAAAACCATTCCCCCGCAAAAAGATGCTTGGCCTCAGCAGAAAGACAGATACATGAGCCAGTGGGTCTTGCTTCTTCCTCAACATGGCCTCCATTCTAGGAATCAGGGCCTCTGTCCCCCCTCTCAGGTTAACACCTACCATAATTCAGATATTGCCTAAATCCTTGCCCCTCACTTATTTCAAGATGACGGGAGGAGATCGGGGACATTCTCCCCCTCCCTGAATTCTTACTGTAAGAATGTGCTTGCATCTTGTAAGTAGGTCACTAAGCAACACATGCCTGCTTGCGTTGATATGCAAACATCCTACTACCTGGCCTCTACCCCAAGCAAACATCCTACTACCGGACCCCCTCCCCCGAGCAGTTCCTATACCCCAATCCCTCTCCTGAAGAGGCATATAAACCCTTGTGTGAAAAATAAATTGGCAGCTTGATCAGGATGCTTGTCTTGCTGCCTTCTTCATGTCTCCTGTCCCTTTCATTCCTCCCTCTAGGTTCTTGGCCCTAGTTGATGTCCCGCTGGATGGGACACCCTTTCACTTTGGAATATTTATAATTAATTGGGGATAAGTGTTTTCTATCTGGGTTGGCTTCAAACCACAATCCTCAGTTCTCAGCCTCCTAAGTAGCTAGGATAACCAACGTGACCCCAGGGTGTGTGACCTTTTCCTCAGTTCAAATGGCCCCTCTTCCTTTAGCCTTTCCTCCAAGATCTGGTTTCAGAGTCCACAATGAAGATTTTCCTTTCAACCTTGCCTATTTCACATTAACATGAAGCATGTCTGATTGGGTTTTCATCTTGCCTTGTTTTGGTGTCTCTTAATTTCATGGATCAAACACTGTCATCAGAAAGATTTCTGATGGAAACATGGCTTTTGCTGCACTCTCCTCTCCCTTGTTCCAGTTGTCCAACTGCTTTCTACTGATATCCTCTAGCAATAAGCCACTGAAATGCACAAGTACAATGTGCTAAGCCTTTATTTTCCTCACATTTAAACAATTTACATCACACAAAGGAATTTCATCCTTGAAAAATACAGACAAAGCTGGGCTCAGTGGCTTCCATAGTAACCATAGCCCTTAGTGTCTGAGATCTGAGGATCAAGGTTCAAAGCCAGCCTGGGCACAAAAGGACCCGAGACTCTTATCTCCATCTAACCTCCAGAAAACAGGAAGTGGGGCTTGGCTCAAGGGTACTGCAGAGCTTAGGGACAACACCGAGGAACAGGGGTAGGGTCATAGCCTTGAGCTGAAGAGTTCAGGTACAACTCACAGGTTGGGCTGGAAACCCATGATCCCCCCATGCACCCACCGACAAAATACAGACAAAATGAAGTGAAAATTCTCTGTCTCACCTTCTTCTACATGTTTAGGTTTCTAGCTCTAAATAAATAACCTCTTTCACTATTTTTCTAGGCCAGCCTGGGTAAAGAGAGACTTCATCTAGGAAAAGAGTAGAGTGGCCCAAGCCTGTAGTCCCAGTTGTGGGAAGACTGAGATGGAGACCCCAGGGGAAAACTTTGGAGAACTGGGTGGTCTGTGCCAGTCTTTCCAGCAATATTGGGAAGTCTAAAGCAGACAGTCTGATTTCTTGGAAACAGCACCAACTTGGCAGTTGCTAGAGGAGTCTAGTAGAAGAACAAGTTCTCCAAACCTGTTCTATGTCCATGGAGATTCAGGTGTGAGTGTCAAACAAGGGCAGTCAGGGGAATCCAAGTGCTGCCCTCTAGGAACCTTGTCTGTACTACCTAAACCTGGCCTGCAACAGAGTCTAACTTTTGTATTTGCAAGTAGCAGAGTTTGAAGTCTGGGTCTTGAACCTGCTCAGCTTGTCTAGCTGACACTCTATCACTTGAGGCATGCCCCCATTTTGCTTTTTTTGGTTGCAATTGGAGACTCAGAGTGGCTTGGGATGGCTTCAAACTGTGGTCCTCCACATGTCAGCCTTCTCAGTAAGGAGGCTTTTAGGTAAAGAGCCTTGAGAACCCCTGCATTGTAGTTGGTTTTTTAAAATCTAAGCACTTATTTGTCTTTTCTGCTCACAACCCAGCTGAATGCTAGCATATGACCTGGCCAAAGGTGGCAACAAATAAAATAAGGCATCCTGATGGAGAAGATAGTGAGGAGATGCTTAGAGGAGGAGGAAAGAGAGAAAAGACTATAGTTCTGAGAAGAAAGGGCCGCTGGAAGGACTGGCCAAGAAAATGAGGCAGGGCCAGCAATGCTGAGATGAACCATGAAGGAGAAATGAGTCTGAGAAAGAAGGACTCTACTGGGTTCTTTAATCTTCTCTTCTCCTATGGAAAAAAAAATCTATCCTAGGTTGAGACAAGAACATCGAGAACAGAACGCAAGGGGTAGAACCTCCCCTCAAGTGGAAATGGGTAAGGGAATAAGAGAGGCATCTAAGGAGAGCTCAAGAGGAAGAAGGTCACATGCATTGGCACTTAGCTGTGATGTAGGATCATTTGCATAACATAAGCAAAACCCTCCCAAATAGTGGATCGCACATCCTCTTGTCTTCTCCTTCCTTTCTAAAGCACTTACCTTGGATGGAGTAAATCACAAACTTCACAATTTTAAGAGGTTTTTTCCCTGGCATTTCCTAGTTCAACACATTCTTCAAGATGTCAAAGTAGTGGACATAGCGACTCTGTAAAGCAACAAAAGCCTCCACTTTAGTGGGAATGCCAGATGTAAAGTCAGTATCCTAATTTCCTTCTCTTTTTCAGCTTGTGAACAGCAGTAAGAAAGGAAGACAACATTTAGAATGAGCCCTTACATTATCAACATTCTTATGTGTTTTCCTCATTGTGGAAAAAGAGCCCAGCTGAGACTTGCAGACAGTAACATGGAAAGAACAAGCCCTTGCTTCTAGGCTTGCTTATGACCATGAGAACAGTGAAGGTGCTGAAACAGCGATGACACAATCTGTTGTCATGCACTAGAGAAAGGACTATGGTTTGGGAGATAGTTCCTCATCAGGAGGAATGACATCTCCACATAGCTGCACTAGATGATTCTGTACCATTAGTGAGGGGTCCTCTACAGAGAAGAGATTCTTTATCTGCCTTTTTCTCCAATATGTTTTTTTTTGGTAAGGGAACCTTTCAATACTCTTTGGCTCCTAGCAAGTTGCTCAAACAGGATTTCTTAGAATTCTCTTTGAGAAACTCCAGATGTCTGATGATGAACCAACTGAGAAGAGTTCATAAAGTGAACTGCCACATTTCCAATTAGCAAAAGCACTTGTACTGCATGCGAGTGGCTGATGTCTGTAATCCAAGCTACTCAGGAGGCAGAAGCTGAGAGGACTGAAGAATAATGCCAGCCAGGGCTGAAAACTTTGAGATAATCCATCTCTATATACTTAGCCAGAAGTTGAGCTAGAGATCTAGCTCACTTGGTAAAGTGCCACTTGTGAAGAGTTCAAGCCTACTGAGCACCAGGCCACTGAGTTTAAGCCCCAGGGTGGGCAAACAATGAAAGGGCAATAGTGAGAAAGATGCCTGAAAATGCAATAGGGCAATGCAAGATGCAATAGGGCAGTGCTGTACCACTTCGCATCTCCAACTCAGGCTGTTTTGGTTCTTCATTAGAACTAAGAATGAAAGGATTTCCTGCTAGGGCTGGCTTTGAAACACCATTCTCAAATCTCAGCCTGTATCTAGAAATACAGACAGGTGCCAGTCATCAGTGTCGGGTAGATGCTTTGCAGTTGTTGGATTTTTTTTTAGAGTGCATATGTTGGGTGTCATGCCAAACTTCTTGTGAGGTAAAAGGACCTGATGAATAGAATTTCCTTCAAAGTAATCCTGGTTGAGGAAAGAAGAGTAGGAAGGGTGACCCAGGGTTTGAGAAGAGTGGGGAAGGAATAAACAAAGCATGACTGTAGGTTGGGATGATGATTGTAGAATGCACTGTATGGTTCCATCTTTGTGTGTTAGAATTTGGATATGAAATGTGCACTTAAAAGGCTCATAGATGGAAGGCTTGATCCCCAGTATACCAGCAGCGTTCAGAGGTGGGTATGGGGAAGTAATTATATTATGAGGCTTTTGACTTTATCCACAGATTCATTCAGTGAGGGCTTCCTAAATTTAAAGCATTAGTAGGAGGTGGGGAAAATGTTAGGAGTTGGGGCCTCATGAAACCAAAGAAGTCACTGGAAGGATGGATCATGTCGAAAACCCTTCCTTCTCCTCAGCTTCCTGGGAACCTTGAAGTGAGCAATCCTTCTCCACAATACCCGCCTCCTTGACATGATTGTTCAGTGTCAGTGTAGGCCCAAAGCAATGGGATCAAGTGGCCTTAAAGTAAATCCTGAAACTGTGAGCCCAAATGAATCTTTCCCCACTTTAAGTTCTTTGGTCAGTTATTTTTTTTATAGTGACCAACACTCCAATCCAATATAATTGGGATTTTTCATATTTTCATAATAAAGTATTATCAGAGGAAAATAGGACAACAGTGGATAGTTTAAACAATGTTAAAAATATGGAATGAAAGTATATGATAATGTCTGCTAGAACAAGATTTGTAAAATACTTATTTTCCCAGTTCATTCTGTTTTCTTCTTTCATACTCCCACTATCTCTGTGTGCCTTTATCTCTCATTCTTGGTCTGAGGCTCTCTCATTCTTTCTCTTCTCTGCACTCTTCTTTCCCCTACACTGGGGTCATCACAAAACCATCCTGGCAGTGTTCTAAAGACCTTGAATTGCTCATTGCCTTAGCAAAAACTGGTGAAGGATCCAATCTCTCTTTCTAGGGAAACCAATGGCTAGTAGATCATCTACTAGCCAGAGATCATCTTCAGGCATCAGAAAACCTCAGATATTTGACCTTCCTTTTTGGGAGGGGACTCAATTCTAGAAGCTGTAGGGAATAAAGAATAAGAAATGGAATGTGTGATGCTCTGTTGAGAACTGTTGGGAGCCAGAGTGGAATCAAACTGTACCTTGATTTGCATCAGACAATTGCTTTATTGTCTTATGGTTTTCTGGCCTTATTCTGTTTAAATGACCTGAGATTTACCATATGAATGTAACACCTGGAAGTTCCCTGGTTTCAAGAAGGGATAGAAGCCTTGAGTTGAGGATAAACGGGGCTGCAGTCTTTACCTGGGCTGCAGACCTACCAACCCCATGTGTTTGTCTCTTCTATTTTTTCCAGTCCCTGCCCCATATTTCAGGAACCCCAATTTGCTGCCGGTAGGCCCCGGCAGAGAACCAGGCCAAGTAGCCTATGAGGCTACAGATGTGGGCCTCCAAAGATCAGGAAATGGTTAGGAGTCACAAGTCCTCTGCCATCATTGATTGTTAAAGAAGGGTTACAGATGCGACCAGGCTAAATGTGCCACTAACATCTCCCCATAAATAACTTTGTGACAAGAGAAACTTACTTGGGAAGGAGTTTCTACTCCTTGAAACTGACTGCTCACATTCCTGTCAGTTCTGCGCTCCCCGAAGTATTCAAGGCTGTCCTACAGAAAAGGGGTTAATACAATCACAGTGCTTATCTGTCCTCTTTGGACAGAGCTACTTATGAACTTTCTTAGTTCCTAGCTTTTTAAGTGGCTAAGATTACAGGCACAAGTCTACAATGCCCACCTTTCCTTTGATTCTTTTAAAAATTACTTTATTATTTTTTGAAAGGTCTTTCTAGCTCCTTTGCCAAATTACTGATTAGCTCATTAGTTTTGGGGAGATGTTAATTTTTGAGCTTCTTGAATATTTTGGAAATTAGGACTTTGTCAGATATATTGTTGGTAAAGATCTACCAGTCTGTTGGCTGTGTTTTTAGTTTAGCACCTATGTTCTTTGCTGTGCAGAAAATTTTTATTTTGATATAATCACATTTGTCAAGTCTCTCCTACTTTCTGTGGCCTTGCCACTATTTCAAAAAAGTTCCTGCCTATGCCTATCAGTTCTAATATTTCTCCTACTCCAAATTGCAATAGTTTCAATGTTTCAGGCCTGACTTTGAGGTCTTTAAATTCATTTGAGTTGATATTGGTGCATGGTGATAAACAAGGATCCAATTTTAATTTTCTACATATGGAAGTCCTAATACCAATAATTGAAAAGACTATATTTTTCCATCACACATTTTTATTGTGCCTAATTTCTTTATATATATATATATTTTTTTTTTATTAAGATGCTGGAGGGGATGTGGCCAGGAGGGATCATTATTACACAGTTGGTGGGAGTGCAAACTCATTCAAGCATTATGGCAGCTCCTCAAAAGACTAAACATAGAGTTCCCTTATGACCCAGCAATTCCACTACTTGGCATTTACCCAACCGTCCAGAAACAAGGACATACTAAAGCCACTAGCACAAAGATGTTCACTGCAGCACTATTTACCATAGCAAAGATATGGAACCAACTCTGGTACCCTTCGATTGATGAGTGGATCAACAAGATGTGGTATTTTTACACAATAGAATTCTATGCTGCTGTCAGAAAGAATGACATCACTCCATTTGGAAGGAAATGGAAAGACTTAGAAAAAATCATATTAAGTGAAGTAAGTCAGACTCAAAGAAACATATACTCAATGGTTTCACCTATTTGTCATAATCAGTAGAAACCTTGGGCTCTCCTAGCAGCGATTTGCAATAGAGCAAAACCTAGATACATAAGGACATACAGTATGTCGCTAAATGAAAGGACTTATAGGAAATAGAAACAAAAGCCATAAAATGAGTGATTTTTGTCCTTAATGTACTATGTTATCTCCCATTTCTTTTGCTGTCCCTTGGTTATCTCATATTTTTATAGTATTTCACTTTGTTATCTGATATATTGTATATATGCGTATTTGGTTATTTGAAATTGGATAGGAAAGGGGCAAAAACAAGATGAGGGTGGGAGTGGGGGGAGGGAAATGGGGACCAAGACTTGAGAAAGGGTATCAATGTATGTGAAGTAGTGCACCTTCTATCTGGCAAAAGTAATGTAACCCTCCTATTAATTACAATAAAAAATATTTTTAAAACTCATTATAAAGGTGTTGTACAGAGAGGCTACAATTACATAAGTCAGTTAATGAGGATACAGCTTTTTAGAAAACGTTGATTCTTATTTCTTAAATACGGAATTACAAAGTCATGTGTATATCCTACAACATTAAAGAAATGGTAGGAAGGAAGTAGTGGGTTGAGATGGAGGGAGGAGAATGATGAATGAGTGACCTTACTCACAATGCACTGAATTCTCAAACTGCTTTTTTGAATGGCAACTACTTATAGATGGTAAAAAAATATACCTTAAAATGCTGTTTTTCTTAGTAATTCTGAATTTGGACATTCCCTCGCATTTGTGTCTCACTGCTCTCACTATAGGCTTGGCCCAGAACAAGAATACAAGGGTACAAGTCCAGTAAATAACTGCATATTAAACAAGGCTGCATTAATCCAGGCTTTCACTTTCACTTAATCACCATGAGCTAAGCATTTCCTTAATATTTTACCATGAATGCTTCAGAACTTGCAAATTCAGTACATATAAAAGGCTAAGTATCAAAACTTTTTCCTACCTTTGCGGTTAAAAACGTGCCAGTGGCAAGAAGTAGAATAGATATCATTGTGCCTGTTCGTCCTAGAAAAGAGCAGAAATGAGCTCAAGAAACCTTTGTTCCAGTGTAAAAATACACTCACAAATACTCATTTGGTATTGGTACTGTTTCTTCTGAAGTGTTGCTGTCTCAAAATTTCCAATTGAGAAATATTAAGACTTTATTTTTCATTAATGTAATGAAAAGAACGCTGGTCCTCATGTATAATTCCAGATTCCCAGGTGGGAAGATCAGGATGGTTGTGATTCCAACCAGCTTAGGCAAAATAAACAGGACCTCATTCTCAACCAGCAAGATGGGCCGGGTGCTTCTCATCTACAGCCCTCATTGGGTGGGAGACATAGAAATGGGTTTCAGACTGATGCCAGCTCAGGAAAATGTAGGAGGTACTTTATCTAAAAAAAGCATTGAAGCAAAACAGAGCTGAGCATATACCTGAAGTGGGAGAATGCTGGCCAAGCACGTGCCAGGTGCTGAGTGCAAATGCAAGCAGGAACCCACATTACCAACTAGAATTGTAGTCCCTATGTAATTGTATTATTTGAATTGTATTGTGAACATTTGCAAACATAAGAATGTAGAGAGACAAGCATAATGAATACGCATATTCCTATTCCTCAGATTATGTAATTCTAAGTATTTTGCTGTAGTGTTCTTGCTTACTTTCTACCTCAGCTTACATGCCTGCTTTTCTCTCTTCTCCCTCTCTCTTTGCCTCTGCCTGTGTGTGTGTGTGTGTGTGTGATAATGTTTTGTAGCAAATACTTTGACAATTATAGCAAATCCTTGACTTCTTCCTGCTTCAAATCAGTCATCCTCTAAGTCTCTTCTGTTACCTTCTACTTATATCTTAGTTTTGTCCTACAAAATTTAAGTTTGAAAATATGTTCTTTTCTCTTTCTATATTCATCCTTATAATCTAATTTTTAACATACCCTTTCACCTGAAAAGTACACATTTTTCATCTATTCTTTAAACATTTTTTTCCACTGGAGGAAGAACAGATTTATTATCTTCATGTACAGAGAAATCAACATTGCACATCTAAACCAGCTTAGTAGCCAGTTCCTTAGCCTTTGCCTTTTCCAGCTTGCCAATTTGAGTCACATATTTTGGACTGAGGACGTGCCTTCCCACTGAGGATGGATCTCATCGTGAGCATATGTCTTGGGAGCTTCAACTCATGAACTCCTTTGGCTTCTTTTGATCAAGAGAAGGTACTCTACCAATTCAGTCATATTATCTCTACTTCTATCCTTTTGTTTGTTAAACAGAGACAACCATCTTAGGGATATTTTTTTTGCCTGGGTTGCCACAAATCTCACATTGCTGAGTAGCATGGGTTACCAGTGCCTGGGTGAAACTTTCACAAGGGCAAAAACAAAGTATCTTAAATGCCAAGTGAGAAGTCATTCATGTTGAGGTCTGGTTCTCAGAAGAAATGCAAATGGCTAATTGATACCTAAAGAAATGTTCAACTTCTTTAACCATAAAGGAAATACAAATAGAATCTGTGCTGATTTCATCACACCAAGGCAGAATGGAAGTCATAAAAATACAATAGCAAAGGCTGGCAAGTATGGAGCAGAAAGGTGAGAATGAACTATATTAGTATACTGTTGGTTGGTTTGAAATTAGTCTATCCACTAGAGAAATCAGTATGGAGGGTCTTCTTCAAAACACTAATCATAGACTTTTTGTTAGTTTTATAGGTCTTATAAGTTACAAGGTAACTTCTCATTTTATAGAATATCTTGTTTGTGACTTTGGATGTGGTGAGCTCTGTGTGTGTGTGCTGTGTGTGTGTGCTGTGTGTGTGTGTGTGTGTGTATGTGTGTTTCATACGTTTTACTACAGAAACATCTCAAACCAACAATTTAATGGTACAACTTAAAATGCTGGAAAAAGAGTACCAAACCCAACCAAAATCTAGTAGAAGGAAACAAATTATTAAAAGTAAAGCAGAATCAAATGAATTAAGAATCCAAAAAACCCCAGAATCCACAAACAAGGAGTTGGTTCTTGGAAAAAATTAACAAAACTGACAGACCCTTACCAAATCAGATCAAAAAATGAAGGGAGAACACCTAAATAAACAAAATTATAGACAAGAAGGGCAATATAACAACAGAAATTACCAATATCCAGAGCATCCCAAGGGATTACTTGTCAAATCTTCATGCCAACAAATTTGAAAATCTAGAAGAGATGGACGAATTTCCAGCAAATATTGAAATAACCAAACTGAACCATGAAGATCTAAATCTACTAAACAGACCCACTTCAAGTAATGAAATAGAAAAAGCAATAAGAGTCTATAGGATTCTTTAAATACAGAATCATGTCATCTGCAAAGTGGGATAGACTATACTCCCAAGCTCCTTGAGCTGATTCAAAACTTAGGAAGAGTAGGAGGCTATAAAATCAACCCTCAAAAATCAACTGCCTTCCTTTATGCCAACAGTGAGAGGAACGAGGCAATAATCAGGAAAGAAACTCCTTTCACAATAGCTTCAAAAAAAATAAAGTACCTATGTTGTCTCTCATCTCCTTTGCTGTCCCTTGGTTATCTCATATTGGTATAGTATCTCACTTTGTTATCTGATATATTGAATTTATTTGTATTTGGGTATTTGAAATTTGATAGGGAAGGAGGGAAAACCAAGACGGGTGGGGGGTGTGGGGTGGGAGGGAAACGGGTACCAAGACATGTGAAAGGGTATCAATGTATGTGAATTAATGCACCTTCTATCTGGCAAATATCATGTAACCCTTTTACTAATTACAATAAAAAAAATAAAAAATAAAAAAATAAAGTACCTAGGAATTAGCTTAACTAAGAATGTAAAGGACCTTTTTGACGAAAACTTTAAAACCCTAAAAAAGGAAATTAAAGCAGAACTAAGGAAATGGAAAAACCTCCCATGCTCCTGGATTGGAAGAATCAACATTGTGAAAATGACAATCTTGCCAAGAGCTATCTACAAATTCAACACAATACCCATCAATAACCCAATGTTATTCTTTAAAGAAATAGAAAACGCAATCCAAAATTGCATATGGAATAATAAAAGACCCCGTATAGCAAAAACACTTCTTAGCAGAAAGAACAGCGCTGGAGGAATTTCATTTCCAAACTTTAGACTCTATTACAGAGCTATAATTCTCAAAACAGCTTGGTACTGGCACAGGAACAGGCCTGAAGACCAATGGAATAGAACTGAGGACCCAGATATTAAACCACAGACCTATGGCCACCTAATCTTTGACAAGGGAGCCAAAAAAATAGAATGGAAGAAAGACAGCCTCTTCAACAAGTTGTGCTGGCAGAACTGGTTAAGCACCTGCAGAAAACTAAAGCTGGATCCTTCGTTGTCACCTTGCACTAGAATTAACTCCAAATGGATCAAAGACCTGGAGGAAAAGCTGACACACTGAAAACATTACAGGAAGGAATAGGAGATACACTAGGCCTCCTTGGCACAGGTCGAAACTTTCTTAATAAGGACCAAGAATCACAATAAATCAGAGAAAGGCTGGATAAGTGGGACTGCATTAAACTGCAGAGCTTTTGTATGGCAAAGGACATAGCTAGTAAACTAATCAGGAAGCCTACAGAGTGGGAGAAGATCTTCACCAACCAAACAACGGACAAAGGCCTCATATCTAAAATATATCAACAACTCAAAAAATTGAATCACTCCAAAACTAATCTCCAAAGTAACAACCATCCCATTAAAAAAAAATGGGCCAAAGACTTAAAGAGAGTCTTCTCTGAAGAAGAAACAAAAATGGCCTATAGATACATGAAGAAATGCTCAACATCTCTGGTCATAAAAGAAATGCAAATCAAAACAACTCTAAGATTCCACCTCACTCCAGTTAGAATGCCCAGGATCAGGAAAACAAATAACAACAGATGCTGGAGGGGATGTGGCCAGGAGGGATCACTACTACACTGTTGGTGGGAGTGCAAACTCGTTCAACCACTATGGAAAGCAGTGTGGCAGTGCCTCAAAAGGCTAAACATAGAACTCCCCTTTGACCCAGCAATTCCACTACTTGGCATTTACCCAACCATCCAGAAACAAGGACATACTAAATCCACTAGCACAACAATGTTCATTGCAGCACTATTCACCATAGCAAAGATATGGAACCAACCCAGATGTCCCTCAGTTGATGAGTGGATCAACAAGTTGTGGTATTTGTACACAATGGAATTCTATGCTGCTGTCAGAAAGAATGACAACACCCCATTTGTTAGGAAATGGAAAGACTTAGAAAAAGTCATATTAAGTGAAGTAAGCCAGACTCAAAGGAACTTAGGCTCAATGGTTTCCCTCATTGTCTTAACCAGTAGAAACCTTGGGCTCTACTAGCAGAGATCTGCAATAGAGCAAAATCTTGATACATAAGGCCATATAATGTGAAGCTAATTGAAAGGACCTCCAGGATATTGAAACAAAAGCCATATAATGAATGATTGTTGTCCTTAATGTACTATGTTGTCTCTCATCTCCTTTGCTATCCCTTGGTTATCTCATATTGGTATAGTATCTCACTTTGTTATCTGATATATTGAATTTATTTGTATTTGGATATTTGAAATTTGATAGGGAAGGGGGGAAAACCAAGACCGGAGGGGGTGTGGGGGGGAGGGAAATGGGTACCAAGACATGTGAAAGGGTATCAATGTATGTGAATTAATGCACCTTCTATCTGGCAAATATCATGTAACCCTTTTACTAATTGCAATAAAAAACAACAACAAAAAAAGCAATAAGAGACCTCTCATCCAAGAATAGCCCAGGACCTGAAGGATTCATAGCTGAAATCTATAAGGCCTTCAAAGAAGAGCTCACACCAATACTCCCCAAAATCTTCAATGAAGTTAAAAGTGAAGGCTCTCTACCAAACCCATTCTATGAAACCAGCTTAACCCTCATGTCAAAATGAGACAGGAACTCATCAAAGAAAGAGAACCAGAGACCCAGTTCTTTAATAAAATTGATGCAAAACTGCTCAACAAAATATTGGCCGATCAACTTCAACAACTCATCAAAAAATTATACACTGTGATCAAACAGGACTGATCACCGGGATCCAAAGCTGGTTCAATACATGCTAGTGGGTTAATATAATTCATCACATCAAAAGTAGCAAGGACAACAATCACATGATCATCTAAATAGATGTAGACAAGGCATTTAACAAGATCCAACACCCCTTGATGCAAAAAGTTCTGGAGAAAGTAGGAATCATGGAACATTCCTCAGTATAATCTTACACGACCACCCTACAAACTAGCATAAAAGTAAATGGAGAAAAGGTAAAGCCATTTCCTCTGAAATCAGGAATGATACAAGGATGCCCACTTTCTCCACTCCTGTTCAATACAGTATTAGAATTCCTAGCCAGAGCAATAAGGCAAGAGCCAAACATAAAGGAAGTTGAAATAGGGAAGGAGGAAGTGAAACTTTCTCTCTTTGCAGATGACATGATTCTTTTTTTCCATACATCTTTTATTGTAATTGATAGAAGGGTTACATTATATTTATCAGATAAAAAGTGCATTACTTCACAAACTTTGATACCATTCTCATGTCATGGTCCCCATTTCCCTCCCCCATTCCCCCATTCATCTTGATTTCCTCCCTTCCCTATCCAATTTCAAATGACCAGTTAAGTATATATAAAATATATCAGATAACAAGGTGAAATATTGTAATAATATGAGATAACCAAGGGACAGCAAAAGAGATGAGACATAACATGGTACATTAAGGACAACAATCACTCATTATATGGCTTTTGTTTCTACATCCTGGAGGTGCTTACTAGATTTTGTTCTATTGTAAATCTCTGCTAGGAGAGCCCAAGGTTTCTACTGATTATGACAAATGAGGGAAACCATTGAGCATATGTTCCTTTGAGTCTGGCTTACTTCACTTAATATGATTTTTTCTAAGCCTTTCCATTACCTTACAAGTGGGACAATGTCATTATGTCTGACCTCAGCATAGAATTCCATTGTGTATAAACACCACATCATCTTGTTGATCCACTCATCAACTGAGGGACATCTGGTTTGGTTCCATATCTTTGCTATGGTAAATAGTGCTGCGATGAACATTGTTGGGTTCGTGGATTTAGTATGTCCTTGTTTCTGGACAATTGGGTAAATGCCAAGTGGTGGAATTGCTGGATCATGGGGTGATCTATGTTTAGTCTTTTGAGGAGCTGTCAAACTGCTTTCCATAGTGGTTGAACAAGTTTGCACTCCCAATAACAGTGTAGTAGTGATCCCTCCTGGCCACATCCCCTCCAGCATCAGTTGTTATTAGATTTCTTGATCCTGGCCATTGTAACTAGAGTGAGGTAGAATTTTAGAATTGTTTTGATTTGCATTTCTTTTATGACCAGAGATATTGAGCATTTCTTCATGTGTCTATAGGCCATTGTTATTTCTTCTTCAGAGAAGACTCTCTTTAAGTCTTTGGCCCATTTTTTAATGGGATGGTTGTTAATTTGGAGATTAGTTTTGGAGTCATTCAATTTTTTGAGCTGCTGATATATTTTAGATTTGAGGTCCCCAAAATACAAAACAAAACAAAACAAAATTAAACTAAATCATAGACAAGAATGCAAATATCACAGCAGAAATTACCAAGGTACAGAACATCATAATGGAATACATTTCTAACTTTATGCCAACAAGTTTGAGGATCTAGAAGAGATGAATGAATTTCTCGCCAATATTAGCATACCCAAGCTGAACCAAGAAGACCTAGTCCAAATAAACGGACCTATGTCAAGTCCCGAAATAGAAATGGCAATAAGAGACCTCCCATCCAAGAAAAGCCCAGGGCCACATGAATTCACAGCTGAATTCTATGAGGCCAGCAGAACAGAGCTCACACCAATACTCCTCAAGCTCTTCAAGGAAATTGAAAGTGAACACTCTTCTGCCAAACTCATTGTACAAAGCCCCCCTAACCCTCATCCCAAAACCAGATAGGGACTCATCAAAGAAAGACTCATCTCTTTGATGAATATTGATGCAAAACTGCTCAACAAAATACTGGCCAACCATCTTCAGCAACTCCTCAAAGAATTATACACTACGAAAAAAAATTATACACTATGCTCAAACAGGATTCAGCACAGGGGTGCAAAGCTGGTTCAATAGACGCAAGTAAATTCCTATAATTCAACACATCAACAGGAGCAAGGGCAATAATTCCATGATTGTCTCAACAGATGCAGAAGAGGCATTTGACAAGATCCAACACCCCTTTATGCTAGAAGCTCTGGAGAAACTAGGAATCCATGGAACATTCCTCAGTATAATAAAGGCTGTGTATGACAAACCCACAGCTAGCATTATACTTAGTGGTGAAAAGCTAAAGCCATTTCCACTAAATTCAGGAATGAGACAAGGATGCCCACTCTCTCCACTTCTCTTTAACATAGTATAGAATTCCTAGCCAGAGCAATAAGAAAAGAAGCAAGTAGAAAGGGGATCCAAACAGGGAAAGAGGAAGTGAAACTTGCCCTCTTTGCAAATGACATGATTCTTTATTTAAAGAAATCTATAGATTCTACTTGCAAGTTGCTTGAGCTGATTTGAAACTTTGGCAAGGTAGCAGGGTATAAAATTAACCCTCAAAAATTAACAACCTTCCTGTATACCAGCAATGAGGGGATTGGGGCAGCAATCAGGAAAGCAACTCCATTTGCAATAGCCTCAAGGAAAATAAAATACATAGGAATTAATTAACTAAGAATGTAAAGGACATTTATGATGCAAACTTTAAAAACCTGAAAAATGAAATTTAAGCAGATCTGAAGAAATGGATAAACTTCCCAGGCTCCTGAATTGGAAGAATTAACAACATGAAAATGGCATTCCTGCCAAGGGCTATGTACAAATTCAATGCAATAATCATCAATAGCCCAATGTCATTCTTTAATGAAATTGACGAAGAAATCCACAATATCATATGGAATAATAAAAGACCCTATATAGCAGAAAGAGCAACTCTGAAGGAATATCCATATCAAATTTCAGACTCTATTACAAAGTTACAGTAATCAAAACAACTTGGTACAGGCACAAGAATAGGGCAGAGGACCAATGGAATCAAATTGAAGGCCCAAAAATCAACGCACAAACCTATGGCCACTTAATCTTTGATAAGGGAGCCCAAAAAATAGAATGGAAGAAAGACAGCCTCTTCAACAAGTGATGCTGGCAGAACTGGTTAAGCACCTCCAGAAAATTAAAGTTGGTACCTTCTATGTCACCGTACACTAGGATTAGTTCCAAATGGATCTTAAAAACTTTACAAGAAGGAATGGGAGATACACTAAGTCCCCCTGGCACAGGTCGAAACTTTCTTAATAAAGACCAAACAAGCACAAAAAATTAAATATAGCTAGGACAGAGGGGAATGCATTAAATTGTAGAGCTTCTGTACGTCAAAGGACATAGGTAGCAGGTTAAATAGAAAGCTCACAGAGTAAGAGAAGATCTTCACTAATCATACAACAGACAAAGGCCTCATATCTAAAATATACCTATAGCTAAAAAAAAGGAATCATTCCAAAATTAAGCTCCAAAGAAATAACCATCCTATAAAAAGATTGGCCAAGACTTAGAGTCTTCTCGGAAGAAGAAATAAGAATGGCCTATAGACACATGAAGAAATGCTCAACCTCTCTAACCATGAAAGAAATGCAAATCAAAACAACTTTGAGATTCCACCACACTCCAGTTAGAATGGCCATGATCAAGAAATGCAATAACTACAGATGCTGGCTGGGATGTGGCCAGAAGGGATCATTACTACACTGTTGGTGGGAGTGCAAACTCGTTCAACCACTATGGAAGGCAGTGTGGCAGTTCCTCAAAAGGCTAAACATAGGTCACCCCATGACCCAGCAATTCCACGACTTGGCATTTACCTAATAGTCCAGAAACAAGGACATACTAAAGCCACTAGCACAACAATGTTCATTGCCACAATATTTACCATAGCAAAGGTATGCAATCAACCCATATGCTCCTCAGTAGAGATTGAAACACCAAGATGTGGTATGTATACACAATGGAATTCTATGCCACCATCAGAAAGAACGATATTACACGATTTGTAAGGAAATGCAAAAACTTGGAAAAAATCATATTAAGTGAAGTACTGAAAGAAACATAGGCTCAATGGATTCCCATTTGTAATAATTAGTACACATCTACTTTGCCCCTAGCTGAGGAACACAGTAGCTCAAATCCTACACACATAATGCCATATAGGATGAGGCCAAATTAATGGACTACCAGGGCATGGAAACAAGAGCTTAATTATAAGTGACTGTTATTGTAATGTATCATGTTCTTCTCTCTACTCTTGTGTTGCCCTTTGGTTAATCTCATATTGTTACAGTATCCCACTTTGTTACCTGGTATATTATCTAGATGTTTACTTGTGTATTTGATATAGGAGGGGAAAAATCAGGGGAGGGGTTGGGCAGAGGGAAATGGGGACAAAAACATGAGACGGGATATAGATGTGTGAGAAGTTTGGCACCTTCTATCTGGCAAATATAACTGTAACCCCTCTATACACTAAATTTTTAAAAATAAAGTAGATAATCAGCTGAGCAAAGAGGTATATGCTATGGAACCAGAGAATCTCCAAAATGGGTTAAGAAACAACACAAATAGCAAGACAATACATTAACCTTTCCTAAAGCAGGACAAAGAGGGAGGTATGGTGGCCATTTCTGCCATTCAGCACACAGAGGCAAGGGCAGGAAGATAACAAGCTTGAGACTATATAGGGAAATCCTGACTCAATCAAAACCAAACAAATGCTCACAAAACACAAAGCCAGCCAGCCGTAGTGGCTGTATTACTAGCTATTCAGATATAGACAATGGGGAGGTTTGTCATTCAAGGCAAGCCCAAATCTATACAAGAATTCTTCTCAAGTAAAAAGTAGAGCATCACAGTATGTATCCATGAACCCAAGTGTGTGAAAAAGTTAAAGAGGGTCACAGTCTAGGCCTTTCTGGATTCAGGATGAAAAGTGAGAACCAATGTGAATAATGACTAAAGCAAACAGATATGAGGAATGTAAGTGGCTCCAGTAGTAAAGGGCCCCAGGACGTGTGAGGCCTTGGGTTCCGACCATATTAATGCCAAGAAACAATACAAAATCACCCCACACTCCCAAGAATCAAAAGGCAGTGTGGTAGGACACAGTACTTGGAAAGACATTTCTGAAAACGAAACCTTAAAGTGGCCAACAGATTTGTGAAACAATTCTCAATGTCACTAGGTAACAGGGAAGAGCATCTTAAAAGCCCAAGGTGAGAATGCATTTGTTAACTAGCTTCATTCAGCATTCCACATTGTATATAAATAGGAAAGTATTACGTTTACATGATACATAAGTGCAGCACTGTCAGCTAAAGAAGAAAAAGGCATCGCTGCAAATGAGATACAAATGCAATACCATCCTGAAGTTGAACACTGTTTGGGGGAGGCAGGTATACATGGGTAAACCAAAATGGAAGAAACCCATATAATCAGCAATTAAGGGAAGTAGCTCATTGTCCTCCCTTCTTTACATTAGTTTTTCCTTTGTTCTTCCCTCCCCTTCTCTATTTTCCTTTTAGTATTCTTTGCTTCTTTCATCCTTTAAACACAATATTAATATGTTAGCAATGATGAATCTATCTGAGGAGTAGCAGTAGGTATCTTCCTACTGCCTGTCAATATTTATTCTCAACTATCTTTTTACAAAGGAGACAGAAAGGAAAGCATCATTACCTTTTCCACCTTTGCAGTGAATTATGATGATGTTGTGAGGATCCTTGGATAACCAGGCAATGACTTCTTTAGCAAATGAAACCATCTCTCTGGTTTAACAAAAATTTTTAGTTAATTAAAATTCATTCCCAAATTTCAAGCCCAG
This sequence comes from Megascapheus bottae, assembly GCF_031878675.1. Classification (NCBI taxonomy): domain Eukaryota; kingdom Metazoa; phylum Chordata; class Mammalia; order Rodentia; family Geomyidae; genus Megascapheus; species Megascapheus bottae. The sequence goes on along the minus strand of NW_028327837.1, from coordinate 99,674 downwards.
TGAATTTAGTGCTTTTCTGACCATCCGTGTGGCATCAGACTTACTCAAGAGTGGGGACATTATGATCTTCTATCATTATTCTATGAACACGGTGATGAAAATATTTAGGGTCATAAGACCGTTCGCCTGAAAGAAATGAGATATGTGTCAGAGCTGTATGCCTACTGACATGAAAGTTAGGAACGAAGTTTAAAATTTCTCTTAGGAATTCTTATCTCCTTTCCATTGTTCTAAACGGATTTTTAACATCACCAGCACAAAGGTCCTGAGAGGAACACAGGCAGACCAGTGGACAAAAGAGCCAAAGAGACATGAAGGACATTAGGGACAGATTCTTGTCCTTAAAGACTTTTTCATCCCAAGTAATTTAAAATCAACTCATGCTTCATATTCCTTACCTTTAACCTTCTAACAGAGTGATTATTCGATCTTCTAGACTGCATATCCTATCATCCTGCATTCTGCTTATTCTATCTTCTAGACTGCTTATTCTATCATACTACATAGGTACCACTAAGTAGAGGTTAATGGTGCTGTCTAAATGCTCAGTCCCTGAAAATATCATTAAATGTTTATTCTGACAAGAAAATGCAATAAAAATGTACATAAAAATCATGATTGGGAAATCAGGGGACAGTGAAAGGCAGACAAAAACATGAGAAGGGGTATCACGGTTTGAGAAGTAATGTAACCATTACCTAAAAAAATCTAACTGCAACCCTTCTATACATTAACCCTAAATAAAGTACAAAAAAAACCCCACACCACCATAAAAAAATCTAGACAGGTGTTAATGTCTAGACAGGAGAAAAACTGAAGACAGACACAGCAGAGAAACTGGGGGCACATTCTTCTCCTTCTTCTGTTTTCTTTTGTCGTTTCTCATCACGCGCCTTGTTCTCATCACCAACTCTTTCTGGTGGATCATAGAACATACTTGCTGAATTGTCTGTGATACAATCTGGCATTAAAGGCAGGAAGAGTTGATTGAGCATAAGAGCAGATCTTTCCTGAGCATTTCCTCTGTAAGTCTGCCTCTTCGCTCTCACTGGCCCATCTCTTTCTTAGGGAATGTTGTGCTGCCAAGCTCACTTTTCCTACTACACAGCACCAGCGCAATACAGAGATTTCTGATCTGACTTCTTACTACGTAATATTTACAATTAAATGAAAGATACCCAAGGTGACTTTCTTACATATCTACAGTAGCAAATATATTAAAGTGATATACATACTACAAAGGTTGTATACAAAATAATGCTCAGGATGTCTGGTGTTGAAGAAACGAGCCTCTTCCTAAAAAAGATAAATACATTCATAAACTATATTGTTGAAGGCGGCTCCTTTGTACAACTACTTAAAGATACTAGTAAAACATGCTGTCTACTTTTGAAAACGCTTTTGTCACAGCTTTAATCTTCGGATTTTCTTCTTCTTCAAGTCTGCGAAATGCTTCTTTTGACCTAAGAGTATACACTAGCTCCCCCCTTGTTCTGAAGGACAAAGCAGCCAAACATTCATGCCTTCTAATCCTTGTCTATCTCCAGATAGACCCTCAGATTAAACAGGAAGGTGCTGGAGGCATTAAGGTAGGCATGTTAAATCTGTCCAAGTCTCAGTCTGAATGACCTGCCCTTAGCCTTTGTCTCTGGAGGCCTGGCCAGTGTTTATAGTTCTGGATTTTTCTCTTCAAGATGACAAGAAAAGGCATTGTGTTTGGAAAGCAGTCTGCCTTTTGCAGTTTTATAAATCCTGTTCTTCCTGGATCCCTAGATATCTATGAAGTGACTACAAGAGAGCATGGCTAAGATCAAGAACACATTGTATTTTCCAGCAAAAGTAGCTTTTACTTGACTTAGGGGCAAAGGGACATGGTCTGACTGCATACAGAAGTGGCCAGACGTGTTGATGCTTCCTCACTGTGTTTGTTTCTCCAGTAACTGTGGCTGTGTCCCACGCATCTGCACTCTGACCCTTTTCTTTCTATATTCAGTGTTGTTCAAAATACAATGCTGAAACCTTCTTCCCTTTGAAGGACAAGCAGGAGCATATGACCTGCTTAGCCTCCTCAGGAATTAAGTTTGTTCAGTGTTATGTTTATGATGTACAGATCAACACAAAGTACAATGCTTACCCTCATTGTTTTCAAACTCAAATATTTAAAGTCATATGAGCTATAAAATGTCCACTCAAAAACTTCCAGCTGCCAAATTTACATCTCTTCCTCCAGCTTTATTTTGTCATAGTTGCATGTTTTCCTTTCTACCAAATGGATTTGCAGAATATAATGCATTTCATGACACTTTGGAGCAGTATTTAACACTATACTTTCTGTGCGTGCATTTTCCATAGATCCATAAATATTAATCCTATTTTTAAAAGAACAACCAGGGCACAAAACTAGAATTTCTTTTGCTGGTAGAAACTCAGTTACAAAAGAGCTAACATATGATTCTACTATGAGAAACTCAAGAAACATTAAAACTGATCTATGGCAATGAAAAATCAAAAGAACACTTTCAGTGTTTGAAAAGTGATTATAAATGCCAGAACATTGTCAACAATTTGATAGTGGTGTTCATTGCATGCCCTCATACATAATTGCGTTAATAGACAAATGTAAGATGAGGGCAATGTGGAGTCTGCATCCGTAAAGATTTATTTATATAAGCATGCATTACATAATGATGGTTTTTCAGTTAAACACCAATTGTTTTTTGTTGTTGTTGTTTTTTGCCAGTCCTGGGATTGAGCTCAGGACCTAAGCACTGTCCTAGGACTTTCTCAAGGCTAGAGCTCTACCACTTCAGCCTCAGCACCACTTCCGGCTTTTTTCTAGGTATGTGGTACCGTATTGTTCTTTATTGATACATACGGAAGAATAAATGTCATGCAGATTACTAAGTATCACATGAGATTTTGAGACACACACGTGTATATGCGTATACACATACAAAAACACATACATACATGTACATAAATCAGGTTAAATACAACTACTGTGTCAAGCATTAGATAATATCATAGTGAAACTTTAAAATCCTTTCTTCTTTAATAATATATAACACAATGCTGTTGTGTGTAATCAATCTACTGTGTAACAGCTCAGTGAAAAGTTACCTCTTATATCATTATAATCTCTTGCTCATTGATCAACCTTTGTCCAAACCTTCCTCTTTCTGACTCACCCAAGTTTCTGATATTCACTAGTCTAGGCTCACCTTCATTGAGATCAATGTTTTTTTATTTCACATATTCCATACTTGCCATTTGGCTTATTTGATTAACATATAACTTCTCCTTTTGTGTTATTGACAACGACAGTTGTTTGCAGGAGTAAACAATGCACTATCATGTAGAGGTGCCAAAACATTCACCTTGGAATGGAAACTTAAGAGGTGGATTTCATCCCTTTGCTATTCACTGCTGAGCAGTGAGCTTTTAACCAGGGGTACATATGTCTCTGCCACATAATGATCTCTTTAAGTCACATCAATACCCAGTCGAGGTATGATTGGATCCCAAGATCATTGAAGTGTGATTTGTTTGAGAATCTTCACACTGTTTTCTTGAATGTCTATGCTAATTGATATCATCAATAGCTTGCCATGGGCCATCTTTCTCCACAAATTTACTAGCATGTGTTACCTCTTAACTATTCAATAATTGTCATGCTTGTGGAATGTTGCAGTGCTATCACATTGTGGTTTCCACCTGCATTTTTCTGATGATGAGTGAGGTTCTACATTTTCTCTTACACTATTTTTTTTTACCAATCCTGGGGCTTGAATTCAGCGCCAGGTACTCTCCTTGGATTTTCTCAAGGCTAGGGCTCTATCACTTGTGCTACAGCACCACTTCTGGCTTTTTCTGTGAATGTGATACCAAGGAATGGAACCCAGGGCTTCATGCATACTAGGAAAGCACTCTCCTACTAGGACTTGCTCGCTTCTCTCATAAGAGTTGTGGAGCATTTATTATTTGCCTTGTGTGGGGAAAGAGACCTGTAGTCCTGAGGCTATGTTTGGATAACTGATGCCCAGCTTACACAACAGTACTCTTATGGGATGAAGCTGCTGAGAATTCCAGGAACTTACTTCAAGTACATTTCATTGCTGTTCACACACTGAGTGATCACCCATCAGAGCATTTCCTGTCATTGACCACTGAATGTATATACATTATATATGAACCCATACACAGATCTCCAATTATCTTTCATTAAGGAAAAACAGTAGGAATTACTACAGGTATTCACTGTATGTGAATACATACGTACATATATCCCTAACCCCAAATTTTATGTGCTTTCTTAGTAAGGAGCTTCAAGGGGCTTAAAATTAAGTTAGTCACTTACAGAGCCCAAAGTGGGATTTCCCTTATTTAATTATCAGGGAATCTATGTGAAAGAACATATATATTTTTAGACATGGCTTTCTTCTCCCTGAAAGACTACATATGGGGACACAATTCCTCTCATCCTGTGATGGAGCCTATTTTCTGATCCTTGAATCCAGACTGCTTTTGTAATTCATTTTTGTCTTAGCTAATGAATTCAAGGCCACTCACACTCACTTGAAGACTTAGTCTTAATGGAATTACATTCATTTGCTTACTGTTCCTAAGGCTATCTCAATGGTCCCCAAGACCTAGCTGCCTGGGAGAAGAGACATAATAACAGAGAGGCAATCAGAAAAGCCAATTCAGATTAGCCAGTCCTCAGAGGAGCGGCAACTGATCAGAGATGCCCAGATCAGCCCAGTGAAGTAGCCTGTCCTGTACCTAATCATTGGAACCACTCCATTAAGCCCCATCCAAATGTTCAAACCACTCTATCTTGAGATAAATAAATGGGTGCTCTTACTAATCAGTAGGACCTCCAGGGCTTCGCATAAACAAAAGCAAGTTGATACCATGCTTTTATGATTTTTCACCAGAAAGAATAAAATGGTAGAACACTGCTTTGCCTGGGTCAACACTAAGCTCTTGAGTCTATAGAGTTCACTCTGTGCTGCACAAATATGCTTACCTGCATTGGATTCCTATAGAATGTATGTATCCCAGAGGATGGAAATGACATGGCGACAAGACGGTCTGGAAAGCAAAAGAATCCCTATTAGGAAAGTCAGTACAGATGGGAACAACAATAATAACAAAAATTATTTGTACATCTATCCAGGTTCTTTTCTCAGAGTACAAGAAGAGTTGATATGATAGTGACATAACCAAGATGATGCATTAAGATGAAGCAATAGAAGTCTAGGGAGGTGATTTTGTGGCAGAGCGTTTGACTTGCATGCAAAAACACTCTGAGTTGGATTCCTCAGGACAACATAAAGAGAAATCACCAGAAGTGGCAGTGTGGCTCTACTGGTAAAGTGCTAGCCTTGAGCAAAAGAAGCTCAAGGACAGTTATCAAGTTCTGAGTTCAAGCCCCAGGACTGACAATACAATACAAAAGTAAATAAATAAGTTATGCAATATCATAATATCCTTAGGCTCAACAGGAACTTAGTGTTTGAAGCCGTCTTCCCTTAGCAAACCTGACCTCATGGATAATGAACTTGTTCTCTGGGATTTTAGAAGATTAAGGTCTCTTTCTCTTGGATGCTTAGATAGCTAACAAAACGGAATAAATAATAAGTGAAATTTTAATGGAGCCACTTGAAATTGCATCGTATTTACTGTCTACCACCAGGGAGTCTTGGTTTGAAATGAATGAGATTACCTGTGCCCAGATGTAATCTACCAATATATTACCATAACACAGTAGCCTATGAAATCATTGAGAAAAATACTTTGAGAGTATGGAAAGGAAGGAAGGAAAGAAGAAAGAAGAGAAGGTAAGCGAGACAGAGAAAGGAAGAAAGAAGAGAAACAAAAAAGAAGAGAGAGAAAGCAAAAAAGCTAGGCATTTTTGGCTCAATCTTGGAAATCAGCTATTCAGGAGGCAAAGATCTGAGGAACATGGAAAGACTTCATCTCAATAAATGGCTTGGTACAATGGCATACAAGTAGAAGAACTGTAGCTCAGAAAAGCTGGGACAGAAAGCAAGAGCCTACCTTGAAAATAACAATTACATAAAAAGGGCTAGTGGTGTGGCAGAAGTAGGAGAGCCTCCCAAGCAAGCAAGAGACTGAGTTCTTTTCCCAGAACCACCAAAGAAGCCAACGTAGTAACAAATCAAAAACAAAAAGCACAAACCAATGTGCCTTAGATAAAAAACATTGTAGTTTGGGAAAATCAAAGGGAATATTCTTACTTCAAAGGAAAATGTGGATTAAACATAAGTCAATCACATGACAAGTTTCAAAAAACAGTAATATAATTAAGAGAAGTCAATCAACAGTTAAGTTTCACAAACCAGTGATGTAAGTTAAATCTAGGTCAAATCCATCCTTGGCATATCGTCTCTTATTGCCAGACACCTGGGAGGAACAAAAATGATGAAGCTGTAAAACAGAAGTCAACCACAAAGAATTTGATATTGCTACCTAAAACTTTTACCAGGATGGGAAGCAAACATGTCCTGCCCACTTACCAGTCTTCTGATTAATTTTTCTAGATGTCTTTTCTGAGTTGCAAGGTGAAAGATCCTCATAAGTGTTATCAGCCTCAGAAGCCGAAAGAATACAATCATTCTAAAAATTTATAGATACATACTTTTAGTTCAGAAAGAGCAGAGTTCATCAATACATACGTTTAAATCTGTGTACATATGTTACATTGCTCTGCACCACCCCCATGGCCTCCACGTTCTGCTCTAGTGCTCTAACAGTCAGCTATACCCCTCATCCCAGAGGACACTGGGTAACATATGGACATACTTGGTGGTCACAACCAAATGGATGCAGGTGCTAATCACATCTAGGACTGCTGCTAAACACCCTACAATAAATATGAATCTAGGAAGAATGATAGGATGTTTTTGTCCTCTCTTCCCTACCCAAGTAATAACTATCTTCTCAAAATATCAGTAATGCTAAGATTGAGAAATTACTGTCTGGACAAACAGTAATGAGTTCATTCAGATTTATAGACTATTTTAGTTTTCATCTTCCCCCCAAATGAACTTTGATTGTTTGTACATTGGTGTTATTCCTTTTAGTAACAGAGGCTCCCTACAGCTAGTACATGCATATCAGGCAGGGAACAGGTTGCAATACTTCCCAAGCATACTGGCTGGTGTTTCTCCTCCATGCAGAAACACAAAGGTGTGGACATGTCCAACAAGATTCATTTGGCAGAACTGCTTCAACCATGGTTCACAGATCCCAGAGTTTCCAATTCAGTGGTCTAGGGTGGAGGCTGATGTGTTCTTTCTTTCTTTCTTTCATCTTTTCTTTCTCTCTTTCCTTCTTTCTTTCTTTCTTTCTTTCTTTCTTTCTTTCTCTCTCTCTCTCTCTTTCTTTCTTTCTTTCTTTCTTTCTTCCTTTCTTCCTTCTTTCCTTTCTGTCCTTCCTTCCTTCCTTCCTTCCTTCCTTCCTTCCTTCCTTCCTTCCTTCCTTCCTTCTTTCCTTCCTCATTTCTTCCTTTCTATCTTTCTTTCTGAAAAACGCACTTTATTGGGAAGCAGAGTGCTGCACAGCATAGACAACAGAGATTGCCAGATGTGAGACCTACAAGCCACATTTGCTAAGACAAAGGGGAATTTTTAGTAAAATCATCTGACCCATGGTTTCCACTGGGCAGGCACTAATGGCTTCCCAGTGGAGAGCTAGGAAAACTCCCATCACTTTCCTGAGGCAGTTGTGGTTCCTAGAGATAGAGCCCCTCAGGTGTGCCTTCTTGTTTTTAATAAACAAGGTTTTGTTTAGATTTTTTGACGTCTTCATTTGTTACTTTCATTCTGCGTTCCCTCAAGGCCATCAGCCCAGCTTCCGTACAGATTGCCTTATTGTTGGCCCCAGAGAGATCATCTTTGCCCTGATCAAGTCATCTAGAGTCACGTTGTCTGCCAGGACAGTCATGCTTTTATGAATGTGGAAGGTGAGCTTATTTTTTTTTCTCATCTGGCAGGGGGAACTCAATCTTTCTGCCAATGAAGCCTGGTCTGATCAGTGCTGGATCCAAAGTTTCTATCTGGTTTGGGGCCATGATCACTTTCACATCCCCCCTTGAATCAAAACGATTCAAGTGGCTTAACAGCACCAACATGGTTCTCTGAACTTCTCTCTCACCTCCAGAGTCCAAATCTTACATTCTGGTGCCAATGACATCAATTTAATCAATAAACACAATGGATGGTTCGTGTTCTTCTGCAACTCGAAACAATTCCCATACAAGTAGGGGCCCGTTGCCTAGGTGCTTTTGAATAAGTTGTGAGCCCACCTCTCTCAAGAAAGTGGCCAATGTTTCATTTCCTACTGCTTTAGCCAACAGTTTTACCTGTGCCAGGTGGCCTATAGAGAATGATGGGTGTTTTATACCAATCTCTTCATAATATTCAGAATGAGTGAGAGGCAATTCCTCAGATTCCTTAATATACTGGATTTGGTTGTCTAAGCCACCCATATCTGCATATGTCTCCTGGGGAGCCTCTCCACCTTCATCACTGTGACCAGGGGGACCGTGTCATCCATTAGCATCCCTATCACCGCATGCACTTTGTGGTTGAGCAGGACTGAGCAGCCTGGTTCCAGCAGGTTCTTGTCCAGGATGGAAAGGATGATGACACAGTGCTCAGAGCCCACAGATGTGGACACCATGGCACAAATGTCATCAGTGATCCTCTTCCAAGGTGCCTACCGACATCAGGGTCCCCCCCAGGTCATCCACCTTCCATCTTTCCTCCTCTTGCTTTGCTTCTAATAGCTTCATTTGTTCCTGATTTCTAAGAAATTCTTCTTCCATGAGAAGATAATCTTTAATTATCTCTAACTTCAGTTATTTCAAGCGACACTGAGTTTAAGGTGTCACCAGTGGCAGTTTGCTGGCAGCATCTGGTCACTTCGTTTTCTTCTTCTATTTCTCCACTCTAGTTGGTACAGGTGCTTCATATTTCCTTTTCTTGTCCTTATCATCCTTCTTGCTACCTCTGGCCATGACCACGACTCTGACTCCGATCCATCTTGATTCAGCTGCTGTAGCTGCTACCTCAAGTGTTGTCTTGCTACCAAGGTCTCAAGTGGTGTTGAGGTTGCCCATTGAAGGACCATATGGATTGAGGTTATTTTCAAGATCCAAACCCTAGCCAAAGCAATATTTACTTGGGGATCACACTGGACCTCTCAGAAATTTTGGTAAGAAAGCATCTATTTCTTTGACTTCTAATGAATATAGCTAAAAGCCTCCTAACATTAGCCCTCGAATGTACATTGGTATTTTTCTATCTCATTTAGGGAAAGGGAGATAGAGACAGAGGCAGACACAGACACAGATACAGACAGACAGCCACACCCATACACATATTACTTAGTAATCCCTTACTGCTTTAACTTTGCCTTAACATTCTTCGTTTTACCAAACTGCCATTGCAAAAATCCATTATCTGGGTTGCCATATACGGGATTTCCTGGTTTCCATCGGCTATTTTTTAGAGAAGTATAACTAGAGCCACTGAAACTTCATACATGTTCAAGTCAATACACTTGCAACATTAGGAAAAGCAGATTAGTAGATCATCAAGGGGGGATTTCAAAATGATGTTCCAGTTCCTATATCCAATGGAAGTACTTTAGTGAAGACACCTTTAACTGGCTTTAAATGCTGTCTGTTTTTAGATCTCAAGGGTATGAAAATGTATCATTTTCCCTTCATTTGTTCTTCCATTTTTGTGTTACAGTCCCTTGAAATCAGGTTCTTACACTTGCTAAGTAGGCCTCTACCACTCAATCCATGTCATCTTCCCTAATATTTTATTTTCAAAAAATGTATCAGGTTCAGAACTTAAACAGAAATCAGTTCAATATACACAATTTAAGCCAAGAATAAGTACAAATTAAGGAACAAATGAAAGAAAAGTGTGACAGTTAAGTCATGGGCTTCCTACCTTTGGATATCTTTAAAAAATGTAGCATTAAAGAATATGTATGTGATGTCCATAAATAAAATAATGATAGTGATGGCAGCATCTGTAATATTGAGGAAATCTGAAAAATAATGCTTTTTCCTGTAAGAGAAAGTAAAAAAAAAATGGTTATCTTCTTTAAGGGGATAGAGGAAAATCTTTAGAGCAAAAAGTACTTGACTCAACTTCATTAAAATTGTTATTGTAATAGATTCTATGAAATGGATGGACTGGATTTGGGAAAGAGAAAACATAATACTGGTGGAAGGTATTCAAGTACTAAATTTGTATTATTACATACTTGCATACCTGATGACAATCAAAGCTTAATGAATAAGCCATCTACCCCATCCATTGGACAAGAGGTATGCACTGCCTTCTCCCATGGAGTTGGAAGAAGACAAATGCAACAGTTCTGTTGAGCAACAATTTCAGTACATCATACTATCCCCAGATCAATATATGAGTATCATATGAGATGGGTATGAACTGCGCTTCTGAACTCATAATCTGTCCTTGCACCCACAATGGAATCCCACGGGGCTGCTGTGTCCTTAAAAGGACAAAGACCGACATCCATCTACCAGACTCCTCTCCACCACTGACTCCTGCAGAGGTGAGCACTAGTCCTCCAGGAAAACCATCTTCACACTCTGAGGCAGTCTGTCAGGATCAGACTAACCTGGCAGTGAATAACTCTGCTTAGCTCAAGAGAAGAAGGAGAACAAGTCCTCAGGAAAGAACATACACTACCTTCTGAAATGACTTGGAGAAAGGGAGGCTAGGAAACCCAGTGCCTGACTCGCCCAGCAGCCCATCCCCAAGGCTTGCCTCACCCATCCTACTTTTCAGAAAACCAGCAAGCAGGAAAGGGAAGCAATCTATTTCTTTCTTGCTACATCTCACTAATGAGATGATAAGCAATCTCCACATCACCTGCAGATGCTTTCATTGAAACTTTTCCTTTCAATGAACTCGGGACTATTTAGAGTGCAGTATCTAGTATTTCACATACTATCAAACGTTACTTGAAATTCCAGTCAGAATCAAAGTATTGATCTATAGACCTCAAGTATATACTTCTCCTTCTAATTTTTAACAGTCATGGGGCAGAACTCTGGGACTGGGTACTGTCCCTGAGCTATTTAGCTCAAAGATACCATGCAACACTTGAGCCAGAGAAACACTTCTGGTTTTCTAGTAGTTAACTGGAGATAGGAATCTCACAGACTTTAGCACCTGGGCTGGCTTGGAACTGTGATTCACAGATCTCAGTTTCCTGAGTAGCTAGGATTACAGGCATTAGACACTGGGCCCAGATTCTTCTTCTTTTTTTTTCTCAAGTCTTGGTGCTTCAACTCAGGGCCTGAACACTGTCCTTGGACTTTCTCAAGGTTAGAGCTTTACTACTTGTGCCACAGCACCACATCTGGCTTTTTCTATATGTGGAACCGAGGAATTGAACTTGGGTCTTTCTGCATGCTTGGCAGGCATTCCACCATGAGGACAGACACCTGGCACTCATACTTCTCCTTCTTAACATACACATTGACATATTAATTACCTGGTCCCTTTTGGTAAATCCCTTTAAGCTTTATCTGTTCAAAGACTTTTCTCAACTACTCCATGAGAGTGTCTCAAGCAATATAAAACTAATTAAAGCTACTCAATGAAAATCTGGGTTTGGGCCTTGGCTTCAAGAATGCTTTTCAAGAGGCACACATTTGTTTGGATTGATCTTCTAATTAATTTAGTATCCTGAAAAAAATTTGGCTGGGAGTTTGTCCTAGTAGAATGCTTGCTATCATGCACCAAGAACCTGGTGCAATTCCTTGGCACCACATATATAGAAAAACACTGGGAGTGGTGCTGTGGCTCAAGTGGTAGTTCTTTAGCCTTGAGAAATGTCCAAGGACAGCGCTCAGGCCCTGAGTTCAAGCACCAGGACTGGCAAATAAATGTTATTTTGTGTAAATCAAGGAGATAAATGGGAGTTTCAAGCACACAGTTAAGGGAAATAGTGAGCCTGAGCTACTTGGTGGAGGAGCCAGTCTCAGTAGGGTTCTTCAGATTTAGGCTTCAGAGAGAACAAAACTTACCCTTTCAGAAATACTTGTAGAACAACATCCAAAAGGAAAAATATAGCAATCACAAGGGAAAGTGATCTGTACTCTAATGGAATATGGAGTTTGCTGGTTGTAACTGTAATATCTGTTACCATTAGACCAAGATCGACAAAAATCAGTAGTATTGCCAAAATCCTAAAATAAATAAAGACAATGAGAGTTTGGCACCACATTTCAACAATTCCTAAAGCTATATGTCAGATGCTAAAAAGACATTATTTAAGATTATAGTGGCCAGTGGTATGAAGAATGAGTGCATTCCTATCTAAAAACATTGTTCAGTTTTTTTATCCAATAGAAGCACTGAATAGTGAACAACATTCCCTCCTAAACAGTATACTGGAGGGTATGTAGAAACCACACAATAACTGCAAGCTAGAACAAAAATGGAAATGAAATGACTAGTCTGTCAGTATAAACTCTTTAAATATTGATAAATTCTGAAGATGAATCTATCAGTTTCTTTTAGCACATTAAAAGTCATCAATCTGAATCTTTGTCAGACTGTAATAGTTAAAGCTCAGTGAAGGCATAACTGACCTAGCGCTTGAAGGACTACCTGCCTGTGTGCGGTGGTTCATAGCTATGATATTAGCTACTCATGAGACTGAGGAGGATACCAGGTCAAGGCCAGCCCCAGCAAAGAAATTCCACAAACCCACTTCAACAAGACAAGCTAGGTGTGATGATGTGAGCCTCTTGTCCCAGCCAGGTCAGTAAGGCAACTTCAGTCTTCCTACTGAAGTCCAGGCCAGTCAGAGCAAAAAGCCAAACCTTATCTCAGAAATAAGAAAGCAGGAAGGGCTAGAAGTCTAGTTCAGTCAGTGAAATGCCTCTCCAGGAAGCATGAGGCCCTAAAACGACTAATGCCCACTTGGATCCTAAGATTTTTATTGAGGATTTTAACATGTATATGATTATTTATTTGGGGGTACTCCTTGCGCAGCTATGGACACATGAAAAAGAATTCAATTCCATACATATTTATGGAATTGAACTCTAAGTGCTTTGAAGCCTTTCTGTCACATATTTTAAACGAACTACCCATTGGTTGATTGTATCGTTTATGTCGTTATGACGATGAATTGAGAAGATTTCAAAGTCTTTAAAACTGAAACTCAAATGAAAATACTATTAATTTTTATGTACTCTAAGGCACAGTATAAAATTATTCTCATATGTAGAGTGGAAGCCTAAGGAACGTGTTTCCAGAATGGAGGAATCACATAAATAAGGGAGTTATTAGAATACAACCTATACTTCCAAAAGTTTAACACTTCGTTGTTATTCTTTCCTTTATTTTTGCTTTCCTTCTTTCCTCACTCCCTCCATACTTTTCCCTCTTTCCTTCTTTCCTACTTTCCTTCCTTCCTTGCTTCCCTCCTTCCTTCCTTGCACTCCCTCTCCCTCTCCCACACCCTCCCCCTCTCAATCTCCCTCTCCCTCTCCCTCACACCCCTCCTCTCATTCTTCCAGTATTTCTGTCTTTCCTTCTTCCTTTTCCATTCCTGAGCCTTGTACTCTAGGTGCTGTCCCTGAGCTGCTTTTGCTCAAGACTAGCAAACTCACTTGAGCCAAAATGCCACTTCTGGCTTTTTCTGGGTCATTTATTTGAGATAAGAATCTCAAGAACTTTCCTGTCCAAGCTGGCTTCCAGTGGTAATCCTCAGCTTTCAGCAAGGATTAGAGATGTGAGCCACCAGCACCCAACTTATATTTACTTACTTTCATGAGTAGAAAAACACATAGCCATATGTCATTACATAGACTTGCTTAAATGCCATTTTTTTCTGAGTTATAAGACCAGCTTAAGACAATTTTCCAAGATCAATTGGATTATAGTATGAAGGCACACACGGGTTATTTTTCAACATCTTAACAGTAGAAACTCTTGTTGCTCAGTTTGGACTTTCTTAGATTCTTTTCACTTCAAATATTGATGTTATATTTTATATACATACTTCATTGCTTGTATTTCTACAGTCTTACCCACCTGAATGATAGAGACAGTAGAATTTTATTTGCAATTTTCTTCATGTGGTTGCTGTAAAATGTGAACAAAAATAAAATCAGTCACATTTTGTCTCTCTTGATATGGCTTTTTTACCTGTTTAGGAAAAGAGTAATCTGTTGGTCTTAGGAACCGAAACTTTGGTGCAAATCCAAACAAAAGTGCATGCATTGTACAAGATTAACCAAAACCAAAGTCCTGTATAATATCAATTTAAAGGGATATTCTACACCAGTTTTATAATGAAATGCTTTTAATAAACAACTAAAATATTTACATTTATGTTTCATGAGTTTTTCACCTTCACATCCAGAATATATGAGGAAACAAACATACATATACCATACACCAAGTTTTGAATCTTTAGTGTAATATTTACCTTTCACATAAAATTCTAACCCTGACTTGATGGTAAGAGACTTTTCATCCACTAAATAAAGCACATACAATATGAGGGGCCTGTCCTCAGCTGTCAGTTCTCCATGAACAACTGGAAACCTAGTCAAGTCATTATATATTGGCCAACCCAATTCCCAGAGCAATGAAATGAGGTACATCGGGGATAAACACGGGCCCAAAAAGATTCTCGTGTCTTCATCATCATCTCTTGATATAGACATCTGACACGTAGTTGGGCAGAATTTTGTTTAAGGCTTGAAATACACCTTGGAGGTGAGCCATTATAGGAAAACATATTTCAAATTAAAACTTCCCTAAGGACTAGTCTTTTCTCATTCTGAGAGAGAGAGGGGGGGAGGGAGGGAGGGAGTGAGAGAGAGGGGGGGAGGGAAGGGGGAGAGAGAGGGGGAAGGGGAAGGGAGGGAGGGAGGGAGGAAGGGAGGGAGGGAGGGAAAGAGAGAGAGAAAGAGGAAGAAGAAGGAGGAAGAGGAGGAGGAGGAGGAGGAGGAGGAGGAGGAGGAGGAGGGGGTGGTGTAGGAGGAGGAGGATCAATGCTGGTGTTGTATCCTCTAGCTGGAGATAATGGAGCACCTGCAGAGTAGTTTCTTATCCTGCTGGGGCTTCCATCAAAACACTGAATTGGCTTTGGCCATTACAATAGATTAGGAATAAGAAGAATTCTTGATATTTATTCTTAAGACAGCTAAGGTTTTAGAAAGGTAGCTGCAGATATTACATCCAATGCATCTTAGAAAAATATCAAAAATCCTGTATTGTCATCAATACTTCCAAGAAAGTTCTCTAATCTAAATCACTTTCCTTTCTTTGACTATACTTTCATGTGTGTCTGTACCTACATTCATGTTAATATCTATAAGTATACCTAGGTGAGTGGTGCATATATGTTCAGAACATACCCTTCATTGTTGTTAAGTTCATCACGCTTTGTTGTGGTATCAGACAATATATCGCTACAGGATGAAAACAAAGCACATTGTCAGGTATCTTCTAGACTTGATTACATATCCCCCCATATTTCTCCAATAACCATCAACCAACCGTTCAAAAATGTTTTGCTCTACTTCTATGTATTTCAATATATTCTGTAGTTTATCTAGCTGTCTATTTCTACTGGAATTCCATCATGGGATGATAGCATGCAGTAATACAATCATTTCTTTTTTTCCCATATATTTTTTGTAATTAATAGAAGGGTTACATTATATTCACCAGATTGAAGGTGCATCACTTCACATACATTGATACCCTTTCTCATGTCTTGGTCCCCATTTCCCTCCCCTCCTCCCGGAACATTATCTTTTTTTCCCCCCTTCCCTATCTGTTTTCAAATAACCAAATATACGTATATACAATATATCAGATAACAAGGTGAAATACTGTAACAATATGAGATAACCAAGGGACGGCAAAAGAGATGAGAGATAACAGTACATTAAGGACAACAATCACTCATTATATGGCTTTTGTTTCTATATCCTGGAGGTCCTTTCATTTAGTGTCATACGACATGGGCTTATGTATCTAGGTTTTGTTCTATTGTATATCTCTGCTAGGGGAGCTCAAGGTTTCTACTGATTATGACAAATGAGGGACACCATAGAGCCTATGTTTCTTTGAGTCTGACTTACTTCACTTAATATGATTTTTTCTAAGTGTTTCCATTTCCTTCCAAATGGGGCGATGTTGTTCTTCCTGACAGCAGCATAGAATTCCATTGTGTATAAGTACCACATCTTGTTGATCCACTCATCAACTGAGGGGCATCTGGGTTGGTTCCATTCTTTGCTATGGTAACTAGTGCTGCAATGAACATCGTTGTGCTAGTGGCTTTAGTATGTCCTTGTTTCTGGACGATTGGGTAGATGCCAAGTAGTGGAATTGCTGGATCATAGGGGAGCTCTATGTCTAGATAAGTAGGGCTGCATTAAACTGCAGAGCTTCTGTATGGCAAAGGACATAGCTAGAAAATTAACTAGACAACCTACAGAGTGGAAGAAGATCTTCACTAACCATACAACAGACAAAGGCCTCACATCTAAAATGTATCAACAGCTCAAAAAAAATGAATCACTTCAAAACTAATCTCCAAAGAAACAACCATCTAGTAAACAGACGAACCAAAGACTTAAGAGTCTTCTCTGAAGAAGAAATATGAATGGCCTATGGACACATGAAGAAATGCTCGACATCTCTGGCCATAAAAGAAATGCAAATCAAAACAACTCTAAGGTTCCACCTCACTCCAGTTAGAATGGCCGTGATTGAGAAATCTAATAACAACAGATGCTGGAGAGGATGTGGACAGGAGGGATCATTACTCCACTGTTGGTGGGAGTTCAAATTCGTTCAACCACTATGGAAAGCAGTATGGCATTTCTTCAAAAGACTAAACAGAGCTCCCCCAATCATTTCTTATGTGTATCTATTAAGACTTCCTTTATACTCTACAAAGAAAACCATTTGTATAATTACATTGCAATAGAGAAGGAAAAGAACAATTCTGCCTTTGTGCTGTAAATATTTCGTTTGGAGAAAGCTTGGGGAGTGCTGGGATGATACTTATTCTGTGACTGTTGAGTGGAATAATAGGCAGATATGTGCTTCCATTGGCTATATGTCATCGGTTGAATCGGTTGTGGATTCTATGGAGAGGATCTAACATGGTTGGGATCCATCTCCTCATTTATGTGCAGCGGTGTCTGTTGTGTGAAATTGGGTGCATTGAGGCTTAGCTGCCTTTTTGTTGCTAATCATTGCAGTATCTTTAGCCACATGAAGTCACTTTCATCTTGTATTATTTTCAAGTTTTCTTTGTTACATAGAAATACATTTTCATTTTCTTCCTTTTCAGCTCCATTCTGGGAATACCTTTTTCCATCCTTTCACTTCAACCTGTACTTGTCTTTGCTAAGGAGGTGAACTTCTTTTGGGGATATTTTTGTGCTGAAACTACGAGGGCTTCATCTTAGGGATTGGTTGCTCTTCCTTAGGTTTCTCTATCAACTCTGGGACTCTACCACTTGAGCCATACTTTCAGCTTTTTGCAAGTTAAATGGAAATCACAATCTCATACATTTCCTGCCTATGCTGTCTTTGAACCATGGTCTTCATGAGATCTCAACAGTACTGACCATTACAGGCATGAGACACCATTGCCCAGAATCTGTGTCGTCTACCTTGACTGAGGTAAAAAGTACCAGGTGTATAGTATTCATGAGGTACATAGTATACATGATTCCATAATTTCAGCAAAGCAGTGCCAATATATATATATATATATATATATATATATATGTATATGTATAAAAACACACACATGGAGAATTCTCAGGTGAGTCTCCTGTCTCCTGGAATTTATTTGTTTAGATATAAGACTCTTCTTGGGGTGGCTACATAAAGACAATCGCATTTGGAACAGCATGAGGTAGTGGTAGGCAGGAAGCAGAGGTGCCTTCAGAAAGTTCAGTGAAGCTAAGAATCCTACAAGTGCTCTTCCCTCTCAGGTAGTGTTGTCTCTATGTTAGGTGGGTGCCCCAGGCCTTCACAAGTTCCTTCATCATTCCTGATGGAGCTTCTCTCACAGCCCTATAAAGTCTTGATATGTCTTCACAGAGATGAAACACTGAACCTTGAGTTTTTCGGCTGATTTGCTTTGTTTAGTTGGTTTTGTCCTTCTAGTCCTGGGTCTTGAACTCAGGGTGTGGGCACTGTCCTTGAGCTGTTGCAATCTATCACTCTATCACAACCTACCACTATAGCAGCACTTCTGAGTTTTTCTATGTGCATGTAGTACCTAGGAATCAAACCTAGGGTTTCCTGTGTGCTAGATAGGCAATCTAATAGTAGACCACCCACTCAGACCAGTTGTTTACTTTTTTCTTTTATTTCCTTTCTTTCTTAGTTTCACTCCCTTCCTTCCATCCTTCCTCCTTCCCTCCCTTTCTCCATCTCTCTGTCTCTGTCTCTCTGTCTGTCTCTATCTGTCTCTCTCTGTCTGTCTTTTTTCTTTCTTTCTTTTTCCTTCACCTGGCTTGATACTTGATTTTTGGGGAGAATGCGGTGGGCGTTGGTCCAGAGTCTTATACTCAGGGCTTGGCTGCTCTCCCAGAAGTCTTCAGCTCAAAGCTTGTGCTATGCTCCTGGAGCCATAGCTGCACTTCCAGTTTTCTGATGATTAATTAGAGGCTCCTGGAGTTTTGTGCTTTGGTGACTTTGAACTGCAGTCCTCAAATCTCAGCCTCCTGAATAGCTAGGATTGCAGGGGTCAGCCAATGGCACCCAGTGATACTTGATAATTTTTTAATGAAATATATTAACCGTAAAGTGAGATGACTCAAGACTTGAGCTGTGGCATTCACAATCAAATCAAATGTCAGTGACAACATTGATTTGTCTTTTCAATCAGCTGCAGTTTGGAGGTGTAAATGCCCTCAATCCACCCAGTTTGCTGATTCCTTCATCTCATCCATTCTTCAGCATCATCTTGAAGCTTCTGTCTCAGATAGGATTCAGAAACCACAGTCCTGAGGCAGGAGCTCGATCCTTGGGATTAGAATTGTGGCCCTCACTTCACTTGGTAGAAGCACCATAGCAGAAGCACTCTGGCAGGATAATGAATACTTCTAGGATTTTAGTTTCATTGTTTTCTGCTAAAGAGTCTTCAGAAAACAGTGGAGCCTCCTACATCCTATTACCTCCAAATAAAATAATTAAATCACTACTGCTTTGTAAAACTTAAGAGAACTTTAATCTCCCTGAGAGAGTCCACATGAAGTATCTAAGTGACAAATGTAGGAATGATGATTCCCTCAAGAAGAAAATCACTCCCCCCTTCCCTCCTCCCCCTTCTTCTCCTCTTCCTGCCACTTTCTCCCCCTACTCTTTTTCTTCTGTGTCTTCATCTTTTATGTCTTCCCTTTGTCCAATTGTCTTTCTCTTGCATTGTAATGGGGATTGGACCCAAGAACTTGCCCATGCTAGACACTTAAATGACTTGCTACACATATCCTATCTCAAACAAAAGACAGAGGAATAGTCTGTAAAGATCTTAATGCCCGCTTCAGTGAGGAAAATGCTCTGAACTCTAGACACTGGCCGTCTCCCTTCCCAGCCCTTCCAGTCCCTGTGACCACCCCAGCCAAGATGGCCTCTAGAGTGCAAGTTGCTGAAGTGTGTCACATTTTCTATGACATGGAAGTTTAAAAATTCTCCACACCAGAATAAAGCAAGAAAAGGAAGAAGGTTGTCCTTTTTTGTCTCATTGCAGACAAAACTTACATCATTGTTGAAGAAGGCAAAGTAATTTTGGATGGAGATGTTGGTGTTACCATAACTGATCCTTTCAAGCATTTGGGGGGAGTGCTTCTTGAAACAGGTTGTCACTATGCTTTGTATGATGCAAGCTTTGAAACTACAAATTCTAGAAGAGTTGATATTTTTGTGGGAGCAAAAAAAGTCAAATGATCTGTGTGAACTCCATGCCATTACAAAGAAGCTTCAAGGCATAAAACACGAATGTCAAGCAAATGGGCTGGAAGACCTCAACATGCTTGTATTGCTGAAAAGCTAGGTGGGTCATTAATTGTACTTTCTGAAGGGTGCCCTGTTTAGGCCATCATTCAGTGCCACAAATTAAAGCTTCCATGTTTAATGTTATCCTCTTGCTACCTAAGTAAAGCAAATTTACCTAGGACAGGGTTTTACTGGGGGGAAGCTGTCTTGTCATCTTCTAGAGTAAACTAAGATATATAAATATATGGGGAAAATAGCCATAAATATATCTAGAGTCTAAAGTTAAAAACAAAATCTTGGTGCAGGAGTGCGGGAGTTGGATGGCGGGAGGTGAGGTTCCTGGTTTCAGAGAAGATGACAGAGGAACTGGATTTCATAGGGCAAGACTCAGTGAGGAGGTGGTCCTAACTCTTGCAGAGCTCATGGAAAGGCTGGAGCAGGCCTGGAGGATGCAAAATTTGCTCCTGAACTTCTGGAGAGCAAGTGTGAAATTGTAGAAGGCGTCACAGAACAGCTGGATCACATGGAAGAAAATCTCAAAAGAGCCAAAAAGGGAGATCTGAAGGTTAGTATACGTCAAATCGAGATGGAGAGAATCCGTTATGTCCTTAGCAGCTGCTTGCAGTATTGACTCACAATGATAGAGAAGTTTTTCCCTCACATTCTAGAGAAGGAGAAGACAGGATCCTGAAGGGGAACCTTGCAGCCTTTCTCCAGAGGAATTTCCCTTCACCAAAGAGCACATGGCTCACAAGGACACTTATCTTAAAAATGTCACCTTAAAGCACATGCCTCCCAACTTACAGAAGGTGAACCTCTAGAGGGCAGTTACCAAACTAGATCCAGACTCATATGTGCTTCTGAGAGTAAAAGAACAGCAATAAAATAGATTGGTAGAACCCGAATCAGATGAGCAGATGGATTGGATGAGGACTCCCAACACTCGATCCAGTATTGTTCCTCTGATTGCTTCTGGAGCAGTGCAGCTAATTTAAAAATAACCAAGTGTGAAGACACGGAACCCCAGAAAACATGAGAAAGCCTATGTCTCTACATGCCTCAGAACACTAAGGAGCTATTGCTCCTGACAGCAGGCTTTTCTCCCATTGCTGTGGGCCAGTAAGAATGGCAGGAATGCTACACTTCCATCTCAGCCAGCATCAGTGGGTGGGGCCCTTGCTCTTTTTGTTCTGAATATGAGGCAAATAAACAAGTCTGTATACCTTTTCAAAATAAAATTCTTTGAAAAATAAAGAATAATTCTTTTAAAAAATCTTAATTGTGAGAAGACTTTAAGAACAGTGTTGAAAGAAATCTATGGACACTTGGATGCCAATACAGTGATCTCCATGTTTGCTTCTTTACACACACACACACACACTGTACTTTCTATCTTACATTTTAATTGGTAATCCACTTGTAGGTACTCTTTTGGTTTCTACTTCAGTTTTGCTAAAGAATAAAAAGGAATGCAAAAGAAACCATGTCAGTTTGGGTCAAGTTAGTTATAATTAATGTTTAACTAGCAAGCTGATCTTCTAAACTTTACACGTAGTAATCTACCATGTCATCTGTTCTAGAAAATGATTCTAATTGATCATATCAGGCCTGTGAAGACAGAAGATTTCAACCTGGTTATAGTTCTGCATGCCTGTAATCAATGCACACTGAACGCAGGAGAAGAAAGATCATTCCAGGAGAGCTCAGAGTACCTTGAGACCATGGATTAACAACAGCAGCAAAATGCCGAAAGATGTATTGTTGAACTTCTTATTTTTACTACAATAGGACTTTATAGGCTAGCAATGAGGACCTCAGAAAATAGTATTATAAAAGTATCTTTATTAAAAAGTGAAAGATTTATACAATCTGAAGAGAAACCAAACTACATGACCCTGATGATAAAATGCCATAGGAAGAAAAAGTATCATCATATTCATAAAACTCTCACCATAATGTGGAATTAGGCAGACAGGCTCACAAGATGACCTAGGACTGGTTAAAGAAGAGCTTATGTGTGATCCTCGACTTTGCTCCACAAAGGATTCTTTTTTAGCATAAGCTTTCAGTCAAAAAACTGATTACATATGAACCAATCGATTTTCACTGCTCATGTCATATTGCTACTTCATATGACACCATACATATTAGTAGCTAAAATCAGAAGATAAGTGAATTGGGTCACCATTTAATTAGAATAAAAATGATACGGCTTGAGATAAGTGCCTTCCCAAGCAGGCTTCTAAATGAGATCACATCCAACTTCCACTCACCACACAGCCATGTGAGAGGCATGTGTGACAGGCTGACCCTTCCTGATGTATGCTTCTTTCATTTTCCTAGCAGCACTGGTGTTCCAACACAGGATCTTTACTTTCTGCCATGCGCTGCATCACGCCTGCCACCAGTCCTTTCATGGTGTTGGTGTTTCTTTGTGTCCAAGTGCTCAGCTCCAGCCATGTGTATGTGCATACTTATGAGTACATGTGTCTGTACATATATATATATATATAATGTGAACATAAACTTCCACCTCTACACTTGTCTTGGTTTATATCTTACCTTTCTGTCACATTGCCATCATCAGGTGCTGGACAAGGATCATGTGCAGTTGTGCTAAAGTAACAAAAACACCTATGGTCACATATCACATGAATACGGAAGAGTTCAAATTCTGGGTCAAATTCTGATGCAGGTCCTACATTCATGCACTGTTTTCCCTATAACTGGTTCTCTTCTCACGTTGATTTGAAATAAATGCAACCTTACAGTTTCAGACCATGAAGAAATACACTTGATGACACAAAAATGACAGTTAGCATGAGTGGCATTCTGGGAGTGAGTGTGTTTCTAGTTCAGTGTGTCATTAAGGAGGACAGGTGCAAGGTCATCTCCAAAAGAGAAAACAACCACATTACTCACCAAGCCACCAAAGAAATTTGGCCTCAAATCACTAAGGGGAAGGTGGGCTCGTCGACTATCCATGACCTTCCTCACATCTAATCAAAACCTCCAGTTTTTCCAAGTAACTACAGTTAGATGAGAAAAAGTAGCTACAGACTCATTTCTGATCTGAAAACTTCAGTGTCCTCCATTCACATGCTGGGGAAATCATCAGAGTGACTGTTGGAGCAAGGAACTTTTGTGTAGTCCCTCTATTGAACATTTATTCCCATGTCAATCCATCACTTTGAAACTTATCAACCACTTTTCCATGCAAATAAGTGTGAGTATTAGGGGAAGGGAAAAATTTAATCTGAGATGATTAGATAGAACAAAATCTTTATGTTCGTGACTTACAACTAAGTGAAAGCAGTGCTCTTAGCTTTTTGTGTTTTCTCCCTAATGGCCCTCTGTTTTCTCAGTCCAAATTTCCTCTTTCTTCCTAGTTAAGTTCCAGGTTCTCCACTCCTTGTGCCAACTTTTTATTGCCATCATTATAAATATCTACCTTGCTCTAATACTATGTGTGGCACGAGGTCGAGCCTTTTCAGTGTGTAACAGACTTGGATAAGAACAAGTCTTGCATGGTGGCAGAGCAAGACACAGTGCTAATTTCACAATGACAGGGCTCTGAACTATCAGGGATGCATGCATGATCTTGATCTTATACATGCAGTTCTGTGAAGACTCAGTAACCTCTATTTTTGTTTCTTTTACTTTTCTGCACATCGGATCTGCTCCTTTGGTCCAATCGATTACAGACTCACAAGTTGGAAACGTCATGTTTTCTAGAGGAATATGTTACTAATGTTAACAATGTACTTGAAGCATATTGTCATGACTGAGTCATTCTCCAACGCTTCAATGGTCTTAGAAACGAAAGTGATCCACAAATCTCTCAGGGGCTGAGATCTGAGCACCATGGTTCAAAGCCAACCCAGCCATGAAAATCCATGACTCTTATGTCCAATTTACCACCAGAAAACCCAAGGTGGTGCTGTGGCACAAGCGGTAGAGCACTAATAGCCTTGAGCTGAAGAACTTAGGGACAGCACCCAGTTCAAGCCAATGGATTACCAAAAAGAAAAATAAAAAATAAAAAGTGAGAGAGAGGGAGAAAGAAAAGTATACCATAACCCAACAAATCTACCTACTCTAGTAGATAATGACGTCTTGTTCACGTTCAACTCACTTCAGAAGAACTCAAGACTTACATATCATCTAATATTCCCTGCTTCTGCTCCTGCTCTTCAGATAGGAGTAAGAAAAAGCAGTCTAGAAGTAAGGCTCCCCTTCAGTATGAATGTGGGCCTTTCAGGGTTTAAGCATTCAAAAGAAGGAAGGATCACCTCTTAGCTACTGCTGCTAGGCCTACTTTTGGTTTCAGCAAAGGATTCCCAGGTCCCTTGCCACATTCGGAGTAGCTGACAGGCACCGTGATAATCTAAGAATTTTGGGTGCTAGTAGTTGCCTTCATAGCACACCATGAGCAAGTGTCTTTGGACAGGTTCTATCATTTCTATTGAGTTTCAAAACACATCATGATTACATTCAATATCGATAAGCAGTGCTTGTGTACCCTGAAGGTATCATTGTGCAACATGAGTTATCACTTAGATGACAAAAAAAATCAACTCAGCAACTACTGATGTCTTCATTGGAATGAACTATAACAGCTCTTAAGCCACTATCCTCACTGTGGACATATTAAACACACATAATAATTAACTGGGAAAATGTGAGAATTAATCATGCATTTTTTTTCCAGAACACTAAGTTAGGAAACTAAGGTCTTGTGAATGCAACACAAAAATGCTGCCAACAGAGCTTCATCTGTACCATTTTTGTCCCTGCCACTCCTGCCACTACTGAGATCTCACCCCAGAGCCCTGTCCTTGCTACTCCTTTGTTCTTGGTATGGTGACAATTTGGGCCTATATTGAGATATGATAATCTAAGGGTTTTGGGTGCTAGTATTTGTCTTCACAGGACACCAAGAACCACTGTCTTTTGATCTGCTCTATCATTTTCTACTTAGTTTGAAAACATGTCATGATTATGTGTGATATGAACAGGCAGTCCTGTGTGCTCTGAAAAGCCATCATTTTCCAAAATGATTTATCAATTAGATGAAAAATCAACTTACAGTAAATGAAAAAAATTCTAGAATACAGAAACAAGAGCTTTACCTTGTGTGATAGTTGTTCTTAATGTACTATGTTATTTCTCTTTTCCTTTTTCCCCTTAATTGTTAATCTCATATTGTTATTGTATCTGAAAATTTACCTGGAGCATTACATATGTTTATTTGAAATAGAAGAGGGAGGGGATAAAGCAAGTTGATTGGAAAGGTGTAGGGGAAGGGAAATGGGATGAAAACATAAACAGGGCTATCAATGTGTGAGAAGAAATTCACCTACTATCTGAGGAAAATAAGTGTAAGCACTCTATACATGATCCCCAAAATAAAAAAAAAATTAACTCACGCAGTACTGATGTCTTCGTTTGAATGAACAACAGCCGTGGTTAAGTTGCTGTCTTTGCTGTGGACAAATTGAAACATATAAAAATTAAGTAGGACAATGTGGGAAGGAATGTTGTATTTATAACAATATTAGGTTAGAAAACCATAGCTTGTGCATGCTACACAGATGCTCTGTCAAATGTACTATGCCTCTATCTCCTCTGTCTCTGCCAAAACTTCTCTCCAGTACTGAACTCTGAACTCAGAGCCCTGTCCTTGCAACTCCTATGGTGATGGCATGGTGATCCCTCCTACCTAAGGCTTGCCTGTTCAATGACACTTCCCCTTAGGATTTCACCAGAATGGTAGATGGATGTGTAGACTTGGGTTCACAGGTGAGATTCTGTCTACAGTGGGGGTGAACAGCATAGGATAGCAATATGAAGCCTTCCAGAGTATTCCTTCTGGCAGAAGTCCATCTCCACTGAATGAGCAAAATGCATTGCATGTGTGAATGAGGAAGAAGAGATTCAGTGATAAACAAGAAAGTAAAATATTCCTGGAGCCCTGACTTGAAGCCATAGTATCAGAGTATTGCCACTCTGCCACACACGTGTGGACATAATCGATCTTTCTCTCTCTGTCTCCTACCTCTTTCATTGTAAGCATAAATTTATTCACGAAACCTGTATTCACAGATGTGAGCAGTAAGGAGCTTGACATAATGCTGTGGAGCCATCTGTCTATCCAATAGAAATGGTGCCCATAAAGTACTCACACTGTCACAAACCTTACAACCACAGTTTTGAAAAGCTGGCATTAATGCACAATGAACATAATATGTATAATTTAAGGTCTAGGCCTACAGAAAGTGTATAGCCATCAAAGAACTGGACATAGCCAACAGAATATGGAAAGGACCGAACAAACATGTAGCCACTTCGATCTGACACTTGTATTTCTTCACCTGTGAAGAAATTGTTATGGCAGGAAATAAATGCATAGGATTCTGTGTCTTTGCCATCAGACCAAAGGAACACAACCAGTTGTAGTAGGATCTCATACACTGGCAATGTGGGGGGTTTTAGGCGTTTCCCTTCACTGCTCCCTACAATAGCAAAACACTTTTGTGCAACTCATTTCTCATTTACTCATCAAAATGGAAAAGGGGCAATCTGACAGACAGAAGGTACACTGACAATATTTGGAAACTACCCAGAAATGATCAATCTGTTTCATAACATTTATATTTATGTATGTTTATCTACTTGTAGATATCTGACCTTTGCTTGAATTCTTCCGTCCCAAGATCTGGTGGGTCATTTTTATCCAAGCTAAAGAGAATTAAATTATAGATAATCAAATACAATGTGCAATCATAGTTTTACGTTTTCACTCAGTGTAGTAAGTTAATCTAAGACTAACAAATTTGTAGAAATCAAAACTTTTACATATTTAGCTAAATGAACAAAGGAATTTAATTTGGGGTAGGGGAGTTACATTTTATCATTTCAAAAGAAATCTTTTATGCATGGTCAAAGAATTTTTCTCTCTTAGTAAACCTAATACACTGCTCCCTACAATAGCAAAACACTTTTGTGCAACTCATTTCTCATTTATTCATCAAAATGAAAAAGGAATAATATGACAGACAGAAGATACACTGACAATACTTGGAAATTTCCCAGAAATGATCAATATGTTTCCTAACATATACTTATACACATTGATGTATATGTCTATATCTGACCTTTGCTTGAATTCTTCTGTCCCAAATTCTGCTGGATCATTTTTATCCAAGCTAAAGAACATTAAATTATATACAGTCAAATACCAAGTGCAATCATAGTTTTACTTTTTTACTTAAGGTAGTAAGTTGACCTAACACTAACAAATTTGTAAGAAATGGAAACTTTTACATATTTATCACTTCAAAAGAAAGCTTTTATGCACGGTCAAAGACTTTTTCTCTCTTACTAAACCTAACACACTGATTATTGGTATCATGTAGTTTAATTGTACATGCAACTCACTTCAGAACTCAATCCATTATACAATCTGATTTTCAGCTTTCTAAGTCTGCTCTTCTCTCTCCTTCCTGTCACTAACTTGGCTGATTTCTTAACTGCTTCTCACCAAAAGACAAGAAACAACAGCCTAAAAGCTGGACTCTCATCATACCTGAAAATGAGCCTGTCTACTAAGTACCAGATTTCTAGAGAAGGAAAGAGGCCCACCAGCATTTTCACCTCAGAAACACTGAGACCACCTCATTGTTCCTGACTGGGACTCTCTCCTCCATTGTCTCAGTACAAGTTGCAGGAAATAGGTAAATAAGGTAGAGAATAGGTAAATAAGGATACGGTTACTATGTTTTACTTCACAGTATACCATGACCAAGTCTCTGCTGCCTGATGCTATCATTTTCAATTTAGTTTCAATACAAGAGAAGGAATACATGAGGACACTGATCAGCTGTCATATAGATTGGGTACTAACCTCACCCTACAAGTGAATTTACACTCAGATGACAGAAAATTCAACTCACCAAATGTTAATGCTTGGGTCACAAACTGCAATGGCAGTTAATGCTGTGTCATCTCTAAAAAATAAAATAATAGAAAATCAGCCACAGAAAATCCGTTGGAACATTTAGAAGAAATCAAACTGTTTCTACAAGGCTGTGTACTAAAACCATAACTGTGTTCATCTGAGGAACATGCTCTGCCACTTGAGCTACATCGCCATCTCCAGCTCTTCTGTTCCCTCTAGCTATTTGCTCTGGTACTATGGTGTGAAGTAGGAGACCTGTACTTAAATGAAAAGCAGTATTTCCATTTTACAATAGAATAGATTTGAATCTCTTCAGGAACTTAAATATGGAACTTAGAAAAGTAAAGTTTTTACACAAGATAGAAGAATTGTTCGCCCTACCACAGTACCTAATGCCATCTTGTATGACTTTCAATGCAATGCAATTCAAGGGCGCTCAACCCAGAGGTCACAGTCAATATTCTGCTTCCTCTCTTCCTCCTATTCCCTTCTTATTTTCAACAATCGTGGATGTCTTTACTGACTTACTTGCAGAGAGTACCAATGGGTGGCAGGCCAGAAGCAGAGAACTCTCCACTGCTAACCAGGACAGTGAGAACTCCCTCTCCTTCTGGAGTCTCAATCCTTCACCCAATTTGCAAAAAGAAAGAATGGCACAAAAAATTGCACTTCCCTGACCTTCCAAATGGTTCCCACAAACATGGTGCTTAGTCTCTGTACAGCTTTCTACACAAGTCTGTCGACATTTGGGTATCTGACCACTTAGGGCTGTCTTGTGTGCATCCATGTGCATCCTGTTAGTTATTATCAACATCAATAATTAAATTGCACACAGTCAAATACTGTGAGAATTTCAAAACCTACTTTTTCTCCCCAAATAGCTATAACTGCCTGAAAACTAACTCTACATATACTGTATATGCAAGGGGGTATTTCGTGTGCTTTCCTAAAAATATGGCCTCTCACGTCAATGAAACGTTCACCTGTGCTAAACAACCACTTATGCAAGACTGAAATATTCTTTTCCTAAACCACTGGTAGCACTGTTTTTATGGGTTTCCTTATCTTCCATTTCCCTTGCTATGGAATTAATCAAGCTGATCTACCACCTACATTTCTGCTTTCTCTCTTCCCTCCATGCTGGCACTATTGTTCTCTATCCATCCAGCCTCTCTGAGTGATAAAAAGGATTTGTATTTCATGAGTTATTCGCATTAATATCCAGAATATATGTTGGAATGATCGCACAGACATGCTTTTACTATTTAGTAGTATTTCACATTCACATAAAATTCTAACCCTCACTTGATGGTAAAAGCCTTCTCATCCCCTAAATAAATCACAAATGGTATGAGGGAGGTGTCTTCAGCTGTCACGTCTCCCATGAACATCTGATATCCTAGTCATTATATTTTAACCAGTCTCCTTCCCACAGCAATTGAAGGAGACACATCAGGGATGAATACGGCATGAAAAGATTCTCTGGTCTTTTCATCACCATCTCCTGAAATAGACATCCAGCACATAACTGTGTCAATTTTTGTTTAGGCCTGAACGTGAACTTAGAAGTAAGGCATTTTTGGATAATACATATCAAATTAAAACCCAGTAATGACCAGCCTTTACTCATTCATTCTGGAGGAACGGAGGGAGGGAGAGAGGGAGGAAGAAAGAGAGGGAGAGGGAGATAACCATCCTCTAGCTAGAGAAAACAAATTCAATAGAAAGAAGTTTCTTAACCTGCTAAATCTTACAGCAAAACATTAAATTGTTTTTGGCCCTTGAAATAGATTAGGAACAAGAAACATTCTTGATATTTCTTCTTAGAAATAGCTAACATTTTAGAAAAGAACTACTGATATTATGGCCAAAGTAAATTAGAAAAATATCAAAGACCTTCAATTGTCATCTACACTTACGGGTCCCTAATCTCAATTACTTTCTTTTCTGTGACTGTCCTTTCATGGATGACTGTACTTACATACATGTAAATATGCATAAATACACATGGGTGACATTGTATGTTTATTTGGACCTTACCCTTCATTGTTGGTTCCTTTGTCAAGTTCAGTTGAGGTATCAGATAAAATATCGCTAAAGAATGAAACCAAAATATATAGTCAGAGGCTCCAATGATTTTCTACATTTGATTACATGTCCCTCCTTTCTTTCTTCCATAACCCATTAAATATTCAGATTTTTGTTCCATTTCTATGTATTTTAATTTCTTCTATTGTTTATTTCCATGTCTATTTCTAGTTGAATTCCACCATAGTATGATAGCACATGGTAATATTATCTTTTCTTACATGTCCTGTTAAGACTTCCTTTAGACTCTGCCAAGAAACCTCTTTGAAGAATTACTACGGAGGAGTATTAGAGAAAGGAAAAGGAAAAAAGAGAATAATGCTGCCTCTATGCTCTAAATATTATTTCCTTTGGGGAAAGCTTGGGGTTGCCTGGATGATACTTATTCTGGGACTGCTGGATGGAATATTCTGCAGATATGTGCTACCTTTGGCTCTGGGTCTTCAGTTAAATCTGGTTTCTTGCGGATTCTTTGGAAAGGATCTAACATGGTTGGGATCCATCAACTCATTTATGATCAGCGATGTCTGTTGTGTCAAATTGGGTGCATTGAGGATTAGTTGCCTTTTGTTGTTAATCATTACAGTGTCTTTAGCAAAATGAAATGACTTTCATGTTGTAATACTTTCAAGTTTTCTTTGCCAGATAGGAGTACATTTACATTTGCTTCCTTTTGGGTGCCATATTGGAATATCTCTTTCCATCCATTCACATCAAGCATGTGACTGTCTCTGCTAGGGAAGTGGACTTCCTTCTTTCTCTTTCTTATTATGTTTCTCTGCAGGTACTATTGGGTTTCCTCTTAGGGCCTGGGTGTTCTACTTTAGCTTTTTCTATTAAAATGAATACTCTACCACTTGAGCCATACTTCTGGCTTTCGGGAAGTAAACTGGATAAGAATCTCATAGGGTTTCCTGCCGATATTCCTATTTAGAATGCCACTGCTTTGTTCCAGAAAGGATTCTATCCTTTGGTTGACTGCATTTGTAACATCTTGGGAAGTGTAGCTGACATAATGACTAGAAGAAATTCTCCTCATGACCTGTTCCTCCCTCACCCTAGCTGTTACAAAGAAGGAAGAAAGATGTACATTTGTCTCTCAGTAGCTGGGCTGTCATGCCTGTGTCTTAGTTGCTTCCCATACTTCTTATTTCACATTTTGACATCTGTTGGTGTACGCACAAATATATTTCTTTCCTTCATGCTGCCTTTAGAAATATGTGTGGATATATATATGTATATATATATATTCAGAGAGTCTTCCTAGATTTGAACTCACATTTCAGTGCTAGATCCCACATAACATTCTACAGACACTTCTTCCAGGATAAGAAAGTCTCATCATAAGGCACAACTATACTCTACATTTTCAGTCAAATAGCTACCTACTTTATACATGAAGTGATCAATTTTCTCTACTGCTATAACACTGATACCTCATACTTCAGTATACATATAAGTAATTAAAATCAGTAGATAAATGAAGCTAGGTCATCAGTTTGATTCGAATGAAAGTATGTTGTTAATGATTCCTAATAGTGGAACTGTCCCTTACTTAACAACAGTTTCTTAGTATTACCATATATGCACATGAAGGCATGTATCACTTGGAAAGTTAGAGTGTAAATTCTGCACCCACACAGATTTTACTGATTATTAAATCTTTTAACCATATGCTTCCTGTTGTTCATTAAGTTAACTACTGCCAGTAGTAAAGAGTAAATTGATAGGCCAGATACACAAAGAAGAAGAGAATAAAACTTTCTCTACACTTTCTCCAAAAAACAAAGGAGGAAAGAAACAAGGATACAGTAAAGAAAAAGAAATGTGAGAAATATGTCCCTTATGATCAAGCAGAATTTGGGTGATACGGACTATTCTCTTTAATGAAAGATGCCAATGGTTTTAATGGTTTAAATATAATGAATTTAACCTTGACTCAATGATACACTGCCCACTAAACTCGCATTTCATGAGTGAGTATGGAATGGAGGAATTTATTTCTGGAAAACAATCAAATGTAAGCAATGACAGAAAATTCTTGTTACGCAGTTAAAATAACAGCACAGTAAACAGTGGAAAAGTATCAAGACTGGCAGGAAATTTTGTGAACTATATCAAATAAACAACCATGGCAGCATAGATATCTCCTGATTTCTGCTTTTCTGAGGTGTTATACCCAAAGAAGGAAATTAGTCATAAGTTCTTGTCTCTATACTTTCTTTATGGAGAACTCAGGTTAAAATATATAAAACTAACAAAAATAGAAACCCCATCTTGTTTTCCCCCTCCTCTTCTCTATTTCAAATAAGTGTATTAAAAGGGGGGGTCGGGGGGTTAGCCTACTGGTAGAGTGCTGGCCAAGCATGCAGAAAGACTCGGTTTCGATTCCTCTGTACCATGTACATAGAAAAAAGCCAGAAATGGTGTTATGGTTTAAGTGGAAGAGCTCTAGCCTTGAGAAAGTCCAAGCACATTGCCCAGGCCTTGAGTTCAAGCCCCAGGACCGACAAAAAAACAACAACCATGAATAGTCATTGTAACAATATAGGTATATAGTGCAGGAAACTGCTCTTCTATAAAACCAACAGCATGAAATCTTCAAGGAGACATACACTTGAATGACATTAGATGCATTCTATCCATTGCTAGTAAGGAAAGATCAGTTAGACAAAAAATATCACTCAAAAAACATCAAAGTTTACTACAGTCCAAATTTGTTTAGAAGACACTTGAAAACATTTCATCTTTTAGCTGAAGAATATATATTCTACCAGAAGATCAGATGCTGAGCTACTAACCTAGTCTGAAGAAATCGAAAAACAAAATTGAAATCAAAAGTGTATCTTACTTTTTTCAATTCATGTGGCTTCAACACTAGGCCTGGGCTCTTTCCATGAGCTCTTCAGCTCAAGACTACTACTACCCTGTCCCTAGAGTCACAGCACCACTTATGGTTTTGCTAGTGGTTAATTGGAGGTAAGAGACTCACAGAGTCTCACAGGCCAGGGCTGGTTTTGAACTGTGATCCTCAGATCTCTGCCTGCTGAGTGGCCAGAATGACAGCAGCAGTGTATCTTATTTAAGGACATAGAGCTACAAAAATACTAAAGGTATTAGAGATTATATTAGATATGAAAGTTAACTGATAAGTAATTGATCAATCAGAGGACTGATAAACCAAGAAAGAAAGTTTAACTTACTTAAAGGAAATGGGAAAAAATTGATACTATTGCAAAACACACTAACTTTGATGTGGTAGTCAAGCTGATATTCCAGATGTGTAAGATGGAATAGTAGTCAGAGATAAGGCATTGCCAGTGTGGGTAGAGGGACTGTGAAATGTCCCTTGCATTGTGCTGGTGTTTTATCAGTGTCTTACCTCCTGGGAACTACAGACAAATGAGAGTACCTTTTTGTTTCAGAAAAGGATTCCCTGCAACCTTGGCTCATTGTGAGTAGCTGACAGGCACCTAGGGATTCTAGGTGCTAGTTCTTGACATCACAGCACTCCATGAACCACTCTCTTTTGATCTGCTCTTCATATCCTGCTTAGTTTCAAAACACATCTGGATTACATATGATATTATATTCATAGGTAGTCCTCTGTATCCTGAAAAGTCACCACTGTCCAATTCTGATTTATCACTTGATGACAAAAAACTCAATTTACACTAAATGAAAGGAACTTTAAAAAAATGGAACCAAGAGCTTTATTTTGTGTGATTGTTGTTTTTAAGGTACTATGTTATTTCTCTTTTCCTTTTTCCTCTTTATGGTCAATTTCCTATTGGGACTTTATCTGACTTTATTATCTAGTATATTGTATATGTTCTTATTTGGTTATTTGAAATAGGAAAGGAAAGGAGGGAAGACAAGATGATTGGGAGGGGGTGGGGAAAAGAAATGGGAAAAAATATGAAAAAGAGGAATCAGTTTGTGACAAGTAATCTTCCTATTACCTGACGAATGTAAGTGTAACCCCTCTATACCTTGTCATGACCAAAAAAAAAAAAATCAGCTCGCACACTACTTATGTCTTCATTTGAAGGAACAATAACAGTTGTTAAGTTGCTGTTCTTGTTGTGGACATATCAAAACATAAAAAAATTAAGTGGGAAAATGTGGGAGGAAATGATACAATGTTCTAACACTACTCGGTTAGAAAACTGTGGCCTTGTTTTTCTACACAGGTGGTCTGTCAAATGTACTATGTGTCTAGGTCTTCTGTCTCTGTCAACCCTTCTTTTCCTGAGGTCAGAACTCAGAGCACTGTCCTTGCTACTCCCATGATCATGGCATGTTGATCCTTCATGCCTAGGCTTGCCTGATCAATGACCCTTCCCATTAGGCTTTCAACAGAATTTTAGATAGATGTGCAGACCTTTGGTTTACAGACGGGGCAAATAAGGCAGGATAGCAATAGAAAGCCATCCAGGGTATTCCTTTCTGCAGAAGTACATCTCCACTGAATCAACAAAAGGGTGCACTTCATGTGTGGATCAAGAAGCAGAGGCCCAATGATAAGCAAGAAAACAGATTAATCCTGGAAACCTGATTTGGAGCCCCTTTACCTAAAGCACACATGTGGACACACACTCTCTCTC
Source organism: Megascapheus bottae (assembly GCF_031878675.1). NCBI lineage: Eukaryota > Metazoa > Chordata > Mammalia > Rodentia > Geomyidae > Megascapheus > Megascapheus bottae. The sequence continues at coordinate 64,941 of NW_028327837.1, read as the reverse complement.
TTAGTCTCCTATCTCTTTCATTGCAAACATAAATTTATTCACGAACCCTGTATTCACAGGTGTGAGCAGTAAGGAGCTTGTCATAACGCCGTGGAGTCATCTGTCTATACAATATAAATGGTGTCCATAAAGTATTCACAGTGTCACAAACCTTAGAACCACAGTTTTGAAAAGTTGGCATGAAGTTCACAATGAAAAGAAGAGATATAGAGAAAGAGTATACCCATCAAAGAACTGGACATAGCCAATACAATATGGAAAGGCCCGAACAAACTTGTAGTCACTTTGATCTGACACTTGTATTTCTTCACCTGTGAAGAAACTGTTATAGCACAAAATAAATGCAAAGGATTGTATGTCATTGCCACCAAACCAAAGGAACACAACCAGTTGTTAGGATCTTATACACTGGCAATGTGAGTGGGGGGTTTAGGAGTTTTCCTTCACTGCTCCCTAAAATAGCAAAACATTTTGTGCAACTCATTTCTCATTTACTCATCAAAATGAAAAGGAGTAATATGACAGACAGAAGGTACACTGACAATATTTGGAAACTACCCAGAAATGATCAGTCTGTTTCATAACATATATATTTATGTATGTTTTTCTATTTATAGATATCTGACCTTTGCTTGAATTCTTCTGTCCCAAATTCTGTTGGGTCATTCTTATCCAAGCTAAAGAGAATTCAATTATATACAGTCAAATACCATGTGCAATCATAGTTTTACTTTTTTACTCAAGGTAGTAAGTTAATCTAACACTGACAAATTTGAAGAAATTGAAACTTTTACATATTTAGCTAAATGAACAAGGTATTTCCATTTTTTTCCCTAGAAAGGAAATTCGTATGCAGGAACTTATATTTTTACCTCTACAAAAGAAAGCTTTTATGCATGGTCAAATAATTTTTCTCTCTTAGTAAACCTAACACACTGTTTATTGGTATGCGTTAGTTCATTTGTACATGTAACTCACTTCAGAAGAAATCAATCCACTATACAATCTGATTTTCAGCTTTCTAAGTCTGCTCTTCTCCCTCCTTCTTTTCACATACTTGGCTGTATTCTTAACTGCTTCTCACCAAAGGACAAGGAACAACAGCCTAGAAGCTGGACTCTCATCATAACTGTCAGTGGGCCTGTCCAAGTATCAGATTTCTGGAGAATGAAAGAGGCCCACCAGCTCTTTCACCTCAGAAACACGGAGAACACCTCACTGTGCCTGACTGTGATTTTTACCTCCATTGGCTCAGTAAAAGTTGCATGTAGGCAATAAGTAAATAAGGTAGAGAATAGGTAAATAAAGATACGGTTGCTATGTTTGAATTCACAGTAGACCATGACCAAGTATCTGCTGCCAGATGCTGTCATTTTCTATTTAGTTTCAATACAGGAGGAGGAATAATGAAGACAACGATCAGCTGTCATATAGACTGTGTACTAAACTCACACCACAAATGAATTTACATTCAGATGACAGATAACTCACCAAATGTTAATGCTCGAGTCACAAACCGCAATGGCGGTTAAGGTTGTGTCATCCCTAAAATATAAGTAAAAAAAAGACACAGAAAATTGAGTTGGAAACTGTAGAGGAAATCAAACTTTTTCTGCAGGCTGGGTACTAAAACCATAACTGCGTTCATCCTAGGAACAGGTTCTGCCACTTGAGCTACAGCTCCATCTCCAGCTCCTCTGTTCCCTCTAGCTCTTTGCTCTGGTACTCCGGTGTGAACTAACAGACCAGAACCAAATGAAAAGCAGTATTTTCATTTTACCACAGAAATACAGTTGAATCTGTTCAGGAAATTAAATATGGACCGGTTTCATGCAAGGTAGAAGAATTTTTCCCAGTACCCCTACCATAGTACCTCTTGACATCTTGTATGAATTTCAATACAATACTCTTCAAGGGAACTCAACCTGAGATCATAGCTAATATTCTGCTTCCTCTGTTCCTTCTATTCCCTCATTACCTTCAGTAATCCTAGATGTCTTTACTGACTTACTCTCAGATTGGACCAATGGGTGGCAGGCCAGAAACAGAGAACACTTCATTGTTCACCAGGACATTGAGAATTCCCTCTCCTTAAAGGAGCCTCAATTCTTTACCCAATTTGTGAAAACACGGAATGGCACAGAAAAATTTCACTTCCCTGACCTTCCAAAGGGTTCCCACAAACATGGTACTTAGTCTCTGTACAGCTTTCTACACAAATCTGTCTACATTTGAGTATCTGACAACAAATGGCTCTCATCTGTCAATGTATGTGTATTCTGCTCCTCATTATCAACATGAACCATTAAATTATGCACAGTCAAATACTATGGAAGTTCCTAAAGAGACTTTTTCTTCCCAAATTGCTATAATACCCAGAAAACGAACACTACATATACTACATATGTAAGGGGGTATTTCCTAGAAATGAGGCCTCTCCCTCCAATGAAATGATTACCTGTGCTAAATAAAAACTTATGTAAGATTCACAAGGAGTTCTTTTCCTATGACCCTAAAGCACTGTTTACACTGTTTTCGTGGGTTTCCTGATGTTCCGTTTCCCTTGCTATGAAGGAAATTGAGCTGATCATTCATCTACATTTCTGCTTCCTCTCTCCCTTCCTTGCTTCCTCTGTCTGTCCAGCCTCTCTGATTCATAATAGGATTGGTACTTCATGAGTTATTCACCTTAAACTACAGAATATATGTGGAAACTAACACAGAGACATGCTTTGGCTATTTAGTAATATTTGCCTTTCACATAAAATTCCAACCCTGACTTGATGGTAAAAGACTTTTCATTCACTAAATAAATCACAAATGCTATGAGGGAGCTGTCTTCAGCTGTCACGTCTCCCATGAACATCTGAAAACCTAGGTAAGTCATTCTATTTTAGACAGCCTCCTTCTCACAGCAATGAAATGAGACACATCAAAGATGAACATGGGCATGAGCAGATTCGCTGGTCTTTTCATCATCATCATCATCTCTTGAGATAGACATCCATCACATAATTGGGCAAATTTTTGATTGGGGCCAAAAACGCACCTTATCAGTAAAGCATTTTAGGAAAATACATAACAAATTAAAAAGCCCCTAATGATCAGCCTTTACTTATTCATTGAGAGAGAGAGAGAGAGAGAGAGAGAGAGAGAGAGAGAGAGAGACAGACAGACAGACAGGCAGACAGACAGACAGACAGACAGAGACAGAGACAGAGAGAGACAGTGTGGAGAGAGAGAGAGAGAGAGAGAGAGAGAGAGAGAGAGAGAGAGAGAGAGAGAAACAGACACACACACAGACACACACACAGACAGACAAACAGAGAGACCACCTTTAACTTGTCTTATCCTCTAACTAGAAACAACGGAGTCACCAGAATGTTTAACCTGCTGAATCTTACAACAAAACACTAAATTTCTTTTGGCCACCACACTAAATTAGGAACAAAAAGAATTCTTTTTTTTTCATATGTTTTATTGTAATTAATAGAAGGGTTACATTATATTCACCAGATAGAAGGTGTATTACTTCACATACATTGATACCCTTTCTCATGTCTTGGTCCCCATTTCCCTCCCCCTCCCCCCTCCTCTCATCTTGTTTTACTCCCTTCCCTATCTGACTTCAAATAACCAAATACGCATATGTACAATATATCAGTTAACAATGTGAAATACTGTAATATGAGATAACCAAGGGAAAGCAAAAGAGATGAGCGATAACATAGTACATTAAGGACAACAATCACTCATTATATGGCTTTTGCTTCTATATCCTGGAGGTCCTTTCATTTAGCATCATTCTATATGGCCTTATGTATCTAGGTTTTGTTCTATTGTAAATCTCTGCTAGGAGAGCCCAAGGTTTCTACTGATTATGACAAATGAGGGAAACCATTGAGCCTATGTTCCTTTGAGTCTCACTTACTTCACTTAATATGATCTTTTCTAAGTCTTTCCATTTCCTAACAAATGGGATGATGTCATTCTTTCTGACAGCAGCATAGAATTCCATTGTGTATAAATATATTTTGGTTATTTTTGCAAAAACCTTTTTAATCTATATCCTTTCAATTCCTACATAAAATGTGAAATATGTTTGCTTATTTCTATGTAGAAGTATAGAAATTGCAACGTAAGTGTAAATAAACCTGATGAAAATTAACTGCTTGTCACGATTATATCATTGAACATTTGAACATGGGTTATTTCTCCTTATATTTCAGTTACCCTTTAAGATTCTAAGGAATCTTTAACAGATTTTAACATGTGTATCATATTATATACTGCATATATTTTATTATTTATTCAACTACCATATTTCAGAATCTATAACTTATTTCTTGTGAGTATAAAGAAGTAAATGTTATTTTTATTCTAATATTATATAATGAAGCCCATGCAAATTCACTTAAATTTATTTGCTCTTCATAGACATCTTAGATTGCTTTTAAAGACTGCTTATATCTTTTCTTTAAAAACATATGTATACTTTGCCTCTTTCCTTATACTGTTGATGAGAATCTCCTGTACAAGACTGAATAGCTTAAGATTAGAAAATTGAGTGTTGCTAGATAATTATAGGTTGCTTTGTAACATTTTCTACTCTTTCATATGTAGTTTATATATGCATATATAAATTTATTTAATTTAGAAATATTAATGTCTTAAGGATTTTGATGCATTTTGTCTTATTGTAAGAAAACACTGTGCTTTCAGGAGCTGATATTAAAAGGGGGTTGACTGAAATGTAAAGTAATGGAACCCTGATCCTCAGAACTCAGCCTCCTGTGTAGTTAGGATTACAGGCACTGTGCCTAAATATTTTCTTTGTATGTGGTACCGAAAAATCGAACCCAGGTCGTTGTGCATGGTAGGCAAGCACTCTACCAGCAGGCCATACTCCTAGCCAGGATCTAATATTCTTTTCAGGCAATAATGCCTGGCATATAATAAGTAAGGCCATAATACAGTATTTAAATCAAAGCATACATTAATTACTAATGCCATGTGGAAGGACTTTGATATTTTGAGCCTATATTATTAAAGAAGATGAAACAAACAGTTCTAACAGGTGCACTTTATTTTCACCCATTTTCCAAGCTCAGGTGTGTCTTTGAGTTCTGCTCCTGTTGATCATGCTGCTGGATCACCAGGAACTTTAGCCTACCTGCAAACAAAATAATCATATGTCCTGCCCTGAACATTGTCTTGTATAAATTAGAAGAAAAAGCATTTTATCTTCATTACTTTTTAATACTCAGACTATGATTTTTACAGGCTCAGTGTCTTTCTCTTTTTTTTAATTTTTTTATTGTAATTAGTAAAAGGGTTACATGATATTTGCCAGATAGAAGGTGCATTAATTCACATACATTGATACCCTTTCACATGTCTTGGTACCCATTTCCCTCCCCCCCACACCCCTCACGCGTCTTGGATTTCCCCCCTTCCCTATCAAATTTCAAATATCCAAATACAAATAAATTCAATATATCAGATGACAAAGTGAGATACTATACCAATATGAGATAACCAAGGGACAGCAAAGGAGATGAGAGACAACATAGTACATTAAGGACAACAATCATTCATTATATGGCTTTTGTTTCACTATCCTGGAGGTCCTTTCAATTAGCTTCACATTATATGGCCTTATGTATCAAGATTTTGCTCTATTGCAAATCTCTGCTAGTAGAGCCCAAGGTTTCTACTGATTATGACGAATGAGGGAAACCATTGAGCCTAAGTTCCTTTGAGTCTGGCTTACTTCACTTAATATGATTTTTTCTAAGTCTTTCCATTTCCTAACAAATGGGGCGATGTCATTCTTTCTGACAGCAGCATAGAATTCCATTGTGTACAAATACCACAACTTGTTGATCCACTCATCAACTGAGGGACATCTAGGTTGGTTCCATATCTTTGCTATGGTGAATAGTGCTGCAATGAACATTGTTGTGCTAGTGGGTTTAGTATGTCCTTGTTTCTGGGTGGTTGGGTAAATGCCAAGTAGTGGAATTGCTGGGTTATAGGGGAGTTCTATGTTTAGCCTTTTGAGGCACTGCCACACTGCTTTCCATAGTGGTTGAACGAGTTTGCACTCCCACCAACAGTGTAGTAGTGATCTCTCCTGGCCACATCCCCTCCAGCATCTGTTGTCTTTCGTTTTCCTGATCCTGGCCATTCTAGCTGGAGTGAGGTGGAATCTTAGAGTTGTTTTGATTTGCATTTCTTTTATGACCAGAGATGTTGAGCATTTCTTCATGTGTCTATAGGCCATTTTTGTTTCTTCTTCAGAGAAGATTGTCTTTAAGTCTTTGGCCCATTTTTTAATGGGATGGTTGTTACTTTGGAGGTTAGTTTTGGAGTGATTGAATTTTTTGAGTTGTTGATATATTTTAGATATGAGGCCTTTGTCCGTTGTTTGGTTGGTGAAGATCTTCTCCCACTCTGTAGGCTTCCTGATTAGTTTACTAATCTGTAGGCTCACAGTTCAAAGCCAATTAGGGCAGAAAAGTCTATGCCACTCTTCTCTCCAATACAATATTCAAAAGAAGCCAGAAGTGGTGCTGTGGTTCAAATGGTAAAGTGTTAGCCTTGAGCAAAAGAAGCTCAGACACAGAGAGTGGGCCATGAGTTCAAGCCCCTGCACTAGCACAAAAACTAAAAAGTCTCATTTACTTGCTTGCAGAGACTAATTTCAAACTGCAATCCTCAGATCTCAGTTCAAGCCCCAGGCCTGGCAAAAAAAAGAAAAAGTAAAAGAAAAAGTCTTCTAAATGATAGAAAAAAGAATTCAAGTCAGGTGCAGATTTTCAGGTTTCTAGTACAGTAGGCAATGTGACTAAGTTCAATTTCAGTACCATAAACTTCAGTAAAAATCTACCAGAAAAGGCATACAGTTCAAGCAGAGTATGTGGCTCAAGGTTTAAGAAATTAAGGTTTTGGGTTCCCAAGTGAAAGCTTCATTTCACCAACCATCTATTTCTCATCATCCAAGCTCCCACTTTGCTACTTGTCCAAATATGCCACCCAAATCATCCACAGACAGATACCCCCCGCCACCTCAAGAAATGCCAGCACTATTACCTAGGGGTACCAGCACCTGGACTTGCATTCCTGTCACAATGCATCACAATCCAGCATGTAGACAACAAGGAGCCTCTGCTGGATCTTAGCCCCACCTGCTTCATGCTTCCTGGTTAGCCCATCTGCAGTTTCTACATCTACACACCACAATATTTCTTCTCAACCAAAGATAGCAATCTAATGACGTGCAAAGACTCTTCAGTGACCTGGTAGAGGAAGATCTGTTTTGAAGAACAAAGTATCACTGGGTAGCTTTAATGATTAGAACAGAAGTGTTGCATCTGTCTTTCTCCTCCCACCTCTCCAGACGAACAGAGCACAGTTAAGACAATTACTGAGCTTATACGACACCTAGTACCTTCCACATGTGGTACAAGTATACAAGGAATTCGATTGGGGGGATTCAGGGAGGCTTTGAATCATTAAGGACAGGTCAGTGAGCCCTTCTCTGGGCAGAGCCCATGCTCCTTCAGCTGCATGTGCTATACAGTTTAGACCTCTATCTTACAGGAAGAGCCTCCCTCAACCTACCCTAGAAGCAAGTTTTTCTGTATGCATGTGTGTGTGCATGCCTGCCTGCGTGTGTGTGTGTGTGTGTGTGTGTGTGTGTGTGTGTGTGTGTGTGTGTGTCTGTGTCTGTGTCTGTGTCTGTGTCTGTGTGTGTTTTGGGTCTCGTTGTTGGGCTTGAACTCAGGGTCTGGGCACTGTCCTGAGCTCTTTTGCTCAAGGCTTGTGCTCTATCACTTTGAACCACAGCTCTGATTCCAGTTTTCTGGTGGTAAATTGGAGATGAGTCTTATGGACTTTCTCATGTGGGTTGGCATTGAATCATGATCCTCAGATCTCAACCTCAGGAGAAATTGATGGCTGGTGACGCAATCCCTCAGGAAGGCTCTTCTCACATATACCGTGGCCTCACAGTAATGCCATCATATTCGAAAAATTAAAGAAGTGATCAGTCCATGGATTAGCCAAGTTCCTGGTGCTCTAAATGTCTTTGGAAACACTGTAGCAGACCTACCATGAGGTACTTTATTTGTGGATGTACCTGAAGCACCTGGAGTGATAAGGGGGGAAGGGGATACATACCTATCCAGCCAAATGTGCCAAATCAGACCTGCTGATCAAGGCAGTGACAGGTCACACTGAGGTTGCCCTCACATCCTTTCATGATTTATTTTTACACCAGTCTTCATCCAGAATCAATCCACCCAGTTAGGGTGGGGGCAGTGGCAATTCTAATTACTTGAGAGGTTGAGATAGAAGGATAGCAGTTTGAAGCTAGCCCAGGAAGGAAACTTCATGAGACTCTCATTTCCAATTAACCAGCAAAAATAGCCAGAAGTGAAGCTATGGCTCAAGAGGGAGAATAGTAACCTTGAACCAAAAAGCTCACAGATATCTCCCAGGTCCTGAGTTCTAACCCCAGGATTAGGACAAAGAAGAGAAATCAGCGGGCCACAGGTTAATATGGAAAGAACTTCCCAAATTGGTGTTTGGTTCAATTACCTTCTATCTCATAGACTTCACTCTGTTGTACTTGAGGATACAGTTTGAAATTGATCTATTTTAATACTTTCTGCAGAAGGAGCTAATATAAAGATTAGCCTTCCAAGAAATGGAAATTCTTTCACTCCATGAAGCAGACAAGTTGGTACTCATGACTTACTCTTAAACATCATTTCTGAGCTTAGGTCAAACATAAAAGTGAAATACAATTTTCCATTTGATCTATTTTAGAATCCCAACAGTGGGGACAACCTTGAATACTTTTGTTTTCTTTTAGAAAGTGGTCTGCAATGACAAATATTTGTGAAGATCAAAGTCACTTGCAATTCTGTGGGGAGTAATAGAGATACCCGGAGCTATTAGATTATAGCTCCTTGAATAGTTTATCTTTCTTTATTTGACCTTCTGTGAACTATTTCTTAATGTCCACCAACTTTTCTCATCATCATCTTCCAATTAAAGCCATACAAAACCATACGATGGAGAGATAATGCTGAGGGAGAGAAAGGGAAAGACAAGAGAACACTCTCAAGGATAATGCCTGTTTTCCTTGTAAACACTCAGCCATGCAACTTCCCAGTCTGCTACTTTGACTTACAAATATTCTTTTCAAAGACAATCAGTTTTCAGAGTATATTCCACCATTTATGAGATCACCTGCAAACTCCAGTCCCACTAATTGGGAACCATGTTAAGGCAGCCCCCACTGTAGTGAAACAGAGTTGACCTCTTCCTTAGTGGAGGGGGTGGGGGGCAGGCCCTTCCCTTCACTCAAGTACTGAGGGTGGCAGCCTTCCCTATTCATACATAAAGTCATAGGCATCCTGTCAGATGGAAGACTGTCTCTGTAACATAGAGATAAAAGAAGAAAAGCACAAGGACCAGAGCAGAGAAAAACAAGAACTTTAATTAAATGTGAACATTCAAATCTAACTTATCTTTCTGAAAAACCCCTCCAGTCCCATTAGTATTTTACTTTCTGGCATATACACAAATATTTATTGCAAATAAATCATGTACAGAGCAAGGGCCCATGCTTCCTGAAATTCCAACCTTCAGTGGTCTCCAATGTCTGTGGTACTGCTCTGTGAAATGTACACGGACAATGGGCCACTGAGTCTGCATGTGTATGTAAGAATAAGTTCTAGCAGAGGCGTTTTCCACAACACCACAGCTCTGCAGTGTGTGGTTTCCATCACTTGGTGAGTCTCAATCAAGCCTCATGGCAGAGGCTTGGATTTTGGTGTAGCCTAACAAATATTAGAAAGGCTGAGGGTCGCGAATTGTCCTTTGGTGAATCTTTGAAGAACAGAACTATGATTTTGGGAGTGGAAGAGCCAAGTGCACAAGTGGTGGTGACCTGTAGTAGAGTCCAAAATGTCAGGTGATAGTGTGGTGGGTACAGTTGTCCTGTGATGGCACAGGGTGCCCTAGGCACTCAGGGAGTCCAAGGAGGGGAGGGGAGTTTGGCTAATGCAAGTAGCCTGGGCACAGCAGGGTGGTTTTGTAGGTGGAGTGTGGGTATCCTGGGCTGGAGTAAAAGAAGGTGCAGGGTGGCCAGGGCCACTCAAGTCATCATGGTCAGTAGGACCCAGGGAGACATGCACACGTGGAGCTCTCCTTAAGCCTTGCTTCCCCTCCTCTTCCTGTGGAAGACACTGAAGCTAGATCTCTGCTTGGCAGGTGTCCTCCTGGGGAAGGTGTACTTCCGCAGCACCACATGGTAGACGTCCATAGTCTTCAAGGCATAGAAAATGTTGGCATCATCAGGAATCCTCAGCTCTGGTGGAAGAGGGACACAAGCCTTCTTAGCTGTCCAAACTGGGGCTGAGACCACTACCATTCCCATGCACTTAGAGATCAATTGTGGGTTAGGACCCCGAATGCCTCCAATCTCTGATTTCTGCATGTGAAAGAACTGCTGAAAACTCCTTTCTCAGAGGACTTTGGACTTCAGGTCCTGCCAGGTCAGGGTGAAGGAGGCACAAGCTAATCCCCTTCTGACCTCACTGCTGCCATATCAGCATCACAGACACAACAGGCTTTGCAATGTGCAAACCAGCTCTCCCAAGATTGTCCTACAAACTTGTACCCTCAGTACCACAAAAAGCAAGGCCTAACTCAGGCTTCTTGCAGTGAGTTCTGGGGTCCTCTAAGACCATGTGCCCCAAGTAGACTGCAAGTCCTGCCTTTGGCCTTGAATTTCTCCCCAGTCTCCTCTGTCCTGCACTTTTTGTGAGAGGAAAACTCCATGCTGTGAGAGGGAAAACCCCATGCTGCCAGCATAGTGGGAATGGTCACAGAGGTAGGAAGGAATTCAGAACACATCCTGCATGGAACTTGTAATCAGTAATCTTAGCACTATGGGATCCAGTGGTTTCTCCCACTGTTGGTGCTGCCCTGAGTCTCTGTGCCAATGCCTTCTCTGGACTCCTGGAAATTTGTTTCTCCTCATTGTCTCATCAATCATCCAAATTCCTCAGTCTTCATAGGTGACAGGAGGGGACCGAGGAATAGGAAGGGATGGTGGCCTGTCCACTTCACTGTAGGCAATCATAGAAGAGACACTCTAACTCTGTGAGCAGGGTCCAGTCAGTGAGTGCTCCCATAATTGTCATGGGCCGGAGGGTAGAATAGTCAAGGAGGGAGAGGATTATCGACTTTCACCTAACTTCCTAAAAAAAAGTTCTGGATTTCCTCACCTAGGGGAGGGGCTCTGAATCATGAGAAAGCTTCTGTCCCACAAAGCACTTCCCTATGTGTCTGTGCCCTGACAGAAATCTTTCTCTATGCATCTGGGTGGGGAGTTCCCCAGATATACTGTAGTGGATAAGCGGGTCAAGGCATTGAGGAGTGCAATCTGTAGCCCTTCCCACTGAGGCTTGTGGAATCGTGTGTGAAGGAGCTCAGTATGTTGGAATGTAGAGATAGATACATCCTTTCCTTTCTTGATCTGTGTGGGTGACTCTATCTGAGCGACTAGTTCACTTGGGAGGTTTCATGGTTGAGTCTCAAGGTTTGGGCTCGCAGTCATGTCCAGCTGAGATTTCAGGGCTGAGTGAGCAGTGCCTGGCCTCCCTTGTCAAGAAAACCCCCAGCCACCTTCAGTTCCCCTGTCTAGTCCTTCTCTGTGTTTGTGTAGCGGTGAGCACCATCTGCTCTAGGGAGAGCACAGAGAGACCCAGTTCCTTCAGGTAGACATCTGGCTCTGAATGTTAAGATTCAAACCAAGTGTGTGCTATGTCTGTTTGGCTCCAAGGACAGCTGTGAAATATCCTATGGCAGAGCAACTCACTCCTGAGCAGTGCAGCTGACTTACATACCAGGTACTCAAGAGCCTGAGATCGGAGGATCCCAGTTCAAACCACAGTCACTGAGTCTGTGAATTACAATCAACTCCAAACATGGAGTGGGCTTGTGACTGAAAATGAAGGGCACTGAGTATTAAAAACTGTGGACAACAGCCATGCCCTGAGTTCAAGATCCAGAATGGAGAGAAAAAAAAACGGGAAAGCATTTCTTTTTGTAACTGGATCCCACTTTTGCCTTCTTAGCCCTGTTTTTTCTGACCCCTTTCTCTCTACCTGAAAGAGTAGCACTTTGGTACGGAAGTAAGAGCATGAAGGAGGGGGCCGGGAGTTTGGCCTAGTGGTTAAAGTGCTTGCCTAGCATGCATGAAGACCCGGGTTCGATTCCTCGGTACTCCACATACATAGCAAAAAGCCAGAAGTGGTGCTGAGGCTCAAGTGGTAGAGCCCTAGCCTTGAGAAAGTCCAAGGACAGTGCTCAAGCCCTGAGCTCAAGCCCAGGACTGGCAAAAAAAAAAAGAGCATGAAGGAGAAACGATCTCTGACAGTTTCTGATATATCTGCATGCTGTCTCTGTAGGAGGGACAGAGAGAAGTGACAAATGGTAAAGTGAGAGAGAAGGGAGACAGGCTTGGTTTTGTTTTAGAGCCAGGCCTGCAAGTTGCCTGAACAGGAGGTTTTCAAATGATTGCATGAAGCTCCCAAGGACCCAGGAGCTGGAAGAAATTTCTCCTTCCTGTCCCAATGGAGTCCAGCCCAGTTCTATTAGACAACTGTGCTCAGATTTCAATTGGACAGAAATGTAGAATTACCACAGAAACCCTGGACAGCTCCTCTGGGTCTCTGTCCAGCTTCAGTGAGACATTGAACTGAACATTTGCCGGTGCATGAACAGGCATAATGCAGGCACTGTCCCTGTTTTCCTGGCTAGCAGCCCAGGTCATACCGGCTTGGCTGTGGGGCTGGTGTTGAAGCTGGCTAGTCCCTGTGTGTGCACAGCTTCTGTGGAGAGAGGGACCCACCTGGAGACCTCTTGCCATGTGCTGTCCAGGCGCTGGATGGCGCTGCTGTGCAGAGCAGAGAGGATGGCATGGAGGGAGGAGAAGTTCCTGAGGACTCTGCATTCCTGCATGGGAAGGGGGTGTGAGACTGCATGCTACTGCTGCCACCTGATGGCTTGCTGCTGGGCTAAGCCAGGGTTAGTACAAGGATACTGGGGAGCTGCTTACAGGGTTTCTGGGGGGAGAGTTGGCTGACCAGGCCTGGGTGAAGTTGCCCCTGAGTCCTGAGTGTGAGGAAGGAGTGAGCACCATTGCATGTGTGGTATGTGGGAGTCCAGACAAGATGGCCCTGGGCAGGAGGCCCTGAAGTCCACACAGGGCTCTGAGCACATTGGCACACCTCAGAACATTAGACCCTGAAGGGAGAGTCTCTAGGCAGCAGCTGTGTCTTACCATGGCCACCGAGATCCAGTGCTCTAGCACCCTTGCCCTGGAGCAGGGCTGCATGCTATGGCCCCCTAAGCAGGTGGTGAGCACGCAGGAGAACACCTGGTCGAGCTGTGTGAAGGTGGCCCGGATGGTGGGGGCCAAGTTCTCCATGTCATGTCTGTCCTTCTGGGAAATGGCAGAATGCAGGCAGTGGTGGGGCACCACCTTCAGGAACAGCTCCTGCCAAAGGAAGGAGTGTCTCATTGCCTGGCCCACAGCACAGTGCCCAGCCCCAGATTGGGTCCCGTAGTTGGGCTGAGAACTCAGGCTGTGTAGGGGTCTCTGAGGCTTGGCATGGCTTTGTAGGGATATCATGCCGCTTCGAAACCCTGGAGGGCACCTGAGTGTCCCTACCTAATGTCAGGGTCTGCTGTGCAATGTGACTCTTCCTCCTTGGCCTAGGCTGAATTTCTGCCCTCCCCAAGTCACCCCATGCCTGTCCTATTGTGCATATCCACAGAGGCTGCTTCTGAAGAACTTTCTGTTTTCTGCACTAGGCTCTGGCACACACACCAGAATCCTCATAATTGCTTGGGGTCATGTGGTCCCTGCCAAATGCGGAGGAGCTGCAATTCTGGCTGCACCTCTCCACGCATAGCTCCTGGGACACAGAGGTCTCATGTACACTTTAGTGTCTGCACTTAAGAGAGTGATGCTAGGAAGCGTGATCCAAGGTGAAGATCAGGCTGGATGAAAGCTTGGGCTCTAGGGGAAGGAGAAGGATGAGAAGACAGCCATGCACAGAAGGAAACCTCGTCCACCCCGTGCTGCCCAGGGCCTCACCGAGTCCATCCTGGTGAGCTGCTCAGCCACCAACAGGGGAGGGAAATCTAAGACCTCATTCTTCTCCTTGTTCAGTCCCTCCCCTGTGCTCCCTGAAGAAGGACAGGAAGATCCTGTGAGGAAAGCATGCCGGGTCCTGTTTTGATTCTTCATATATTAAAGGATCCTACCCAAGCTGTGGACCAGGTGCTAGCTTGTTGCTCCCCAGGATATGCATTCCAGGCTTCCTTGGGAGTCTGGCATGAGGCCAAGTTTCAAACTGGCTCCCAGTCAGCAGAGCAAAGGAGGCTGGCACTGCATGTGACATAGCCTCAGAGTCCCGGGAAGACATGGCTGCCACCCACATCTGATGCTGCTGCTCCCATCTCATGGTACAGTAGAGTCAAGGCTGACTTTGGGTGTTGGTCTAATCCTGGTAATGTTCCTGCAATTAGGCTGCATGCCAGAGCTTGGAGCTCAATGCTGCCCTCTTCTTATACGTAGACAAACACTGGGCTAATGCTAGAGATACAGGAGAAGACAAGGCCCTCTCCATGGAGGATTTGTCCTGAGTCTTTGATAAGAGAATAAAGACCCTCTTCCCTTTGACTTCCCAACCTGGATCCCTCTACACATCCACATTTTCAACTTCTTTGCACAATCTCTATGTTCCAGTGTCTTTCTTCTTCATGGCAGAAGGCCTATATTAGAGCCTTTCCACCCTGTTATGGCCCACATTCATCCCGCCTCTTTCTTCTGTCTTCCCACCCAGTTTCCACACCATCAGGCTGTGTCTGGCTTGGCTTTTGGGCCTCCATCTGACCCAAGAGCAGTTGTGCCCAGCTCTCCACGTGTGTTCCAGTCATGTGCCTCTTCAGATGAGCCAGCAACTGCTTGAGGCAGGCAAAGTGTGCAGGCTGGCAGAAGTCCTCCCAGTACTCGTCCAGCCACATGTCCAGGATAGAAGAGATGGCACTAGGGGAAGATGGTGGGCAGCAGAGTCAGAAACCTGGCCAGCGGCTACCCCAGACACTCTCAGCACTTATTTGAAACATGGACATCAGTATCTCCCCAAGCCAAGCTTCTTTGGTGGTGGAGGTAGTGACAGTCCTCAGGAACCAAGGAGGGATTGAAGAGAATTCCAGGGAGCCAGCACCCAATCAAGGGATGAGCAACTCTGCCCTCTCCAGGGAGCTCCCCATACTCCTGCAGCTCTCCAATCCCTCCCCACTGCATGGAGTCTCCATGGGGTCTGTTGTATGCCTGGCATGAACTGGCTGCTGGTGCACATCTACTGGGGACTCTGCTGACTCCGTTCCAAGAGCCACACGTGGGCTATCTCCCCACCTCACTGTTCTCTTGGTGACCCAGCCAGGCCTTCTACTCTGCCAGCCTTCCTAGGGTCAGCAGAAGTCCTAAAACATGACATCAATGCTCTAATCCTGTTTGCGAGGCCATGGTGAGGACAGGCAAGGCTGGGCATCAGGGGCTTTGCAGAGGATGGGTTGGCACAGGGCTCAGCTCTGAGTTGAAGCCTCCACCAGTGATCCCAACAGCACTCCCGGTCATGGGTCATCCTCCTCCTGCATACATATGCCACACTTCAACCCTGTGGTGAGAACGTCAAGATCTCTGGGATCCTGAGCTTGCCCACCACGCTACACTCAAACCTGGCTCCACTCTGCACACAGATGCCCTCCTTTGCGACCAAAGTCCACTCACTTTCTGAGTTTGTCCTGTGGCATGCCATCCTGGCTGGAGAAAGGCAGGATTTCATCCTGTGTAGAGGAGTCCTTGAAGGCCTCACCTCTACTGAACCTGTGGAGGAATTGGACAGTTACTGGCTGTCTCTTCCTGTGTTTTATCCAGCTTTCAACAGTGCGGCTTATTTGTGCTTTCTCCCTACAAACATGTCCAGACTCGTAGGGGCTTCAACCTCTATGCAATGGAAAGGCACAAGCCTTTTCTCCGTTGAGAATCTTGTGGGCCAAGGGTCTCTCACTCTGCCTTCAGCTATCCCTGCTCTGTCTACATGTAGTTGAGGAACCATTCTGCAAACAGGGAAAGTCTGCTTTGTCTGAGGGCTCAGAGTTTGGAGGCAGAAAGCTGTGTCCTGAGGAAGAACGTCACAGGTCTGAGCCTACACTACTAGGGAGCACACAAGGCATTTCCCATGGCCCTGGCATAACTTCAGATGCTTCTCTGCCCATCCCCACTCCACAGGATCACAGTAGCCCTGAGAGTTGTGCAGGTCATTCCCCGGGTCCCGTGGAGAAAAAGGGTCCACTGCCCTTGCAGTTGGTACTCACGTTTGGAAGAGCAGGTCCAGGACCTGTTCGGTGCTGGTGAATTTTCGGTAAGTGGAGAGGAAGGTGGGGATGAAGAAGTGTTCCCCGGTCAGCTGGGCAGGCACCAAGTGTTCCACCAGCTGCTCCAGGGTGCCTGCCCTGCAGCCCTCATCCTGGCTTGGGGCTTCATCCTGGAGTGGGACCAGGGGAATAGTTTAAGCTGAAACTAGGGAACCAAAGAGGACTCTGACATACAGTCCAGGGAATTACATTAAAATGAGTTCCTATTCTCTCTATGTATGTCTTGCTGTCTCTGTCTCTGTATCTCATTTCCTGTCCCTCTGTCTTAATGTCTTGTCACTCTGTCAATCCTTCTGTCTCCATGTCTTTCTGTCTGTATGCCTCTCTCTGTGTCTGTGTCTGTCTGTTTGTCTGCCTCTCTCTGTCTCTGTCTCTGTCTCTTTCTCTCTCTCTCTCTCTCTCTCTCTCTCTCTCTCTCTCTCACACACACACACACACACACACACACACACACACACAAATAGAGGAAATGGTGAGCTGGTAATGACTGGAGACTTAGATGTGGTGGGCTTTCCAGCCACTTACTGGCCTGGGCCTCCTCATATCACCTGTGGGGTCCAATGATCCAGAAGTTTTCACTGCCAGGACTGGCCTTGTTTGGACACACGTGTGCCAGGCACCCTCTGCACTCTTCCATGAGGCCTGAGCCTCTCCCATTTCAGGAAAAACTGGCAAACATTTCCTGAACGTCTGCTAGCCACACAAGTGAGTGGTGTGGGCCTTGTGTTGACTGTGGGTGCCAGAATACCAAGGTCCTAAGTTCCATTGTGAAGGCAGTGAGGTCATCTGTGGAGGTCCCTTCAATTGACCTCTTCCTTCTGACACTCTCTCTCCAAAGGTCCCCTTCTCTATCCATGTGCTGGCTCTGAGCAGGATACAGCTGTCCAGTGTTGCCCCAGCACCTCAATTCTATGGTCCTGAGGTAGACCTGAGTGGAGTTGACACCACCCTGGAGGAGACACAATTGGGTTCTCAGCCTCATGGGACCCAAACTTAAACCCCTTTTCTCTCAAGTCCCACTCTGCTCTTCACTTGTCTTCTAAGACATGAAAGGGGAACCTTAAGATGAAGATTCCTGAGAGATGCTATGGACTCCCCAGTGGTCAGGCTTCAGGGTCAAGTCTCACCAGTTGCCATGCTTCAAGTAGAAAATCACTGAGGCTCAGGCCAAGGTGCTCTGTCCCTGATACACAGTTGTTGTCTACACAGGGCACAACCCCTTCCTTACTGGGACCGGAGGACTGACACCTGGGTAGAGCATGCGTGAGTGTGGGCCAAGGGAAGTTTGACTTCCTCATTTTGTGGCTGTCAAGAGTGGGTTTGAGGAACACTGTATTTCAGGATGGACCTGTGCGGCCATTTCCTGGTCTGGGAAGTATGTTCTGTCATGTCTCTCCAGCCACAGGGACCTCTTTCCTACCTGCTCCTGGACACACATGTGCTTCTGCTGTCTTCCTGGTGCCTTCATCGCTCCCCCCACATTCTCCCACTTATTCCTAGAGCGTTTGGCAGGGGCCTGAGAGACTGAATGGACATCTGCCCTCAGGAGTGAGGTGGAGGACTGGGCCCCTCCTTCCTGCAGGCGGCCAGCTTGCAGAGGACCCATGTAGCCTGCAGTCTCTCCCAGCTGCGGTCACATAGCTTGGATCCCATGAGCACCTGGGTATTGTCAAGGTCTCCAACCTTTCCCTTCCTGTCTTTAGGAATTTGTACTCAGGACCTGGACGTTGTTCTAGAGCTCTTTTTGCTCAAAGCTAGAGTACTGCAGCTTCAAGCCCCATGCCTACTTGTGGAGTTTTCAGTGGCTACGTGGCAGGAACATTTCATGGGGACTTTTCTGCACAGGCACCGTGATCCTCTGATCTCAGCCTCCCACCAGCACCAACCAGGCTCTCACTGTATTTTTTTATCACTATGTAAAGAAGTTACATTATTTTCACAGATGCGTAGAATGGTTAGTTACATAGGACATGTGTTGAGTTCTTTTCCTTTTCTCCAGTGTCAATCCTTCCGCAAACTATCAGTTTCCTGCTTCTGTTTCTACATGTGACTTGTGTAGATGTCTTTCAATACAATGTCTATTGAACATCACTGATGGACATTTTCACACTTTTGTCCTGAATTCTATGTTCCTACCCAAGATACACACAAAAACAAATGTACAGAAAAAAATAAGAAAACAGAATCAGCAAAACCCCATAAGAAAAATATGTTTTTCTATACAGTGTCTTTCATAGAGATATGTTTCTGAGTATGTATATATACCTATTGTTTAACCCATGTATACATCAGTATATAGCTATGTATTTATATATATATGGCAAACTGATAAGTATATTGGGTAATTGTTTTCTCATATGTTTCAGCCTGGTCTTCACAGATGATTTAGTTGGGTTATCCTTTATTTTGCTGAGAGTAGATTGTTAACATCTATTGTTGAACGGAGCCATCATCTTTGGTTAGCCTTAAGACACTGTTTTAAAGTGTACATAGTTGATGGGCCGGGAGTTTGGCCTAGTGGTTGAGTGCTTGCCTAGCATGCAGGAGGACCCGGGTTCGATTACTCGGTACAGAGAAAAAAAAGCCAGAAGTGGTGCTGAGGCTCAAGTGGCAGAACTCCAGCCTTGAGGAAGTCCAAGGACATTGCTCAGGCCCTGAGCTCAAGCCCAGGACTGGCAAAAAAAATAAAAATAAAATAAAGTGTACATAGTTGATTCATTGGTTTGTGCATCAATGTTTATTTACCTCTTCTTGGGTGTTTTCCCCTTAGATCATTCCCTTCATGAATATGCAGTGTCCTTCATTGTCTCTTTCCACTGGTTTGAATCAGAAGTCTATTTTATGGTGTAACCTCATACAAATCCCACATTCAGCCAGATATGAGCAAGGATGTGCATGTTCGGTATTCTTTTAGGCTATTTGTGTATCCTGGCAGTGGATCATTGTTGGAGAATGTTCTGTGTGCAGCTTCTTGAATGTGAGTTTCATGGTCATCTGGTGACATACTCCTTTGAGGCCTATTAGCCCCATTGGCATTATTTGAATTCAGAAATATGTTTGTCCATTTTCTGCAGTGAAATCACTTTTCTAGCAATTATTGGACTGCATAGAAGTCAGCATTACAGGACATCATCAGACATGGAACATCTGTACAAGAATGAAGCTTCTTTAACAGTGGAAGGGCCTACACACTGAGGAGAGTCATTAGATCTAGGGATACTGGAACTCTCGACTACATAGAGCAGCTGCTTTCTATCTCCACTATGTTACAGCATACCCTTGAGTTTCTTGAGCACACACACACTCACACACACACACACACACACACACTTATATATACTTATATATTTGTGCATCTCTCTCTTCTATGGATATATGTAAGTGTCAGAAGCCTAGACTGAATTGCCAAATATAATTTTTTTCTTTTATCAGTCTGGATATCTTTAAATACATGCTTGGGAGCTGTCCTTAAACTTTATTTTTTCCTAGGTTTAGAGTTCTAGCATTTGAGCCACAGGGTCACTGCCTACTTTTCTGGAGTAGTTATTTGGGGTTTAGTGTTTCCTAGAGATTCTGGCCAAGGCTCTACCTCTTGTTTCTCGGCACCTCTTTGCAGGTTTTCCTGTTTCTGTTGTACTGTGGAGTTGAACCTAGGGATTTGTGCATGCCTGGCAAGCATTCTACCCCTAGGCCACATTCCCGGCCCTGTGCATTTAAATGGAATACCATGTGTTGTAAGTCCAGTGTATATTCTCTGCAATTCCAGTGACATTTTCTGAGAGGCTGCAGTCCTGTGTGGGTGGGTGACCTCGGGTCTCTTGAACCACATGCCTATGGGATAACCACCATTCATAAGGAGGATTGGAGCAAGGTACCCCTATCCCATTGAATATCCTCCATACTCAACAATGTACTAATGAGGAGTCCGGTTATTGAAAAAAGAACAGTGATTAAGGTTTACAGGCTCGGGGGTTGTCTATCTTAAGAATAAGGTCTCGGGTTCAATGCATAACAAAAACAAGCAAACAAACAATCCAAAAGTCATCTGTCCTGCACTGCTTTGATTCATTCCTTTTCTAAGATGAAAGAAAGAGGCTCATATAATGAATGATTGTTGTCCTTAATGTACTATGTTGTCTCTCATCTCCTTTGCTGTCCCTTGGGCATCTCATATTGTTACAGTATCTCACTTTGTTTTCTGACATATTGAATTTATTTGTATTTGGTTATTTGAAATTTGATAGAGAAAGGGAGAAAACCAAGACGGGGCGGGGGGGAGGGTAGTGGGTACTTAGACATGTGAAAGGGTATCAATGTATGTAAATTAATGCACCGTCTATCTGGCAAATATCTTGTAACCCTTTTATTAATTACAATAAAAATATAAAAAATACGTACTTTGGGTGTCAGGATAAGTAAGTAAATGAATGAATGTATAATAAATAAATTAATTTTAAAAAAAAGAAAGAAACAGGCTCAGTGACAGTGGCTTATGCCTGCACTCTAGCTACTATGGAGTCTGAGATGTCAAGGAGATTCAAAGGCAGCCTGAGGTGGAAATTCTGTGAGAGTTACATGTCCAAGTATCCACCAAGTGCCATAGGAACGTGTGTCTCATGCACTATAGTACTAACCTGAGACAGGAAAGCTGAGGGGACTCTAGCCAAAAGAACTTACCCCTGGCAATGTTTGTGTTCCCTTAGGATGACTTTCACCTGGCCTTCCCTTTTAAGACCAAGCATACTCCTATGCTTCCTCCTGAGTAGTGTGTCATCACATGTTTACACGAGTGTGGATCAGCCAGAGAGTCAACGAATATGAGTACACATCTCTGATTTTTGTTTGTCATTCATTTAGTATGCATGCACGTGACTATTGACAAAGCATACTTAATAGCTCTATGCTAAAAAAAAGGCACATGGAATAGGCAAACATAGGGTCAGGTGAATTACTTAAAGAATTATTAACCACACATACACACAAGTACACACACACACACACACACACACACACACACACACACACACACGGAGAGGAGAGCCGTTAATGACCAGGAAATTTCCATATGTTCATCTCCCCAGACTCTCACTGCCCTGAACCTCCCCATGTCACCTGTTGGGTCCAGTAACAACATCTCCAGAAGTGTCCACGGGCAGGCCTGGCCTTGTTTGGGCACACGTGGGCCAAGCACCCTCTGCGCTCTTCTATGGGACCTGAGCCTCTCCCATTTGAGAAAAATCGGGCAAAATCTCCTGAACGTCTGCTAGCCACACAGGTAAGCAGTTGGGGGCTTGTGTTGACTGTGGGTGCCGGGATACCAAGGTTCCAAGTTCCACTGTGAAGGAAGTGAGGTCATCTGTGGAGGTCCCTTCAGTTGAGCCCTTCCTTCTGACACACCCTCCCCAGATGACCCCTTTTCTCACCACTTGCTAGTCCTGAGCATGAACTCATCCATTCACTCTTCTAGCAACTGTTCAATACTACTCTCCCCAGGTAGACCTGGGTGCAGCAGCCACACCACCTTAGAGGAGATACAGATGGGCTCTGTGCCTCCTGGTGCCCAGTCCTGTATCCCTTTAACCACAATTTCCAATGTTCTAAGCTGGTGACTTTAAAGAGAAAGAACAGGGCAATGGAAATTTGAGGAACCATAAAGATTGTATGGGATGCCCAGTGGACAGGCCTCAGGGCTAAACTCCACCATGTCCCAAGCTGCAAACAGAAAAGCACTGAGGCTCAGCCCAATATGTTCTGGCCCCTGACACAGAGTCTCTCAGTGTACAATCACAAGCCCGTCCTCACAGGGCCCTGAGCATTGAGGCCTGGCTGAATCCTGTCTGTCTGATGGAGTTAGGAAAATTTGATTTCCTTCAAGTGTGTGGCTGTCAGCAGTGGATTAGGGGACACTACATTTCAGCTTGGAAAGGTGATGTCATTTGCAGGCCCTATGATATTCCTTGGACACCTGTCCCTTCATGCCCCCTCATCCACACTTACCTCTGGACTGGGATGTTCCTATTTATGCCTCCAGTGGAGCTTGGAAGACAGATATGAAGTGGTTAATGTTTGTGTTCTTTCCTGGTAACAGTTGTGAGGCTTACATTCTGGTTCTGGGCACTGTCCTTAAGCTTCTTGGCTCCAGGCTCCTACTCTGTCACTTCAGCCACTCTTCCACTTTTGACCTTTGAGTGTCAGGAACTTTTCTTCTGGAGATGGCTCGGAACCTCAGTCTCCACATCTCAGCCCCTGAGAAGCTATTAATACAGTGGTTCCTCATTGGCGCCTGGTTTCTATAATGAATTTTCACTGTTGTGTATCACATCTCCTTTTCCTTTCAACTGCTGGACCCACTGTTGTTGTCGTGACCTTCCTGACAGGCCAATATCTGAAGGTCCTTTCCCAGACTCTATGTCATAGACCTTTGCGTGGCCTGCCAAGGAAAATACAAGCAGTGATGATGTCCCTCAGTTGATGAGTGGATCAACAAGTTGTGGTTTTTGTACACAATGGAATTCTATGCTGCTGTCAGAAAGAATGACATCGCCCCATTTGTTAGGAAATGGAAAGACTTAGAAAAAAATCATATTAAGTGAAGTAAGCCAGACTCAAAGGAACTTAGGCTCAATGGTTTCCCTCATTCATCATAATCAGTAGAAACCTTGGGCTCTACTAGCAGAGATCTGCAATAGAGCAAAATCTTGATACATAAGGCCATATAGTATGAAGCTAATTGAAAGGACCTCCAGGATATCGAAACAAAAGCCATATAACGAATGATTGTTGTCCTTAATGTACTATGTTGTCTCTCATCTCCTTTGCTTTCCCTTGGTTATATCATATTGTTATAGTATCTCTCTTTGTTATCTGATATATTGAATTTATTTGTATTTGGTTATTTGAAATTTGATAGGGAAGGGGGGAAAACCAAGACGGCTGAGGGGTGTGGGGGAGGAGGGAAATGGGTACCAAGACTTGTGAAAGGGTATCAATGTATGTGAATTAATGCACCTTCTATCTGGCAAATATTATGTATCCCTTTTACTAATTACAATAAAAAATGCAAAAAAAAGTAAGGATTTAAGCTAGGAAATGGGTATGTAAAGTTCCAGGAGAGACCTTGCCTCCGTATCCTGAAGGGTTCAAGAATGAACACAAGTACAAAACAATAACAACTCCCTGTGGCTTGTGTTCTTTCATCACTTTAGTTCATGTTTTGTGACAGCCGTTGTTGCTGACACCCTGTATGCGCAGGGTAGGTAATTCGTAATTCAAGGCTATTTCCAGACACTTTTCTTCTGAAAACCCTTCTGAATCCTACACCTGGCTCTCCCACATTGCTAGTTTTTAAAGTCCTAGAGATAAAAGAAACCATGGTGGATCATTGTAGCGGTGCCTCTGACCTCTTCTCTGTGCGAACAAGTAGTGCTGCTAAATAAGCAGCACAGACATTGGATTGCTTTTATAACTATGCTGGGAAACATAAGCTAGATCTGAACCTGAAAATGGAGTCATTTTCAAGATCCCTGAAAATGAAAGACCAACTCTAATTGAAGTAGCATGATTGCAAGCAAGTTTTGGCTACTATGCTCACCTTCTTTCCAACAAGCTAAGCACACCATAAATTATTCATATGTGTCAATGAGATAGGCTGGTTGTCATGATGAGATTCTGGCTATGGGGCCATATCTAATTCATCCTCAATTTATTCTAACAATACTCTTACCCTGATCAGGGCCTCATGCCCTTGGAAAGAATTTTCCCAGATATGGATAAAAAGCTGCCCTTCCCCCTGCCTGAGCCTCCTGATAGCACTATACACTTAGAACACAAGGTGGCATATAAAAACCTTTCTGGCACTTTATGGAGAAATTGCTGATTCCATCCCTTTGCAAGCCAGAAAGAATGGATGTTAGCCAAAGATCCAGTCCAGAGACCCCCCAAGAAGGCAAGTGACTTAGCCCAAACCTCACTATTTTGAAGGACCAGACTTTGCAGGATCAGTCAGGTGTCAGTGCCTCATACCTGCACTCCTAGATACATGAAGTGAGGGGAGACACAGCTGAGTTCAAAGCCTACCTGAGAAAAACATCCTTGGGACTCTTTTATGATTAACTAACAAATAGCCTGTATGGTTCAAGAGGTAGAGTCCCAGCCATGGGCAGAAAAGCCTAGCAATTGATACTGCAAGGCCCTTGTATCAACACACACACACACACACACACACACACACACACACACACACACACTATTTTGCAAGACCCAAATAAGTCTTCTCACTATCAAATTCAAGTTCATTCCTTCAAATGGTTTGTTTCTAAACCAAAAGAAAATAGTGAACAATGAAACACCTTTTCTCACCTAATGAAATTTTACAAATGAATTTACTTCTTCCACCACCTGAGCACTCCTCCCCTCTGGTCTAGACAAATGACAGTGGAGTTACTCTGATTGTAAGAATTGTCCCTGAGGAAACACTGGAGAAGCACATGATTCCCAGGTAGTGGGGGGTGTGGAATAAACTGAACTAAGGGTCCCAGAACAATGCATCTGGTTTCTCTCTGCCTGGCCATAACTTGTAGCTGCTAAGCCTGCCCTTGTCACTTCACGCATAGCTTCGTTGATGCTGGGGTTCTTCCTGACACCTATTTTACCAGTTCCACCCTGGACTACAGTCCATACACTTAGTCCCAGTCCTGGGAACACTTGAACTTGGCTGGCCATATGGTTTTCTGCCCTACTTCCTCTCTGTCTAATAGCTTGCCTTAGCTTCTCCTGCTGCCATAAAAATCTAACTGCATCTAACTGGATTTCAATGTTAGCCCTTGGCCATGCATGGCTCAGCACTCCTTTGCAGGCAAGTAAATTTCTTATCTATTCACCACAGAGGTAGTCTAGCCATCCAGCCCATCTTAGTTTTCCTTGTAGCCTGCCTTTTATTGTTCTAAAAAAAAACTGGAGCTCAAGGTCACCTTCACTGCAGTCCAACAAGAGTAGGAAAAGAAAACAATCCCAATTTTGCAGATGAAAATCTGAGGCCTCAAAGATCAGTGCTGAGAAATGACAGAGCTGGAATGCTGGCCCCGAAGCCTGTGTTCTTAGTTAAAATCCATATGACCACTGGTGACTGTTCCTGGAGCTTCCGTTAGAAAGCAAAAATGGGGCGCCAGTAGGTTAGCCTAGTGGTAGAGTGCTTGCCTAGCATGCACAAAGACTCAGGTTTGATTCCCCAGTATCACATACACAGACAAAAATCCAGAAGTAGGGGCCAGGAGTTTGGCCTAGTGGTAGAGTGCTTGCCTAGCATGCATGAAGACCCGAGTTCGATTCCTCGGTACCACATGCATAGAAAAAAGCCAGAAATGGTGCTGAGGCTCAAGTGGTAGAATTCTAACCTTGAGAAAGTCCAAGGACAGTGCTCAGGCCCTGAGCTCAAGCCCACAACTGGCAAAAAAAAAAAGGAAAAGAAAAGTTGACTCATTTTGGGGCCGGGAGTTTGGCCTAGCGGTTGAGTGCTTGCCTAACATGCACGAAGACCCAGGTTCGATTCCTCAGTCCCACATACATAGAAAAAAAAATCCAGAAATGGTGCTATGGCTCAAGTGGTAGAGCTCTGACTTTGAGAAAGCCCAAGGACAGTGCTCATGCCCTGAGCTGAAGCCCAGGACTGGCAAACAAAAACAAAAGCAGAAACCATCTGGCATCCAGTCTGCCCACTGCCCTTCCTCCTACTACAGAACTTCCCTTTCCTCCTCTGCCAGTCTAGACAGTGAGACTCTTATCTCCAATTAAACACTAAAAAGCCAGAAGTGGAGCCATATCTCAAGTGGTAGAGTGCCAGCCTTAGTGAAAAAGTCAGGCCCTAAGTTCAAGCCCTAATATGTGTATACATATATATATATACATATATATATATGTATATATATGTACATACACATACAGGTACACTACATTCATACACACAGAGATCAATATTGGGTAATTTTACTTATGTGAGATAACTAGAATAATAAAACTCACAAGACAGAAGAAAAAATGGTTATGTTATCTGTCCCTGAAATAACATTGCCTAAGATACCACCTCACTCCAGTTAGAATGGCCAGGATCAGGAAAACGAATAACAACAGATGCTGGAGGGGATGTGGCCAGGAGGGATCACTACTACACTGTTGGTGGGAGTGCAAACTCATTCAACCACTATGGAAAGCAGTGTGGCAGTGCCTCAAAAGGCTAAACATAGATCTCCCCTATGACCCAGCAATTCCACTACTTGGCATTTACCCAACCACCCAGAAACAAGGACATACTAAACCCACTAGCACAACAATGTTCATTGCAGCACTATTCACCATAGCAAAGATATGGAACCAACCTAGATGTCCCTCAGTTGATGAGTGGATCAACACGTTGTGGTATTTGTACACAATGGAATTCTATGCTGCTGTCAGAAAGAATGACATCGCCCCATTTGTTAGGAAATGGAAAGACTTAGAAAAAATCATGTTAAGTGAAGTAAGCCAGACTCAAAGGAACTTAGGCTCAATGGTTTCCCTCATTCGTCATAATCAGTAGAAACCTTGGGCTCTACTAGCAGAGATTTACAATAGAGCAAAATCTTGTTATCTGATATATTGAATTTATTTGTATTTGGATATTTGAAATTTGATAGGGAAGGGGGGAAAACCAAGATGGGTGGGGAGTGTGGGGGGGGAGGGAAACGGGTACCAAGATATGTGAAAGGGTATCAATGTATGTGAATTAATGCACCTTCTATCTGGCAAATATCATGTAACCCTTTTACTAATTACAATAAAAAAAAGTTTGCCTTTATTCCCATGGAACGCTTCCCTGCCTGCCTCTGCTCGTTTTCCTATCACTTATTATTGCTTCTTCTCCCCCAGCTGTCTTCTGTTTCCTGGTATTCATTTGTGATTTTGGTGATTTTTTGTTATTATTGATGTTGTTGTTTTCCTTAGAATTTCAGAGACAAAAACTTCCCCTTTACCTATACCTGACTATATTACCATACTTGTGAAAAACCATTTATATGTATTGCTGCCAGAAAAGGTTTTTTTCTTTTCTTTTCTTTTGAGATGGGACTAGTGCTTAAATTCCAGGCCTAAGTGCTCTCCTTTTGCTCCTTCACTCAAGGCTGGTGCTCTATTTCTTAAGCCAAAACTCCACTTCTGGCTTTTTGCTGCATAAAAATAAACATTTCTTTCCCCAATTAGCTTTGAACTGGGATCCTCAGACAAATCTCAGCTTCCTGAATAGTTAAGAACACAGGCATAAGCAGCAGCACCCAGCTATTACATTGTGTGTGTGGTATGTGTGTGCATGTGTGTGTGTATGCATACACATATACCAATATTGGGGCTGGTACCAATATTCAGGACCTGTGTCCTCTCCCTTAGCTATTGGCTTAAGGTTATCATTCTACCATTTGAGCCACAGCTCCAGTTCCAGCTTTTTGGTGATCAACTGGACATATGGGTCTCCTGAACTTTCCTGCCTGGGTTAGCTATGAATCTCAATCTTCAGATCTCAGCCTTCCAAGTAGGTTGGATTAGATGTGAGCTACCAGAATTGGGCTTGGTTACATTCTTTCTTTTCTTTTCTTTTCTTTTTGCCAGTCCTGAGGCTTGAACTCAGGGCCTGAGCACTGTCCTTGGGCTTTCTCAAGGCTAGCACATTACCACTTGAGCTGCAGTACCACTTCCAGCTTTTTCTATGTATGTGGTACCAACAAATCAAACCTGGGTCTTTGTGCATGCTAGGCAAGCACTCTACCACTAGGCCAAACTCCCAGCCCTTGGTTAGTTCTTAATCTTCATTTTCCTCACCTTGAAACTTTATGTTAGAATTTCAGACTTTTTCTAGCTGGCATAAATTTTAAAAGATATTTGTCACAAATTTTTCTTCCCCTCCCCCACTTTTTTTTCTGGTTTCATGGCTGGAACTTATTGTTCTTAGCTCAGTGTGTGTGTGTGTGTGTGTGTGTGTGTGTGTGTGTGTGTGTGTGTGTGCATGTGTGTGTGTGTGTGTGCATGCGTGCACACGTGCTTGAACTCAGGGCTATCACTTAGTTTTCTCACTTAAGGCAGGAGCTCTACCACTTGAACCACAGCTCCACTTCTAGTTCACCTTGTACATGGCCTTCCCAATTGACTTTTGTCTCCAATCTGGCTCATCATCATCATCCTCCTCCTCATTATTATTATTATTGCAGAGAGAGTTTCGTGGATTTTCCTGCCTGGATTGGCTTCAAATTGTAACCCTCCAGGACTAAGCCCCCCAAGTGGCTAGGATGATAGGCATGAGCCCCTGGGGCCTGGCTCAATCAAGGCATTTCTGACTTACAGAATTCTCATTTCATTAATACCTAAATTCCTTGGTGTTAGAAATTAATGGTACTAGCAATTTGCCTGGCACTTGTAAACTATAAAAAATCAGTGCCTTAGTGGCTGAGTCACTAAACTTTTCCTACTGTTAGGTGCTAATTCCTAGTTGGCTGTAATATCTGTGGAATGCGTTCTTATACCTGGGAGAAACCTGTGAATTGGTATCCCCACTTCATTTTCATTTCATGTTCTAAGAAGTGCTTTTCTTCTGTATTGCGAATGTTCTTTGGCGATGGGGAGGTAGGATCATTATCCTTATGATAATGGAAGAATGGAAAGAATGAAAGAATTATGGAAAAAAAGAAAAAGAAAAGGAGAAAAACTTCAGCCAGGGGTCTCCATTCCCCTCTGAATTCCAGGATGAACTTGCAAATTCCAGTTGAATTGCTACATTGTTTCTGATCCATTCAGCATTAGCAGCTGGACTTACATATCAGAAAGAAAATAATATAAGGATAGAAATGTATCTCCAAGGTACAGCATGTACTCACTTATGAAAGGTCCTAGGTTCAATCTCTAGCACATCTCTAGCACAGAAGGTTTTTGTTTTCTTTATTTTTTTAATTTGAAAAAGGCAATGATGTAAAACATTATATTTGGCTTCTAAATATAAGTTAAATAGTCAAGATTTGGGCCGAATCAAAAGTTAAAACAAAATACCTAATCTCTGCAGTTAGACCCAATCCTCTAGATGTTTTATAAAGATAAGGAAAATGTCTAGATAAATACCCTACATGGCGTACAGACACATGAAGAAATGCTCAACATCTCTGGCCATAAAAGAAATGCAAATCAAAACAACTCTAAGATTCTACCTCACTCCAGTTAGAATAGCCAGGATCAAGAAATCTAATAACAATAGATGCTGGAGGGGATGTGGCCAGAAGGGATCACTACTACACTGTTGGTGGGAGTGCAAACTCCTTCAACCACTATGGAAAAAGCAGTATGGCATTCTTCAAAAGACTAAACATAGAGCTCCCCTATGAACCAGAAATTCCACTACTCAGCATTTACCCACATGTCTAGAAACAAGGACATACTAAATTCACTAGCACAACAATATTCATTGCAGCACTATTTACCATAGCAAAGATATGGAACCAGTCCAGATGCCCCTCAGTTGATGAGTGGATCAACAAGATGTGGTATTTATACCCAACGGTATCCTATCCTGCTGTCAGAAAGAACGACATTGCCCCATTTGTAAAGAAATGGAAAGACTTGGAAAAATTCATATTAAGTGAAGTAAGCCAGACCCAAAGGAACACAGGCTCAATGGTTTGTCTCATTTGTCATTATCAGTAGAAACCTTGGGCTCACCTAACAGAGATTTACAATAGAGTAAAACCTAGATACATAAGGCCATATAAGATGATGCTAAATGAAAGAACCTCCAGGATATAGAAACAAAAGCCATATAATGAGTGATTGTTGTCCTTAATGTACTATGTTATCTCTCATCTCTTTTTCTGTCTCTTGGTTAACTCATATTGTTACAGTATTTCACCTGATTGTCTGATATATTGTATATATGCATATTTGGTTATTTGAAATAGGATAGGGAAGGGGGTAAAACAAGATGAGGGTTGGGGGTGGGGGGAGGGAACTGGGGACCAAGACATGAGAAAGGGTATCAATGTTTGTGAAGTAATGCACCATCTATCTGGTGAATATAATGTAACCCTTCTATTAATTACAATAAAAATATATTAAAATAAATATATCCATTCATAGAATAAATAAATAAATAAATAAATAAATACCCTACATGCACTGAAATAACTGAGGCAATGTAAAGCTTATAAAATGCATATAGGCAGGTCCTGATGGCTCACATCCGTAACTCTAATCAAGAGGTTGAGATCTGAGGAACATGATTTGAAGGTAGCCTAGGTAAGAAGGTCTGTGAGACTTTTATCTTCAATTAACAACCAACCCAAAAAACTGAAAGTGGAGGCCATGACTCAAATGGTTAGAGCACTATCCTGGAGCACAAAAGCTCAGAGACAGAATGCAGGCCCTCAGTTGAAGCCCCCAAACTGGCATCAAAAAAGAAAAAAAAATCATGCAATGTGTTGGTTATATGTATGAGTGGTAATGATAAGGAGCTAGGTAATAGGACGCCCACCAGGCTTGCCTCAGAGAGACCGTAATAATTGAGACTGGATCTTGGTAGATAAAATTAAATTACACTGAGTTGTAGAGTACTTACAAAACAAGGAAGAGGAAGATACGCAAGATAAGGAAGATGACAAAGAGATGAAGGAGACAGGGATAACCTCAGAGGCTATAGTAAAAACTAATTTAAATTCTTTAATGTATAAAAGCAGTCAAAGGCTGGAGTGTAGCTTAGTGGTAGAGTGCTTGCCTAGCATGCATGAAGCCCTGGGTTTGATTCCTCAGTACCACACAGAAAAAGCCAGATGTGGTGCTTGTGGCTCAAGTAGTAGAGCACTGGCCTTGAGAATGCCCAAGGACAATGCTCAGGCCCTGAATTCAAGCCCCAGGACTGCCAAGAAAAGGGCAGTCAAGTCTGAATAAAGAATACGGATTCAATTTTCATGTTTTTGAATTCATTTTTGTGGTACTAGGGTATTAAACATGTTTGCTAAGGAGGCACTCTATCATTTAAGTTACACCTCTAACCCTTTTCTGCTTTTAGTTATTTTTCAGGTAGGGTCTTGAGTTTTTGCTCAGGATGGGCCTTAGACATTGATCTGTCTACTATTGGCCTCCTACGTAGCTGGGATTCTACATGCACAAGACACCACACCTGTCTTATTAGTTGAGATAAGGATTTCACTTTTTGCCCAGGCTGGCCTCAAACTCCCGATTTCTGCCTCCCACACAACAGGGATTATTGTTGTGAGCCACCAATCCAAGCCTCATATTTTTATGGCCAAGAGAATGGAAGCTGCTTAAAGGAGTAAATCTTACATCAACATTTTTTGTTTGTTGAATCATTAGAAGAGAGTATAAGGGACAGAGCAATGAATTCATGCATCATCAAAAAGAAGACAGGCTTCAGAGTGTATTCAACGATAGAGTAAGGTATAGAACAACATAGGACATTTGCGTTGCCTTCTACCATTCATGTAAATTGAGCATTTCATTTCTCAGGCATGTGGTGGTCCCTTGACTTCTTTGGAAATAACTTAGAACAACTCTGGTTTGAGAACAAACAGTGGATATTATTATTATTATTATTTAAGTCAGGCTCTCACTATGTAGCCAAAGCTGGCCTCAGTCATTCCGTCTTTCTGCCTCAGTTTCATTAGTGCTAAAGTTACAGGCATGGGCCACCACAGCAGCTCTTTATCTGCTGCTGGGGATTGGATCTGGAGTATTTTCTTCCTCCATACCCCTAGTCCAAGGAGATGTTCATGTTGCTGAAGGAAAGTTTTATTTTTCCTTAAGGGAGGATTGCTTAATACAGAGAGATGTCTTGTTCTATCTTTCTATCTATCTGTCTATTTTGCCAGTCCTAATGCTTGAACTCAGGGCCTGAACACTGACCCTGAGCCTCCCTGCTCACAGCTAGAGCTCTACTTGTACTACAGCACCACTTTTGCCTTTTTCTGCGTAGTTTATTGGACAAAAGAATCTTATAGATTTTTCTGCTTGGGCTGGCTTCGAACCACAATCCTCAGATCTCAGCCTCCTGAGTAACTAGGATTACAGTGTGAGCCACCAACACCCAGCTTATTTATTTATTTAGCCAGTCCTGGGGCTTGAACTCAGGGCCTGGACACTGTCCCTGAACTTTCTCAAGGCTAGGACTCTACCATTTGAACCACAGCCCCACTTCAGGTTTTTTCTGCATATGTAGTACTGAGGAATCATACCCAAGGCTTCATGCAGGCTAGGCAAGCACTCTACCACTAGGCCATACTTTGAGCCCATATGTTTATTTTTAAATGAAAATTTTCTGTTACTCAGTTGAAAGTTGACTTCAACGAAGAATAGCTGTAAGAGAGCTGATGGGCTAAACTGGATATCTACTTCCCCTTCAATATTCTACCTAATATGATTTATTTTCTACCAAAGCAACATTTGGTAAGAATGCAAGAAGCAAGAATACATATTTTATAAGTGCAGAGCTAAAACATTGCAGGCCAATTTTAAACTTCAAAAATTTATTCCAAGAACTCTAGGTAAGGTAAGTGCTGGCTCTAAATTAAATTATTTGGGCTTAATCACTCCCAGCTAGGATTTTTGTCTGTTAACTTCTCTTTTTTCTCATTTTCCTTACAGGATAGGACCATCATAATTTTCTGCCTCATGTTTGTGATGAAGATTGAGTTAACATGTAGGAAACTCAGAACAGCATCTGGCATCTCTGTTCAAATGTCACCTGCATCTTTACAAAGTCCAGATCAGAATTTGCTACTTACAAATTGAACACATAACTGACTATATTTCACTAACAAGGGGAAATTTACACATCAGCTAGTATACTGGATTTCTAACTTTCTGACAGTCACCTAGGGTGGAAATTTTTATTTTATTTTATGTTATTACTCAGTATGCATACATATACAAAGGAAACAACTTTGAACATGCTACTTATTATAAGCATTGTAGTTTGATCTTCCTTTAAAAAAAATTGGTTACCACTTACCACTCAGTTGATTTTCTTTCATTCACTACGGAGGTGCAATCCAAAGTTCCAAAACTATTGATTTAACACAGTCTCTTCACTTCTGAGTTGAGAAAACTGAAACCCTAAGAACTAGGAATTAACAAGTTTAAGTTAGATTACAGAACTGGAGGTGTCACATAGCTACAAAACAGCATACAATTCTGGGACCAGAATGTTTTTGAATTGTCATTTATATTCAGTAAAAGTCACCTGTTAAGTATATGGTTGAGTGGGTTAATTTTGGTTTTGTATATTCACAAAGCTATCATAATTTCTGAATATTTTTATCACTCCAAAGGAAATCCTATAGTTATTAATAGTGGAGCCAAACTTTGTATTTTATTCAGAGTCCAAAGATCTTAGCATTGTCATAGCTTATGACAATGAATATACTCCTTATGAGTATATTCAAACTTGTCATCTTAATGTAAATAAGGCTTCGTGTTTACCTATCAAAACATTGAAATTGATCAATGACTTGCTGTGATTTGCAGAGTTCTGTTATTAACCACTTCATAACTAAATATAAAATTTCTATTTAATGTTTGCTTTTAACGTTTAGTGTTTGATTTTCTGCCTACCCCACAACCCCCAGATATCTCCCAGATTCTTGAGCACTCACAACAAACACTTAGGAACCGGTCCTATGTACTCTCCACAGACTCAGGAAATGCTTTGTTCTTTGGATGAACAGCACATCATCTTAAAGGAAATGACACTGGGCATTTTTACACAGAACTTATAAAGCTTCAGAGAAAAGCTTAAAGAAGTTGTTTGTTCTGGATCTTTTCCTAAAAGGTTTTTTGTTTTATTCTCCCCACCCCCAATTTTAAGGTTTTCACATAAAATCCACAACTAGACAACAAAGATCACTAAGGGGCTTAAGGAGAACCTAAATGTTTTCTTGAACAAAAGTGGAACTATCTTTTATTTTAACTCATCATCTCATAAACAGAAATGTCCAGACTATGGCTTTTAAAACATCCGTCCCTTAGTGCCTTGCTTTGCTTCTATTTTAATGTGTCGGAATTAATCTTAGATAAAATGAGCACGTTTGGGTCATTTAAATAGCATTCTCTAAGTTGTGAAAACTAGCACATGTATTTGAATCTTCAATTCATGATGGTTAATTCTTTAGTAAACATAGTTTTGAAAATGTTTAAGGACATTTACCTATGCAAATTCATCATCACAACTCAGGACCCCATCTGAAATGGCTTGGATTATACATAAACTCACTATAAAGTAATGAAAAGTAATAATGATGGTAATAAAACTAGATGAGGTTCAAAAAAATAATGGCTATTTCAATTAGAACAAACACACATGGCTGTAATTCTAATTACCCAAGAGGTTGAGATTAGAGGACCATGGTTCGAAGCCAGGGGGCAGAAAAATCTGTGAGATGCTTATCTTCAATTAACCACTCAAAAAATGAAAGTGGAGCTGTGACTCAAAGTGATAGAGCACTAGCATTGAGCAAAAAAGTCAGGAACAGCACCCAGGTCTTGAGTTCAAGCCCCATGACTGACAAAAACAAAAACTCTTTCCAAGGGGAAAAAGTGGGAGAAAAACATGGGAAGGGGTAACAGTGTTCAAGAATGCACCTTGGGTTGGGAGTTTGGCTTACTGGTAGAGTGCTTGCCTAGCATGCACAAAGACCCGGGTTCAATCCCTCAGTACCACATAAACATAGAAAAAAACATAAATGGGGCTGAGGCTCAAGTGGTAGAGCTTTAGCCTTGAGAAAGTCCAAGGACAGTGCTCAGGCCCTGAGCTCAAGGCTCAGGACTGGCAAAAAAAAAAAAACACAAAAAAAGAATGTACCCACTACCTGATGAATGTAACTGTAACCCCTCTATACATTACCTCAACTATATTAAGAAAAATCATTTCCACAGGTCAAGTATTTATCATAACATTTTTATAGTATTAATTCATTTCCCTTTAAAAATAAAGACCATACAAGGTCTTTGAAATTCTACTAATATTTACACTCCTTGGATTTCAAATATTTATTATTATAAACATTGATGCACAAACCAATGAATCAACTATGTACACTTTATTTTATTTTTATTTTTTTTGCCAGTCCTGGGCTTGAGCTCAGGGCCTGAGCACTGTCCTTGGACTTTTTCAAGGCTAGAGCTCTACCACTTGAGCCTCAGCACCACTTCAGGCTTTTTTTTTTTTTTATGTATGTGGTACCGAGGAATCGAACCCTGGTCCTCATGCATGCTAGGCAAGCACCTTAACCACTAGGCCAAACTCCCGGCCCCTCACTTCCAGTTTTTTTTGCCACACTAGTCCCTGTGAGCAGGCACCAAGCCCAAGTAACCTCAGCCCCCGCCCGCCCCGCCCCCGCCCCCGCCCCCGCCCCCGCCCCCGCCCCGCCCCCGCCCCCGCGGAAGGCGCAAGGGGCGTGGCCCGGGGAAGGGGCGTGGTTTGGGAGTCGCGGGGTGGCGGAGCCCGGGAATTCCCTCCTCCTGAAGTCAGGTGTCCCGGCCGGCTCCGCAGTCCTGGCTGCAGCGTGCCGCCCCGCGCCTCGCGCCCCCACGCCTAGGAGGTGGTCCGGGTAGAGGAGGAAGAGCAGGAGGGCCTCGGCGGGCGTCTATCCGCCTGCTGCCCCTTCTCGTCGTGCCAGAGCCGAGGCCACAGCGACCCGAGCAAGCGCAGCCAGAGGGCAGGTAAGGGCCCCATTGCGGCCCCGCGGGCGGGGACTGCCGACCCCGCTCCCGGCAGCGCTGGGCCCGTGCGCCCTGCTCCGGGAAGGCGACTCCGCGATCGCCGCTCTCCACCGGCCTGGAGTCGGGAAGTTGGGGAGAAACTTCTCCCCTCCCCCGGCCCAGCGGGCGTGTGTCTTCTGCCCGGGCTACCTGCTCGCCGCGGCCACGGTCCCCGCCCCACCCCGGGCTTCCTGGTCCCTGCCCGCGTCCTCCGGGGCGTCATGTGCCCACCCCGCCCCCGACGAGGTGTGCTTGTTCGTGGGGGAGGGAGGTTGGGTGGGAAATGTGTGTGTGTGAGTGGGGGGGGGCGTTGAACCTTTATTCGGATCCCCGACCCCGATTAGGGGTCGCGGGGAGCGGCTCCTTTCTGCCCTGGAGAGTGGACGGAGGTCCGCGGGCCGCCGGGCTCAGGGGGCCGCTGAGCCGGGCTGGGAGGACCTGGGCGCGGGGACGAGCGGGGGTGGGGGGAGCTCCGGGCGGCCCCGGGTTGGATAGAAAACCCCAACCTGTGTAAAGTTTTCCTTTGTTTTGCCTGGGGGGTGGGGAGATCCACCCTTCCCCGGCCACTCTTGCGGCACCGGGCCGCTCCGCTGCCTCCCCTTGCGTTCGGTTTTGGTCCACATGGGCTCAAGGAAATTTGTTTTAAAAGTGTGTGTGTGTGTGTGTGTGTGTGTGTGTGTGTGTGTGTGTGTGTTCTTCTTGGTAATGGCTTCCAGCTTTTGCTTTATTGGGCAGAGTTGTTTTAAGGAGCTCCTGGAAAATCGTGTCTGGTTTGGAGGGATTGCTTTAGTTTTTGTTTTGTGAGTGGAGTGGGACGCGGCGCAGTTCAGCCTGGGTTATTTTCTGCAAAATTCATGGAACCAGTCATGGAATGACGTGCAGGCTGGTCACCTTGTAAGTTGCTCAGTGAAAAGTCTTCTAGTAGCACTGAAGCTAGCACATTCATGCCATTTAGTTTGTCTGCTGATGGGGGGAGGTTGTCATAGGTAATTTCAAGAATGTATGCCGTGGTCGTATATACGTGCATGGTTGTGCTCAAAGTGTTTATACCATTCACTTCCTAAGAGTTAAATGACACACTTAGGAAAATACTGCTAAATGTGTGCATGTGACTGCATTTGCGAGAAAATACGTATTAAATCTAGGATATCAACCAACACAGTGCCTTGGCACACAGCAGACAGGAAACATTTTGAATGGAATAGGTAATAAAGGAATGTCTTGAACTAGAAGCCAGGGTTCTTCTGTTCTTCAAATATATTCGTACATTATACTTTGAGACAAAGTTACATTTCACCAAGGCCATTTTTTTAAAAAAAAAAATTATGTGCGAACCCTGCCATATCAACATTTAGTTTTAGCAGAATTTTTAGACACTAGCTGAACCTCAGTGAAAAATTGATATGTTTGTTGAGGACACAGAGGGTCCTAAATTTAGAAAAAAAATAAAACCCCAACCAATTGCTTGTGGTCGCAATCTTAAACACAAGACTGCTCATATACATGTTTCAAGGATAAAAGATGAAAGGGCTCCTAACATATGTACTTAGTTATAACTACCGTAATGTTATAATAACTTTAATTTTCCAGTTAGTTTTGCTGCCTTCATAAACCACAAAATTGACTCTTTTCTGTTTGACTGAAAGTGAAATTACAGCTTTTATCTGTCTTCCTGGGATAGGTGGAATTTGTCTTATGGTTAGAGTATATATAATATTAATACATTGTTGGGGGAAAATGTCTAGTTCAGGAATCCTGAAACTGAAAAAAAAACAGTGTTTATATAAATGAATTTGTATCTTATATGTAGTAGTAAAAGAATAAATATACTAAAAGAAAAGCAGTGACTGAATAAGATACTTATTACCAATCCAACTTGTTTATTCATGGTTCATTTTCATGGATCTTAAGTTATACATACTTTTTATATGAGTAATTTTTTCCTTAAAAATATAATTAGCTCTTACGTTGGGCACTGGTGGTGTAAGCCTGTGGTCCTAGCTAGTCAGAAGGATAAGACCTGAGGATCAGAGTTCAAAGCCAGCCAAGGCAGGAAATTCTGAGCAGACTCTTATCTCCAGTTAACCAGTAAAAGCAAGAAGTGGAGGCATGGTTCAAAAGGTAGAACACTAGTCTTGAGTGAAAAAGCCAAGTGAGACCTTGCCCTGAATTCAAGCCGTAGCAAAAAAAAAAAAAAAAAACCCACACAAATATATTTAGGTCTTAATCTAGTCAATCAGTTCCGTGGACATCCCTTATTAGTCCAGTTAAGAAAGAAGCCTAGTAAAACATTTTGAAAAGCATTGTTAAGATTTGCTGTCTACGAATATACATCTGTCTGTTAAGAGATACAATTTCAATGAAATTATGCCTTTATAAGTTAAATATTTGCTGTCTTGGAATGCAAACTTGGGTGGCAAGACTACATTAAGAAAAAAAAGTCTGCAGGAAACTTATTACATTAAAAGATAGGTTAGGAAGGAGAAGGCTGTGATTGCTATTTTGTTTCTGAAGTGGCAGGGTGTTTTTGTTTTTCCACCGTTTGTTTTTTAACCTAGTTGTGGTGCAGTGGAGTTGGCCTTTGTGTAATGCATTAAGCCGAATACCTTTTATGTGTGCTTTTCTGTATCTGGGCTTTATTTTAGGTGGAAGTTTTCTTTAAAGAATGTGTGTAATGTATATAAGATACTTGGATTAAGAACTAAGTGTTTGGTGATTGGATTTAGAACTTTGGTGGGGCTTTACTTTGCCTTAGGGGTAGACTTAAAAAAAATGGTTGGGGTGGGGTAATGTATTGAGGGGTTACAGTTACGCCCAGCAGATAGTGGGTATATTACTTTTTGAATTTTGATACCTCTTCTCATGCTTTTCTCCCTCTTTTGCTCCCCAACCCCCTCCAAGTCATCTTCTTTTTCCCCCTTTCTTCCCTATTTCAAATAAATGCATACAGTAACAACAGGTAGGGTTAGGTTTATTTAATCTTAATTTTTGTATACCATTTAGTATGTATAATTGCCTTGAAAATGCTATGTACTCACTTCCAAATGTATAATAATTAGAGAATTTCAGACAAGATATTTGCAATAAAGTTCTGGGTTCTTTTAGGATGATAATTCTTTGACTATTTTGAGAGTAGACACTAGGTTTACTTACTTTAAATGTAAGTGAAAAATAAAATAAATACTGTTGTGTTGTCAAATACCCTGTTTTTCAGAAAACTGGTCAATATATCAACACGGCATTTTGGCATCACGGGAGTAATTTTTCTTTTACTTTTGTCCATTTTTAGTTTTCTAGAGCAGAATGCTTTTAGACCAATAAATCCAGCCTTACATTTGACATTTGACATTGATTGTTAGGAAATTCTGTGAAAAATAAGTTGTCATTACTTAAATTTTATGAAAGTGTATATCAGCGCAAGGAAGATATACATCTTCCTTCAAGGGATATGTTTCAGAAGGAAGCAAATGACTGTATGGTGTTAGAGTTTCAGAAATGCAGATGGAAAGACTTAGAAAAAAATCATATTAAGTGAAGTAGGCTAGACTCAAAGGAACTTAGGCTCAATGGTTTCCCATATTCGTCATAATCAGTAGAAACCTTGGGCTCTACTAGCAATAGAGCAAAATCTTGATACATAAGGCCATATAATGTGAAGCTAATTGAAAGGACCTCCAGGATATTGAAACAAAAGCC
This sequence comes from Megascapheus bottae, assembly GCF_031878675.1. NCBI lineage: Eukaryota > Metazoa > Chordata > Mammalia > Rodentia > Geomyidae > Megascapheus > Megascapheus bottae. The sequence continues at coordinate 24,942 of NW_028327837.1, read as the reverse complement.
ATATAATGAATGATTGTTGTCTTTTTCTTTCTTTTTTCATATTTTTATTACAATTAATGGAAGGGTTACGTTATATTCACCAGATAGAAGGTGCATTACTTCACAGACATGGATACCCTTTCTCATGTCTTGGTCCCCATTTAACTCCACCCACCCCCATTCCTTCTTTTTTTGATGGTTGTTACTTTTGTGTTGCTTAAGAAGTTTGGGCCTACTGTCAGGCCACAAAGATGGTTTGAGTTTATTCAAAGAGCTTGATTATCTTACTACGTCATTCTGGTACAAGGGCTTAAACTCAGGGCTAGAGCTTTCATTTGGCTTTTAAACATTTTTTTTATTGTTATTATTAAGGTCATGTACAGAGGGATATCTCACGTGTGTGTGTGTGTGCGCACATGCATGCGTACGCTGGTAGTGGAGCTTGAACTCAGGGTCTTGGCATGTCCACTAGCATTTTTGCTTAAGGCTGTGTAGGGAGCACAATAATGATACAGATAAGCTGAGATGCATAAAGGTGTTTATTTCTCCAGTGCTAGTTCCATAGTACCTTATTCCATTACCATCCAGTAGGCGGCGCACCTTACCCACCCAATGCAAGGCTACCCAGCCTCCTCCTACCTGCCTGTCCCAGCCAGGGCCACTCAGTTGGTCCCACAGGTTGGCCTGCTACCACTTGATCCACAGCTTCACTTCTGGGTTTTTGCTTCTTAACAGGAGATAAGAGTTTTATGGACTTTTCTGCGTGGGCTGGCTTTGACCTGAATCCTCAGATCTCAGGCTCCTGAGTAGTTTAGGATGAGAGGCAGGAGCCATTGGTGCCCAGCTCAGAATTTAATACTTTGGAGTAGTTTTAAGTTCACAGTAAAATTAAAAGAAAATGACAGATACTTCCTATGTCCCTACACAGGCCCAGTCTCCCCCACAACCAACATTCCCTACAGAGGGGTACACTGTGAGAATCAGTGACACACACCTCCCACTGGCACCCATGTCTCCAGAGACTGCAGAGTGTGGCTTATTTGCCCTGTTGTGTCATATGTGCACTGTGGTCCTGGGCCCAGGCACAATGTCCTGTGTCAGTCGTGTTATGTTTCATCAGGAGTAATGCCAATGTTATACAATCCTTTTCTCCAATATAGATTTGGCCTAATGTCTCTAGATTTTGTTCTATTTTAAATCTCTGCTAGGAGAGCCCAAGGTTTCTACTGATTATGACAAATGAAGGAGACTATTGGGCCTATGTTCCTTGGTGTCTGGCTTACTTCACTTAATAGGATTTTTTCTAAGTCATTCCATTTCCTTAGAATGGGGTGATGTCGTTCTTTCTGACAGCAGCATAGGATTCCATTGTGTATAAATACCACATCTTGTTGAGCCACTCATCAACTGAGGGATATCTGGGTTGGTTCCATAGCTTTGGTACGGTACATACTGCTGCAATGAATATCATTGTGCTATTGGATTTAGTATGCCCTTGTTTCTGGATGGTTGGGTAAATGCCAAGTAGTGGGATTGCTGGGTTATAGGGGAGCTCTATGTTTAGTCTTTTGAGGAACTGCCATACTGCTTTCCACTCCCACCAACAGTGTAGTACTGATCCCTCCTGGCCATATCCCCTCCAGCATCTGTTGTTATTAGTTTTCTTGATCCTGGCCATTCTAACTGGAGTGAGGTGGAATCTTAGAGATGTTTTGATTTGCATTTCTTTTATGATCAGAGATTTCGAGCATTTCTTCATGTGTCTCTAGGCCATTTTTGTTTCTTCTTCAGAGAAGACTCTCTTTAAGTCTTTGGCCTATCTAATTGTTACAACTGAGGGAAACCATGGAGCTCATTTTTCTTTGGGTCTGGGTTACTTCACTTAATATGATTTTTTTCCAAGTCTTTCCATTTCCTTACAACTGGGATGATGTCATTAGTTGCTCACACTTTATGAATGAATGAATGAAGGAAACATTTTCCCCTAATGACCTACAATACATAGTACCATGAAAGAGAGGTGCATCAGAACATCCCTGTCATTCAGCTCACCTTTTTCTTAGAAACATTTCATAAAGATGTCCATGTAGTTGAGGGTTGATCCTTCTGCAATAATATTGCTGGCCTCTGCAGACCAAATCAAGGGTATTCTGGATGCTCTGCCACTGACTTGATACAGATAGCCATGTTAGCAAAAGGGTAGCACTCCAACATGACTCAGATTTCCTGTACCTGCCCATCTTGAATTCCCTTTGATAGTTCAAGCCTATTTACTGAGACGGGAACCTGTGGAGTGTGAGATGGTATGGTATGTGAGTGGTGGTGGGTGGAAGACTAGCGTGGGAGGAGCAGGAAATTGGAGACCCTGGGGATGAGATTGTAGCATTTTCAGTTGCAAAGCTGTGCAGCCAGGATAGCTTTGTGAGCTCTGTGGGTGAACTCTATTCTCTGGTTCTTCCTGGAAAATCCCTGTAGTTACAGAGCTGGCAGAGCAGCTCTTCCACCATTATTAAAGAGGCCAGAATTAAATCTGTGTGTATGTGTGTGTGTTCCTCACATTAGTCACTGGTGAATGCTAATGGTCTTTCCAGTCTCAGGCCTTCAGAGACGGGGTACACATGTGTTTCTTGGTGACCCTTAGCAGTGTGGTAATCTAAGTGGTGGTGGGTCCTTTCTTGTCTCATGAGAATGTCCATCACTGGATGACTTGCAGTTGTTGGAAGCATCATTTAAATGATGATATATAAGGAATTATTACTATTTTGGGGTGTGTGTATGTGGCAATCTTGGGGCTTACTCAGGGTCAGAACAGTTTTCCTTAGTTTTATTTTTTTTCACCCAAAGGCTTGTGTCCTAACAACTAAGGCAATCCTCTTCTCCTGTTTTTTTTTCCATATATTTTTATTGTAATTAATAGAAGGGTTACATTATATTCTCCAGATAGAAGGTACATTACTTCACAAATATTGATACCCTTTCTCATGTCATGGTTCTCCTTGGTTTTTAATTGGAGCTAAGAATCTCATGAAGTTTTCTGTCCAGACTGACTTTGAATCCTCAGATCTCAGACTCCTGAGGACGTAGAATTCCAGGCATGAGCCACCAGTGTGCCTGGATTAAGACTTGTTATTAACCACATTAGAAATGAGCTCCTCAGCCCTCTTCTCCAGGTGAGAATGAGTTATGGAACATGAAGCTTTCAGAGGCTGCAGGGAATTATACCCTGGTTTGAGGTTGAGAGGTCACCAGAAAGCAGGGCTATCAGAGGTAAAGGAAGATGGATAACATTTCTCAGCAGAAATACAAATTTAGTTACACCACATTCTTGACTTCAGTGTATTTATATATACTGGACATTTAGAGTTTCAGTTAATAACATTGATTTGACATCTCTCATGGAACAGGAGAATGGGGTTGTAAAGGCTAATGAAGCTAGAGGACAACTGAGCAGTAGGCCACCTACCTCATCTAGATGATTCATTGCATTGCAGTAAGGTAAATAAGTACCTGTAAGTAAGTACTGAAGCTCCCGGGATTTCTGCACCTGGCTCTGCCTTCTGCTGGTTTGCAGCGCAGTGTCCTCTCACTGCCCTCACGTTAAGGGTTAGACTACACTGGGCCCTTGCAATTCAATGCTTGGAGCATCTGAGATCCTGATCAGAGGCCACTGGTGACCAATACCTGTTCTGCAAGGGATGAAGGGATTCCTGGCTTCATTTTACTGTTTCTGGGTCTCCAGTAAAGTGAAACGGCTGAGAAGCAGGCCACGGGACAGCTGACCTGAGGTGTTGCCAGCACCAAATGACAGCTTTCTAGAGAGGGTAATGGTAATGCTGCATCTGGAAAGTTCTCAGCTGAATTTCAGCTGAACAGATGCCAAAGGCCAGCCAGTTGCTGGATGTCCTCTGGGGAAAGGGCAGGCAGTAAAATTATAAAGACAAGACAGGGCATGAATGAGCACAAACAAGAGTAAGCCATTTCCACGAAGTCAGGGGCATGCCAAGAGAATAGAAAAAATGGTGTTGGGGGCAGAAGGCATGGAACTGAGTCTCATAGGCTTTCCTTATCCTTGGCTGGCTTCGAACTGCAGTGCTCATATCACAGCTTCCTGCTTAGCAAGGATTACATGTGTGAGCCACTGGTGCCTGCCTTACTTTGTATTGTCTATTAAATGCTCTAAGTGGCTTTTCTCATGTCTTCATTTTTCCAGTTCATGCATGTTTGGCTCTGTTTATCCTATATCCTCTACTAAGGTGTCATTGATATGTTGGTCAAAGGGAGTAATAAAGACAGATGTGAGGATTTTTTTAAACCAAACTTTCAGGCACCCAAGGGTTCTCATATTTCCTTTGACATTTGATCAATTTATATTCATATTAGTTGGAGCTCAAATATTAGGTCACAGCTACACTTAAGAGTAGGTTTTCTTTTTTCTCCATTTCTAAACATCCAGTTTATTACTATCCATAGATTCTGTTTTTCTCTATCTAATGACAGAAGAGCTGCATAGCAGGGGCAGGGACCTTTTAGAATGGACACGTATGTATTTTGACTAAGATACTCTTTCATGGAGCAAGCATGGATCTTTAAAATTGTTTGCACAGCTATGTTGTAAAATGGTAGTAGACAGAGCTGTCTTCATTGCATATCAGATTTGACCTGATGTATGAGTGTGTGTGTGTGTGTGTGTGTGTGTGTGTGTGTCCCTTGTGTGGAAATAAAATTTAAACATCCCTAATTCTTTTTTTAAAGCATCATTAATTCTTCATTCTAGCATTAGAACTAGGTGGGCCCATGACTTCCCAGCCCGTGCCAATATTTCAGCCTCTCCTGAAGCTAGATGTGACCAGGTGACTACGTTTCCTCCAACAGAATGTCATCGAAACGTTCACAACCTCTGCGACAAGTCCTTGGAAGGAAATTGCTTGCCTTCCCTTTCTTTTTTTGCATCCTTTTGGCTCCAGTTGGGATATCTGTTGGCCAGCTTGTTTCAGGGTAGATGAGGAGCATATTGCAGGGAATGAAAGGGCCACGAGAGGGGTGGCCTCCCTTTGGGTTCTTAATTACCGTTCCTATTGGTGATCACCCTCGTCACCATGACCATCAGATCAGAGTTACAGGCAGCCAGATAGGAAGATGGCAAAGGCCTTATCTATCCTGCCTGTTCTCTCTTAAATCTTTTTCCAGAATTTGTCACTAAATATTCCCACTTCATTGATCAGAGTTTAGCTGTATCTAGTTATACAGTGACCCAGATAAAAGTAAGAATTGTTTTTAACTAAGGAAAAGAAAGAAGTGTTGAGTGGACTTCTAGTTAGACAACTCTTATCTAGGTCAACAGTGTGAGGTGAGCTGACCAAATTGAAGCTTGGGACCTCCCAGAGTCTGCTTGGAATTCTGAGCCTGCCACCCACCTGGTCACTGCCCCTAGGGAGTGTAAGTCCTCATTTCCAGACATGTGACACTCAGGCTGACACCACATCCCAGTGACAGGCCACTCTCCCTGTCCTAGTGCCTCCCAGCTCACCTGGCCTCCTCGCTGAGCCGCTCCAGGCCCCTGAACCAGCCTAGAAACATCTCCTCTGGGGTGATGTGTTCATAGCTGCAGCTTGCCTGTAGCTGCTTCAGTTGCTCCATGATTGCATATTCCTAGCCAGGGAGAACATGAGGAGTGGAGGGCTGTTCTGTGATGCCCAGGGGAAGACCATTCACCAGGCTTTGCTCTGGGAAGCCTCAGTGCATCAGGGTGCTGTGGCTCTCATAACTGTCCACACTCATTCACAGGAAGCTCTCCTCTCCCACTTCACATTCCCACCCTGTCTTCAGGAAAGATCTGCACTCTGAACCAAATTTCCCTACCGGTCATGGTGACTGAAGCTGACTCTGCTGTTGGTCCCCGTCCAGCCAGGAGGGCACCTGAAACTCACCTTTCTCAATTTCTCAAAATGGATGACTCCCTCCTAGAAGGCAGAGAACAATGTGAGGAGAACCCCACGCTTCCTCCCTTCAGTCCTCCCTGTCAGGGGCTGGTCCTCTTCCATGGGACAGAGGGCATCTACACGTGCCTGTGAACCAAGTCCTAGATGGGACCTGGACACATCTCCAAAGAGGTTTGGTTATCATTTGCCAAATCTTTTGAGGACATGGGGAGACTGAGGGCACAGCTGAGCTGGACGCACTGGTGCCTGCTTGGCCTGTCCTTTGTTTTCCAGTGATCCCAACTGCCCATTTGTTTCCAGAGGGACTTGAGTCCCAGCTGTGCTCTGTGCCCTAGCTCCCTGTCCCAGCAGCTCTGGATGTCCCTTCTTAAGATGGATGCAGTGATAACTTAAGAAACCCTTCACTGTGCCAGACGTCAGCACACAGCAGGAGACTTTCTGTCCCAACCCCAGGAGCTCAGTGATGCCCAGACTACTCACATCCAGGAAGTCCCTAAAGGCCGTGTCGATCATTCGGAAGTCTCCCAGGAAAGTTCTCAGGTAGGGCACGGTGCCCTTGATGTGAACCTGTGGAATTGGATGGGTTGATGTGCCATGGCCTAGGACCCCATTGCAGGCCTCCCCAGACAGCCTCCATCCTCACAGGGCCTTTCTTATCAGAGTCACCTGAGGACCTTCTGGCCAATCTGTTAGAGCCCCTTCTCTGCACTTGGGATAATAAACAGTATAAGGGTGGCATTGACACCTCCCCAACTTAGGGAGCCTCTAAGGCCACCTGCCACACAGGCTTTGCCATGCTGGGGCTTCTACTCCTCCTTTGTCTCTGGCAGCCACTCAGGACAAGGGATTATCAGAATCAAATCCCATGTGTATGGAGTTATTTCAGGCATGGGAACAAGAGGTAAGCTGAGCAAGCAGACCTCTCTTCTCTTCTCTTACAGGCACTCTTGGTGCGTTCAGGACACAGTCACTCACCATGTCCTCAGCCTGCCTCTGGCCTGTCTTGGCCTTCTTCTCCTTGGGGGCAAAATCACCAGGCTCCTGTCACAATGGAGAGCAGAACTCCTGAGACCTGTGTCCTCTCAACCTTTATCCCTGACCTGAGCATGGATGGTGCCAAAGCTAGTGCCACCTGCTGCTCTGTTCTGGTTAAGTCTCTGCCTCAGCATATCTGTGGGATGCCATGCTGTGAACTGGACTCTCTCTGCCTGCTTCCTCATCTGCAAACTCTGCAAATAAATAACTATCCTCTGGGCGGTATGGCATCCAGTGGTTTCTCCCACTGTTGGTGCTGCCCTGAGTTTCTCTGCCAATGCCTTCTCTGGATTCCTGGAAATTTCTTTCTCCTCAATGTCTCATCAGTCATCTGAATTCCTCAGTCTTCATAGGTGAGAGGAGAGGACCGAGGAATAGGAAGGGATGGTGGCCTGTCCACTTCACTGTAGGCAATCATAGAAGAGACACTCTAACTCTGTGAGCAGGGTCCAGTCAGTGAGTGCTCCCATAATTGTCATGGGCCAGAGGGTAGAATAGTCAAGGAGGGAGAGGATTATCGACTTTCAGCCAACTTCCTAACAAAAAAGTTCTGGATTTCCTCACCTAGGGGAGGGGCTCTGAATCATGAGAAAGCTTCTGTCCCACAAAGCTCTTCTCTATGTGTCTGTGCCCTGGCAGAAATCTTTCTCTATGCATCTGGGTGGGGAGTTCCCCAGATATACTGTAGTGGATAAGCGGGTCAAGGCATTGAGGAGTGCAATCTGTAGCCCTTCCCACTGAGGCTTGTGGAATCGTGTGTGAAGGAGCTCAGTATGTTGGAATGTAGAGGTAGATACATCTTTTCCTTTCTTGAATTGTGTGGGTGACTGTCTGAACGACTAGTTCACTTGGGGGGTTTCATGGTTCAGTCTCAAGGTTTGGGCTCGCAGTCATGTCCAGCTGAGATTTCAGGGCTGAGTGAGCAGTGCCTGGCCTCCCTTGTCAAGAAAAGCCCCAGCCACCTTCAGTTCCCCTGTCTAGTCATTCTCTGTGTTTGTATGGTGGTGAGCAGCATCTGATCTAGGGAGAGCACAGAGAGACACAGTTCCTTCAGGTAGACATCCTCGGCCTGAATGTTAAGATCCCAAACAAGTGTGTACTATGTCTGGTTGGCTCCAAGGACAGTTGTGAAATATCCCATGGCAGAGCAACTCACTCCTGATCAGTGCAGCTGACTTACATACCAGGTACTCAAGAGCCTGAGATCGGAGGATCCCAGTTCAAACCACAGTCACTGAGTTTGTGAATTACAATCAACTCCAAACGTGGAGTGGGCTTGTGACTGAAAATGAAGAGCACTGAGTATTAAAAACGGTGGACAACTGCCATGCCCTGAGTTCAAGATCGAGAATGGAGAAAAAAAAAAAAACGGGAAAGCATTTCTTTTTGGAACTGGATCCCACTTTTGCCTTCTTAGCCCTGTTCTTTCTGACCCCTTTCTCTCTACCTGAAAGAGTAGCACTTTGGTCCGGAAGTAAGAGCATGAAGGAGAAACGATCTCTGAGAGTTTCTGGTATATCTGCATGCTGTCTCTGTAGGAGGGACAGAGAGAAGTGACAAATGGGAAAGTGAGAGAGAAGGGAGACAGGCTTGGTTTTGTTTTAGAGTCAGGCCTGCAAGTTGTCTGAACAGGAGGTTTTCAAATGATTGCATGAAGCTCCAAGGAGCCTGGAGCTGGAAGCAATTTCTTCTTCCTGTCCCAGTGGAGTCCAGCCCAGTTGTATTAGACAACTGTGCTTGGATTTCCATTGGACAGAAATGTAGAATTACCACAGAAACCCTGGACAGCTCCTCTGGGTCTCTGTCCAGCTTCAGTGAGACATTGCACTGAACATTTGCCGGTGCATGAACAGGCATAATGCAGGCACTGTCCCTGTTTTCCTGGCTAGCAGCCCAGGTCATACAGGCTTGGCTCTGGGGCTGGTGGTGAAGCTGGCTAGTCCCTGTGTGTGCACAGCTTCTGTGGAGAGAGGGACCCACCTGGAGACCACTTGCCATGTGCTGTCTAGGCGCTGAATGGCGCTGCTGTGCAGAGCAGAGAGGATGGCATGGAGGGAGGAGAAGTTCCTGAGGACTCTGCATTCCTTCATAGGAAGGGGGTGTGAGCCTTGCATGGTATTGCTGCCGCCTGATGCCTTGCTGACTGGGCTAAGCCAGGGTCAGTACAAGGATTCTGGGGAGCTGACCAGGCCTGGGTGCAGTTGCCTCTGGGTCGTGAGTGTGAGGAAGGAGTGAGCACCATTGCATGTGTGGTATGTGGGAGTCCAGACAAGATGGCCTTGGGCAGGAGGGCCTGGAGTCCACACAGGGCTCTGAGCACATTGCCACACCTCAGAATACAAGAGCCTGAAGGGAGAGTCTCTAGGTAGTAGCTGTGTCTTACTATGGCCACCAAGATCCAATGCTCTAGCCCTCTTGCCCTGGAGCAGGGCTGCATGCTGTGGTCCCCTAAGGAGGTGGTGAGCACACAGGAGAACACCTGGTCAAACTGTGTGAAGGTGGCCCGGATGGTGGGGGCCAAGTTCTCCATGTCGTGTCTGTCCTTCTGGGAAATGGCAGAATGCAGGCAGTGGTGGGGCACCACCTTCAGGAACAGCTCCTGCCAAAGGAAGGAGTGCCTCATTGCCTGGCCCACAGCACAGTGCCCCGCCCCAGATTGGGTCCCTTAGATGCTCTGAGAACTCAGGCTGTGTAGGGGTCTCTGGAGATTGGGTGAGGGTTTGTAGGCATGTCATGCCACTTTGCAACCCTGGAGTACACCTGAGTGTCCCTACCTCATGTCAGGGTCTGCTGTGCAATGTGACTCTTCTTCCTTGACCTAGCCCGAATTTCTGCCCTCCCCAATTCACCCCATGCCTGTCCTTTGGTTCATATCCACAGATGCTGCTTCTGTAGCACTTTCTGTTTTCTAAACTAGGCTCTGGCACACACACCAGAATCCTCATAATTGCTTGGGCTCATGTGGTCCTTGCCGAATGCGGAGGAGCTGGGATTCTGGCTGCACCTCTCCACGCATAGCTCCTGGGACACACAGAGGTGTCATGTGCATTTTAGTGTCTGCACTTAAGAGAGTGATGCTAGGAAGCGTGAGCCAAGGTGAAGCTCAGTCTGGATGAAAGCTTGGGCTCTAGGGGAAGGAGAAGGATGGGAATGCAGCCATTCACAGAAGGAAGCCTCATGCACACTTCACTGCCCAGGGCCCCACCAAGTCCATCCTGGTGAGCTGCTCGGCCACCAACAGGGGAGGGAAATCCAAGACCTCCTTCTTCTCCTAGTTCAGTCCCTCCCCTGTGCTTCCTGAAGAAGGATGGGAAGATCCTGTGAGGAAAGCATGCCGGGTCCTATTTCGATTCTCCATAAATTAAGGGATCCCACCCAAGCTGTGGACCAGGTGCCAGGTTGTTGGTTCCCTTGGGAGGCTGCCATGAGGCCAAGTTTCGAACTGGCTCCCAATCGACAGAGCAAAGGAGGCTGGTACTGCATGTGACATAGCCTCAGTGTCCCGGGAAGACATGGCTGCCCCCCACACCTGATGCTGCTTCTCCCATCTCATGGTACAGTACAGTCAAGGCTGACTTTGGGTGTTGGTCTAATCCTGGTAATGTTCCTGCAATTAGGCTGCATGCCAGAGCTTGGAGCTCAATGCTGCCCTCTTCTTCTACTTAGACAAACACTGGGCTAATGCTAGAGCTACAGGAGAAGACAAGGCCCTCTCCATGGAGGATTTGTCCTGAGTCTTTGAAAAGAGAATAAAGACCCTCTTCCCTTTGACTTCCCAACCTGGATCCCTCTACACATCCTCATTTTCAACTTCTCTGCAGAGTCTCTATGTTCCAGCATCTTTCTTCTTCATGGCAGAAGGCCTATATTAGAGCCTTCTCCACCCTCTGATGGCCCACATTCATCCCACCTCTTTCCTTGGCCTTCCCACCCAGTTTTCACACCATCAGGCTGTGTCTGGCTGGGCTCTTGGGCGTCCATCTGAGCCAGGAGCAGTTGTGCACGGCTCTCCACGTGTGATCCAGTCATGTGCCTCTTCAGGTGAGCCAGCAACTGCTTGAGGCAGGCAAAGTGTGCAGGCTGGCAGAAGTCCTCCCAGTACTCGTCCAGCCACATGTCCAGGATAGAAGAGATGGCACTAGGGGCAGATGGGGGCAGCAGAGTCAGAAACCTGGCCAGCGGCTACCCCAGACACTCTCAGCACTCATTTGAAACATGGACATCAGTATCTCCCCAAGCCAAGCTTCTTTGGTGGTGGAGGTAGTGACAGTCCTCAGGAACCAAGGAGGGATTGAAGAGAATTCCAGGGAGCCAGCACCCAATCAAGGGATGAGCAACTCTGCCCTCTCCAGGGAGCTCCCCATACTCCTGCAGCTCTCCAATCCCTCCCCACTGCATGGAGTCTCCATGGGGTCTGTTGTATGCCTGGCATGAACTGGCTGCTGGTTCACATCCACTGGTGACTCTGCTGCCTCAATTCCAAGAGCCACACGTGGGCTATCTCCCCACCTCACTGTTCTCTTGGTGACCCAGCCAGGCCTTCTACTCTGCCAGCCTTCCTAGGGTCAGTAGAATCCTAAAACACTACATCAATGCTCTACTCCTGTTTGCAAGGGCATGGTAAGGACAGGCAAGGCTGGGCATCAGGGGCTGTGGAGAGGATGGGTTGGCACAGGTATTTTTTAGGCTATTTGTATAATCTAGCAGTGGATCATTGTTGGAGAATGTTCTGTGTGCAGCTTCTTGAATGTGAGGTTCATGGTCATCTGGTGACATACTCCTTTGAGGCCTATTAGCCTCATTGGCATTATTTGAATTCAGAAATATGTTTGTCCATTTTCTGCAGTGAAATCACTTTTCTAGCAATTATTGGACTGCATAGAAGTCAGCATTACAGGACATCATGAGACATGGAACATCTGTACAAGAATGAAGCTTCTTTAACAGTGGAAGGGCCTACACTCTGAGGAGAGTCATTAGATCTAGGGATGCTGGAACTCTCGACTACATAGAGCAGCTGCTTTCTATCTCCACTATGTTACATCATACCCTTGAGTTTCTTGAGAGATCACACACACTCACACACACACAAACACACACACACACACACACTTCTATATACTTATATGTTTGTGCATCTCTCTCTTCTATGGATATATGCAAGTAATTCTCAGAAGCCTTGACTGAATTGCCAAATATAATTTTACTTTTCTTTTACCAGTCTGGATATCTTTAAATCTATGCTTGAGAGCTGTCCTTAAACTTCATTTTTTCCTATACTAGTGCTGTAGCATTTGAGCCACAGGGTCACTGCCTACTTTTTTGGAGTAGTTATTTGTGGGTTGGTGTTTCCTAGAGATTCTGGCCAAGGCTCTACCTCTTGTTTCTCAGCGCCTCTTGCAGGTTTTCCTGTTTCTGTTGTACTGAGGAGTTGAACCTAGGGATTTGTGCATGCATGGCAAGCACTCTACCCCTGGGCCACATTCCCGGCCCTGTGCATTTAAATGGAATAACCTGTGATATAAGTCCAGTGTATGTTCTTTGCAATTCCAGTCACATTTTCTATGAGAGGCTGCAGTCCTGCGTGGGTGGGTGACCACGGGTCTCTTGAACCTCATGCCTATGGGATGACCACCATTCATAGGGAGGATTGGATCAAGGTACTCTTTTCCCATTTAGTATCTTCCATACTCAAACAATGCACTAACGAGGAGTCCACGTATTGAAAAATGAACTGTGATTAAGGTTTACAGGCCCATGGGCTTGTCTCTCTTACAAATAAGGTCTCAAGTTCGATGCATAACTGGAAAACAAACAAGCAAACGAACAATCCAAAAATCAACCGAACTGTCATGCTTTGATTCATTCCTTTTCTAAGATGAAAGAAACAAGCTCAGTGACAGTGGCTCATGCCTGAACTCTAGCTACTCTGGACTCTGAGATGTGAAGGAGATTCAAAGGCAGCCTATGGAGGAAATCCTGTGAGAGTTAAATGTCCAAGTAACCAAGTGCCATAGGAACGTGTGTCGCATGCACTATAGTACTAACCTGAGAAAGGAAAGCTGAGGGGACTCTAGCAAAAAGAACTTAGCCCTTGGCAATGTTTGTGTTCTCTTACGATGACTTTCACCTGGCCTTCCCTTTTGAGAGCAAGCATATTCCTTATGTTTCATCCTGAGTAGTGTGTCATCACATGTTTACAGGAGTGTGGATTAGCCAGAGAGTCAACGAATATGAGTACACATCTCTGATTTTTGGTTGTCATTCATTTAGTACGCATGCACATGACTATTGACAAAGCATACTTAATAGCTCTATGCTAAAAAAAAAGGTACATGGAATACACAAACATAGGGTCAGGTGAATTACTTAAAGAATTATTAACCACACATACACACAAGCACACACACACAGACACAGACACACAGACACACACAAACACGCACACACACACACACACACACACACACACACACACACATAAGGAGAAGAGACCCGTTAATGAACATGAAATTACGTATGTTCAGCTACCCAGACTCTCACTGCCCTGAACCTCCCCATGTCACCTGTTGGGTCCAATAACAACATCTCCAGAAGTGTCCATGGCCAGGTCTGGCCTGCACCCTCTGTGCTGGGCCAGGAACCCTCTGTGCTCTTCCATGAGGCCCGAGCCTGAACGTCTGCAAGCCACACAAGTGAGCAGTTGGGGGCTTGTGTTGACTGTGGGTGCCGGGATACCAAGGTTCTAAGTTCCACTGTGAAGGAAGTGAGGTTATCTCTGGAGGTCCTTTCAGTTGAGCCCTTCCTTCTGACACACCCTCCCCAGATGACCCCTTTTCTCACCACTTGCTTGTCCTGAGCATAACCTCATCCATTCAGTGTTTCAGCAACAGTTCAATACTACTCTCCCCAGGTAGACCTGGGTGCCTCAGCCATACCACCTTAGAGGAGATACAGATGGGCTCTGTGCCTCCTGGTGCCCAGTCCTGTATACCTCTTACTACAATTTCCAGTGTACTAAGCTGGTGACTCCGCAGAGATAGAACAGGGCAATGGAAATTTGAGGAACCATAAAGATTGTATGGGATGACCAGTGGACAGGCCTCAGGGCTAAAGCTCCACCATGTCCCAAGCTGCAAACCGAAAAGCACTGAGGCTCAGCCCAATATATTCTGGCCACTGACATAGATTCTCTCACTCTACAACCACAAGCCAGTTCTCATATGGCCCTGAGATTGAGGCCTGGCTAAAGCATGTCTGTCTGATGGAGTTAGGAAAATTTTATTTCCTCCAAATGTGTGGCTATCCCCAGTGGGTTAGGGGACACTGTATTTCAGCTTGGAAAGGTGATGTCATTTCCAGGCCCTATGATACACCTTGGACACCTGTCCCTTCATGTCCCCTCATCCACATTGACCTCTGGACTGGGATGCTCCTATTTATGCCTCCAATGGAGCTTGGAAGACAGATATGAAGTGGTTAATGTTTGTGTTCTTTCCTGGTGCCAGTTGTGAGGCTTACATTCTGGATCTGGGCACTGTCCTTGAGCTTCTTTGCTCCAGGCTGGTACTCTGTCACTTCAGCCACTCTTCCACTTTTGACCTTTGAGTGTCAGGAACTTTTCTTCTGGAGACAGCATGGAATCTCTGTCTCCACATATCAGCCCCTGAGAAGCTATTAGTACAGTGGTTCCTCATTGGCGCCTGGTTTCTATAATGAATTTTCACTGTTGTGTATCACATCTCCTTTTCCTTTCAACTGCTGGACCCACTGTTGTTGTCGTGACCTTCCTGACAGGCCAATATCTGAAGGTCCTTTCTCGGACTCTATGTCACAGACCTTCGCATGGCCTGCCGAGGAAAATGCAAGCAGTGATGATGCCATTCCACTCCCTAGGATTCGCCTCTCTGTTGTTGTTATGAGCCTGAGTCAGGTCTGGAATACTTTTCCTCTCTACGTCCATGACGGGACCTGATATAGCCCATCAGCAGATGGTATTAAGTTTTTCCAATGCTTTCTTGGATGTTTGAACTCAGGTCTATGTTCTTCCACTGGTCCTCAGTACTGGGGTAATTGAGGAGTGAGGGAAGAAATTAGGTCACTGGGAGTGTGCCCTTAAACGGGATATTGGGATGAGGGGGTCTTGTGTGTCTGTCTCTGTCTCTGTCCCTGTCTCACTTTCTCCCCCCCCTCTCTCTCTCTGTCTCTCTCTCTCTTTCTCTGTGTCTCTCTCTTTCTCTCTCTCTGTATCTCTTCCAGACCCTGTGAGGTACATAGGCCTCCGCTTTTAATTGTATTCTAATGTCTGGGAGATGGATGGGGGATTGCAGTTACGTTCATCACACATTGGGTACATAACTTCTCGAACACTGATTCCCCTTCCTATGTTGTTTTCTCATTTTTCTTCCCGCAACCCCTACTCAATCATTTGTGTTTCCCCATTCCTTCTCTATTTCAATTAAACAAGTAAAGTATATACCATATACCATAGGCCTCTTTTTCAACTCTCTTGATGTACTGTGCCAGAGCAATATAGCCAACAGATATGTTTGGACAGGAAACATGAGGCAATATAAACCACTTTTCCTTTTCAGTGGGTGTTCTCCATTCTTTGGGGACAGGTATCTGATCTCCAGGTGAAGTGAGTTTTCCATTGAGATTCCTACAGGAAGCTTTCAGGATACCAATCAGACAAGATCAGGAAAAAGGACTAGATACTCTATATTTCAAACACTGAACATATACAATATGGAATATGAAAATTACAAGAGACAAACTGAAAGAAACATGGGAACATCATTTCATATTAATAAAGAAAATGATTTCTTAAGAAGAGGTAACCATTTTCACACATGTAGCTCTCCTGTTGGCGCATCTAAACTAATGAAGCAAACAGCACTGCATTTGCTAGTGCAGATGGAGTCCAACCTAGTGTTACTGGGGTGCTGTGATACCTCAGTCTCCAACAGGAAGGATACCCATACCATTCCTGCCCTCAAAAACATGAACCAAGAATCATCAGAATTGAATGGCACTATCAACCAAATGGACTTAATGGACAAATACAGGCTATTTTATGCAGCATCTGCACAATACAATCTTCCCAGGTATTCATGGAACATTTTCAAAATTGATAGGGTTTTGGGATAAGAAGGAAGCATGAACAAATAGACTGGAATAGAAATAATTTCCTTTTTCCTTCTGATCATAAAGCAATAAAACTTGATGTCAATGAAAGAAAAGTACAGAAACTACTCAAGTTCATAGAAATTCAGCATGTATCCTTAAATATGAAGAAGAAATAGTGTGGCAATCACGAAATTTCAAGAATCCGATGAAAATGAAAGCATCACTTACAAGGACCTCTGGGATACAGCAAAGGCGGTGGGAAGAGAAATGTTTCTAGTGATGAGGACCTTCATATATAAAGAGGGATTTCAATGAAATAACATAGGATAGGAGAATAGGCAGAAATTGATGATGAAGATTAGGGCAGACATTAATGAATGACTGAAATAATATAAAAAATCAATGAAACTAAAACTTGGTTCCTTGCAGAATAAGTAAGATAGACAAATCTTGTCAAACACCCACCAAAACAAGGAGGAAAAAGACTCTAGTTAAAATACATGTAAAAATGGAGAAAATGAATACCAGTGTACATTGAATGCTATGTTCTAAGACACTGAAAAATAAAGACAAATGTGATACATTTCTAGATTTCCATTGAACTTCCAAGGCTAAATTAACGGCAGAGAAACCATTTAAGCAGAGAGAACAATGAAATTGTAATAGCGATACTCATTCAAGCAATCAAAGCACAGGTTTAGAAAAATTCAACACCTAAATCAACCAGAACATTAAAGAAGAGCTAATATGAATGCTTTTCAAAGTATTCCAAAAAATGGAAGAGCAGAATCAAGCTCACTCTAGAAGTCAATCTTTCCCTGATGTATAAGTTTCAGAAGATTGGAACAGAAAAAGGAATCATGTCCAATTTCCTTGCTGAATATAGAAAAAATGTTCTCAATAAAATATGTACAAACAGATCCAACAGTACATTCAATAGACTACATACCACAATCTAGTTGGATTCCTACGACAGATTCCAGGATCGGTCAACATATTCAATTTAATAAATATAATACAGCCGACCAACAGATTCAACAACTATCATCTAGTGATGATTTTCAGAATGCAGCAAAAGCTTAGGAAGGAATTCAACAAAACTGTATGATAAACGAATGATGTGCAGAAATTAGCGATAGATGATGTATACCTAAAGACAACCAAAGCTAGGTATGTCAAGCCTATGACTGATATAATCCTAAATGAGGAAATTGGGAATTCTGACCTTAGAAGTCATGAATGAGATACATATCCATGCTGCTTCCTTTCATACAACACAGTACTAAATTTCCAGGTTAGAGAAATAGGTCAAGAAAAAACAATATTTCAATAGAAATAGGGAAGCAAAACATCAAATGATCCCTTTTACCTGGTATTATGCCCTTCTCCTTACAAGGTCCTAAAGAGTACACCAAAATGCTCCCAGCTCTGAAAGACTCGGTTGGCATTGTAGCTGTCAATAAGTTCACATGTGTGTCCAGCCCTGGTGCTCAGGACTATAATGGAGGACATTCACTAGAGTGGGTGGCATCAACTTATGTTTGTCTAGTGTCCTTCATTCCCTCAATAGCTGCATCTTGCATAATGTCTGCTCTTGTCTTGTGTCCAGTGATTGTTACACACAGATCAATGACAGGGAGTCCACATCTGTCCTTCAGTGTGTTATTCTATTTAGACACATGCGCTTGAGATTCTCCAAAGCACAATTCTTGACAATATAGTGAAAGGAAAGCCACATGGAATACACAAATATCCCTGAATAGTGTGTAAATTGATGCTTCCCAATCTGCTTCTCTGTACTGCAAATGTTCTTTGGGAAGTTATTCAAATTTGAGAATGTGCTTCCTGTGTTAACACAATGGAGGAGAATGGAAGAAGAAGAGCTGGACTTGATGAACAACAGGTCAAGACTGTTGGTTGAGGAACAGTCCTTCCTGAGGGATTGGAGGTTGTGCTGGAGACATGTTTGGGCTATATATAGGGCTTCACAAGGAAGCTAAAACTAAACACGGCAATGGTCTGTTGGAGGCCCAGGGCGATGTGCTTGTCCAGGCCCTCAGTGGAATATTCCACCTGTAGTGTGGGGGCAATTATCCCCTGGGGACCTAGGTCAGAATCACCAGCCTGCAGACAAGCACCTGAGCATGCACCTAGTGCTTTGCTTGACCCTGAGGAATTAAGCAGGACTCAATCCTTCACCAAGTTCTGTGAGATCACCTCAACCTCCAGTCCCACACATGAGAGTGATGTTAGCAAACCCCAGTGTAGTGAAACTAAACTGAATGCTTGCTTAGTGGAAGGAGGACAGGCCCTTCCTTCATTAGAGTGCAGAAGGGGCCAGCCTTCCTTGTGCATGCAGAGTCCACTGAGAATCCTCCCAACTTTTCTAGATCATAACACATAGAAGGTCACTCTCATAGTAGAGGTGAAAGAAGAAAATCATAACGACCAGAGTATGGAACCACAAGAATTTTAATCGAGTGTGAATATTCAAACCTAACAGTTCCTTCTGAAACATCTCCCCAGGCTAATTCGTAAGCATTGTACGTTTTGGCATGTGTCCACATATTCACTGAAGAACTGGGACACACACCAGGGCCCACACTCCTGGATTCCAATCTTCAGTGGTCTCCATTGTCTGGGGTGCTGCTCTGTGAAATGGTGATGGGATTGGCATGGCCTAGAAAGATCAATGGGCCAATCAATTCTTACCACTTGTGGGTAAGGATGAGTTCTAGCAGAGGCCTTGTTATAGCTAGAGTTGAGCCCAGCCTCTCCTCCCATCCAGACTGCCACAAATCTGTCCTACTGATCTGTGACAGTGATGACTGGAGTGAACTTCAAGCAGTGGAGCATCTGCCTGGCAAGCACAAAGTCTTAAGTTCAAACCCCAGTGCTGCTCCATCAACACACTGGTAGAGGATGCTCCACCATCTTCATGTGACACAGCAACTAGAAAATGCTGGGGATATCACAGAGATCTTGATATCGGTGGGCGGAAGAGATGGTGGGGCTTTTGCTTCAACAGAAAAGGGCATGCAGCTTCCTGGGTGAAGAGCACAGAGAGAGAAGAAAGAGAAGAGACAGATGAACTTGATCAGTGGAGAGAACAGAAGCAAAGCCTGCTGGTCAGGTCCTCATAACTATGTCCAGGTGAAGAGAGACTCAAGTGGATGGCAGATCAGTGTCATCAAGAGAGAGAGGATGGCTGACCTCAGTCAGGAGAAGGAGGGAGAGAGAGCATGCTGGGCATTAGTTATCATGCCAACCTGGACTGGAAACAGGAAGAGAGGAAAGGACAGTAGAAGAGGACCTCTCGTGCTCATGAATGACTAGGATGACCTTGAGACCTCCAGATAGTTATCCAAAGACTTCACAGGGTGAAAACTAACCTATTTTCTAGAGGATGGACTGTGAGCTTATAGCTTCAGAAGCACAATCATTTAGTATTAAATTCTAAATCCTCTCTACTCACTTTAGAGACATCACGTTCTAGGAGCTAAATGTCTTTTTTGTTTCCTAGAATTTGTTAAACATGTGGAAGCTAGTTTGGATTTTCCATAGTATCACTCCATGCTCCCCTAAAAGTTTCCTACAGTTCCTTTCAGAGGCAGATGCATTCTGGGAGCCACTTCCTGGCCCCTGGGCTGTGTTGTGTCTCTGTAGTCATCTTCACTTTTCCATCCACGGAGATGGCTCCAGTGGGCATGTGTTTTTTTTATTTTTATTTTACATGAAGCACTAATAATATGAAATGTTTTTTGTGTAGAATTGAATGAATTCTGAAAGAATCTGTTGTCACTTTATCTAGGTTCTTCAGTATTTATGTTTATTGAGTAGTCAAACAGAAGGCTTGCAATTCTGTAAGTCAGATTATGAGTACAATGTTTCTTGGTCACCCATTTGTTCTCCATTTTCCCGTCTCCTGTCCCTACCTTAAAGTCGATTCTTTAGTCTTTAGTTATTTGTGGTTTGGGTTATTATTATTGTCGTTTTTTTTTTTTCTTTTTTGGTCTGTATCCTGGGGACCTTTAAAGAATTAGCACAGACACATTCTGATAAGTAAAATCATCACCGTAGGTAGTTGTGGTCATAGTTTCCTCTTAGTACCTTGCTAAGGAATGTATGAAGAGAGACATGAACGTACAGGCTGTTCAAATCCTGCTTCAGTTCATGTGACTGTGTCTACACGATGACAGACCTTTACGGGGAATGAGCCTTGTGCAGCGGGCCCCAGGGTTTCAGTGTCAGCGCAGCTCTAGCTTTCCTTCTATGTCTGGAGTGAAGAGACGGCGGTCAGCCGCAATTGCCAACCAATGGGATCTTCTTAGAGGTGGTTTGATTGGCCACTGGCCTTTCCACTTTACAGCTTGGCCACTTGGATCTTGTAGAGATAGCCTCAATCTGCAGTCCCACCCCGTCCGTGTTTCACTTCCTGTCAGAGGTCATCCGGCCTTCTAGTTGCCTGTGTGGAGAGGGACAGGCTGTGAAGGGGGCCAGGCCCTCGGAGCTGCCACTGTGGTTTGGAAGCCCCAGGCCCTTGTAGAACTGGCCTTCCTGTGTTCCTGACATCCTCAGAAGAGCAGACTCTGCACAAAGTGGCTAGCAGTTCATGTGAGTGGCATGCAAAAGGTTCATTCATAATTTTAAAACACTTTCTTACTATTGTAAAACAGAAACTGAACAGATCTTAATAAGCAGGCCACAGACAAAATAATGAGAATAGCTTTACCAAAGATACTAGCACATGCTGTCTGCATTTCTCCATTGGAGTACATCCTTAGCAAACCACATATAATAAAAACCCAGGACCATTTTTTGCTGGGGGGAGGAGGATTATATGCTCTCTAGCAACCATGTATAAAATTTTACACAAGCACTGTTTTATGAGTTATATAAAATATTATAAAAATAGGAAAAGAAGACTGTACAAGGAAAGTATGGAGAATCATTTCTTCTCAGAGGCAGACCTGGCTTGGAAGTGGAAAACCTCACGTTTGGTCAGCGCCTGGAGAATGACCACAACTGTGATATCAGTACTCTCTCTTTCTCTCTTTTTGGTGGGTGTCATGAGGCTTGAACTCGGCTGGGCTTTCTCTGAACTCTTCAGTTCAAGAATACCACCCTACCCCAGGGTCTGGGCAATGTCCCTGAGCTTTTCAGCTCAAGGCTACTGTCCTACCCTTGAGACAAACCCCACTTTCCATTTTCTAGAGGTTAATTGGAGATAGTGTCTCAGGTCCTTTTGTGCCCGGGCTGGCTTTGAGCCTTGATCCTCAGATCTCAGCCTTCCTGTGTAGCTAGGATTACAGGCATGAGCCACCGCACCCAGCTCATGATGTCAATATTCTCGACGAGAGGCTGTGGACCTGAGACAACCAAACATTAGTTCATTGAAGGCTTCTAGAAATGATAGCTAATGCATGTGGTGGCCCAGATGGAGTGTTCAACCGAGAGCCTGGGCGGTGTCCTTACTCTGCTCTCGGCCTCCAGCCTGTTCTATCCTCCTTTTCCATTCCCTTTCTCCTCTCATTTCCTGATAGGTTCCCTATTTCCTGTGCATCCCACAGAGACTTCCCACCCAGAGCTCTTCTTCTTCCTGTTCTACCTCCTCTTCTTCCCGCCCAGCAAGCTTCCCACCAAGGGCTGCTTGGCTTCCTCTATGTGTCTGCCCAGAGAACAGGAGTGACCTCTTAGAATTTTTGAGCCCTTTTAACTATTCCAGTAACACAGGTATGCATCCATCTGTGCAGTGCATGCGAGTCGCATAAAAAGGGTCCATTCATAATTTTAAAACATGTTCTTAATATTGTAAAACAGAAATTGAATAGCATTTAATAACCAGGCCAAAGATGTCCCCCACCCCATACCCTAGGAAGTCCTCACCCCACTACCCAGCATGGTTGTGTAATGATCACTCACTGTCAGGCCAGTGACTCTGGCGCTTGATTGTAAAGCCAGGTCTCAATGATGTGAATCATTAGTTCTAATATGAAAGAGATTAAAAAACCAGAATTGCTGATTTCCTCTAGACAAATTAATTAGGAGTGCAGGCCACGTTGGTAGGCTACCACATTTGGTGTTATGATGTAATTTGGCAAGAATGTGTGCAATTAATGTGAAAACAAATGTGAACATATATCCTCAGAATGTGCCCGAGTCAAAGAAGAAGAGGAAGCATGCTTGCTATCACATACAATAAATCCTACACAAGGGCATCCTGCTGCTATTGGCTCCAGCTTATAGTCCATATTCCATCTGCCAGGAGCTATGGTAAGCACTGTAGGTACATCATTGTGTGGGGCCAGTCACATCAAGGGTAAAAGGCCTACCTCGTGGCCCAGTGCTCACTTCCTGGTTTTGGAGATCCAACCTGCCTGTCTCCTGGTTGGGAGATTTGGCCATGGTTTGTGATGTAAAATAAGGCTACCTGGAACCCATGGATTGGCCCTGCCGCCCTCTCTGACCTCACCTACCTCCCCCTGTCCTGCCTACTTCTATGTTAATAGATTCCTGCATCTTACTTTAGCTCCTGGTTTTTTCCCATTAAATGAGTCTGCCTTGACATTCTCCCTGGCACTTCTGTGTCTTCCCTCTGGAGAGGGAGGGCTGGGTGAAGGCGGCCAGCTGGCCCTATCCTTTCTTGGTCTGGTCTTGGTCGGGGCGTGTTCTCTCTGCCCTTCCTGCTGGTCAGGAGGCAAAGAGTGCTAAAAACCCCGACCTCATTGGGCTCCAAGGCACTAAATAATCAATTTGCTCATGGGCATCCTCCTGGCCTTCCCCTACCTGGGCTTTCTATCTCTCATGCACAGTGACACCATCGTTAGAAAAGTGAAAAAAAGAGAGCCAGGAGTTTGGCCTAGTGGTAGAGTGCTTTGCCTAGCATGCACGAACACTCGGGTTTGTTTCCTCAGCACCACATACAGAGAAATAAGCTAGAAGTGGTGTTGTGGCTCAAGGGTAGAGCTCTAGCCTTGAGAAAAGTCCAAGGACAGTGCTCAGGCCCTCAGTTCAAGCCCCATAACTGGCCAAAAAAAAAAAAAGAATTCTGATGTCTGGACACACACTCCTCTGAAGAAAACATCATTGAGAACCATGATTAATTTCACAAGCTCTCAAAGCTCACAGTAGGTTTAATGAGCACAGTTGGACACTTATGGAGAGCTATATCTGCTGATTTGGTCAGATTTGGAATTTGGGTTGGTTGTTAGTTTTTGTTTGGTTTGGATAGGAGACAGTGAAGAAAAATTGCCACGTGGTGGTAGCAGAGGACAAGAAAGTAGCAGGGCTCTAACTACATCGAAAGGCAAATAATTGAATTCTTTCTCCATGTTCCAGACTGTCTCTGGAATCAAAGAAACTACGATTTCAAAGCCCCTAGCCATAGCACTTAGCGAATTACTTCTCTAAGCCATTCTTCAGGGCTTATCTGATGTTGACGTTCTTCCTTTGTCTGGTAGTCCTGGTGTTTGATGTGGTGAATGATGTGGGTTTCGAATCTACTGAGCACTACTCAGGAGCTGCGATCTGAGGATCGTGGTTCAAAACTAGCCCAGGCAGGAAAGTCTACAAACCCCTTATCTCTAACCATCAAAATCAGGAGTAGATGTGTGGTTCAAGTGGTTGAGCACTCAAGCAAAACAGCCAAGAGAGATCATGAGGCTCTGAATTCCAGCCACAGTACTTGCACAAACAGAAATGGGAATCTATGTGACATCCATAGCACTTACTACAGTTTTATGTTTCTTAAGGGCAGAAAAGTTATTTCTGCAGATCTGCTGGTCATCTGGTGATTATAGCCACCTCCTTGTTCTCGGCACTCAAGATCCCCCCGACACGCCAATCTTCCTCCCACTTCAGGGCTCCTATTTCTCCCTCCTCCCCCCTTCTCCTGTACAATGTCTGGGACACTCTACAAATTTTTATACAGATTTCTGAAAAGAGCTGAGAAGGTCAAACAGAGAAAAATTCCAATGATGAAGATTCTTTTTTTTTTTTAAATTAGGGAACAAGTCAAAAAGATCCTCATTCCAGCTGCACACTGCAGTCTGTTTCCCAGGTGCACCTGTACTATCCAACAGGGAGATATTTGCATTTTCTGCTTGAACATGAAAGTTCATGGGTCCTGGAGACTTGAGGCGGGACCTGGTGCCAGCTCATTGGTGGTGACACCATTCCTGAGCATGTACTGTGCTCACTCAGGGCAGCTAGTCTGGATGGTAGTGGTCTTAAAGGTTATTAAAAATATACTTGGATAGAGAAATCTGTGCCTAACTTTGAGGTGTGCAGACTTGCAAATCAGCATGTGGGTCCAGCAAAGGTAGAAGACAGAACTTTCTCAGATAGGCACACACCCTTCCGCAGCTCCCCTTCATTCTTTCCCTGCTCCAACTTTGTCTGGATCTGTCAAGAATGATGTCATCTTGCTATCAGCAACATGCACAATTTACTTACCAACTTTTGCCATTAATTCTGGACACTGGGGAGGGAAGGACTCAGGGTGATTTTGGGTTTGAATGAGTCAGAGCTTTCATTTGAACTTCTCTTTTCTCATTCTGTATATAACGCACTAGATTTTTATTTTTTTTTTAATTTGGCAACCTTCTATGTATACATCAAAGGCAAAAGCCACTTTTATTAGAATCCTTTCTCCCTTTGTATCCAGAATCTACCAGTTGAAAGTGGGGCTACTCAGAGGCCCCATCAGGTAGTAGGAAAAGAAAGTTAGGCCCATGGTGAGTGAACTGAGGGGTCAGCCACAAGTTCTGCCTTTCATTTTATCTGATGAAGCTCATCTCCTGGAGACGATTGGTCCCATCATGTGGCAAGTTTTCCTTCATCATCTTCCCAGGAGCACAGA